>NC_136067.1:1404462057-1405062057 GCF_964261635.1 Lissotriton helveticus
TTAATCACAGGACCCTGCAGCCGAAGGCTTCGTGCACTGAGCCCTCCCGGCATACACATAATTTTATCGCTCTCTTTCTCTCGCGCTCTCCCTACATCTATAGCTCCCCCTCCCTCTCTCCTGTCTTCCTCTGTCTCACTCTAACTGTGTTCCTCCCTCTGTCTCACTCCCCCTCTCTTTTTCCTCCTCTCTCCCTCCCTCTCCGTCTCGCAGCTTAGATTCACGTTTCTGCCTGTTTCACTCTCTCTTCCAACTCTCACCCCCCTCTCCATTTACTTACACAAATCTCGCAGATACCCCAAGCAGCGGTGCACGCAGTACCAATCCTTCTGTTATGCCACATCTCGCAGCTTAGATTCTTTCGCTCTTTCTTTTAACTCTCCACGTTTCTGCCTGTTTCACTCTCCCTCTCCATTTACTTACACAAATCTCGCAGATACCCCAAGCAGCGGTGCACGCAGTACCAATCCTTCTGTTATGCCACATCTCGCAGCTTAGATTCATTCGCTCTTTCTTTTAACTCTCCACGTTTCTTCCTGTTTCACTCTCTCTTTTAACTCTCACCCCCCTCTCCATTTACTTACACATATCTCGCAGATACCCCAAGCAGCGGTGCACGCAGTACCAATCCTTCTGTTATGCCACATCTCGCAGCTTAGATTCATTCCCTCTTTCTTTTAACTCCCCACGTTTCTGCCTGTTTCACTCTCTCTTCCAACTCTCACCCCCCTCTCCATTTACTTACACAAATCTCGCAGATACCCCAAGCAGCGGTGCACGCAGTACCAATCCTTCTGTTATGCCACATCTCGCAGCTTAGATTCATTTGCTTTTTTTTTTAACTCTTCACGTTTCTGCCTGTTTCACTCTCTCTTTTAACTCTCACCCCCCTCTCCATTTACGTTTCTGCCTGTTTCACTCAGCCACGCAACGCCACTCAGCCACGCAACGCCACTCAGGCACGCAACGCCACTCACGCACGCAACGCCACTCAGCCACGCAACGCCACTCAGCCACGCAACGCCACTCAGCCACGCAACGCCACTCAGCCACGCAACGCCACTCACCCACGCAACGCCACTCACCCACGCAACGCCACTCATGCACGCCACTCACACACGCAACGCCACGCACACATGCAACGCCACTCAGCCACTCACTGCCACTCTGCCACGCAACGCCACTCAGCCATGCAACGCCACTCAGCCACGCAACGCCACTCAGCCACGCAACGCCACTCAGCCACGCAACGCCACTCAGCCACGCAACGCCACTCAGCCACGCAACGCCACTCAGCCACGCAACGCCACTCAGCCACGCAACGCCACTCAGCCACGCAACGCCACTCACCCACGCAACGCCACTCACCCACGCAACGCCACTCACCCACGCAACGCCACTCACCCACGCAACGCCACTCAGCCACGCAACGCCACTCAGCCACGCAACGCCACTCAGCCACGCAACGCCACTCAGCCACGCAACGCCACTCAGCCACGCAACGCCACTCACCCATGCAACGCCACTCACCCACGCAACGCCACTCACCGCCACTCACCCACGCAACGCCACTCACCCACGCAACGCCACTCACCCACGCAACGCCACTCACCCACGCAACGCCACTCTGGCACGCAACGCCACTCTGGCACGCAACGCCACTCTGGCACGCAACGCCACTCTGGCACGCAACGCCACTCTGGCACGCAACGCCACTCTGGCACGCAACGCCACTCTGGCACGCAACGCCACTCACCCACGCAACGCCACTCAGCCACGCAACGCCACTCAGCCACGCAACGCCACTCAGCCACGCAACGCCACTCAGCCACGCAACGCCACTCAGCCACGCAACGCCACTCACCCACGCAACGCCACTCACCCACGCAACGCCACTCTGGGCACGCAACGCCACTCTGGCACGCAACGCCACTCTGGCACGCAACGCCACTCTGGCACGCAACGCCACTCTGGCACGCAACGCCACTCTGGCACGCAACGCCACTCTGGCACGCAACGCCACTCTGGCACGCAACGCCACTCTGGCACGCAACGCCACTCTGGCACGCAACGCCACTCTGGCACGCAACGCCACTCTGGCACGCAACGCCACTCTGGCACGCAACGCCACTCCCCCACGCAACGCCACTCCCCCACGCAACGCCACTCCGCCACGCAACGCCACTCCGCCACGCAACGCCACTCAGCCACGCAACGCCACTCAGCCACGCAACGCCACTCAGCCACGCAACGCCACTCAGCCACGCAACGCCACTCACCCACTCAACGCCACTCACCCACGCAACGCCACTCTGGCACGCAACGCCACTCTGGCACGCAACGCCACTCTGGCACGCAACGCCACTCTGGCACGCAACGCCACTCTGGCACGCAACGCCACTCTGGCACGCAACGCCACTCTGGCACGCAACGCCACTCTGGCACGCAACGCCACTCTGGCACGCAACGCCACTCTGGCACGCAACGCCACTCTGGCACGCAACGCCACTCACCCACGCAACGCCACTCACCCACGCAACGCCACTCACCCACGCAACGCCCGCCACTCAGCCACGCAACGCCACTCACCCACGCAACGCCACTCACCCACGCAACGCCACTCACCCACGCAACGCCACTCACCCACGCAACGCCACTCAGCCACGCAACGCCACTCAGCCACGCAACGCCACTCAGCCACGCAACGCCACTCAGCCACGCAACGCCACTCAGCCACGCAACGCCACTCACCCACGCAACGCCACTCACCCACGCAACGCCACTCACCCACGCAACGCCACTCAGCCACGCAACGCCACTCAGCCACGCAACGCCACTCAGCCACGCAACGCCACTCAGCCACGCAACGCCACTCAGCCACGCAACGCCACTCAGCCACGCAACGCCACTCAGCCACGCAACGCCACTCAGCCACGCAACGCCACTCACCCACGCAACGCCACTCACCCACGCAACGCCACTCACCCACGCAACGCCACTCACCCACGCAACGCCACTCAGCCACGCAACGCCACTCAGCCACGCAACGCCACTCACACACGCCACTCACACACGCAACGCCACGCACACATGCAACGCCACTCAGCCACGCACTGCCACTCTGCCACGCACTGCCACTCAGCCACGCAACGCCACTCAGCCACGCAACGCCACTCACACACGCAACGCCACTCACACGCAACGCCACTCACACACGCAACGCCACTCACCCACGCAACGCCACTCACCCACGCAACGCCACTCACCCACGCAATGCCACTCTGGCACGCAACGCCACTCTGGCACGCAACGCCACTCTGGCACGCAACGCCACTCACCCACGCAACGCCACTCACCCACGCAACGCCACTCACCCACGCAACGCCACTCACCCACGCAACGCCACTCACCCACGCAACGCCACTCACCCACGCAACGCCACTCACCCACGCAACGCCACTCAGCCACGCAACGCCACTCAGCCACGCAACGCCACTCAGCCACGCAACGCCACTCACCCACGCAACGCCACTCACCCACGCAACGCCACTCACACACGCAACGCCACTCACCCACGCAACGCCACTCAGCCACGCAACGCCACTCAGCCACGCAACGCCACTCAGCCACGCAACGCCACTCAGCCACGCAACGCCACTCAGCCACGCAACGCCACTCAGCCACGCAACGCCACTCAGCCACGCAACGCCACTCAGCCACGCAACGCCACTCAGCCACGCAACGCCACTCAGCCACGCAACGCCACTCACCCACGCAACGCCACTCACCCACGCAACGCCACTCAGCCACGCAACGCCACTCAGCCACGCAACGCCACTCAGCCACGCAACGCCACTCACCCACGCAACGCCACTCACCCACGCAACGCCACTCACCCACGCAATGCCACTCACCCACGCAATGCCACTCACCCACGCAACGCCACTCAGCCACGCAACGCCACTCACACACGCCACTCACACACGCAACGACGCAGCAACAAACACGGAGGAATAACACACCTTTACCGCACGAACATTCACATCAATTTGGAAAAAGCCCCGTTGACGCATGTCAAATGCAACGCTACGTCACACAACGTAGAGCTGCGATTGGCTAAAAATTACGTAACGCTCATAATTACATCACCATCAATTAAAAAATAGAACGCTAACATCCCTTACGTAACAAACGTAAAGGGAATACATTGCGTAATACCCTTTACTAGAACAGAAAAAAAAAAACTTTTAATTACATACACTAAATAATTTTAGAAACGTATACACAAGCCAAGTGCGACCAAAAAACACGTACGGCAAAACGGAACACAATCCATGGCAACAAATACACCGAAATAGCAGCCATTGATAAAATAAAAATCAAATGCAAGAAGCCAGGCAGAAAGTACATGCGAGCAGAGAGACCTAATAAAATAATTACATTAGCTTTACAATAAGCAAATCAATAAACAAAAGTATAAAAGTCACAAAGACACGCTTCAATATTATGCTAATTAATTTGTCATTACCTGTCCATCGTAGCAGCTCATTCCCTGAAATAAAGAAAATATAAAAAAGAAAACACACAAAGAGAACATACACAGTGCATACATAAAACTTTTCACTACAACAATAAACAAACAAAAAAAAAAACTGTGCACGCACTACCAATCCTTCCGTTATGCCAGATCTCACAATCTTCCATCACACACGGAGCTGCTCCAGCACAGGCAACGGCAATGCAAGCTTCACTCAAACACGGAGCAGGTACAGCACAGGCAACAGCATTCCCTTACACATGGAACAGGTACAGCACCGAGAGCTGCAGTGCAATCTTCCCTCACACATACATCAGGTACAGCACAGCCGGCAGCAGTGCAAGCTTCCCTCACACACAGAGCAGGTACAGCACAGGCAGCAGCAGTGCAAGCTTCCCTCACACATAGATCAGGTACAGCACAGGCGGCAGCAGTGCAAGCTTCTCTTACACATGCAACAGGTACAGCACCGACAGCAGCAGTGCAAGCTTCCATCACACACGGAGCAGGTATAGCACAGGCAACGGCAATGCAAGCTTCACTCAAACACGGAGCAGGTACAGCACAGCCAACAGCAGTGCAAGCTTCCCTTACACATGGAACAGGTACAGCACCGACAGCAGCAGTGCAAGCTTCCCTCACACATACATCAGGTACAGCACAGGCAGCTGCAGTGCAAGCTTCCATCACACACGGAGCAGGTACTGCACAGGCAACGGCAATGCAAGCTTCACTCAAACACGGAGCAGGTACAGCACAGCCAACAGCAGTGCAAGCTTCCCTTACACATGGAACAGGTACAGCACCGACAGCAGCAGTGCAAGCTTTCATCACACATACATCAGGTACAGCACAGGCGGCAACAGTGCAAGCTTCCCTCACACACGGAGCAGGTACAGCACAGCATACCCTCAGACCCTCACCCTCAACACCTCACCCTCACTAACTTCACCCTTATCACCTCACCCACAATTCCACACCCTCACTCACCCTCACCATCACTCACCCTCACTCACACTCAACACATCACCCTCATCTACACTCAACATCACCATCACTCACCCTCAACATCTCATCCTTAACACCTCACTCTTAACACCTCACTCACCCTCACTCATCCTCAACAAGTCACACTCACTCACCCTTAACACCTCACCCTCACCCTCAATACCATTCAACACCTCACCCTCACCTTCACTCAACATCACCCTCACTCACCCTCAACGACTCACCCTCAGTTACACACACTAACACTCAAAAACGCAACAGCACTCTGCCTCTCCATCATTCACACTCTATCCATCATTCACACACTATCCATCTTTCAGAAACTCTGCATCATTCACCCACTCACCATCATTCACCCAATCTCCATCATTCACCCAATCTCCATCATTCACCCAATCTACAGCATTCACCCAATCTACAGCATTCACCCAATAGACAGCATTCACCCAATAGACAGCATTCACCCAATCTGCAGCATTCACCCAATCTGCAGCATTCACCCAATCTGCAGCATTCACCCAATCTGCAGCATTCACCCAATCTGCAGCATTCACCCAATCTGCAGCATTCACCCACTCTGCAGCATTCACCCACTCTGCAGCATTCACCCACTCTGCAGCATTCACCCACTCTGCAGCATTCACCCACTCTGCAGCATTCACCCACTCTGCAGCATTCACCCACTCTGCAGCATTCACCCACTCTGCAGCATTCACCCACTCTGCAGCATTCACCCACTCTGCAGCATTCACCCACTCTGCAGCATTCACCCACTCTGCAGCATTCACCCACTCTGCAGCATACACCCACTCTGCAGCATTCACCCACTCTGCAGCATTCACCCACTCTGCAGCATTCACCCACTCTGCAATTTGAGGAATGTTAGGCCATTTTCTTACACATAAAGAAATTTCAGGACGGAAAACAAGGGGGTCGACGGAGTATAGCATCAGATACGTTAGACACAAAAAAAACTTAACATCATTGACCTAAAAGGATGCAAGGATGTTAATCAGTCTTCGGGCCAAAAAGTAAATTTAATTCGTACGATATTACAACAATATTACACAAAGGAAACAAATACAAATATGTGGCAGGAAGCGAGGACGAGGAGATACAAAGACACAAGTGAAACAGGCAACTTTTTCGCCGGGCAATAAACAAGCACTATTCATCCGGAGAATGGGACGGTTTAAAGACAGTAGTCAACAGTTACACAAAAAACCGGACGCATACAACAATAGCACTTCTTCTCACGGAATTCCGTCTAATATAAAGCAAATATGACGAAATAAACAAAAATTCAGAAACAATCAAATTTTTCAGAGGGAAATAAACAAGAACGATTCATCCGGAAAATGGGACGCATTGAATACAATAGTCGAGATTTACACAAAAAAAGAAACGCTTAACACAATAGCATTTATCCAGACGGAATTAGTTCAAATACAATAAAACATATTACGAACATAGAAAGAGTCAGTCACAAAAATCTAACGAAAAATACATTAGTTCACTGTACATGTCGTTCATACATTGCTAAAAATACTACAGTCAGCAAAGACACAAAGTTTCATTTCATACTTCAAGTACGTCAATAACAAATTATCCGACTACTTCAGCATCACACAAAAAAATAATAAAAAAACAACTTACATCAATATATTACAACACATTTACCACTTCGAAATGAAACAAACCCCTTTTGTATGTCAAATTACCAAAAAAAGGACATTAATACATTACATTACAGTTTAACAAAACATATGCATTACACATCGGCAATAAAAAACACTACTTTATGTTACATTACAAACATTTACAAATATTACGAGTGAATTAAATAAATTTAGCAAGTATTTAAATTTTACATAGTATATATACTACATTACATTACATTAAAATAAACTTAGGAATACATTCTTACCTGTCAAACGACGCAGCAACACCACCGGGACAAGAACACGCCTTCCGCGCACCAACATTCTCGATCAATGGGGAATTCAACGGTTGACGTATGCAAATCGGAACGCTACGTCAAAAACGTCGCGCTCCGATTGGCTAGAAAAATACGTAAACAAAAAACACACACAACTCAAAAATAAACTAGACCGCTAAACATAGCAGACGTCGACGTGACGCTATACGTCGGCCATTTTAAAAAAAAAATAAAAACGAGACTACACAAACATGTTACAAAACATACACATAGTTAGTACAATACATACACATTTAAAATTACATACTAATATACACATAAGACTGAAGTAATACAAAGGGGACACCTTTAGTTACAAACAACACATTACTTAATTATTATTAACATATACACACACTCTTAACATCACCCTCACACAACAAAACTATCACACTCTTTCACACACGCTCAGTAACGCTAAAACAACCACGCAACGCCACTCAGGCACGCAACGCCACTCACGCAACGCCACTCACGCACGCAACGCCACTCACGCACGCAACGCCACTCACGCACGCAACGCCACTCACGCACGCAACGCCACTCAGCCACGCAACGCCACTCACCCACGCAACGCCACTCAGCCACGCAACGCCACTCACCCACGCAACGCCACTCATGCACGCCACTCACACACGCAACGCCACGCACACATGCAACGCCACTCAGCCACTCACTGCCACTCTGCCACGCAACGCCACTCAGCCACGCAACGCCACTCAGCCACGCAACGCCACTCAGCCACGCAACGCCACTCACCCACGCAACGCCACTCAGCCACGCAACGCCACTCACCCACGCAACGCCACTCACCCACGCAACGCCACTCACCCACGCAACGCCACTCACCCACGCAACGCCACTCACCCACGCAACGCCACTCACCCACGCAACGCCACTCAGCCACGCAACGCCACTCAGCCACGCAACGCCACTCAGCCACGCAACGCCACTCACCCATGCAACGCCACTCACCCACCCTCAACCCCTCATCCTAACTCGCAATAACCCTCCCTCACCCTCACCCTCACTCACTCTCACTCTCACTCACCCTCAACACCTCACTCACCCTCAACACCTCACTCACACTCAACTCCTCACTCATCCCCACCCTCACTCACCCTCAACACCTCACCCTCACACAGTGCAATAGGTCTCGTAGGATTTTTAGTTACAGCTTTTACAATTGTTTATTGCTTTTTTGATTTGTAATTCTTTAGCATTGGCAAAAAAAAAAAAAAATGCAAAAGATTTACAACAAAAAACCCATAAACAATTCTAAATGCACTAACTCTAATGCTGCGAGACCTATTGCATTTCCAATGCTTGTTGTTGCCTTATACCTCTCCGTGCTTCCCCGGTGTGCACCTCATTCCCTTCCAGGCCGCCCTCTCTTATCAACCTCCCGTCCCTCTCTTCTGTGGACTCCTTGCTTCCACACTGACTACCCTCTTGTGTCTCTCACCTCGGCCTTTGTACTCCTGGATTCCCCCGCCCGCCACCCACTTGCGTCTCCCTCCTGCCCCTGCATATTGTAAACTCCTTCCTCTGTGTGCGCTTTATTAACTCTGCCCGCCACCCTTTTGAACGTCCCTCCTTCCACTGCATGCTTCTTGTTTCTCACACCTGTCCTTCCCCCTCAGTTTCTCATAAACGCTAACAGGACTTTTTATTTTATTTTCATTTCATGGAATCAAAATGCATGCTGTGCTGAATGCTTCTTTTGCCTTCAATTACACACTTTTTTTGTCCTCATGTCAAAATAAGTTCCAGTGGAACAAGGGAGTGTTTGCTATAGTCCTGGCTTTCTTTCTCGGTCATTGGCAGTAAAGTAGGACTATAATGAAAGCTCCCTTGCTATCTAAACTTTATTTGAAATAGGAACAAAAACAGGAACATTTTGAAGGTAAGTGAGAAATTAATGCACTCCACTTTTTGTTTTTCGACTGGGCTTAATGAACATTAGCACATTAAACCCAGACCTACTGGCTTTGGCATTGTAACTTCACAATCCAGGCCAGTCTCTAGTGATGATTTTTTGTACATATAATGGTGTGTGAAGTTTATGATATTATTAGCTGCAAAAGGTGTTTGTGTTGTGTCATAAAAGTCTGTTGATTTGACCATGCTTTGACGTTTTTACGCCTTTGGTGACATGTTGTGTGCTTGATGGTGAAGAGATGCTGCCTTACGTGTGCTGTTTGAACCTGATCATTTATAGCCGAGATTGGAATAACGGTGTGTGTGTGTTATTGGTGGCCATAAAGTGCTGTTGAATGTCCAAAGAAAGGTCACTTATGGCTGATGCGAATTTTGCGTTGGTTTTGGAATTGGATGGTGAGGGAAGTCAGAATAAAACTAGTTATTCTCAAACCAAAGAGTTCCTTCTATACATTAGTGTGTTGTTGGGTGGCACTTTCTGATTGTGAGTCATCTGCCTTGGAAGTACTTTGGAAGAAAAGCACTTGGAAAAACTGTGAAATCCTCACAGTTCTAGACTTGGAAGTCCTAACGCAGTCATATGATTAGACTCAAGGCATCAATAAGAACTCAGTAATTAAATATTAGGGCATTGATTACTCTTCATCTGTCCCAGGTGTATTTATGGTATGAAAACCTCTCCTGCAGGCCCACCAATAAGGTTACTCCATAGTATCTGCAGTCTGCAACATGTCTCTCTAATCCCTTCCTAAACTGGGCATCCTTTTAAGAAAGTTGGTGTGTAGGTGTTTAAAAAAAGAAGAGAGGGAGCATGGGAGTGAGAGAGAGATGGAACCAGTGTATGTGTCTGTCTAGTGATGGGATTTGGTTATGACAGGAGTCAAATTAAATGTAGTCTGTCACAGGAATACTAGATTCCTGTATAAGCATACATATGGTGCTTATTCTGATGGTGAGTGTTGATAGCATTTTTGATTATGATTGTTCGCATTGAAAGCCACCTAAATGGTATATCTCTGCAGTTTTGTGTGTGTTTATGGGTCAGGTATACTGTCTATTATATTTGTTTGGAAATTGTTGTCTGCGTATTGGAAAGTGTTTTTGGAGGATGCTGGCGGAACTAGGTTGAATATCTGTGTTGCTTATTCTGCATAATTTGTTCTGGCAGGGTTACTGTAATATTGAGTGCTGTTGTGGCACGAAAGCAGGCTTTTAATGTATACCTAAGCTAACGTTATGCCTTGGTCTTGTTGCACTCTTGGGCAAACCTTTGGCACTTAGTTTATTGATACAGTGCCCTGTTATTCTCTCCTCTCCAAGTAATTTTTCTGTACTTCCTTATGTCCTCTAAATTTTATCTTCTGCGTGCTTCCCTCTTTCCCTTTCCTGTCTGTCGTTCATGTATACCTCCCTTTCTCGCCACCTGTGTAGGCCGGTCTCTAGCTCGTTGTCTATAGTACCAATCTCTCTTCCTCCTCTGCCTCTAGTATCATCTCTCTCCTCCCACTTGCCGTCATTTTTTTCTCGGTCTTCCTTACCCTGGTCTGTCTCCTTCACAGTGTTGCTGCGCCCGGTTATATTGCTCTCTCTTTCTGGCCCATCTTCAATTACATTAAGGTCCCTATCAGGGCTGGACTGGCTACCGGGCGTTTATGTGTGCTGCCGAGCTGGGGGCTAATTTCTCTGTGGTGGGGGATTATTTCGTTGATGGGGACCTGCGTGCGCTTTGAAATAAAAAAAGTTAAACAAATTTAGTTTTGCCCACGCAGGTCCCCATCAACGAAATCAGCCCCCAGCTCGGCAGCATACACAACTGCCCGGTAGCCAGTCCGGCCCTGGTCCCTATATATTTAACTGGTGCCTCAGTCGTTATCCTTTTGTCATCATTTTCAACTACGATTTCTCATTCTCCAGTTTATCTCAGTTTAGGTCGAGCATTGGAGACCTCTTGTATATACTTTATATATACCTATTATATACTTATATGTGTATGTACTTTGTGCACTCTGGAGATCAGCCCTAGGACTGGTCTGCTTCAGCTTAGGGACTTGTTTTCTGTTCAACTGCCTCTATTTACCTGTCTTGATAGAAGACGACCAGCAGAAGTCAGTTAAATACCAGAGTTGCTTTCTGCAGAAGGACTTTATTTTTTTTATTTTTCTGACAATTGCCTCTATTTAACTTTCTTAATAGCAAACGACCAGCAGAGTTCAGTAAACTACCAGAATCAATTTTAAAATCTCTAGATTCCAGTCCATAGAAATAGTCTTCCACGAGCATCCGTAGACAATAGTATTTCTTTTAAATCTTCTATTTTCAATGATATGACCACCGAAGGCCCTGACTTTATATTAAAAACAGAGTTTTGGACTATACCATTTCCCGCTGAAAGTCAATAGTTCTCTCCATGTGTTCTCATACCTGGCATGTCACGCAGTTTGGTGTTTACTTTCCCTCAATGTTAAAGAACAGTAGATGTTTCAGCACCCAGCATAATATGCTGTAAAGCTAAATACATATAAGGTCCCAAAGGCGAGACCGATTGCATTGCACATGCTTGTTGGCCTTCTTTGTCTCTGTTCTCTACTATGAATCTCCTCAATGTAGTCTTTTTCCTTTCACGTCTCCCTCCTTGTTACATGGGGCTCTGCTGCCATGTTTAATGTAATAGAGTTTACGTATCTTGTTTTAATCTCTGATGTACATCTTGGAAGCATTTGAAAGGGTTAGCTGTGTACTGTTAAAGGTGCTATGATCTCATTGTAATAGCAGATTTTGTTCTATAGAAATTCAAAATAACTGTATATTTTATGACTGCTTTGTTTTGCATTTTAGTTTTTTAATGTATTTTTTTATTTTGCCATGAGCATACATTTCCAAAAATTGTTGAACAATTTTCATAAGTTTCTTAAACACGCATACGAAACTACAGTATAGGGTTAAAAGAACACAGAGGATAACACAAGAGGTTTGTTGGAATTGTAGAAGTCCGATAAGATAAGAAAAATTGATAAGATGTTATGGGGAACAAAATATGAGCACTCCAGGGAGATAAAAATATGTGAGATCACAGAGCTTCAGAACAAGAAAAAACAGTGGTGTTCGGTCACCAACATCAAGGAAACGTTTGCAGGCTTTGTGGAAAAGTGTTTAGTTTTCCAGGATCGCCTAGTTTTACAATTCCGAGGACCAATTTTCAATAGTTTTTGTTATGCTTTCTAGTTATTTAAGATGATTTTTAGGTTTCACCTGCACAGTGCTTGTGAAATCATATATTAAAAAAAATATTTAAAGGGGCTTAGAGCCAGCCCATTACTTACCTTTGGCTGGCTCCCATATCACTTTACGCTAGCGGACTTAGTTAATCCCAGAGAGCGGTGGTGGTCAGGCTTTTCGCAGGAAGAGGAGCGCTCCCAGCCACTCCGCTCCACTCCACTCCACCTTCATTCATTCTCCCACCATCCTGGAAGGAGGCTACAGACCCACACACCCAAGACATTCTCATCTTTCTCTTTACACAACTTTTGTAGCTGGTTTCTCCAGTGCCAGAGACTTTAGGCCGGGTCTGGTGGCTTAGTGGATTAATGCATCCACTGCAGGGTCATGTGTTCGACCTCATGGTCACAGGTTCAAAACCCAATGGGTCCACTCAGCCTTTCATCCATCTGAGGTCGATAAAATGAGTACCATTGAGTTGGGTAACAATAAACATCTGTTATTCAGCGCCTTGAGACCCATGGTAAGTGCGCTTACAAATACACATGTTATGTTATGTTTTAAACTCTGATCTGAGTCTCTCAGACTTGACCAGAGAGAGGGACTTTGTGTACTGCTCCTCTCAGGGACATTTGTTACTATTAAACTAACCACTCCGAGGCCAAAGTCGGCAGAGCCACCTAAGAGCCGGCTGAACCCAGGTGTGATGCACTGTGAGGTAGAGGCATTGAAACACTGGCAGCTCACCCCAACATTAAAAACGACAAGTAGGCCAAGGCAATGGTCCCTGACCGCAGGAGCAGGGGCACCCTGGCACTGAAGAATAACAGCAACATGCATTGGCAAGGCTAATGGGTTTCTCCTATGCAAAATCTTTTGGCTTTTTTCAATTTTATTTTACATATTGTGCAGCCGTTGAGCTGCTGTGCAACATGACGTAAGGTGAAAAAAAAGCTCTATGATGCGGCCATAGCAGCTCAACTGCTGTGCAACATGTAAAAAAACATTGACAAAGCCAAAAGAATTTGCATAGGCGAAACCTTTTGGCTTTGCCAATGCTGGTTTGGTTATGGTGAGACTCTCTGAGATCCAGAGTTTATTGTCCTAATCTAAGTTATCAAGATGACATAGATTAGTGAGAATGATGGGTGTGGGTGAGAGTAAAGTTGCTTACTATGGGAGAGGTGTGGCGCCGCGGCCAGGGCGACTGACGCTGGAATCTGGGGAGCAGGGTTCGATCCCCGGCTCCGGCGGCAGGTTAGCCCAGCACCATGCGACTCTGGGCAATAGCTTGCTTAATCTTCCCGACGGCCCCCCAGCGCCTAGAGACCCTAACGGGTGATTGTGCGCTATACAAATGTGGATTATTATTATTATTATTATTGCGGTTGGCTCTAAACATGACTCAATTTCTGTACAACAGCTGGATTCCCAGGCCCTTCCCCTTTGCCAAATGCCAACTAAATACTTTAGTTGTGAGCAACGGTTTTCCATGGTATCTATTCTCCCGTTCTGAAGAATTTATTGACATTGCTAACCATAACATGAACATTTCACTCCCTTATCCTCAATCGCCTCTCAGTCCCCTAGTGACACAGGACCACATCCACTTTGAGATCCTTCGAACTACCTGCCCCTCTAAGGGATCCCAACAAGTATTACATATTTCAAATATACCTTTAAAATTATACGCAGTGTACTCTTACTGTGTTGTCAGTTCTTCAAAAAACATTTCCACCACTCAGCTTTGTCACTATTCAGTTGCCCTTGTTTTGTTACCACTTTATCACGTTGTGCCCCCTTTCTGGTTGACACGCTTCTTTCACAAATTCATACAGAATATTATTTTGGAGGAAAGTGAGTGTGAAAGTGATGTTGGCTCCAATGTAATTTATTTTACAAACAACACAGGTCACTTAACCTCAAGACAAGTACCTCAGAGGGACGCTATTGAGTCCTCAAAGTCTGGACTGCTGAAAGAGAATGACCTCTAACTAACATTCAGCTGTGTGGAAGAATCTTTAGTCTTGGGGACGTAAATAATGATTTTTCTACAAGGTCTTTTTGGAACGGCAACTTGAGAAGTTTGTGAGATGAATGTTTTTCTAGAACTCTTTCAGTGCCCCAATCTTCCAATACTGTATTGCCGATCAAATATTTGTTCTAGATCTTGGATTTACTAAGAAGTCGCTTCTTGCAAGTCCGTTGGGACCAATAGCTGCTTCCTTGCATCTAGATGGTGCATTCCGTTTTGATGTTTCCTTTCTGCAGTTTGTTCTTTCCCACATTATTATTTCAGTTCCCTTTTTATTACAGCTAGTGTGGTGTTGGGTCCAATCAGGCCTACATACTTTGCTAAACTCTCGAACACCTTAGTATAGAAGTTGGCACGGACACTGGAAAATGCAAAAGACAGATTTATTAAGACCCCATGGGGTGGTGGTACATTCCTGCAGCACCCTTCGGCAATGCAAGAAGTAGCACACCGAGTATCGGTGCACGACCTCTTTTATACAGTTTAATAGCAATAAAAAGATAGGCGTTTACAAGTTTACACATTTTAGGTACATATAAGGTCATTTTTGGAACACAGCCAGCATGTGGGAGGAGTCCAGTAGTACTGGTCAGTTTGGGATAACATTCCTAAAGAATGACCAGTTGATGTATAATGCGCATGTGCGCTTGACCAGTACTAAAAATAGCTTGTTGCTGGTCAAAGTAGACGACCAAGGGTATCGAGAAAGGACAAAAGGGCATGCTGACCACGAGGCAGCGTGTTCATACAAATGGAAGCCAAAGGATTCAAAATGGCCCCCGTATATTTTAGTCAAGTTAAGAGAAAAGATCATATAGCTGAGCTAAACGCTAATTTAGGAACTGCCAAAATACGACAGACGGCCCTTTTAGCGTTTAGCAAAAGCTACCTCATAACTGAAGTAATCAGGGTATTCATCATCAATATTGATGGCCATTATCTTCATCATTTCATCATTAATTAGTTTCTCTTGCTTAATAATAGCTCGTTTGGACGGAATACAAGCTGTGATACATACAGAGCATAAGGTAGGACCACATTGAATACATAGACACAGGGAAAACAGTACTCCGATAATAATACATAGAATAGTTAATAGCTTCCAACCCCATGTACTAAGTAGAGTCCAGAACCAACTAGAAAAGGTCCATGTTCCATTCTCTGGGTGAATCTCAGCAGCTATTTTATGCAGCTTAGTAATAGCATCATACACGGAAGGTGAATTATCTGGCACGTACACACAGCAACTACTACCGATAATGCGGCATGCACCTCCACGATCAGCTAGTATCACGTCTAGAACCATCCTATTCTGGAGCGTTACAATTCTAGTAATCTGCAATTCTTCAGTTATGTTTCCCAAAGCAGAGGCAGTTTCATTAGCAACTGCTTCCACAACACGTGTAAGTCGTCTTATCTTTCTACTGTTTAATGCAGCTCCTACAAATGAAAATAATCCTAAATTGAAATCTACATATTGCTGTAAAGAGGTATCGGTCTGGTCTACTCCATCGATATCTAATGTTCTTTTAACCCTATTTAGTACAAAATCATGATACAATACATAATCATTATGATACATAGGTGGGGCAATGAATACAGGCGGTAATACAAAAGATATGTAACAAGCTCCTAACCATCCAATTGGAAGACGATGATATCCCTTATTTCCACAAATAAAATATGTATTACGTGATGCTACGAATGCAATTCCATTTGGTGTATCAAATGTAAGCGTGATATTACATTCGCTGCGGCCTACAGGGATTGTACCTTTATTTCGAATACAAAGATCTGCTTTCGTATCAATAACAGTTATCACATGAGAGGTCGATACATTTATGAATCTTTGATTTGTAAAAATACAAGGTATAGATACATTGTCCGGACGGTATTCTTCCCATTCAAATTTAGTTCCTTCAGCTTGTGGATAGCCATCTTTGTCATTGAAGCATATTTTATTTAACCGAAAAAGTAGTCCACCTTTCGTTGGCCATCGTAAAGTGAAAAGAAGAGTGTACCAAGCATTGCAGGAACCATTATGAGAAAACGGGAGAGGAATGAATGGAGTTCCTCCCCTTTTCTGATGTCCAGGCAACATTCCACATACCCAACAATTGGACATGTTGGTCATGTTATGAGTGTGATGCAAAATCTGAATGAAACTGTTATTCAAATAAGTCTGTCTATGTCTCTCTTCATGATAAGGCAAAGTAAAATGGAAATGCTCAGATGGGCTTGGAGTGGTAGGCAGTAAATGTTCTCGTGCAGGAAACAATTGTTCTATAGTCCAAGCTATTACTGCTATTACCACTATAGTCAAAGCAAACAGTACAGCACCAAAGATTCTCCCCTTTCTTGTCGGAGGAGGTGCCATAGTTCACGAAACAAAATTCTTCAGTAGCAAAACTAAAAAATAAAAAGGTAGTTCTGGACTGAGGCTGCCGTTGGTTTTTTCTCCGAGATTCAAGACGGGTGTCGCTACACTGGACAGAACTGATCCCCCCCCTTGATATTCCCGGCTTCCGTTTCACAAACCTCAGAACGGTAACTAACCAGTTTCAAAAATGCTAGAAAAATTATTTCCTAGGACGTAGATTGTACTTCACTCCATCAGAAACAGTGTGGTCCGAGAAGGCTCCCTCCAGTTCGTTAACAGTTGGGCTTTTTTCTGCATCCAGAATATCTCTGTAGTCAGATAACACCACAGGGCTCACCAGGTCCGGAGAGACACGTCGGCAGTGCGTCGAATGTATCCACCTTTTCTTGTTCGTGACGCGCACAGCCGTCCGTGTTGCTAGCAGCACTTGTTCTGGGCCACGCCACCTCGGTTCCAGGCTGCTTGTTCTCTCAAATACCTTAATCATAACATGGTCACCAGGACGGAGATCGTGAGCCTCTCCAGTGGAGTTATCGGGAAACGCTTCTCGAACCTGTTGATGAATAGAAAGTAAATCATTTGTTAATCGTGCCAAATAATCGTTCATCATTATACAAGGCACATCATGTATCAAACGAGGCTTAGGAACTCCCCAAGTATTCATTGGCCTTCCAAACACCACTTCATAGGGTGTGAGGCCAGATCGGGAATGTGGCACTGATCGAATAGACAGCAATGCCAAAGGCAAAGCGTCCGGCCATTTCAAAGATGTGGATGCCACGATCTTTGCTAGCTTCAGCTTCAGAGTTGCATTATACCTTTCTACCAAACCTGCTGATTGTGGGTGAAAGACAGCATGGAATCTTTGCTTGATTCCCAATCCTTTCAGGACGTACTCCACTACTTTCCCAATGAAATGAGGACCATTATCATTCCACATAAACTTACAAACACCATAGCGCGGGAAGTACTCTTTGAGTAACACCTTAGCTGTTGTCAATGCTGTATTATCTTTCGTGGGGTAAGCCTCAATCCATTTGCTGAAGGCACACACCACCACTAAGATATACTTGAGGTTATTACAGTGTTCCAGCTGGATGTAATCCATTTGCAGTACTTCGAATGGTGCAGTAGGTGGAACAAACCCTCCTTTGGGAGTATAAGTCCCTTGTCCAGGATTGTGCTGTAAACATATCAGACAGGTCTGAACCACTCTCTTGGCCGTACTAGCAATCTCATGATTTTCCCAAACCCGTGTAAGCAATTTAGTAATTGCAAGAGCTCCAACATGTGCCAGCCCATGTGTCATTTGAACCATTGTTTGTAAATAGGCCATAGGTAATTTCCATCTTTCCATATCTTTACTACGCCAACAACCCTCATCATCCAGCACTCCTTCAGTGGCCCATCTCACAAGTACTGCTTCAGATGCTGATCTCTGTATGTCTAATATTTCTTCTCTAGCATCGTGCCATCGCTCAGCTTGTGATTTCACAACATACATGGGAGAGTTATTTTGTAGCATAGCAGTCTCTCTCGCAATGCGATCTGCAAAAGCATTTCCTTGTCCTATTTTATCTGTCACCTTTTTGTGTGCACTGCATTTCACTATCGCTACCTTCTCTGGACATAATAGTGCATTCAGGAGATCACGTACCAATTCTCCATGCATGATATGCACTCCATGTGAAGTCAAGAACCCTCGTTCTTTCCAGAGTAGGCCAAAATCATGCACTACTCCAAAAGCGTAGCGACTATCCGTGTAGATGTTCACACATAGTCCAGCACTTAACTCACATGCTTTCGTTAAGGCTATCAATTCTGCTGCTTGGGCCGATTTCTGGGGTATTCGTGCTGTTTCTACCACTGTTTTAAGTGTCGTGATCGCATAGGCTGCAGAAGTTGTTCCATCTGGTAATTTCACACATGATCCATCAACCCACAGTTCCCCATCTACATCTGGAAATGGTGTATCCTGTAAATCGATACGACCCTTTGTCTGTTCCTCAGTCAGAAAAACACAGTCATGTTGTTCTTCCTTCTGGGTCTCAGCAACAGGATAGGGCAATAAAGTAGCAGGGTTCAGTGTAGCACATCGTCTTAGTGTGATATGTGGCGCCAACAACGTCAGCTCATGTCCTGTTAGGCGTGCACTAGTTAGATGCTGTGTTTTCGTTTGATTCAACAAAGCATCTACCGCATGGGGGACTAACACCAACAATTTGTGTGACAAAACTATCCCCTCACTTTGCCGTATAGCTACTGCTGTCGCTGCAACTGCTCGAAAACATCCAGGCAATCCTCGAGCCACAGGGTCGAGTACCGCCGAGAAGTATGCACAGGGTCTCTGTTTGTCTCCGTGCATCTGCACTAAGACTGATAATGCGCACCCATCTTTCTCATGTACGTACAATGTAAAAATCTTCATGTAATCTGGTGTACCTAACACTGGTGCAGAACAAAGAGCTTGCCTCAATTGCCCAAAAGCATTCTGACATTCATCTGTCCATTCAATGGGAATCGGTGTATCTTTGGACAACAATGCTAGCAATGGTTTAGCAATGTGAGAAAATCCCAATATCCATTGCCTACAAAAAGACGTCAGACCTATGAAGGCACGAACATCTTTCTGAGTACGGGGGACTGGTGTGTCTAAAACTGCTTGAATTCGGTCTGGTGTTAATGCACGGCCCTCCTTAGACAAAAGATGACCGAGGTAGGTCACCTTAGGTCTACAGTATTGTAACTTTTTCTTCGAAACCTTATGATTGTTTTTAGCAAGGAAGGAAAGCAAAGAAAAAGTACTCTCCTCACATTGTTCCTGTGTGTCTGCTGCGAGTAAAATGTCATCCACGTACTGAATAAGAGCCACCCCAGCCTGTAATTCAAAAGAATCAAGCTGTCTTTTTAAAGCCTGACTATAAATGCTAGGACTTTCTGTATAACCTTGAGGAACTCGACAGAATCTATACGATTTGTTATTTAATGTAAAACCAAAAAGATATCGACTGTCAGGATGTACAGGAATCGAGAAAAATGCATTTTTTAAGTCGATAACTGTAAAAGTAGTTGCCGTCGGTGGAACCAACGTAAACAACGTGGTGATGTCAGATACCACCGGGTACTGAGGCACTACTATCTTGTTAATTTCCCTCAAATCGATAATAAAACGATAAACCTTAGTATCTGTATCTCTCTTAAGAATCGGAAGAATTGGGCTGTTACAAACATTATAGGGAACTTCCTCAACCACCCCTGCCGTAATCAAATCATTTACAATGTGTATCAATGCAATTTCGCCCTCCCTAGATATCTTGTATTGTGGGACACGGGGCAGAGATACGCCCTCCTTTACAGTAATACGCACTGGAGGAATAATCATCTGTCCTACATCAGTATCAGAAGTGGCCCACAACGTTTTTGGCAGGGAGGCTAATACTCCCGATTCTTGGAGAAGACACACTCGCTCAATTTCTGGATAATTTTCATTTAACACGACCCGTACTCCTTCCGGAGCACAACGAATAGTAGCTCGAAAATGTTTTAACATATCGAGCCCCATAATGTTATCTGGTGTGTTTGGGGACAGCAAAAATGGACATGGGGCAGCAAATTTATCAACATAAAATGTAACAGGTTGAGACAATGGGCTAGAAGTAGGTGTTCCATCGAACCCTATAGCTGTAATTACCTCGCCAGACAGGGGAGCCCTTGGAACCAAGTGTTTGGACAAAGCGCTACGAGTAGCTCCTGTATCTACCAGAAACTGATCAGTAGAACCCAAGACATGTGCTTCTATATATGGACCCCTTTGATCAACTGGTACTTCAACCGATTCCACACCCCATCCTACGCAACCCTATGCATGACGCTCGTCACGTGACTCAGGCGAGTCACCCTCATTTATCTGGTATTGATTTCGTCGATCAAACGTGTTATAATCTGTCTGTCCACGACCCCTCACTTCACTCCTTCCACGGTCATTTGCTCCACCTCTCGATCCCCCATAATTATTCCTAGACCTTCCACTTCCTCGACCACGCTGACTACGCTGTTCTCTCAGCACCGGACAATCTGAAACCCAGTGTCCAAACTGTTTGCAGTATGCACACTGATCCTCAGAGATGTCGGAACGGGGAGGAGGCGCATTAATATACGAACCTCGTCTACCCCTATCATTCCCCCTCGTAGCCTGGACCTGAGCCAACATTACCTTCGTCTTCAAATCCTTCACTTTCTTATCACTACTTTCCTTTGCCTCCAATTCCTGTCGTTCATAGTATTGAGCCATAGTCAATAAAGAAGCAGGGGTTGCCGTGGTCCATGAACTTTCACTCGCCTTTAATCGTTTTGCAATCTCCGGTAGGAGATTAGCCACATACTTATCAACAAATAAATGCCTGCCTGTATCTTCTGTTAATGATTGGCCACTGTAATCATGAAACGCTTCCTCAAAACGAGAAAAGAAATCAGAGACCGATTCATCTATCTTCTGTTTACAAGAGGCCAACATGGTCCAATCAATTTTCTTAGCGGGAACAAGCGTTTTTAATTTGTTTAGTATAGCCCCTGGGAGTTCCAATATTAATTGACAAGGCTTACATGCTGGTTCCCTGTCTAAATCAGCTTGAGCTATATCCTTCCAACTTGCCCCAAGAACCGTTTGGTCATCAAACTTACGAATCGCTCTCCACATATCAGGGGGCAATATCAGCCCAAAAAACAGATCAATATCAACTAGTGTCATAATACACGAAGAAATTGCACTTTCAACACTTTCATAGAAAGCCGCTGGATTTTTACGGGGATCAGGCAGAGCATTCTTAAGCGCCATAACATCTGCTCTATTCCAAGGCGTATAAACCCAATTATATATAAAATAACCCTTCGCGTCTTTAGACGTTTTATCGTCATCTGTGCCATCCCCTTTATGAGGGACATACAAAGGCGCAGCTTCCCGCATAGGTCTAACATTAATCGCGGCGTTCTTATCTGTTCCAAAGATAGAGCATTCTTTGGATATTTCCGTCGATCCAGACGTAGGTGAACCCGATGTCTTTTCCAACTCCCGTAGCCGCGACGCCTCATTCCGTAGCTGAACCAAACGCTTGAAAAACTCATCCGCATCTGAAAGAATAAAGAGACCTTTACGAAAGTTATCACGACCCTTCGAGATATCCTTAGGTTCTAACTCAGAAGAATACTTTCTAAATCGGTCAACAACCTCATCTCCAAAATGATCTAAGAAATACAATCGCTCCTTATCAGACCACTGTTCCATATGCTTTCTAATCTCAGAAACAGTTATAGTATTAACATTTAGTTTTCGTGCAAGCGAACGTAATTCCGCAGTTCGATCCGAAGATAACCTAGTACGCTGTGTATTCTGATCTTCCTCATCCGATTCCTCATTCGGAGCTGTAGGTGCAACATACGGAGGCGGGCAACGATCTAATAATGAAAAATCATCTATTTCATTAGTAAGGACCGGATAAAGAGGACGTCGGATAGGGAATTGCCCATTAATCTGCAAATAACGTTCTTGAGTCTCCCTCTCTTTCTGTTCCTGTAACTCCTTCTCCTGTAGCTGTAAAGCTTTGTCACGCGCAGCCCTTCGCTGCACCTTCTCCGCCAAGGCTTCCTCACGCTTCAATCGTTCACGTACCTCTTTCTCCCACATACGCACACAATCAAACATATCCTGCCTAGACCTACGCTGAAACAAACACTGCTCCACATATTGCACCTTTCGTAAATCAAATGACCCATGTAGTGGCCATTGCAATTCATGATCGGCTTTGGTATACTTATGCCACAATGAACTATACATTATTGGCGGAATGCCAAATTTTACATACATCTCTCGATTTGGAGTCCCCTCTGGGGGAGCCGGCTGTGATTTATTTAATCGATAACTGGTACCATTTTCAAGGCAGCACATCCCTCGGAGTGTGCTGAGAACAGGCATGTCAAAAATATCACGAAAACGTGATACTACATAAAATGGCACTTCATATACTTTATACACGGTGTGCCGCTCAAACAAAAAGCAAAATCAGAGAAATATCCCTACATGCCTGCCTATGTGAGGTGCACTCCACATATACGTCAAATTCATAGGTCCAAACGTTAGCTAACTCAAACAAATTCAAATTCAAAAAGCCACAGTAAGTGTCAGTAGACTACCTTACCAATCATAAGCTTACCAAGTACCTTCAAACGTCCAAGGTCCAACTGCCAAGTTCTTTAGTCGAATCAGCCAAACGGCACTACACGACAATCCAAGATCAGAATCTCAGTCGAGGACCGGCGCCACCTGGAAGGTCGGATCAGAAGGAAGGAAGAAACACCGTGGATGCCAAGACTTTGGTCACTCAAAGGCAGCGATCGCTTCCATGGCGAGTTTCCAATCCTTCGTCACGACCTCTCCTTCGGGCATCCGAGTCGCCGATGAGTCCCTTCGTGGTCGCCAATTGTGGTGTTGGGTCCAATCAGGCCTACATACTTTGCTAAACTCTCGAACACCTTAGTATAGAAGTTGGCACGGACACTGGAAAATGCAAAAGACAGATTTATTAAGACCCCATTGGGTGGTGGTACATTCCTACAGCACCCTTCGGCAATGCAAGAAGTAGCACACCGAGTATCGGTGCACGACCTCTTTTATACAGTTTAATAGCAATAAAAAGATAGGCGTTTACAAGTTTACACATTTTAGGTACATATAAGGTCATTTTTGGAACACAGCCAGCATGTGGGAGGAGTCCAGTAGTACTGGACAGTTTGGGATAACATTCCTAAAGAATGACCAGTTGATGTATAATGCGCATGTGCGCTTGACCAGTACTAAAAATAGCTTGTTGCTGGGCAAAGTAGACGACCATGGGTATCGAGAAAGGACAAAAGGGCATGCTGACCACGAGGCAGCGTGTTTATACAAATGGAAGCCAAAGGATTCAAAATGGCCCCCGTATATTTTAGTCAAGTTAAGAGAAAAGATCATATAGCTGAGCTAAACGCTAATTCAGGAACTGCCAAAATACGACACTAGTATCCACGGAGATGACTAAAAAGCTGCAAAATGCCCGTGTTTTGTCTGTGGGACACGCTGGTTTGGCAGAGGTCTAAACTGCCACATTGCTATGGGGCTTCCAGCTGAAGAGTTTGTTCAAGCTCGAACAGTTACCTTCATACCGTATTTATCTTTTCTCGGTTTTCCTGTCAGTGTTGTGAGCAAGTGTTTATTTTCAGCCTAACACTGCGGTTGGTTGTTTTCCACTGTTAGGTAGGCTTGGGGACAGGTGCACAAATAGTTTCCCAGGTAGTATTTTAATATATTTTCTGGTTTTAGGGAGATGTCTGGGAGTGCTTTAGGTATAACATTAGGAACAGTGGTCCCTATGGTAAACAATAAAAACCCTGTCTTCGCTGAACACATTGCTCTGACTTGAAGCCGTTTGGAATACCCTATTGTGGAAATTCACCGGGCACAAACGTATAAGTTCTAAGCCAACTGCTCTGACGGCTAATCTAATTTTGGAAAAGCTGCATTCTTTATGCTGGAGACTGTTTGTTAATACGTGCTTCCTCATAACTGGTAGTCCAATTTGGGACACACCACTGCTCTTCTGGTTGTCCAGCTCCCCATTCGTTTTACCACCCGCGGTGGGAGAACTGCTCTGTCTCAGGCTATCCCTATCCTTAGTCCTGATGATGATCCCTTAATTGTGATGGGATCGAAAGGTGATCGACATCTGGCACTAGACCTATGTTGATTTTCTTACAGCTGTGTATTTGGACAGTGCCCATAAGCGGAGATACATGTATATAATGCACCAATGTATCACTGATTGAGCATCAAGCACCACTGCACATTTCATTTATTGGATAATTTTTTTATTTATATTTTTTAATAATATGAAGAGTATTTGAAAAAAGTAGTTATTTTCTTTTTTTTGTTTACCATAGGGACCACTATTCCTCATATTATGATACACTTCAAGTCCCTACGGAATCTTGAATTTTACTGGGATTGCCTTAAGGGTTCGATTCCTATAGCTATTTATATTCTCAAATATCATTCTTCCAGAAGGGTGGTCTTAAACTTTTAAAAAACTTTATTGATACAAAGATTTTCCATATGAGCAAGTCTTTTTCCATGAGTGGAATGTGGGGGGGAGGGGGAGTGGGGGTTCTATCATTGAAATGCCCTGAAAGGTTGTGCTCATCCCTGAAGGTACTTATTTTTGGTTATTCACCAACTTTATTTCAACCCACTATAGAAATTGTTCGAAATTTCTTCTTGTCAAGACAATATTTTCCAGGGTGGAAATAGGCACGAAATCCGGAGTATGGACGGATTTTCTATGGATGAAACAATGTACCAATGAGATTCTATTAATGTGAAGGGAGTGAATAATGTATTGGTTTTTCAATTATTGGTGAAGGTCTTATATCTAAAGGTGGTGAAAAAGGCTCTCTTTGCAAATGGCAAAGGGGGAGCACTATGTGCTTTCAAAATACCCCTCACACACTAAGAATCCCTTAGTGTCATGCTTCATCATAGGGGTCTTCCCGTCCCTCGGCGGGGCGTGCTACGAACTACGCGGGAGCACTTAATTTTAGACAATAGGCTATGTGTGATGTGTAGGACAGTGAAAAGTAATTAGGATGAAGTGTAGGGACCTATATAAGTGAAAGGTAAAAAAATAAAATTAAAAATTCCCTGGCTAGTAGAAAAAAAGTGATTTAATGACTTCTCTGGCTGGGAACAGTAAAAAAGGGGGTTTTAAGTAGGGCGAGTTACGCTATCTACTTGGTCGACATGACTTTTTTCGTAAGCAGTCCCCTCCTGCTTATTTCTCAGGACCTCTGTTGGTCCCTACTAACAGTACTCAATTCTAATTAAATGTAGTATGCCTAAAGTCCTAAAACCTAGTAGCAAAAATCGGCTACTTGGTTTTGCTTCTGGGCTTGAGTGGGCCCTCTGTGTAGCGGAAAAAGAAAAGACCTATTGTGATCCAGTTATTTCACATATAGTTTGCCCCATGAGCCTGCATCTTAGGGTTTTGTCAGGCGGTATAGTGACCGCTGGCAAATGTCTGCCTTAATCCAACCCCTCAGCAGCTGAGGGGTAGCATTAAGGCAGACTTTTGCCAGCCACTGGCTCAACTTCAGCACTGTCCACAGGTATCATTCTGAAAGTTAAGACCTACCTTGAGTGATTTTTATCAGACATCCTCAGGAAAACCGAAGCAACACAACTCTTAGCTTCTAACACTCGTGGGAGCGAGCTGAAACCTTAGCTTCTCCCACTTAACTTCTATCTGTCACACTCAGTTTCTAGTCCGCATCAGCCTGATATTCTAGTTCCTCAGCCCCTGGCTTCCACAAGCACGCACTCCGAGTTAACGCATACAATCACAGATACTTCTATTAAGAAGGAAACCTAAACCCCTGGTTAAATGTCCCCTGAAACATTACAAATCTTCAAATGCTGTTATAGGTACATATAGACCGTGTAGGTGAAGTGCCCTGATATATACAATTATTTTCTAAACTATTTCTGAAAAAGCCAACATGTATTAACATTAATTTATATGACGGAATGTTTCATATTATGTAGAGTTTTATATAGCGCGAACTAGACCCGAGACATCTGGTATCAGAGCGAATTACATAGCCCCAGTTTAGTTACAGAAGGGCACATTCATTTTTGTTAGGTACGGGGAGATTAAGTGATTTGCCCAGAACCACAGGATGTTGAGCGTCGTTGCCGAGATTCGAACCCGGTTCCCCAGCTTCGAGGGTGACTGCTTTAGCCGTAAGGCCTCATCCTCTTCATGTTGCTGTCTCTGATTACTAACCTTCAACAGGTTAGATCTCAACATTGGACCCAGGAAACATATTTTCTCTATTTATTTTGAACAAAAATTTTAGTTGAAGGAAAAAAACACACATTTTGAATTTGTATGTGCCCAAACTGCTGTTGTAGCAGTTCTTCATCACTTAGCCGGATTCTGCTTGGGTTTTTCTTTTTAAAAGAAAGCATCACAGAGGAGCTTGTTTGAACCTAGCCCTGGTTTAGTGGTTGCCAAGTATCCAAACAAGCACGGGCATGGCAAATAGGTCTAGCTTCTATTTTGTATTCTGACTACAACATTAAGAGAACATAAAAATGCTTTTTGTGTAAAATGCATCTGTTCATTAAAGAGTCTGTGTGCTGATTCAGTGTATTTTCAAGATGCAAAATAGCTAATTGAACATTGTAAGGCAATAGGGTGACCCCTTCCTATTAGATGGTGATGGGCACTGTTGCAAGTCTTGAACTTTCGTGTGATCGCCTACTGCAATTTGGGTGTATTAACCTTCCTTTGCTCCCATTGAACTAATTAGTCTAACACACCTGATTAAAGATTTGTAGGAGAAAAGTTCAGGACTGGAGACGTCTCCCTAATGACCTGGAGTGAGGTGGCAGCTCCAAGGCAAGCACTTCATAGGAGGCTGAATGATACAGTAGTCACTAGTATGAGACGAGTGCAAAATACTTATCTGTTAATTTTAAAGAATGTGTAACTATGGGTTTTACAGATAGCTGCTTTCTCTAGCCAAAACTAAAAATGAGTCTGAGCTGCCAGGTCCGGACATATTTGTGAAACCAGGGCCTTATCTACTATGGCTGGCATACTATTCAATGAGGCTGTTTACGCGATATTGATGAATTAATATTTGAAAAGTTCTGATTAACAAAAAATGTGTTTAATGTAAAGTTGTGCTGGTGGAGTAGTACAAAACACAGGTGTATGATAGACCCATTGCACTCACAATTAGTGACTGATCTTAATACCAAACCAGGATAGCAGAGGTTAAATTGCCATACTTGCATTTTGCACCCTTGATACGCTACTGATGTAAATTGAGGTTGCATTATCCAGTTGTCATCTGTTTGTAATGTGTGCTCAGTTAAAATAAAAAAAATGTGTAACACAATACATCTTCTCACATGCCCACAGATGTGCACTGGAAATTATAGCTTCGTGCCTTACATGATTACACCGCACAACAAGGTGTACTGTTGTGACAGCAGCTTTATGAAGGGATTGACAGAGCTAATGCAGCCTAGCTTTGAGTTACTTCTGGGACCGATCTGCTTACCTCTCTCAGATCGCTTCACTCAGATCATAAGGGAGGCGCAGGCTACTTCAAGGTAAGACTTCATTGGGTATTCAAGTTGTGGAAAATAATGGGATTTTTAATTTGTGTTTTTAGAAGCAGTTTTCAGTTTAAAAAAATGATATATGTATATGTATGTGTATATATATATATATATATATATATATATATATATATATATATATATATATATATATATATATATATATATATATATATATTTACTGAAAAAATCAAAGGTTACAGGGAAGTTTTAGTTAGGCTCAGATTTCACTCATACAAAACAATAGAAATTCAGCAGTTGTTACCTAAGCAAACTATAACTTACGCCCCCGCAAAGCACTGCTTATGACTTCACGTATTACATTACTCATGACATGGTCAGTGACATCACTGATGACATCATCCTGTGCTTCTGAATGCTTCCTAAAAGTTTGATTGTTAAACATTTATACTAAGGTACCACAAAAGTTACATTGGTATACTGTCTGTACTACTGAGTGATTCAATTTTTTAACATAGATTATGTGTGTGGCTATGTGATTGTGTGTAACTGTATGTGAGGGTGTGTCTGAGTGCGTGTATGGGTGTGTGAGTGGCTCTATGGGTGTATACGTGGGTGTGTGTGAGTACCTGGGTGGGTGTCTTAGGCTTTCTGAGTAGTTGTTTTGGTGAGTGACGGTGTGTCAGTGGCTGTATGGTTGAGCGAGTGGCTGTGTGAATGGTTCCATCAGTGGGTGGGTGAGTGATTGTTTGGGTGAAGGGTTGCATGAGTGAGTGGCTGTTTGAGTGGATGTTTGGTTAAGTGAGTTGATGTGTGAGAGGCTGTATTGGAGAGTGAGTGTCTGTGTGAATGGCTGTATGGGTGAGTGAGCGGAAGTGTGAGTGTTTGTAAGCGGGTGTGTGAGGGAGTGCTTGTATGGGTGAGTGAGTGGATGTGTAAGTGGCTTCAGAGGTAAATAAGTGGTTTTATGAGTAACTGTATGGGTGAGTGGCTGTGTGAGTGACTGTATGAGTGAAATGAGTGTATGACTGGATGAGTGAGTGGTTGTGTGAGTACTTGTATGGGTCTGTTACTGAGTATGTGAGTGGTTGTGTGGGTGTTTGAGAGGTTGTTTAGGTGTGTGAGTGGTTCTGTGGATGATGTTATCAGTGATGTCATTTGAGATGTTATTCGTGATGTAATCAGTGATGTCATGAGTCCTGCAATATGTGAGGTCATAAGCAGTGCATTGTGGGGGCATACGTTATAGTTGGCTCATGGTATTATAACTGCTCAATTTCTATGGTTTTGTATGATTGAAATCGTAGCCTGACTATAATGTCCCTGTAACCTTTGTTTTTTTCAATGAATTTCTAAGGCTTTTTTTAATTCCATTTCCTAATTATAACGTCCCTGTAACCTTTGTTTTTTAAAAGTGAATGTCTGTTTTTTTATTGTTATTTCCTAACAATAACATCGTTGCAACCTTTGGTTTTTTAAGTGAATTCCTAAGGTTTTAATTTTTTTTATTTCCTAACTGTAACCAGTAACCTTTAACAGAGTGTGTGAGTGAGTGCATGAGTCTCTCAGTAGGTCTGCGAGTGGGTGTCTGAATGGGTCTGGGAGTGGCTCCATAAGTGTCTCCCTGGGTGTGAGTGGGTGCATCAGTGTCTTAGTGGGTCTCTGAGTGGGTGCGTGTCTGAGTGGGTCTTGTAGTGGGTGTCAGTCACTGAGTAGGTTTGCATGTGCCTCCACAGGTGTGTGTCTCAGTATGTGACTGAGTGTCTGACTGTGTCTGTAAGGGGGTGTGTGTCTGTGAGTGAGTACGTGGGTCTGTGAGTGTGTGTGTCACTAAATGGCTCTGTGAGTGAGTGCATGATTGTCTGAATGGGTCTGTGAGTGTATGATTCTCTGAATGGGTCTGTGAGTGCATGAGTTTCTGAATGGGTCTGTGAGTGGGTGCGGGAGTCACCAACTGGGTCTGTGAGTCTGAGTGGGTGCATGAGTCTTTTATTGGGTCTGTAAGAGTGCATGAGACTCTTAGTTGTACTGTGAGTGGGTGAGTGAGTCTTTGAGTGGCTCTGTGAGTGGGTGCATGAGTGTCTCAGTGGGTCTATGAATGAGTGCATGAGTGGGTGCATGTCTTTGAATGGGTCTGTGAATGGGTGTGTAAGTGTCTGAGTGCCTCTGTGAGTGGCTGTATGTCTCTGAGTGGGTCTTTGAGAGGGTGCATGAGTGTCTGTGAGTGGATGCATGAGTCTGCTAGTTTTTCTGCCCTCTGTTTTGCCTTTACTGCTCGTTTTTCTGCCGCTGTTTTGCCTTTTATGCTCATATTTCTGCTCCCTGCTTTGCCCTCTTCTGCTCTCTTGCCTCTTCTGCTCTCTTGCCTCTTCTGCTCTCTTGCCTTTACTGCTCGTTTTCTGCCCTCTATTGAGACTTTTCTGCTTTTTTTTCCTGCCCTCTGTTGAGCCTTTTTTGCTCTTTTTTTCTGCCCTCTGCATTTCACAGGAGAGGGTGGCTGTGTAGCCCCCTCCCTGGGGCAATTTCAGCACTGGGGACCCTAACCCCCTCGTACCAGCCTTAAAAGGTAGGTAATCGGAGGGGGACTGCGTGGAGATATCATCAGTGATGTCCCTGATCATGTCATGAGTGATGTAATGTGTGCGGACATAAGCAGTGCATTGCGGGGCGTAAGTTATAGTGAGCTCCGGTAACTATAACTGCAGAATTTCTTGCATAATTACATGCATACATACTCACCTTTGGTTGGTGTGCTGCTTGATGATTACCTGGTGCTGGATGCTGATCATTATATAGTGTAGGTTACATTAAAAAAATATTTTCCTCTTCCTTTTGCTGATTTCATATAAAAAAAAAATTGGTGGGATCATTGCATTTGTTTGATCCACTTCTGTGGGCTAGCCATTGATAGGGTATCTACATATATTTAGTAGGAGCCCATTTATATGATTTTATTTCCGAACACGTTTTTTTAATTTTGGATGTACTACATACCCTATATTACAGAAGGGTAAATTTGTCACCATTGCATGTAAAATATCAACCTTGTTCCCGTTGGCTATACAACAAGTGTGACACATGATCTTCCAGTTGTATACACTACATGCATATTCTAAACTATACTATATAACTAAAAGTATAATTATATTACATATTTTAACATACAAGAGAGTTGAGCTTCTATGTTTTATCACAACATAAATGGATGGAAAGGTCCGGTCTATATGCCGCACATTCATAAACCATGTGAACGTCTCAATATGATGTTTATATGGGAAAAGTTTTTAGGAAATTTCAAATAAAGCACATTTTATGGGGAAAGTTCAGAGCAGCAGACTTGTGAAGCAGCATTTCATGAAGATTCAATCCTTCATTCAGAAACTTGAATCCTACAATAAGAATACACAATACTATTTCAAAGTTGCACTTTGTTGCCTGTATAATGAGTTTTCTTTTCATGAATACGTTAGTGTTGTTTTGGGTGTTGCTTTTTCGATTTCCTTTACTGTTAAGTCCAGATAGTCCCAAGGGAGCATGATGTTGTATTTGGCAGAACAACAGAAGATGGGGTCCGCTTTGAGAAATCATATAAAGTTGTTTGTACTTTTGGTACTGTGCAACTTTGTTTCTTCATCAGTACAGTAATGACTAACGACAATACCTCCAGTCAGCCAGACCTAATTGCCTGTAATATGAAACATTTATCCTTCTTAAACATTTTGTTAGACTGTCCTTGAAGGCACTGGCCCTTTATTACTTGACCTCTTCATGGCTAGCTTCTCATGGAAGTCACTTCATTATCAGTAGCACTGATGGAGAAATTGATTATTAATGATTGTTGATGTGTCTCATTTGATTAGCACTTAGCTTATGGAATCTAATGATGAAAGTGCTCTGTGTACACCTTGCCGTCAGTATTGTCTTGATTAGTTATTTCTATATCTGTCTCTTTGTGGTAACAGTGTGCTGCAAAACTCTACATAGGGCGTGGATCCTCTTCGCCCTTCTCTCCTGCTGATAGAAAGCTGTTGATACTCTCATGGCCTGAGGCATAAAGCAGTGCGAGTGGCAGATTCTGAATATAGAGTAGCATGTCTGTAACTTTAACACTTGCGCTCAGCTCAGCTGGTGTCTAGATTTTTCAGGGTACACATTGAGGAAAAGAATGGGTTCTGGAATGTCCCTGTCAAGGGTCTGATGACGCGGGTAGGGATGTCAAATTTAATGGTTAGTGCACACTCACTTTACGACTAATTCATATACGAGGCATCTAACATAAAGTGCCAAAGCATAGAGTTAGATGCTTTTGTAGCATCCAACTTGTGTGACAGGCTACAGCTCACGTGTATCCGTCCCATCGTCCTGTTTTACGAATGAATACACTTTGTGTGCAGAAGACCTTATGGAGGTTAAGCTACACTTATCTGGGGTAGCAAACACTAACAAATCGGCCATCACTCTGGAAGATAGGTTGTGCCTCCTTTACTTGTGTCAGATTTCCTTTTTCCAGGGCCTCGTTGTTCTATACCTGGAAATGTTAATGCCTAGGCATGCCCACATAAAAGTCCATCCTTTTTTTTGGGAACATACAGACTAGTTTTATTAACCTTAAATTGTTCATGCAGAGTCTACAACTTGGCTTGGTTCAAGAGACACAAATCAGCCTTCCCTGGATGCAGGTTGGCAAGTTAAGTTTGATCATGCACAGCCGGGTTAAAAAAAAAATGTAGTTTGGCACGTGTATCAGTTTTGACCTTACTCAGCATAAAATGGTCATCCAAAGCCTAAAAAAATTGAGGCGAGTGCCTAAGATGGTGTAGAGCTGTGGTTCTTAACCTTTTGTGTGGACCCCCATTCTATGGACACCCACTTAATTATTACTAATATCAGGGGACATCTGCTGAATCACTATTGAAATCAAGAGTTCCCCACTGAGTCGTTACTGGAAGTCAATTTCGATTATTTGAACCACAAAACAATGCAAAAAAATACAGAAGCAAGCATTCATCTAACAAATGTGAAAAATCGTATTTAATTCACAAATATAATAACCAAAAATGTAATTTTAATGGAAGCTTGTAGCTTTTTAAAATTTAATTAAGCCCGTCCGTCGTCCAAACTATTACGCTTGCACATTCACTGCTCTCAGAAATCAATCTGAGGATAACAACATACAATTTAGCCTCCAATTTCAAATTCCTTCACGTTAACAGAACGTTGTAAAATGTTATAATTTTATCTTACGCTAATTTCTTAATATTATTTTCTTTTCTAAGCTGTAGTATACTCCACTGAGTAGGCATCGCACCCCCTTCCCCTGAGGTCACCAGACCACAGGTAAAGAACTGCTAGTTTAGACCAAAAGCTGTATTCAAGTCAAAAAAATACTTTATTCAGCCACTAAAAGCCATAAAAGCAAACATTTCATAAAAAATGCAGTAATTAAAAGATCCCACATATGCAGTTAAAAAACCAAATCACACAAGTCAAAAAGGCTAAAAACCAACCGTATACACGAATACAGTTAAAAACCCGTTTTTAAAAGCCGTCACTGAGCATTATAATAAACATAAAATACGGCAAATAAAGTGCATGAGTAATAAAGCATTAACTCAGTATATAGGCTAGGGAGTTAGCATAACGGACACAAGGTGATACATGTAGTTCCCAGAACACCGTTTACAGATACAGCCTGACTACTGCAAAAACAGCCTCTTCCTATGTAGTGGCCCCTGTTAAAAAGCTTGTGACCCCAAAGCAAACCATAGCAGAAGAAAGCATTTGAAGATATAGTAGTGCTGGTATTACTTGAACAAATTGACAATTTCAGAGCAGTGGGAGTTTGAACTTTTTGTGGAAGGAATCCTAGAAATTACACCAAAAAATTAAGTGTAGAGTGTCCTGCTTAGAAAAAGTGTCACAAGAGCAGGGCTTTAGTGCTCCAGGTTTTGTGTAGCCTTTGGGGTCGGCTAATAACCAGGGTACCAGATTCAATCATAATCTGGTTAACACAAAGCACTGGTAAGCCTTAGTGACCAACAACAAATATGACTATACCTGTATGCACAGGCTCAGTGTAACAAACCTTTTCACAGTAGGCTTAGTTTACTCGTTACCTTCCCTAAGCTCCTGCCTTTTGGCCAGAAACTGTTGTTTAATGTCTCTAAAGGCTGCCGGGCCTAGGGGCCTAGGTTTAGCATACAAATCAGGGGAACACAACCATGTCATTTGCACCCTAATATAATTTAGCCAGGGCATACGTGGGGCCCCCTCATGGGCAGTGCAATCAATGAGGACCAGTTGATTTAATTTAGGAGTGGGACAAGCCCAGATTCTCAACCAGCGCAGCAACGGGGCAATGGCAATCAGGTCTGTGATACACCCCATGCCCAGTTCCTCATGTAGGATGTACACCGGGTTAGTGGGGGTGGGGGAGACGGACGGCAAGAAGTTTACATTTATTTTCTCTCACATCTTTATAACTACAGACATCAGACCCATACGTGGCCATAGAAATGCATTTTTCTTAAGCAAGGCGGGGATGGGCTTAGAGCCCAAGCTTTTTGGAAACTCCAAGGTTGTCCTGGCTTCTCTGGCCAGAACGTTCTTTGTGTGCATTCTTTGCCCAGACCAAGTCCCTCTATCATCGAACTGCACCCCCAGATATGGAAAGGTTGACACTTTTGTTAATTCTGCCTCTTTGCAAACAAACTAAAAACTGGCAGGCTTCAGAGAGTCTATCTACATAGTGTGGGATTTTAAGAAATGGGTGTCTAGGTCAAGTGAGTCCATAAAATCCATAAAGCCATATAAAAGTTTTTGAAGACCCACGTGGTTCTGGCAAACAGGACCGCGTCGTCTGCGTACAAGAGGGATGGGATCATCTTGGATCCAGCACTCGGGATGTCTTAACAGCCGGATGGTAGGATGTCTCCTAGTTTGTTGGTATACAGCTTGAACAGGGGGCCAAAATGCACCCTGCCAGACACCTTTCTTGACCACCCAGGAGTTTGTTATGCCGCCATCCTCATTAAATCTTACTGCTGCCTTGGAGTTATTATGGTTAGGCATGTAAGAAGGCCACCAATTCCGTATCCAGATCCAAATCCTGGAGGGTCAGCCACAGCTTTGTTCTATTGACACAGTCCAACGCTGACGTCAAGTTCATAAAAGTCATATGTAGAATGCCCTTCTTGGCAATAGTATATTTTCCAACTACCAAGTGCAGGTTGAGACATGGATCCAGCGTCCCTTTGCCTTGCCTAAAACCGTATTGTAGGTCAGATATAAAATTAAAATGGTCTAGCTACAATGTTAAACGGTCCAGTATCACTTTCCCCATTGTTTTTGCAGTTGAGTCCAGATGCGAGATAGGTCGATAACAAACAAGGTCATCCCTTGAGCATAGCTGCCCCGCCCTCTGAGAGATCTTGTAAACAAAAAGGGAGCCTAAGCCCCGCCCCTCCTTTTTATTGGGTAGCGGCAGCGTTCATGGTAAAAGCTGGCTTCCCATTAGAAAGGAGGGTTTCCGTTGCCGCCCTGTCCGCTTTCGGAACGGCCCCTCCGGTCTCGCTAGTTTAAGTAGGAAGCAGCAGCAAAGTGCTGCATGGCCACTCGCTACCGTTATTGCATTTTATATGCATTTTTTAAAACTTTTTAATTCTCCATTAGGAACGTGTATTGTAACACTTGCATGGTCCACGTTTATTTAGGTGCCGGGTCTATTTACTGTCCCAGTCCGACCCCGGGTGCCGCCGTCCTGGAGGGTTTGCCCAAGTGACTCAGCGCCACATCCAGCAGGTCACATGACTGGCAGTCCGTGCCCGGCGCAGCCACAGACCGTGGGAGACAGCAGTGTGCGTGAGGCAGGTGTGTCTGTCTGAGGGAGATACAGCAGCGTTTATTTATTTTATGTATTTATTTTATGCGTTTTTATAGCGGACTTTACCCGAAGGTGTCAGAGTGCTTCACAATAGGAACAGTGTGTGTGAGGGAGAGAGACAGCAGCCTCGGTTTGTGTATGGGTAACGGAGAGAGGCAGCTGTGTATGCCTGAGGGAGTGTGTGTGTGTGTGTGAGTGAAAGATAAGTGTGTGAGTGTGAGACATCGCTGTATATCTCAGCGAGAGTGACAGCAGAGTGAGAGTGACAGCAGAGTGTGAGAGTGACAGCAGAGTGTGAGAGTGACAGCAGAGTGTGAGAGTGACAGCAGAGTGTGAGAGTGACAGCAGAGTGTGAGAGTGACAGCAGAGTGTGAGAGTGACAGCAGAGTGTGAGAGTGACAGCAGAGTGTGAGAGTGACAGCAGAGTGTGAGAGTGACAGCAGAGTGTGAGAGTGACAGCGAGAGTGACAGCGTGACAGCAGAGTGTGACAGCGAGAGTGACAGCGTGACAGCGTGACAGCGTGAGAGCAACTCAGCAGTGTATGCTTGTGCTCTGACACACAGGAGCTAAAACAAAGAACAGCTGAACATGTGTCTTGGGAGCTTCATGGAGGCAGCCAGCCCTCTGTGAGGGGAGCAACAAGGAGGGGACGCCCCAACCAGTCACGCGCAACTACTCAAACGTGACGGTCTCAAGGGGCGGGTAGGGGGCAGATCCTCTAAGTGCTGGGGTCACTGTAAGACCTAGGTCTTGAGGTCCTTGACACCCCGACCCCGGGAGCTGACAGGTAGCCTGTCGAAAGCATGACCCCCCCTCCCCCAATCGAAGCACCCCAACCCCGGAGCTGACAGGGAGCCCATAGAAAGCATGAACCCCCCAATCGAAGCACCCCAACCCCAGAACTGACAGGGAGCCCCTCCCCCCCCCTGTCGGCTTCGATGTCTAGTGCACGACAAATATGTTATAAAATGAACTGGTGTGAACTCGGAGAACCCGATACATAACAAAATCTTCTGTAAACATTTAAGCCGCGTCACGCTATATTTTACTGTAAACCACACTTGAAAAGGTTAATCTAAATAAAAGGGCTGGACCTTAACATAGTGTGAGGCGTTTAAAACCAGCAACAAAAGATAAGAAAGGTAAGATCACGCCACGTGCTCCCTCACATGGAAACACAACAAGATGAAAAGATGCGTGTTGTTAGGTCTCACACTTTCATGAACACCTTACCTTACCATCAGAGGTAGCGCCTCATTTCATGAATCAGCCTGAATATTGTATGCTGTTCAAGCCTGCACCCACCCCAAGCTAGAGGAGCAGGCTAGTGAAGTAAAAGTTCTGCAATGACATCCTTTATCTGTTGACATTGCCAAGGTTGTACAGCCAGGGTGAACAAATGATAGGCCCATGCACACGTGCTCGCAGAAGCCTGGAACATCTGTGAGAACTCGAGGTTGCCATAGCAAACCTTCATCCACTTTGCATCTTCTTACAAAGAGGGATTTCTGGCTTGTGGGTCCTGCCATTCCATGTTCCCGGATGCAATTTATTTAATGAATATACCTTGATGGTACAATGTGTAAAACTGAAAAAACAATGCAACAGGTCTCGCAGTTATCCAGTATTGGGGTATATTTCATAGATTCACATGTCTGCCTGAATCATTCCCCGTCGTCGAGGCAGGAGTCCCACGGTAAAAATATATACAATAGCAGTGCCTAAAAATTTCTTGTAGTAGGCTGGCAATGCCTAACTAGGCCCAAAACGTAGCAGCCTATCTACCTTATTATGTAAAAAGACCTGAAATAATAGCCTCAGCCAATCAGCTGTCCTCACCCTCTAGAACCTTCCTAGCTCAGGCAGTTCTCCTCAGATTTTCACCGCACTTCGTGTGTAAGGGAGTCTCCCTGAGTGCCTACTCAGTTTTTGTCTCTTTTTCTTCAAAATGTCTGAAAAGAAGGCTCTTTTCAAGGCTTGTGGAACCTGCTATAAGAAGAGGGTCCATGTGGACGACCAGCACTCTGACTGCATCTATTGTCTGCACCCTTCACATGTTGTGAAGGATTGTAGGATTTGCCGTACCTTCCCTTCAAAAACTATCAGGGATAGAGAGGCAAGGGTTCTTTCGTGGTTAAAATCGTCTTCCACAGATGATGAGGACAAGGCCTCTACCTCGAGCAAGAGAGCCAGATCCAGGGAGAGCTCTTCTCCTGACAGGAGGAAAAAACTTAAACCCTCTCAAAGGGTCTCGGAACCCTCTAAGAGTGCATCGTCTCCTTCAAGACCGTCCACTGTGAGTACAGCCCAGACTAAGACTGTTTCTCTGGTGTCTATTCACACTACTACTTTGACCTCTTCAACTTCTTCTGCTGCGGTCACCACTTCGGCTATTACTTCTCCTCTGGTGTCTGCTAAAATATTGTCGTCGCCGGTCAAGCCTTGCACGACTAAGGGCCAGTTGCCGTCGAAATCATCGTCGACTGTCCCATCGACGACGCCTCCGTCGACGAAGTTCCTTTCAGCCGCGTCGACAAAGGCCCTGACGACGAAATCAACTGGCCCATCGACGATCCCATCGCCGAAGGTCTCATTGACGAAGACACCATCGACGAGCTCGTCGACGAAGGACTCGTTGACGAAGACACCATCGACGACCTCGTCGACGAAGGACTAGTCGTCGAAGACATCATCGACAACCTCGTCGACGAAGGACTCGTCGACGAAGAAACCATCAACAACCTCGTCGATGGAGACACCATCAACGGTCCCGTCGATGACAACATCAATCCAGTCGCCGACAGTTCCATCGACGGAGAAGCCGTCAACAGTCCCGTCGACGATAATTCCTATGACAACGGGTTTGTCATCATCGACTACTACAAAAACAATGGCATCCGCTCATCTGTTGCCCGACACACCTCCGACGAGGGTGCAATATTCCCATTTCCAAATGAAAACTTATCAGAGGCTCTCCACTATTATCCACTCTTACCATCACACCTTTTGGAGACATATGTGGAGGATGATTCGGATGAAGGTGAAGAGGATGAGGGACCTTTTGGGGTTGCCCGTCACCCTTCTCAATTAAATATCAAATATCAAGAGGAAGATGAGGACGATGACCAAGGGCATTATGCAAATGAAGATTTGTCAAAGCGATATCATTCGCCCCATACAAGACCTCCTCGTTCAGAGGACACAAGTTATCTGCCATCTACTTTAATTCAAGACTTACAAGCGATGTTGGCAGACTATCGCCAGAGATTTCCTCCAACTTCAGCTGCACCTTGTGTGCCGCCTGCCCCAGTTGACGTACCAAGGCCTCCTTCACCGCGAGCTTCAATGTCACCGAGGCAGGATACTGCCCTACACCCCACGGTGACACGGATACCTCTTCTCATGATGAGGATGATGACCGGGAAGAGGGCGAATTGCCAGACAATACACCCATAGATCCGTGGGAAGATTGTCATTCCCATGCCTTCACCGCCTGCGCCACGCCCATCAGATTCTCCGCCTGCGGATATTGGCGGATTTCATAACATTATGCAACGTGCGGCTAATCGATTTGAATTGTCTGTCACAGTTGAGCAGTCTGACTGCTTTTTGCATGACTTTAAAGAGGGATATCGCAGAGTTACCAGAGCTATCCCCATTATTGATTACATATGGAAGGAGGGCCTCAACATCATGAAAACGCCCGCTTCCATTCCGGCAGTCCTACCGAGAATTGAAAAGAAGTATCGTGCGCCATCCGATACTCCATCTTGCTTAATAGGACACCCTCGCCCAGACTCAGTCATATCCCAGGCAGCACAACAAAGGTCCAAAAACCCTTCCGCTCCTATTTCAACGCCACCTGACAAGGAAGGCAGGAGACTGGATGCCATAGGGAAGAAGTTCTCTGCCAATGCAGCAGTCTCCATTAAGGCAGCTAATTCGTTAGCTATTTTGGCCTGTTATGATAGACAGATGTGGTCAGATCTGTCTGAGTTCCTTGATCTGGTCCCTGAGGATCGCCAACCGGAGGTACGCAGGATTGTGCTGGAGGGAGAAAGGGCGGCATCAGAAATCATTGATTGCGCCCTTGATATTTCAAACACCAACTTCAGGCAATTGGCAGGAGCAGCAGTCCTCAGGCGTCAAGGTTGGCTCAGGGCTACCACCTTCAGACCTGAGGTCCAAACGAAAATCTTGGACATGGCGTACGATGGGGATTCCCTTTTTGGAAAACACATCGATGACGCTTTGCTTGCAATCAAAACGGATACGGACACCGCTAAATCCCTGGGTACCCTACAATACAAGAGAGGGTCCTTTAGAGGAGCAAGAGGCCGTGGTTACTCCTCCAGAGGGAATTATTCCAACCAGCAAAATCGACAGTACCAGTCTCAGTACAAACAACCGTACTATCAATCATCCTACAGACAGCCTGCCTCTGGTAGTTTCTCTCGTCAGGGAGGGAAACGGCGCTCAAGCAATCAAGGGCGTGATTCCAACAAGCGCCAATGAGCTTTGCCGGACGTCAGTCATTCATCCTCCCCTTCCCGTGGGCGCCTAAATTTCCGCCTTTTACCAACAGTGGCGGAAAATAACTTCGGATCAGTGGGTCCTGGATCTAGTCCGGAATGGACACACTCTGGAGTTTTTGCAGAAATCACCAACAGTGCCGCCCAGGGGTCCCCCTCCCCCTCGTCTTCACTTACTCTTCAAAGAGGCCTTAAAGATGCTACACAAGAATGCGATAGAACGAGTTCCTGCTTCCCAGAAAGGGAAAGGATTTTATTCTCGCTTCTTCCTCGTAGAGAAAAATTCAGGAGAGTGGCGTCCAATATTGGATCTGCGCAAGCTCAACAAATATCTAAAGAAACCGAGTTTTCGCATGGTCTCGCTGACGGACATTCTGAATTGTCGCAACAAAGGGGACTTTATGGCTTCTCTGGATCTGGAAGACGCCTACTTCCACATCCCTATTCACCCAAAACACCGCAAATACCTAAGATTTGCAGTGGCTGGCGTCCACTTTCAATTCAAGGTGCTTCCATTCGGCCTGAAATCGGCCCCAAGAATATTCACCAAATGTTTAGCTCCAGTGGCAGCCATGCTGAGGTCACAGGGAATACAAGTTTTCCCATACCTCGACGACTGGCTATTGAAAGGACCATCAAGAAACTCCACGATGGAAGCGGTCAACAGTTCCCTCTCCCTCTTTTCAAATCTGGGACTGACCCTCAATTCAAACAAATCTCAGCTTCAACCTCGCCAGGAGTTGACCTTTCTGGGAGCGGTGTTGAACACATGCCAGTGCAAGGCGTTCTTGACTCAGGAGCGGCAAAACAAACTGCTAAAGCTCGCAAAACAAATATTTGCAAGAAGGTCACTTTCAGTTCGGACATTTGCTTCCCTTCTAGGGATGTGCTCGTCTGCAATCAGCCTCATCCCTATGGCGAGACTCAGAATGAGGCCGCTGCAGGAGGAATTACTTCAACAGTGGAGGCAAGTCAACGGATCGTTCGACGGCCGCATCAAAGTGACGTCCAAGATGAAGCAAGCCCTTCTCTGGTGGTCGAAGGCGCACAATTTGTCACCGGGCCTCACTTTTCTCCACTACATACCAGAGTTCACCCTGACTATGGACGCTTCCTTGGAAGGTTGGGGAGGTCACCTTCAGGACCTTCAGATCCAAGGACGATGGTCTCGTCAGTACCGGCAGAAACACATCAACAGCCTGGAGCTGAGAGCCATTTTTCTGTCCCTACAAGCCTTCCTTCCAAGGATTGCAAATTCATCTGTGCAGGTGCACACGGACAATACTACCAGCATGTACTATATCAACAAACGGGGAGGAACGAAATCTCTCACCCTGTCGCTGGAGGCTCAGGAGATGTGGGAATGGGCCATACACCACGGCATATCCCTCAGAGCAGAACATGTGCAAGGCATCCAGAACTCTCTAGCCGACAACCTCAGCAGGGCTTTCACGGGCTGTCACGAATGGGAGCTCGAACAACATCAAGTGGAGAGTATTTTTCAAACATGGGGAACACCAACACTGGATCTGTTCGCCACGCAGCAGAACAGCAAATGCCTGTTTTATGCCAGCAGGTTTCCTCAACAGGGGTCAAGGGGAAATGCCCTTTTGATGAGATGGTCCGGAATATTTGCATACGCTTATCCTCCGATTCCGCTCATTCCGAAAGTACTGCAAAAGATGAAGAGGGAACATTGCACTCTCATCCTCATTGCCCCCCGTTGGCCAAGACAGTTTTGGTTTCAGGAGCTCCTTCTACTCTCTCAGAAGCCTCCACTTCGTCTCAAACCAACAGTGTCAATGTTAACAAGAGAGGGAGGCCAGATCCAACACCCGGATCCTCAATCACTGCACTTGCACGCCTGGCTCCTGACTTCCTAGAGTTCAAGGACCTTAACATCTCCTCAGACTGCAGGGCGATTTTATCACAGGCCTGTGCGCAAAGTACCATCAGGACATATCGTTTTAAGTGGAAACGATTCTGTTACTGGTGTGGAGAAAATAATGTTCATCCAGTTCAAGCTCCACCTGAAGCCATCCTTCCTTATCTACTGTCTTTAGCCAGGGCTGGACTGGTTTTCTCGTCCATTAAGGTGCATCTGGCGGCAATATCCAGATTCAGGAAGAGTTCCAACAAACCATCCAAGGGCTATTCCGAGCGTTTCCACCAGTTCGGCCTCCTCCTCCTGAATTGGATCTTAATATTGTTCTGTCTCAGCTTCTAAAAAGGCCTTTTGAACCTAGTCACAAGCCGGAGCTAAAGTTTCTAACTTGGAAAGTGGCTATCTTACTGGCTCTCACTTCAGCCCGCAGAGTCAGTGAGATACAGGCCTTCACCATTGCACAGCCTTTCTTACAATTTTCTAAGGACTTTGTGACGCTTAGAACCAACCCAAGATTCATCCCAAAGGTGCTGACCCAATTCCACATCAATCAACCTGTCAAGCTCAAGACTTTTTTCCCCGGATCCTAAAACTCCGGCGGAGAAGGTTTTACATTCCCTAGATGTGAAACGCTGTCTTAAGTTTTATCTTAAAAAAAAAAAAGGACATACGCAAATCTACTTAGCTTTTTGTTGCCTACGGTCGAGCCACCATGGGCCAAGCTGTAACAAAGGCAACTATTGCTAGATGGTTGTCGTCTACAATTATCTTCTGTCATGACAAAGCTAACAAACCTTTGACGAGGAAGGTTAAAGCGCATTCCACCAGAACAATGTCAGCGTCGACGGCCCTTTTCGCTGGAGTGACGCTGGAGACACTTTTACGAAGCACTACTGCCTGCAGTCGGCAAATCATGATGATACAGCAGTTGGAGAAGCGGTGCTGCAGCATCATCTTCACTAAGGTTAGATCTTTTATAGTTTTTTCATCTTCATTTGACTGTTGTAAGCATATGTATTTCATTATGATCTTTTAGCACTTTCTACCCCTGTCCTATCTCTTATGTACTTTATGAAGGTTTTGATGCATATGTTATGTAAACAAGTTTGTGCTCTATTACCTTCCTGGTTGTGTGGGGGTGTATATGATTTATTTTGTCTCCCACCTTCCTCTAACGACAGACATGATGTCACTGCTTGCTACTCTGATTCAGGCATGTGAATCTATTAAAGATACCCCAATACTGGATAAGAAAAACAGTTACTTACCTGTAACTACGGTTATCCAGTATTGGTATCTTTCATAGATTCACATGCACCCACCCTCCTCCCCGGCAGGGCAGTTCTGTTTATGGATACTTAGTCTCACTTGTGCTGGGAAAATCTGAGGAGAACTGTCTGAGCTAGGAAGGTTCTAGAGGGTGAGGACAGCTGATTGGCTGAGGCTATTATTTCAGGTCTTTTTACATAATAAGGTAGATAGGCTGCTAAGTTTTGGGCCTAGTTAGGCCTTTAGGCTTTGCCAGCCTACTACAAGAAATTTTTAGGCACTGCTATTGTATATATTTTTACCGTGGGACTCCCGCCTCGACGACGGGGAATGATTCAGGCAGGCATGTGAATCTATGAAAGATACCAATACTGGATAACCGTAGTTACAGGTAAGTAACTTGTTTTCTTATGTGAGTTTAAGCTATGGACAATGTAAATAACAATGCCTTTTATTTTTGTTTTCTTTTTAAAAGCTTAAATAAAAACCATTGTTATTTACAATGCCAATAGCTTAAACGTGCGTAACTGCGAGACCTATTGCATTGCAAATGCTGTTGTAAATGGGAATAATGATGGCCTTGTCCCAGGAGGGAGGGAAACCACACACACAGGCCGCATTAAAGACCCATGCCAAAATCGTTGCCCAAACCGCAGGGTCAGCCTGATGCAGGTCTGAGGGGACACCATCCGACCCAGGAGCTTTCCGGCCAGAGGTTGAACTGATAGCTTTGTAAATCTCATCTATGCTAAAGTGAAGAGTCTGATACTAGCTAAGTCGGAGTAACCATGTGCCACAAATACTTCTAAGTTGTTACCACTATACATGCCTTCGAAGTGCTGGACCCAGCGCTCAGCAGGTATAGTACAATCAGTTCTATGGTTGGCTGTATCAGAAAACCCAAAACTTTGAGCTGTCGGACAAAACACTAGCTTGTCCGAGAGCCTCACAAGCTTGTTCCCTGATGCACTTCTTCCTTTGTGGCATGCAGACCTATAAGCCTTCCTGCAGCTCCTGACTGTTACCTCATCTCTCAGGGCTTGCTTGAGTGCTAACAATAACTTCCTATGGGCTGTAGTGCAAGTACCATCAAACCACCTCTTGGCCTTAGGGCCTTTAGTCCTGCTCTTAGTAGAGGCTGTCTCTAGACTAGAGGCTATCTGTTTAGTTATTTTGTCAAATGCATCCAGGACAGCCCTTTCCTGTGTATTAATGTCCATGCAAACTGAAATCTCTGAGGAGCATACGGCATACAGATTGTCCAGGAATCTTTCCGGTATCACCTTCTCCCACTTCAGCCTACGCTCTTGATCTTTGGTACCATTATCCTGGTTTGGGATACTCCAACCCTCGGCTCCTTGTAGAGCAGACAGATAGCCCAACGCAAGCATTAAGGATCATGATCACTATGGCTGCTCCAAGAAATGCTCAGTTTCTCTACAGCCTGGGCTAGAGGTGATGAAAGCATTACGTAATCAATTGTACCAGGGCAACCCCTACCTGTGTAAGTGGGAACCGGCGTAGTCACCTCAGTTTGCTCTAAGCAGTACAGGTTGTTGGCTGAGAGGAGCGCCTCTATGCGAGTGTCTAATGGTGAATGCTCAAAAGGTGGGACCAAGGATGAGAACCCCCCTTGGTCCAATGAAGCAGTGCAATTAAGGTGACATAATGAATATTAAAGTCACCCAGGATTATTATCTCACAGTAGGAGTGCTTCCCCCTCCCCATAATATTCAAGCAGCCCTCCAGGGCTACTTAGTGTTCTGTCTCCAAGCTTCTGGTAGAGGAATTATACAAATTAACGACTAACAGAGTGGAATGATTATTAAATGTCAGCTCCGCTGCTAACAGGTGTGGTTATTGACACTCTATCAATCTACTTTTGCAGGTTAATTTAAGTGAGACCATTAAAAGACCCCCCCCCCCCCCCACACCTCCTCGCTCTTCCCGCTGTTGAGGAAGTTGCACACTTAAAAAACGAGAGAAAAGCATCCCAAAAAGATATTTGTGATGTCCCAGGTTTCCTGTAGGGCAATTATATGACATGATAAAAGAAAGCTCTGCAAAAGTGTCATCTCTTTTTGACCTTAAGCCTGCTATATTCCATAAAGGTTTTTTCACACAAGAGGGGGGCAGGGTTATCAGATGTTAGGACTTCCTTGGGTGAGCGAGCAGGCACGGGCTTGGGAGGTAAGGCACCTAAAACTGAAATGTTAGAAACCGGAGCCACGGGCCTAGAGCTTTAGTTTAAAACTCAATGTGAAGACTCGGTTTCAAAAGATTCCAATCTTGGCAGAGTTTTGATGCACCCAAGACAAAAAGCGGTAATTACCTGTAGTGAAAGAGGTCCAGCTCTATATAGAAAGCAATGAGTGACCTCAATAAGGTTTAGCAGGGTGGTGCTGTAGCAGAGGAGAGGCAGCAAGGCTGTATGTCTGCTTGAGCTGAAGCAAACAGCATTAACTGAGTTCTTCCATATGTTTCGACCCACATCTTATCAGTCCGACATTTTCTCAATATAAATCCTTTACCATCTCCTCAAAATACGCCTGTTTTCAATATAAAAGTTATTCCCACTGATTAAAATGCTGTTAAAAGGTATCTCCAAGTTGAGTAGAGCATTTTCGTTTCCTTGGAGAGGCCTACACTGACTGGGAAACTTGAAGGATGGGCACCTTCCTAAATGCAGTGCCTTATGCATAGGTTCTTCTCTGTGTCCATTAAGAAATGGTGGAATCAATGGTGAACTGTTATTCAACATCCTTTACTCTAGAGTAAAGGATTTTAATAGGAAGGGGATGCTCCCAACACCAATAAGTTAACTGACGTGAAGGTGCTAGGGAATGGCCTAAGTAAGATCTCTAAAGAGAAGATGGTTTCTTCTGTGAGCTACTTAGAGAACACTAGAAGGCTGCAGCTTACCTGGGAATTTTAGGATTATGGTTTTCCAGTAAAGCTAATGCTGCTGTAATAATGGACTCAAACACCACTAACCAAGAAAACAGATTTGCATTTAATAATGGATCTCACTGTCAAAAGACCATCATATTTTACTGTTGTCACGTTCATTTATCTGTTCTTCATGCCTCATTCTCATAAATGTAAGGCAAAGAAAGAAGTGTAATTTCCGAATGCAATCGGGAAATGGCAACATTCACTTGCTACCAACATTTCCTAAATTAATTTGGAATAGGTCAGAGTGACAAAAATGTCTTTGCTTTAAGTTAATAAGTTAAAGCGGTTTGATGAATGAATGCCATTGTCGTAAAATGTTGGGCCTTTGGGCATTGTATGATCATGCTAATCTAAATTCCTAATTATAAAATTCTGAATAAAAACAATCCCACATTTGACAGTACTTTCCCATCCCCAGTGATGACCTTCAGGACCAGAGTTGCTTAGTTTTGGATTTAAATTTGGGTAGAGCTTAGTGTTTGATCCTCTCTCCTAGACTTTAGGTTTATAGACTTGTACCTCTTTAACACTATGCTGCTTTACAGATTTGAACTTGACGCCCATTGGGCTAAGTTAGCGCGATATAAGACACAATTTCATTCAATTTCATTCAATTAAACATGTCCTCCTGGGATGCTAGTTCATGCACTCCTCATGATTGCATCCCATGCTCAAAGTGTTGAAAGTGAAATGCATGATGACCAACTGCAATCCTCTTTGTCAGGTTGGTTGTAGTTCAATGACCTTTTGTACTCATCCCAGTTTTTAGGTCTTGTACTTGGCGACGCAGCGCGAAGCGCTGTTGCCAGCAAGATCTATTGTTGCTGACTTGCCTCGGAAGTGGGACAGGAGATGGGCACGCGCATGGTGATTGGAGATTGGAGCTGGTGCACACGCACGTACAGCCACACGGTGTGCACATCTCCTGTCCCCCTTCCGTCCATGCAAGCCAGCTGCATGCAGTAAGTGCTGCAAGAAATACACACGCACCAGCCGCCCCCAGCCAGTGCACGCGTACTCGTCTCCCTCAACAACAAACAGATACACACGCATCAGACGCCCAGAGCCAGTGCACGCCAGTGTTTCCCTCCCTCTGGCGTTTCAGCCCACGCTCTCCGACTCGGCCTGCTCTCACCTGCTGAACTCCAGCAGCGCCTGCTTCGCCGAATTCACTTGTTTTTTGTTGTTTTATTTTTTTGCTTTAGGCGCTTTGGCAGCCCCCTCCCTGGGCCGCACCAGCCGCACCAGCACTTATTCAGGCGCCGCTACTGGGCACGAGCTGCAGGGCACGCCGATGTGCACGCTCACGCCTTGCCTACAACGTGCACGTGACAGGGTTTAAAAGAGCACACACGTGGGATCGCGACCACGCCTGGCGCCCCCCCAGCGGCCCACCTCTCCATCCGGTGGGTGTTATCGTTCGTGGACTCTCAGCCCCAGCACAACAGTCTCCAGCCGCCAGCTTTGTTGAGGCGCTATCAGCAGGCGCCCTTACTGGTTATTTGTTCTGGGGCTGGAGCATCGGCACAGCCCGGTCAGTATTGGCGCACGAGCAGGCCCACTTTGTAGGCCGGCACCCATCTCCTATGTGTGTGTCCAGTGCCTGGAGTGTGCCTCGGGGCCTCCTACCGGCGTAGGCTGACAGTCGGCGCCTCCCACCAGGCTTTGTTACAGTATAGCCTGCAGTCGCAGCGTCCGCCGCTGCTGTTCGCTTCCTTTTGCTCATGCCCCGACCGAGCTTCGAGCTGGCTCGCCAATCACTTGCCTCCCAGTCCCTCCGTAATTCTCGGCTCTATATGTAAACGGCTGCGCAGTGTTTCGGTGAACATGCTTTGCAAATTTTGCCAATGAACATATGCTTGCTTTCCAATTGCATTTCTCCAAGAATGTTTCAGGTTCAGAGCAGACAGTGCACTCAGGTACTGGCTGCATAAATCAGCACCGGCACTTGTGGTTTAAAATGTGTCCGGGGGCTCTATAGCATGCAACGTTCCCTGTATAATGTGAAACTTCCAGACAATTAAGAACCTGCTGCCCCGCCACACGCCTTCATTCCGTTCCACAAACTCCCCGCCCACTTCTTCCATCTCGACTAACCTCTGACCTCCTTAGGCCCCTTCCACTCCCTACCCTGATCGTCTCGCAGCCATCCACCCAGTCACCCTGGAGGCAATCAATCAATGGCCGGCTGCGAGCCAATCGGAATCTCAGCGGGATGCTCAAGTATCCTGTGCAAACCACTTCATCTCTCCGTGCCTAGAAATGAGTCTGTCAGGCAGTCAGTCTGTAATACAACTGGTGCTCATGAAAGTAAAGTGCCCTGATACCTTCGGGTTGCGTTCATGCTATTAAAACTGCAAAAAAAAAAATCCTGAGCAGTAGGGTAGGGTCAGCCCAGCATGTCTGTGACTAGCAGGAGGGCGGAGGGACTTCAGAGTGCGTGCGGGGAGCAGAGAGGTTTACAAACAGCATGGATCTCGCAGCCAAGGGGTTGGTAACTGGAGTGCAGCGACAGGAAAGCACTGAAGTAAGGCCATATAGGTGTTTTCAAAGCTTGACAGGTGCATCAAGGGATACATGTGATGTCCAAGAATCATGGTTTCAAAAGAAGAATTATAATTTTGTTTTTATCTAGCACACGTATCGTTTCTGAGCACTATATATAACCGGAGTTGCTGTTTTTGTAGGTTTTTGACTTGGAGAGGCTGAGAGAATGTAGTGCAAATACATGCTTTGGGCTTCAATCCAAGCGGTGATACATGTTAGTACACAAGGGGAATGTATGTACGGGGCTCGTGTATCACAGGGTGGTTGGGACACTTACGCCATCAAGAGAACACGACGACTGAAAGTTTGGATATTGTTTATATTTGTGTCCCATTTGTTTTTTAACATCTTAAGCACATGTAACTCAAGAGTATGCAGAAACAGCTCAACATGGTATCAGACATTATGTTGGAAGCGTTATTCAGATTGAGATGCTTGTCCGACTGGCATGAACTGGCAAAGCCGCTGTAAAGTGTGTGCTGAAAATGCTAATAAAGATGGCTTTAAAAAACAGGCATTTGCAATGCAATAGGTCTCGCAGTTGGAGAGTTTGAGCTATTGGCATTGTAAATGGAAATGCCTTTTATTTACGTGTTGGTTTTTAAAACATAAATAAAAGGCATTGTCATTTACAAGGCCAATAGCTTAAACTCTCGCAAATGCGAGACCTATTGCATAGGTGATAATTCGAGCGTTTCACTCAGCCATTCAATCTGTTTCCTTGACAGCTTGTTTTGTATAACGTTGGCTTATTGACTTCTTAACCCTTTAGTTGCTAGGGTGTCTGCGGACCTCTGTGCCAAACAATTTCTCCAAAGTTTGCATGCATGGGTTTGTTTTACCCACGTTGGAGGACCACTTCCTTGTTATTTTTGCCTCTAGCCCACAATGTATGCATATACCATAAGGTCATATATTGGGTCTATCTTTTTACGACCTCCATGGCACTGTAGGTCTGTATCAGCAATAGAGAGCACTGATCTTGTCATTGTTGGTTAAGTATCTAGTGGTTTCTTAGGACGTGTCGAATAAAGTGTGTGCTCACTTGAGTGTATTTTCTTTATTTATTTTGGAAATAATGCAGACATTTTATGTGGGTATGGTAATTGTTAAAAGACTAAGTAAACTATGTTTTAATTGTTGATGAACACAAATTTAAATTAGTGCTTATTATTTTTTCCTTTCTTAATTTAGCCAATTTTTCCAAGAAGCCATTCTCAACGACATTCGAAAAGCACGGAATCTTTACACTGGCACAGATTTAGCCGATGAGCTATTGCGGATACGACAGCGTATGGACAACATTGAAGTACTATCTGCAGACATTGTCATCAATTTAATTCTCTCCTACCGAGATATTCAGGTACGTACAAACACACAGTTGATAACAAAAGCAAATAGTATTTGCATACATCTCTGAAATACTTTATTCAAATAAGATATTTTGCATAGTACTTAGTTCAGCAGTTATAATAATTCCAATTCGGTGCAGTCATGTGGTACCTTAGAGAAAAAGGCCTGATTTTTTTTATTTTTTATTTTTTAGAATTTTGGTCCAATGCAGTACTCTTTAAAAATTCTTTAAGATGCCATTAAGTAATTTTGGAGTCTCTCTATTAGATTTTACTACATTTCCCAAGATAAATTAATATTGCTGCAAGGAAGAATGCATTTTTATGCCCGAGAACTCAAACCTGGAGTATGCTAAGAAAAATTAATAAACATGTCATAGTATTTTACAAAACGTCAGCAGTTTTTTAAAATCTGTTTAAATTATTATTTAAGGATACTGTTTACGAACCATACGTTTATTGCCGATTGCCATTCATGGGAATTCGATGCGTCAATCTGTGACGCATTAAATTGAGCTGTGTTGGCCTATTTTGAAGACAAAAACATTTATAAATAACATTAAATAAGTGTGAACTCTGGACTCCGACACCAAATAAAGGGTGCAGATTACATATAAAACAAAATCTTTAGAAATATAGACTCAAAAATAGATTGCAAAAATAAAGATCGTGCAAAAATATTGCCTTATTAAATAGTTACACATTTAGACCGATTCAATGGCCACCTTTAGTTGTAATGTTAGTTACATTGATTACTAGTCCACCTCCAGCTCTTGATTGTGGGACCAGTGCTTTGAAGTTGGGTTAAATTAAATGCATGTAGATGTTTCGGTAGGTATGTATGTTTGCGTGATTCCTATTTATGCAGTCTCCATTATTAAGACTTTATTTTTGTAGCATTTATTTCAGGAGTCTGTACTTTTTGTAGAGCTGGGCAGGCCAACAAATTAGCAGGGAGAGCAGAGCCAGTGTTCTGGCTTGGCTCTACAAGCCCGTGCACGAGCCGAGCCTTGAAAATGTTCAGTAAGTAAATCGACAACAAATATGAAAAAATATAAGTCTTTTAAAAACGTTTTAAGAAGTGATTTCTTTATCACAAGGAAACTTTTCACCCTAGCACACCAGAATGTATTACTGCATAGAGCTATGTTTTTAAGAATGTACTTAGAAACATTCATGCCGACCACCAAAATGACAATGCCACTAGCGAACCAAAAGGTAAGTTAGTTGTAATGCACAACCTATATGTGGCCTAGATTCTTATTTACTTTTTTTGCAACATAATAGTTTATTAAATCAAATGTAAGAGGTTTTTATTCAGGGCAATCCTGAATTCACATATTTGAAAGTGCTTTTAAAGAGAATATGAATACAAGCAATAGGTCCTGCCTATGCTAAAGCTTTGCCAATGTATTTTTAGCCATGTTATACACCAGTGTGGCTGCTGTTCAGCATGCATAAAAGTTAGTGATGTAGAGGAGAGTGATGTGGCGTGCCATAGACAGGAGTAGAGTGTAGTGGACTTGAGTGGAGGTTTGTAGAGTGGAGGAGCGGTGAGTGGAGTAGAGTGTCAAAGAGTGGCATAGAGCGGAGTAGTGTATCGTAGAGTGGACTAGATAGAGTGGAGTAAAGTGGCGTAGGGGGAGTTGTGTGGAGAAGAGTGTTGTAGAGTGGAGTAAAGTGTAATGGAGTGGTGTTGAGTGACATGGAGTAAAGTGCCATAGAGTGGAGGCCCATAGAGAGGAGTAGAGGGGCAAAGAGTGTCATAAAGCGTAGTGGCATACAGTACAGTAGAGTGGAATGTCGTGGAGTGTGAGAATGTCATGTAGTGGCACAAAGTGGCGTACAGTGGAGTGGTGCGAAGTGGAGTATTGGAGTGGCATAAAATGAAGTAGTGTGTTGTAGAGTGGAGGGGTGTGTCATGAGTGGAGTAAAGTGACGTAGAGGGAATGGCCTACAGTGGATTAAAGTATCTTAGAGTCGATTGGGGTAGACCGGAGTAGAGTTTCATAGTGTAGAGTGGCAGAGTGGCATAGAGTAGAGTGTCCTAGAGTGGAGTGGTGTACAGTGATGTGGAGTGGAGTGTTGTGGAGAGTAGAGTAGTGGCATAGAAATGAGTAGTGTTGTTAAGTGGAGGGGCGTTGAGCATCGTAGTGTGCTGTGGAGTGTTAGAGTGGTGTAGAGTGAAGTAAAGTATTGTGGAGTAAAGTGTCGTGGAGTGGTGTAGAGTGGAATAAAAGGGCATAGAGTGGCATAGAGTGTCACAGAGTCAAGTGCAGTGGAGTATCATAGAGTGGAGTGGAGTAGCGTAGCATGGGGTGGCATAGAGTGAAATAGCAAGGTGTCTCTTACAGTGGAGTGTTGTAGAGTGGTCTAGAGTGGAGTGTCATAGAGTAGAGTGGTGTGGAGTGTCGTAGACTGGAGTAGCCTAAAGTGGAATATGCAGTGGTAGCGCACTGCGATTAGACTACACATTTTTTTATTGAAATGACCATTACATTTGAACATACAGTTTCACTCATTACCTATATAGTGGAAAAATGGGAATGTGTGTTGAAATGGCATCACTAAGTGTATTGATTTGTTTTAATCGTATTAAAGTATTTGTTTTAACCACACTTCAGAATTACAAAAAAGTGCTTCATTGGTGCTTTCCTAATTCTGATATTTTCTGAAATATTTGCACAGTTCATTTCCTTTCCACCTCCAGTATCCAGCAAAGTTGTCATTCAAATCCTGTCACTTTGATGTCAGTGAAAGTAAAGTAAAAAGTAAACACCAAGGTCCTTCAGAAGACAGAGTCTGCCATATGACCTCTGTCTTTAAATGCACAGCAAATGTGACAAGATAAGTTCAAAATGTAAAGGCCTGTTTACAAACAGCGAGCATTCGTGGAAGAATACAAGGAGTGATGTTAGACTATTCTCCATGGAAGGGAGAAAGACATGCTGAACAGCCTAAAACAAATAAAGCCAGTAATTAGAAAACAAGCAAATGTGAGTAACAAACAAGAAAGCCAGTGGTAACGGATAGGCTAAATGCATTCCCTGGCAAGCTTTCTGAATGTCACCAAGAAATCTTTTTGCAACCAGACAGGCTTCGACTTGAAAAAGGAGGACCAATAAAATAAAATATTTGCCCTGGATCACACAGTATGGTCAAGTGGGGAACCCGGGTTTTCTGGTTTCACATTGTGCAATTCTGCCACTAGATCAGTGCATCTTTCTCGCTCATATTTTTACATCAATCAATCAAACTGTATTTATAGCGCTGCTTATCTCCCGTGAGGGGGCTGTGGGTGTCAGTCGAAAAGCCAGGTCTTGAGTCCCTACCTGAAGTCAGCAAAGAGGGAACTATTTGAAGGTGGGGGGAAGGGCGTTCCAAGTTTTTGCAGAGAGGTAGGAGGATGATCATACTCTGGCGCGGCAGATGCACAGTGTCTGTGCGAGGGCGAGGTGAGCAGAGGTTTCTGGGTGGGTGGCGGAAGTTCAGGCGGTGGTTCATGTATGCCGGTCCTTAGTTGTGTAGGCTTTGAAGGCGTGGGTCTGGAGCTTGAAATTACATCTCTTCAGTATGGGGAGCCAGTGGAGGTCTCGGGTGCTGGGAGATGTGGGTCCTTTTGGGCAGGTTGAGGATCAGTCTAGCTACTGCGTTCTGGATCATCTGGTGTTTCTTAAGAGTTCACCGGTGGTGCCTGCATAGAGTCCATTGCCGTAGTCCAGATGGCTGGTGATGAGGGCCTGTGTCACTGTTTTCCTGGTGCGGGTGGGTAGCCATGTCAAGATTCTGCGGAGCATCCGGACGAGTGGAAGCAGACCGAGGGGACAGCGTTGACCTATTTTTTCATGGAGATTACTGTCTAGGATGATGCCGAGGTTGTGGGCATGATCTTTCAGAGTCGGTCCAAGTTTCGATGGCCTCCAGGAGCCGTCCCAGTGGGAGGAATGGCTGGTAAAAACCAGTACTTCAGTTTTGTCTGTGTTCAGTTTCATGCAGTTGTCTTCCATTCAGGCTGAGACGTTCTTCATTCAGTTGTGGAAGTTGGCTTCCGTCATGTTGGGGGTCACTGTGAGTGATAGGATGAACTGGATGTCATCTGCATAGGATATGATGTTGATGCCGTGCGCTCTGACCATGTCTGCTAGTGGCATCATGTAGATGTTCAAGACGGTGAGACTGATGATGAGACTTGTGGGATGCCACAGATGGTGTGCTTGGGCCGTTTGGTGAAGGGAGGGAGACAAATCCTCTGTGCGCATCCCGAGAGGAAGGATGTCATCCATCTAAGAGCCATGTTTTTGATTCCTCTCTGGGGCAGTCTGTTGACATCAAAGGTCACTGCTTGATTTTTTATTATTTTCTTTTGCCTGAGGTTGGAGCGTGGGTGGCAGGAAGAAGCCCAATCAAAGTTTGGCTCCTTTTGGGCTCTACTGTATAAGAGGACCTTTAGTTGAGACAGGACTCTGCCTGGAGCTGCAAGAGGCTCAACCACCTCTCATTTTTAAATTCTACTAGGCGTTTTTGTGAGACAGCGTGTTGATAATGAAATTTTCACCTTTTCATCAACTGAATGATATTTTGTTTCCTTTGATAGAGAATCAAAGCAACTAAATGTTGCAGGATGAGTCAAAGATTAGTCATATTCTGTAACAATAGTTTTTTGTAAATTTCCACTAACACAAGCACAAACTCCAAAGCAGCAATCTCGAAAATGACTTTAGCGCCTCAAAACCACCCCCATCACACTTTGCATTTATCTGTACCCACTTTCATTTTTCACAAAGTGGGCTTTTCGCTCAGCCTTTTTGAATCTTCAGGGATAAGTGTTCTCTCTCTCTCTCTCCATGATCACATTTTCTTTTTTACCTCTAACAAGTTTGGTTACAGGCTCAGTTTCCCCAAACATTATCAAACTGCTTCGGAAACCCGCAATTGATTTTCAGTGTCTTTATTGCCAGAAAGCAGTCGAGCAAACTTTTAATTATTAATTTTTTCAGTGTGTAGGTTGTTTTTTCACCCACTTCAAGGTAATTGTTCTTTTGTTATACCAGTAATTGTGTTCGCATCAATCTTTGATGTGTATTATGCTCTCCTTGCTCAAGCCTACCAAATCATTTGTAGTAAGTGCTTCATTTCCCGAGATTATTGCCAAAGCCCATGGTATCACTAATGGTGCAACTGCAGCTTGGGCCACCCACTCCTGCCAGTGATGCATCATGCCAGTAGTAATGGTTTGTGGATGCACAGCTATTTCTATTCTTTAGTTCATTGCTAATCTGATGTGCTCTGCTGAAAATAGCAGGCAGTGCCGCCATCTTGTAGACGGTCATAAAAAGTGTTATTGTTAGGAATTAGGTGCTAGTGCAAAGCACCATCAAACACTGGCACAAATTAAGCACTGATTACATGCAAGCAGCCAGCAGAAATGGACTCTTACTTGCTAGGCAACTGCTAAGCTGAGCCTTGTGAACCTGTGAGTATGTTACTGAGAACAAGAAGCTTTGGGAAGAGTTCCAAAAAAGCAAATCCCAGCCAATTCCATTCCCAACCCACTTGCCAGCTGAGGCTCTAAGGGAGGTTCATGGTAACTAGCAAACGTTCAACTGTTGATTGATTTTTAATTACCCAAGTTGGAATATATGAAGGCAAAATAGGCACAGACCTATGAAAATGCAGGGGCGGCTCTCGGCTCATGGCGGCCCTGGGCAGGGAGAGGGGGTCCGGGCGGGGCGGAGCCCCCCGGAGATCAGGAAGGTGTTTTAATAAAATGTCCCAAAAAAGCGTTAGATGACCAGTACCTGCGGCTGCTCCTACCCTTCCGAATTAGTCTCAGAACTATAACATTTAGGAGGAGGAGGGTATTGTGACACACGACATGAGGGAGTGGATAGGGAAAAAATAAGCCAATCAGGAACCAGGAGGAACGCAGGCGTGGAGGCCAGTGAAGAGGGGGACTCCGGGTGTTTGGAAGTGGAACAGAGCCGGAGGACGCCAAATCCCTGCCAGGGGCCGCCACGCAAATATGTATCCATCCTCAGAGGATTATTATATTAAGGATATATATTGGCGTGGCAGCCCCTGGGGTTTGGCGGCCCTGTGCAGGTGCACTGCTTGCACATGCCTAAGGCCGCCCCTGGGAGATGCCAGGGCGAGGCGGTGGGTAAGAAGTGACTCCTAATTAAAGCACATGTCAGCAGGTTCAGTGATGATCACCGGGTTAGTGTTTTCATGCTTTTCTCCAGTATCATTAATCATTGTTTCTACTAATTTTAGCAATTTCGACTTAGCCAAAATGAATGTTTGCAGTTTGGTCATTTGAGAGATTCTGGAAGTTTAGATGTTTATTAAACATACCAGGGATAGGGATAATACTGGAGGTGATTAATGATTTTTCATGGGTCTATTGCCCTTACGGGGAACCAGAGCATGTACTCTAAGGGATGCTTCTTCTGTGTCATCTTTGCTGTGAGACGTGCGTCCTAGTTCATGGATACAATTCCTAGTTAGATAATACTTGTGAGTGGATCCCATCCCTGGAACATGGCACGCATCATGACACGTACTGTTCCAGTAGGGATTTAGCAGAATGCAATGGGACCGAACTGGAAGAGTCCTGTTGAATCACTGATGTAAGGAAGTAAAGCATAAAAGGTAGCATATCATCATGTTCTTCCAAACTGTAAGTTCGCCAACTGAGACTTCAGCCAGGTAATTGTGCTGCTAGTATAATGACTTATTAGCAATGGCAGCTGGCACGGAACAAGGGTGGCGGGGTGAGTTGGTGGAAAGAAAATATATAGCTCTTCCCTCTGCACTTCTGCCGTCTCTCATCCGTTGTCTCTCCTTTGCTTCTCTTCCTGAATCCCAGAAGCAGGAAGCACACAGGCTCCCCTAAGCCAATCACAACGCTGCTGTCACCAGCACCAGTGGAACCTCCCTCTCAGTACAGACAACCACATTATGGAACTCCCTGAAAGAAAGAATCAAAAACGTTTCTAACCTTCTGAAGTGCTGAAAAGACCTACCTATTCCCAGCTGAGCTGGTCTTTGTACCAAACTGAACATCCTACCTGACTGCCCTTCCCTCCCCCACCCAAGACTAGTTGCATCTCATGCATCACCAGTGGGCTGACATTTAAATCATCCTTGAACCCAGCTGAAGAGGGTAAGTAGCAACACGCATGACTATATCTACCTCACACTCCTCCGCATCACTGCCATGCTTAAGAGCAGTGCTAGAAACATGAGCATTGGAAAAATAAGGATATTCAGCAAGTTCATACTCCCCATTCAATTTAGGACAAGTATTGGATATACTTCATCCTATCTGATGCTTCCTTGACCCTCTTTGAAACACTGTTCGGATAGCTATTTTAAATGGAATACAGCACAGATGTGCTCCACACCATGATTAGTAAGCCCCTTGCATCTAAAATGTTATTGATATGTACTGTCAAACTTGAATAATTTGCATACATGGCCTTTTAGGTTTGTTAATCTGTGAATTGCCTGCACTGTACTGTGACATATGTAGGGGCGCGGCTTCGGGAGGGTTGTGTTTGGGGTGTTACACTCCCCTAGTAAATATGTTTAGTGATAAATAGTTGTGTACAGGTGCTTTTGATAGAGCGCGCGAGGCCACCCGACCAATAATTTTCGCCGTTTCCGGCTTCAGGGCCCATATACTTTCAAATCACCATATACATTGACCAGGTGACTTCACGAGCTCTACCAATTTGTGTGTGTGTGTTCCCTACTATTATTTCTCAGTGCACCCGACTTACCATCCACCGATGCGGGTACCTAATGACCACAATGAATCAGGGAGCTAGCTGTAAAAGGAAAGGCAGCAAAATACAAACCCAAACCAATAACATTCAAAATACTGATGAAATGACCACGGACAACGGGAAGTTTTAAAATGTTTATCTAAAGTTCATTTGCTTCATGCATAAGGTACATCAGAATAAGGCAATCAATAACCAAGATAATGTAAATGATGTAACTATAGAGAAATAACGACAAAGTAATCATTGAAATACTGATATAAAATGTAACGAGAAGATACTATGCTATTCAGAAATATTTAAGCATGAGCAGACTATGTATGTATAACTATAGGAGGGCCTATAAAGAGTAGCACGCTTCACTTAAGGTGAACGGGCCTTTAAACAGTCTAGGCAATGAGGTTCTAGACCATATCAGAAAATGACAAACTGCAATGCAAAATATAATTTCTAACAAGTGAGAAGACATAGGAACAAACTTATGGAAATGCAAATGACTCAATAGTTGCGGAAAGACATGGAAAAATAACATATGCAATGGTAAACTTTATTGAAGCAAAAGTTAGAAATTCAGAAGGTGCAAGATTCTAAGAGATTCAGAGCAATATTTACCTAGAATGGTGTGGAAACCAAACCCTGGCCACGGGTCAGTTAAGGACAGGAAACCCTCAAGGAAGGATACCCCTCAAAGGACAGCAGGTGCAGAATGGACACACAGGACAGGATACCCTCAGATTAGGAGTTAGGACAGGACCTCAGGACAGGACAGCAAACCCTCAGACAGGACCGCTCAGGACAGGAGCGGAACCCACAGTTCGGAAGCAACGCCTGCGCTCCACCCGCTCTGCAGCTATCGATCAAGACCCCGATTGGGTCAGCGAACTCCCAGCAAAGTGCTTCGCCAGCACTTTAAGGTTCAGTAGAACCTTAGTCTATGGTCAATTTCGGACAGAGTGCTCCGCAGCTCTCTGTATCTTCATTCACCTATTGAGTATGATGGGTCAGTGACAGGTCAGCTAAACCAGACAAGTCGGACGGTTCCCTAGGTGAACCCAGGGTAGATATACAGTTTGGGGACAGTGTACCACCCCCCAATGTTGCAAAGTGTCAGAATCCCTCAATTTCGATTGGTCCTAAGGTAGGATTTGGGTAACACACCAATCACAATGCAATATTTCAAGCCTGTATTTGCATGTTTGGGCACCGCCTAGAAAGATTGGGGTTCCCATGAGAAGCTACACGGCAAGCAGTAGCACAATATTACATTGTAACATATAAGGAGCCACATTCGCTGTTCTCGCAGGGCAGAGGTGACTTTCTCAGGAGCATCTCGCCCATCGCTGCCAACTGGCTATGTTCCATCAGTCAAGGTCCGCTGTGCCTCAGAGTTTGCGCAGACGCAGAAGGGACCTCCAATATGGCTCTCCTCTCTCTCAGACCCCCATTCCCCACGGTACATGAAAAGTAAGCGAAAACAAATTAATACATAATAATGTCATCATGAAAACACATCACAGGGTTTGTACTTTCTACTTATCATCATAAAATATCCTTATGCAGTTTAAATGTTAGCTACATGGATACAGGCACAAGAGCAGTTGCACGAGTAGTACCACATGATGGGCACAGCTATGCATTACGCATGCGCATAAATTTCCCCCCACTTCTGCAGACGCGTCAGGACACGTGAGTGTGGCTGACGCATGCGCAGTAACTAAAATACAAGCGGCGGCCATATTAAAGGACACGGATTAAATGCATTAGAAATACACATAGGCAAGCTTCGTAAACTTTTCCCAAACAAAAATAAACGTTAGTAGAACATACATTTGTTACCTTATTACACATAAACGAGGTTCTTGACTTCGGAAAGCCGCAAAATATGCGAAGCTTTGCTTCATCACTTTCAGTTAGGTATGGTGGGATGTCTGTTGGATTTCACCAGGAATTTTTACACACGCAGACAAAAAACGTACACACACTCTCTCCCTCTCTCTGTTTGGAAATACTTCACAAATGTTGGTTATTTAACAAAATAATATGTTTTCTTTCATTTAGTACTCCATCCGATCCACATTCTTCTCTGCCTTTCCACTGACCCTTAAGCCCCTTTTGTGCCCCCTGCTTGTCGTATGATTTTAATTGTATTTATATAGCATTTACTACCCTATACGAGGCGAAAAAAAAAGCTTTTCCGAAAGTAGCACGCTACTCCGGAAACCCAAAAGGATTAGTGGTTGCTTAGTATAGGGAAATATGAGTTAATTCGAGGGGTCGACATGCAAGTCTGATAGTTGGATTGAATAGGATAATGGAGGGATAGAAGAGAGCAGAGTCTAGAAAGTGTTATTTGGGGGATCATAGTAGTAAGGTGAGGTTTGGGATAAGTAAAAGGAGAGATGGAAGAAGGAAGTCTCTCTAGAAAGGGATTAGGGAGATCATAGTAGTGAAATGAGGTTTGCGATGAGTCAAAGAAGGGATACATGAGGGAAGAATTTAGAGAAGGTTGTTTGGGAGAGCGTAGTAGTATAATGAGGTTTTGGGTGTGCCACAGAGGGAACAGTCTATAAAAGGTTATTTTGGAAATCATAGTAGAATGAGGTTCGGGATGAGTCAGAGAGTGAAGATAGAGGATGTATTGGGATATGTAAAGGGTGAGACAGAGTAGTGCATTGGAGAGAGTCAAAGTTGTTTTTCTTCCCTCTACAGTAGGAGTAAAGTAATAAATAAATATATAGGTGCATAAATACATAGAAAGGGTATAAATGTAAAAGGGGAAGATAATATATCAAGATTTAGAGTTGTATTGTATCGTGTATTGATACAGTGTTGTATCGTAGGAAGGAGTTCCAGTAGACGTGGTTAGGTTCCAGATGAATATGTTTATTGTTCTTTGATGTTAAGTAGGTTTTCCAGTAAAGATGTAAATAAGGCCCCGCCAGGAGCAGCCTCTCTGCTCCTCAGCCCAGGATCTAACGGACACTCTGCCTCACAGCAATTCACATATTTCAGTGACATCACCATCCAGACCAATATTCTACCCATACTATTCATACTGGCTGAGCAGCAGAGGCAGAGAAACAGGGAAGGTGTAAGATAGAAACCTTAGATATAAAACACCTTCCCCCTTTATAAAATGTACAAATCCAAAGCAAATATAAAGTAGAAACATCACAGTATTACAGAAGAAACTTGCAAGAAGAAGAATATGAATTGCACTGTAATTATGCAAAACATGCTAAATTAAGCAAGGTGGAAATATGATCTAAATAGAAACAATAAAGGAAAAGAGAATATGTAGCAAAATACAAAAAATGTAAACAGCATTGCAATAAGTAAAACACGAAAGTAGAGTAGAAGAATGCGTTAACTAGATAAGATACACATCTCCTTCCTTAGCAGAGCAAATATGAAACAAGACATTTCAAAAGGAAGGAAACCGTCCAAAAACGCAAAAGCAAAAAAGAGAAAAAGACATGCATAAACAAGAAAGAAGTATACCATGAAAACAAACAAAGAGAGTGCACCAAAGTTACCACCACAACCACACCAGCTGGCCAGACTGGTGAAGAAAATGGGAAACACGGAACACAGCAAAAGGAAGAAGAAAAGAGGAAGACTTACATCCAACCAATAGTAAGCAACTGGTGACTAGCACCCAACAGAAAGCAAGCAAGGGGCTAATTACACCCAACAGGATGAGAATACACCCAACCAGAAAGCAAGCAAAGGGTGAAATACCCCCAAACAGAAAGTAAGCACTTGGTGACTAACACCCAAACAGAAAGCAATCATAAGTAAGCAACTGGTGAATTACACCCAACCAGAAACCAAGCAGCAGAGGGTGGCTTACACCCAACCAGAATAAAAAAAATGGGGGACTTACACCCAACAGAATGGAAGCAATGGGTGGAAACACCCAACAAGAAAGCAAAATGGGTGGCGTACACCCAACACATCATCCCAGGGGAGACCTATAGTGAAAAGTATAGAAAGGGTGAAAACACCAAATTGTGAATCCCCAAACAGTAAGTGGAAGTAAAATGTGATCTGGGTGAACTGCACCACACAGAAAATGAATACAGTCACACCTCAAGTTAGACCACATAGGAGAAAATAAACTCAGGGGAAATGTAAACGAAACCAGCATGCAAAGAAAGAAAAGAATTAACTGCACAGAAGCATATACATGACAATATGGTAAAAATGCATTTTATGATTAAATTAAGGCAGTAATATCCGAGAAGTAATGGTAGTACTAAACAAACCAAATCAAAACATTGTATAAAAGGTGAGAAACATTGAAAAACATAAGGGAATGGCAAAAATAATGATAGAAAGAAAATGCAGGTATGTGTAAACGTAGACCATGCATAATAGTAAAACGCCCTGGTAATGGGATCCAAAATTGAGACAGCAAATAGTTTTGCTTAAGTGCCAAGAAACCTAAAGTTGAGCACTTAAGGTCTCAGCTCCTGCTCCCCTTGCCAGTCAGAAGAACAGGAAGCACAGCAAAGTCACCCCTGACCAATCACAATGTTGCAATACAGCATTGTGATAGGTAAGCACCTAGGCCCCCCTGACCAATCACAACGCTGCAGTGCAGCGTTGTCATTGGTTTTGAGTATCCTGGTTGGACCCTCAACCAGGGAATGGGAGCCTGGGCTTGTGATCAATGCAGGCTGTTGTCCATGCAGGCTGTAATGCAGCCTGCTTGGAGAACGGGGAAAGTGTGCATGACTGGTATAAATGCAGATTTAAAGCTGAAGAGGAGTTTGGGTTTGCATCCAGCCTAAGACAAGGAAATGAAATGACAACTGTGTAAAGTTGCCATGTAGCTAACTGATAATTATGTGCTACCTTCTTCAAAAGTTCACGCCCCAGCTATAATAACCTGAGTGACATCTGAACACTGACTCTCGCATGATTACTGCTGCTGAAACAATTTCCTTTTGTCCCATGCTGTATGTCTAGGTCTTGGTTTTTCTTTGCATTCATGTACTTCTATACTTCAAATATGCATTTAAATATAAAAACAGCACTTTCGTTTTTTACACCTAGAGCGCTTAGTGGGTCGATGTTAGTATGAAGCACTACGCATTGGGGGCGAGTGTGAAGCCCCTGAGTGAGAAGCTGGTCCACCACTTTTGGTTGTGGAGCATTTACTCAAATGCATAACTGTGTTTTTTCCCCTTCTAAAGTTGGCTAGTTTGTGGTAAGGAAGGGTGTTTGTTATGCCTCACACACTAAGATTTCAGGACAGGGCTGTAGTCCCTAGTGGTTGCCTACGTCAGTAGCGGCTGCTGATAGGGAAATGTGGTGAGGCAGCACGAGGGGCTGAAATAATAAAAAATAAAAAATAAGTCTGCTTGCCGGTATTCTCCTCTGAGCTCAGGCTGTGAGCCTGTGCCTGCTGATCTCTCCACTCACCAACACAGCTGGGATGGAGAGACGTCGATGCACATGACGGTTTGACCATCCTAAGACGCCCGGCCAACTGTCATGCACACTGACAGTAGGGCTCCCAGTCCTCCTTCTCCTCTTGCTGCAATGCTGTGGCCCTGCCTCCAAGACTCATCCACAGGATGAAAAATAAAATCATCAGCATTAGGACCATTTGATTTTTCATTTGCCTCTGCTGGCAGTGGGGCGACGCTCCTACGCCATAGTGGTGGAGCCGCCCCTGCATGCCATACCTACACTATATCACACACTTGTGTGTCTGTGTTTTAAACAAAGACGTGCTCTCATGCTGTGGAATGCCTGCCCTTCCCCCCGTGGAGCTGACAAGTTGCATCAACAAAATGTAAACATGTTACTGCTGTGCAATCTCCACTGAGTGCTCTAGAGGCACCTTTGGCAATGAGTTAAACATGTTGTCCGGTTGACTGTGCGATGCAATCTGTTGGCAATAACGGAGACTCCTTCAAAATAGGGAAGACCCGATATCTGACTGGGTGTATTCACAAATAGAAATTCATAAATTCCTGAAGCCGGTATTGGTAGTAATGATAATGTAGGATCGAAAACAGAACCAAGGATTGAGAGGTCTACAGCAACTCTGGAAGGGGCTGGGTTGTTATTTGGAGCTGGCGGGTGGTGAAACTAGTGGGGACAGACCCCCGTATCAGCATTTGTTTTTGCAGTTTTATGAAGCGCGAACTGAACATGAAAAGTTTGGAGTGCTTTATATGAGCAAAGTGATTTGCCCAGAATCACATGATGTTGGGGCGACTCCGATGCTTGAACCAGGTCCAGTTCCAAAATTGGCAGCTCTAGCCACTGCTACATCCTTCTCCTCAAAGCATACAGAACAATCTGTGTGGCGCCACGGGTTGCTAGATATTTTCTTTCCAGCGTGCAATTGCCTATTGCAGTAATGTTGATCATTTACCAGGCATTTAGTATCATTTTAAAAGTTTTGGTCGTAAAATTGATGCAGTACGGTGTTTAAACACTTCACGCAAAAAAGTCCATGGGGGAAACGCTTGCGATAATAACAGAGGTGCAAGTTTATACTTGCTCTGTACGGAGTTAAAAAATCACTTCCAAGCTCCTTCCTGCCCTTTGGCTGCGAGGAATTAACAAACGCAAACAAGGACTGATGTGTGGCGAGGCAGGGGTGACTGCATTTAGAGACCACCATGAGCAGGAAACAAAGAAATAATTAGTCCCCAAAAAGAACCTCATAAACACAAAAGCGTAAACATGCCAAAAATTCGGCAGTGCTTTGTGGGAGGAAGCAAAACACAAAAAGGAGGGTCAAAGAGGAAGGATTAACCAATAGATAGCAAGCATTTTTGAAGGACAAAAGAAGGGACGAAGAAAAAGGCAATGGGTGGACTGTAAGCCCACAGAGGGGATACAGCATGCCTCCGGAGATAGCAAATGTGCTGCCAAGCCTTGACCTAAAAAGCAATGGCATCAAAATATGTAGCTTTGTCTAAATCTGCTTGCTGTTATAATCCTAGAACACTGGCCATTGCTGCTCTTAACTTTACCCGTATACAGGTTTGTTAAAGGAGTAGTATAATTAAAAGTAAAGTGAATCGTCTACATCAAACTGCTGATGCTTTATGTACAACCATCTAGATCTACATTCAGAAGCCTTTTTGAGTAAAGTCCACAAACTCTTTCTCCTGAGCCTCGATCTCAAGCTTTGGTGCAGTATTCAAGCACATGCATTTTCTTCACCCCCTAAATGAGCTGTCATCCAATAACTAAGCAGATTGCCAATGGAGCGCCATGTGTAAGAGCCCTCTGAAATATGAACATGCTGTCATAACTGCCTCCTTTCTGCTTATGACTGTTCATTACTTGGAAATTGGCCGGAAGAGCTCAAAAGCTAGTTCTCATTTAATTCTTGACACAGCAGATGCAATTCAGCTCGTTCACCTATTTTTCACATTCATTACAGGCTTCCATGTATCATAATGAAAATATTTAACAACAGTCTATTGTTACTGGGTGGTGGGTCTGGAAGCATCCTATGGTTGTGATTGAAAAAGTAAGAAAGTAATCCCTGCATCCTTGTCAATGTTAGTCGTACTTAGAAAAAGCACACTTACCCCACAGGTTATCTTGGCTCTGGCAGTAACTAGAGATCTTTCAAATAACATGAGAATGTTTGTGTGAAGAGGCACGTGTTAAGAGATCTTCTAAAGGAAGTCTGGTCCCTCTCAGCTCCAAGTGAGTTCCACAGTGAGGCGACACACACAGAAAAACGCTGTTGGCCCTGTTTCCATTGGGAACCGAGAGAGGATGGGCAAAGGCAGAGCTTAATGCATGGGAAGGTGCTTGCCTAGATCGTGACCTATTTCAAAGGTGATAAAAAGAATTTTCAATTCAAATCTATGCTTCTACGGTATCCAGTGCTGGTGTTACATGAGATTTTTTTGGAATCTTGGGGATTAGACAGACCACGCATTTTGGACAGCCTGCAGCCTGTGCAAGGAAGAACAAGGTAAGCCGAAGTACAAAAAGAGGAGTAATCCAGCCTGGATCCAATCAGCATCTGCACTACTGTTTAAGGGGGCCTCGGATGTATAAAAAAGGTACTAGCTTTCTAATCTGCCTAAGCATAAAAATACACTTAGAAATTGGCCACGATGTCTGGGGCTTCAGCATTAACCCGCTACCAAAAAACGGCTCTCGGACTCTTTACTGTGTTTGAGAGGATGTGAAGGCATCCATTTCGGAAGGCCAGTATACTTCTTTTCCGAGGTCTAGTTTGTTGTAATTGACAAAAACCCTGGTTTTCTCTGCATTCACTTTATCTGTTGTTGCCCATCCAGTTCCAAATATAGGGCATCACATTTTGAAATGTGAGGTGAGAGAAAAGCTGATAATCCAAACGCAATAAGACCCACACATCGTTTGCATACCTATAGAGTTTGCAGCCTTTAAAGGCAAGTTCATTAACAAAGTGTTGAGCATACATTTTGAAGAGCTGTGAAGAGAAAAATTAGCATTAGATAACTGTCAGTAGACTTTTCATCTCTTAGCCACAAATAATAGTGATTGCACCGCTGGTGAGCGACTTGATTAGGATCAACCATAGCGGAGCTGAAACCTTGATCCCAGCTGCTTCGACATGGTCTACCAACATGTTATGGTTGACCATGTCGAATGCCGCCATCAAATCAAGTATCGCCAAGGTGAATGCCTTGGTGCTACTGGAGATGATCGCCTTGGTGATATTGGAGCTAGGGGATGACCCAGTGTAGTGAAATGCAGTTAAACCTTGATCATAGCAAGCACCAACTGGCCAGTTGGTTCCAACTATCAAAGCAATACAAGGGGTTCTGTGACTCGTATGGTGTATGTAACCAGATAATTGTATGCTCAATAGATTTTTAAGACTAGGGCTTGTCTTTTAGACTTAAGAACTTTCCTGAGTGACGTGATTTTAAGGTTTAGCATTACTTCGTTTACTCTGTGACAGCTAGTTTCATAAAAAAGCACACATCCCAATAGCGGAGTGTTTCGTAATGCTTGATTTAGCCTCCCCACTCCTCCACTCAAAAAGCAATGTTCGTTCGAGAGTAGATTTGAGGCATGTGACAGACTGGCCCATTTACAAGGGCGTAGCTACAGGGAATGTGTCAAATAAATGCATTCTTGACTTGGTAGTTGGGTCTGTGATGTGGACCCAGAGTTGAGTCTGTTATCCCTGAGTCAGTTTTCTCGTCCTGAGCCATGAATAAAAGACCTTTGATATAAACATAAGAGAGAGGGAGGGAGGGAGAGAGAGAGAGAGAGAGAAGGAAAGAGCCATCTGAAGGCTCAATTTCAAAATGTGAAACCCGATAATATCCTGGATTGTATACTGGCTTCCCTGCTTCTTCAGACTTTGTGATCCTAGGCAATCGTTTATTTCATAGAGCCTCCTATTTCTTTATCACATACGTGTGCATTTTTAAATTGTTGCGCTAAGGATGTACGCTCTACAAAGACTTTTTATGTTTGATTTAATGACTAATATTGCTCCGTCTATAATAAGAATGTAGGCCAGCTCTAGGGTTTGCATGACTACTGACTTGCTTCTTAGTTCACTAGTGGCACTGTCATTTGGTTGGGGGGGGGGGGGTGGCGGAGCCATGAATGTTTCTAAAAACATTAACTTTTAATAAACGTCTATCTATGCAGTTATATATTCTGATGTACTGAAGTGAAACGATTAAAGAAATCAATTTGTTTGGATTTTAAAGAGATTGGGTCATATTTTTATATTATGCTTGTTGCATTTTATACATGTCAAATGTGTTTGTGGCCATTGTGTTGTACGTCAACGTAGTCAGGAGTACTTACTCAGGAAAACTACCAGCCCAGGTGGGATGGGCAGGGACATATCTTCATCGGGGTTGTTTTTTTTGGGTTGTGTAGTTGGATCAGGGAGCCCGAGTGGGGTCTGCTATGTCTATGTGGATTTTTGTCATCATTCTTATTTCACTAAGAGGTTTTAACTCCTACATTTTTTATTGGGATCTTAATATATAGATAGTGATGGGTTTGCCAAAAAAGTATTAAATCTTTACCCATAGAAATACTCCTTAAATGGTTTCAAATGTACTACTTTTTGGAATTCACAAATGTTTGCAATGGTAGGCTTGGAAAGCTGCACTTCACTCAAGATTCCAAGCATACTACTGGCAATCAAACACCCATAAGGTGATGGGACGAATGCTTTCAAGTAGTCTAACCAATGGAATCACTTGGAGTAGAATTCCAACCCATCATTGTTCGCCCACTGTGCCGCTCTAGAAAGGGGATCCCACATAATGCAAATCAGTACTTACCCTGTTCCGCCTGGAAACAATCTAACTCTACACCCTGCAGCCTACTTCTTTTCTTTATTTGGGTAATATGAGACCACAAGCCCCCCTCCCCTTGCGAATATCACTGCCAAATCTACGCCCTGCCCATTTATCGCGGGCGGGGTGAAATGTTGCTCTTATCGCAACCTTCACGGAGCATGTTCTGTGGACACATTTTACTTGGTTTCTGTTATTTCACCTGTATTCGGGGACACCTAAAAGCCCCTTCATAACCTGTGATTGTTAATTTTGTATTAACTTTGCAGCCTCAAGTGTTGCAAGCTTATTTTTTGTTACATTTTTGGTTTGGGCACTCACTGTTTCTTGCCCCATTCTCTTCTAATTCTCTACTGGAATCTTACCAAGACATATTCTTTACAATATAACTGAATGTTTAAATCTGCAAGGGCCGAAGTCGACGCAGCTCTGTGTTATTGTAGAAACAAATATCAGAGCGTAGGAAAATAAATAGCTGGATTTATTTGGAAGCTTCAGTCCTACCAAGTTCATGTGCATTCCATTACGCCTCCTACTTGCCTCCTACTGCCTTCTTTCTGAATTAATAACCAAGCACTGACTCTTAAGAAACATGACTGTATTGCGCCATAATTAATTACATGACTTTATTATTCTGTTTTTGTCCCTTGTATGTGTGAACAGGAGTACGACTCCATCGTGAAACTCGTGGAGACTTTGGAAAAGCTTCCGACATTTGACTTGGCGAGCCATCACCACGTGAAATTTCATTATGCCTTTGCGCTGAATAGGTAAGGGCTCTTTCCGGCTCTTCAGACTCGCAGTCGGTGGCCATCACCAGCGTTTCATGCATTTTTTGCAGGAATTTCGTGATTTCTACATGTAAAACAAGGTGACAGGGTCGGCTTTAGCGCTGGTGGTGCCTGATGTGACAATCTTTTTTTGGCCCCCTCCTTCTTCCCCCCATGACCACCTCCTTAGGATCGCTCAGTACTACCCCGCAAAAGGACCCCTCATCTCACCATGGCCCCTCTCTCACATACATTTCATTTGTTTTAAAGTACTAGTAAAGGCTGGCTTTACTAATCCACTCAGTTATCCACTTTAAATACAGATCTGTTCTTTGCAGCAGGCATATTAAACCTCTGGCACTAGACAAAACTCCGATCTCTCTCTAGCAGGAACATTAATCAGAAGAGTTATCTTGACATTTTTATTGCTGCCTGAAATCTGGAGGTACAAGGATGTCTCTATCAACTACTTTCAAATTGTAAGTTATTGCTAAACACAGTGCTCCCACCTGAGGTCAGCGGCCCTCCTCCAGGTCTTCACCTGGTGCAGCCCCACCACCCTAAAGCCGGCCCTGCAAGCTGGTATTGGCGCAGATGATTGTGGCATAAATCACCATGTGAATTATCTTTATAAAAATACTTATAATCCCCTGGTTCATTTTATTGCCATACTTATGGGCCCATTTATTGTGATCACTACAGTTGAAGTAAATCACTTTGTACATTTACATTGTTTGATCATATGGACACATTTTCTCAACGTTTTGCGACTGGCAGTAATACACAATGGAATCAACCAATGTCGGGGCTTAATTTGAGCCAGGGGTTGCAGTTGGAGCTCATCAACACTCATTTTTGGGGACTGTCAATTTTTTTTCTTCATAGGACATTCCCAGAGAGCAATAAAGGGAAATTCACAAAGGGGAAAAAATCTAGGGAGAGGGAACAAGTGTCACAAAGGGAGAAAGCAGGAACCTGCAAGAGTGAGATAAAGTGGCAGGGAGTGTCTCGTAGCTGATTAAAGAGGCCTGAGGTGTATTTAAGGCTACACAGCCTTTGTGCCGACATCTGATAGTGCTATCCGCAGGCTGCTGAGAGGAACTTCGGGCACCACACTCCTTCTTTTAGAGATTAACCACTGCAACTAACTACTATTTCTAACAAACCTGGGTTAATTCTATTCCACGCACGTGCTTTCCGCAGAAATGTCATTGATATGGTATTTTTTGTTTTAGATAAAAAAGGCAATTTTGTGATGTTGAGTTGTGTTCCCTGGAGTGCACTACAAAGTCATTTATTTTGAAAGCTGTGTAGAGATGATTGTGCTTTCCCAGGAGATAGAAGGACAATGCTACTTTAGAAATCACCATAAGAAACTTGATGTGAAGGAATATTTCTTTACTCTTCCAAATCTAACAAGCATTGGCAAAACCAGTGGGTATCGCCTATTATCTGACAACTGTTGACTTTGAGATGTACTGTAACCATGCTTGCAGCAGCGCAAGTACTAATTTTAAAGCATGCTATGACGCAGCCATTGCTAATATGTTTCTTTTGTGAGGTGCATTAGAGCTAGATGCATGACCGTCATTTTAAAATAATATTTTTAACCATGCTGCACAGCAGCCATGCTGCTATACAGCATAGCTACAAATCATTGCCAAAGTCATGCGCGCTCATGCAGTACTGGATGAACAAAAGGCATTGGTAGAGCCAACAGTGCTCAAGGCAAGATCTGCCTGGTTTGCGAATGGTTGTTAGGTCTCGCACAACACCCCAATGATTCTGAGCAAATCAGTTAACCTCTCGATGCATGAGAAAGAAAAAATGACATTTGGCAAAATCCAGTCACATAAAGAAAGTCAATCCCACCCATGTCTTAGTGTAAATATATTTGGAATCCGATGACCTCTGTTGTCACAACAAAATCAGCTAACATCTGCTGTCACAATAAACTTCCATTTCAGTTGAGAAAAAGGCTTCTTTGAAGTGCGTGTTGCATACTTAACAGCTACAAATTGCAAGAGAAAGGGAAGAAGAAGAACAGTAGTGCCTCAATCACAGCGCGATCAGCAAAGGATGGCATTCAAGCTGAAGCAATCAGTATGTGCATGATCCATGCTCCAGTTAAAAGAAGAGACAGTGAAGTCAGCATGCGCTGGCCAATTAAAATGCAGCAAATAAGAGTGACTATGAATCCAATTAAATGTTAAACAAATGCCGGGCTGCAATCCCCATGCTGTATACAATATCTCTCGCAAGCGAGATCCCATGCGCTGCTGCAGGCAAGACCTAATACCCACAAAATTTACTATTTATGGTACACTGCACAACTATAACTTTCTACTAAACATGTATGTTAAAGTTAAAATGTTGTTAAAGCTGATACGACAAGAGTCAAATTTGGTTACCAAATCCTGTGGTATAGAGACGTGTTGTCTATGTTCAGAAGGCTAAAAACGTTTGAAATTCCTCAGTTAAGTTAGCGAAGCATTCTTTTTTTTTTTTTTTATATTTTTTTTATTTTAACAGTAAGACGAGAGTAGGCAATACAAACATCAGGTGTTTCGCAGTAAAATACAGAACATGGGCCAGGCGGGGGAAATATACAAACAATAATCACTGTAGGAAATAAAAGGCCCAGCACGGGTACACATAACGGAAAAAGGAAATAAGCAATCTATGAATCAATCAAAGCAATCCCACCCGCGTGACCTCGTCCACAATGTTACAGGATAATTAAGCCAGCGAAGACACCCGGACAATAAAGGATTCATGAAAAATAGACAGCCCATCTCTCGTAGAAGGAAAAGGAAAGACAAAAGGGGCCATAGAACAAAAGAAAGGCAAAGTAAAAAACCCCACCCCTAACCCCCCACCCTGCACCCCTGCAATGGCTACGCCTAACCCCACTAGCAGCGTACCTGTCGCCCAAGAACTACCCTAAAGGAAGGGAAAAGAGAAAGCGGAGGAGGAGAGAGCAAACACACTCCCGGTCTCCCATACCCCCCGCCAACAGCGACCACCCCGAGACATGGTAAAATCAATATTCAGCAATTATACAAACCAGTCAGGGGAGGATAAACAACAACCACCCAATTCCCATCACAATACAGGCACAACCCCGGCATTACGAAAGCTAGTATATCGGATCCCAGCGATAAAGTTCAGCCCTGGCCAATACGGTCCGTCATAAGAGTCTTCACCACTCGAGCCGCCATTTTGAGGAAAAAGGCAAAGCGTCCATAAAAGTTCTTTTCAGCACAGGAGGATCGAATACAGGATAAAAGTTCACGGCTCGAACGAAGAAAGGTGTCCAAGAACAGCGAGTATCCGAAACCATCACCAAGGAACTCGTAGCCACATGGAAGACCGTCTATAGATGTGTTAGGCGGCAGCAAGGTCAGACAAAAGACGCTAGCGAGAAGCACGGGCTGGCTTGCCGATGATAGGGGACCGTCAAGGTTCATGAATTCCGGGTTATGCATGGGGACCTCCACTTCTGATATGCAATGCACCGCTGGTACCATCACTTGCTGGAAACTAAACGAGGTGTCGTCCTCAGGTTCCAGGATATCGTCAACTTTCACCATCAGTGTCCGGAACACAGCGACTGTGTGCAAATGGAGCGCCCCAATGGCGGCCACAACGGCCTGTAGTGATGGCGTGCCCTCCGTCCGCTCCATCTCCTCTCAATAGGCGACAGAGCCGGACTTGAACCCCGGAGGCCGGCTGCTCCGGAGTCGCATGCCACGCAAATCTGAGAACAAATATTGGGCGCTCCTCGTCTTACAGAACACACCTTTGCCGTCAGAGAGGACCCCAGCCCGTCGACCCAGAGGGGGCAGCAAGGTCTCCGGCCACCGGGCCCCCACCACAGCAGTCGGCGTGGCACGATGACGTGTCCCGGGTGTAGATCGGTCAAAGGATCATCCCGAAAAGTAACAATTCAGGCACTCTTCGGGAGACCGGGCTCAGTCCAGGTCTCGCGGCCGATGTTGTTCAACTCGGACTCGGGTAGTCTAGAAATCGAGGCCCCGGCTCCCACACGTTGTTAGGCCGAGAATGGAAACACGGCGTATCTTCGTCAGCCGATGAGGTAGAAATCTCGGGATTGCACCTTTGGAAGCAGTAGACCTTCATAAACAAGGAAATCAGGTGTAAGGTCAGGATTAAAGACAGGATAATCGAGCTGCTGGCGGAGGTCGGCGGAGCCGGGAGCTTATGCGGCCATCTTGCTTCGTAGCGTAGCTCCTCCCTCAGCGAAGCATTCTTAATTCCTACTCAGCCATGCACTGGCCATGGCCTCACATATTGTCACACATGACATCACAGACAACAACATTCATGACATCACTGCTGAGATCTCATTATTTTTATCATCAATGACATCACTGAAGCAGCTTGCCCAGCACTCCTACACACTGAACCCTCAGTGACTGTGCCCAGCAAGCTCTGGTTGCAAGCCCTATCCTTAACCATTACATACTGAACTCTACCCCAGGGCCATCAATGGCCCTTCAGAGCAGTCTTCAGAAATAAAGTGCAAATCTAGTTTGTTGACGTGAGGAATTCTACATTTTTAATCCATCTGCTCAGTTCAGCAAGGTGTTATCTATTAATGTCTTGCCATGAAAACATTTTTAGAGACGCGGCTAATTACCCAATAGTATCTCACTTTACTTTTAGGCTTAGTGCGGTGTGTGTTTCTGCATGCACAATTTTGGAAACCTCTTGTATGCTGCATCATTACAGAAAGCCGGGGACTGTAGTCTGCAGACAGGATTTAAAGGAGCATGTTATTTTAATTTTATATTCGCCTTTTAGTGAGCACCTTCATGTTTTTTAATCCAAAAATACAAATGCAGCAAGACCAACTTGTTTTTAGGTCGAGCCTGGAATTCGCATCCGAAGGATGCGTCCAGGTGGAGACTTAATGTTGCCTGTCTCGGGGGAAGGACGGACAAGAGGGTGTTACGCGCTTTTCTGCTGGATTTGGGTGCGCGAACGCGCACGCCCAGCCCGGCGCCGTGCACGTCCCCTGCCACAGATTCCCTGAACACACACATACACACATGCACACGCAGGCAGGAAGCCACACACACACGCGCGCACCCCCCCCCTACTTCCCCCGACTCACCGGCACCCACTGTCCCCCCCGCCACCCCCCCTCCCCCGCCGCAGACACACAGGAGCGCACCTACACACACGCACGCACACACACACATACATACAGAGACCACCGCCATACAAGCCCCCCCCCGCTCGCTCTCACCGGTCCCGGTTTCCTTCCCGCTCTGATTGGCTCCACAACCGGACTCCAGAACCCAATCAGAGGCCGATCACCCTGCGCAAGATAGCGCCCGGGACAAAGGACGACAGACGAGAACGTTGCGAAGCAGTGCGCGTGCGCAGCTAAAGGTCACGCCTACTAACATGCCGCCCTCCGGTTGCGTAAGCGCTATGTGACGGACTACCGTTTGCCACGATCGATTCCCCAATGAGTTCGTTTCTCATCTTGTAATGGTCTTCCTACACGGAGCTAGTTCCAAACACTACGATCCCTTTTTTAAGTGAATGTATCTTTTTATTGAGAGACAATCTGTTTATCTCAGTAATTCTTGAAAGTAACATTCTCATGCATTTGTAAGACATTGCTTAATTGTCTGTGTATAAAACGGATTAATTTCAATAATAACTAATGAATTATACCGTTTCGAAATGGCAGCTACTTGAAAGGTTACATTGCTTCCTTGTCCTTCGTCTGTGTCAATAGCGGTTGGTCTCCATAGGGACGGCCCACGTAGAATGTTCTAGATGTAGCCGGTGGGAGGCGTTATGTGGGACGGATCTTGAGCTTTGGCCGTGCCGTTAAACGCCACTTCAAGATATTTGTTAGCCACACGTCAAAAAGCGATATAAAACGTCAGTTGTTGAACGACAAGTAAACTTATTTCTTTGAGTGGCTTTGGTACTGGTCACGTAGTAAAACACGAGGTAAACTGATGCTTATTTTGCAACAATTATTTTAGAATATCTGAAATGCAGCTTTTTTGGCTGCTCTAAAAGGAAAGGTTAGGCGGTACTAGGGAAGATAACTTAACAACTCGCTTAGCCCCTACCAGCACAAACACTACGTACACATATTTTGTCACGGGACATTAAGCGCATGCATTCTACCAGCACCCTGCAACACTGGGGATTTACAGGAATCCAAACACCAGCGTAAAGTACTCGAACAACAATGACGTCTGTCTTATAAATGTCACAAAAAATGTTAATATTTCACTTCTGTTCATGGATTTTCGTGAAAATACAACACATATTGCATTACAAAAGCTATAGGTGTCACATTTGTGAAAGGTAAAACTATTGGCATTGTAAATGACAAAGCTATTAATTTAGCTATTTTCAAAACCAACACATAAATAAAAAAAATGTCATTTACAATACCAATAGTTCAAACTTTCCTAATGCGAGACCTATTGCATTGCAAATGCTTGTTACAATTCGTGGTCCTTTCAAGACACGCCTGTTACCACCACTGTATTAAAAGAAAAACTGTTTGAGAACATTGAATACAATTATTTGATGAAAGATAAAGGGACATTCCTTGGAGAAGAGTGATAAATCCCGAAGTTGTTTCCCTTCAACAGGCCCACCCCCCAGAGGCATAGAAGATGGTGTGCACCAAGTGCACACATACAGAGGTCTTTTGGAATCTACTGATCTGTGTCTTTCATTTGTTTCTCAGTAGTATACGCCTATTGGACTGCTCCAGATCTTTGCAGTGATGCAACTGGATGTGCTTGAGTGGTATCTTTGCAGTTCCAGATCATCTGTTTCTTTTTGTAGTAGGAGTAACACTCATTGGCTCGCCTAAGCCTTTACCTTAGAAAGATCTGTTGTGCCCCAGGGTGTCTGTCACAGGAATATGCTTTAGACTTGTGGAACGCTGTCCTTAAAGTTATTTATCAAACATCCTAGGATTCATTACATGTTGTGAAGTGTGATTTCATCCACTGGAGGGTAAAGCACTGATGAAGGGAATGGCTGGGAAAAGGGCCTCAACAAGATCACGCAGGAAAAATGCTGGAGCTAACCATTTTTCTGCCTGCCAGTTAATCACCTCAAGAGAAAGGAACTGAAGGGTATGAGCAGGTGCAGGGATCTGTCCATTCTGAAATTTTTCCGGCCTGTCCAGGCGCGATCCTTTTTTATCATCCTGAGAAGTGTCAGGGCAAAATGTGAACAGCCATTAGATTCGTTGCAAATGCTGAGAAGGGGGTCGTCCATCCCTCCCTCTGCACCACTGGAGATTGCTTCGGTTCCTCCTCTCCTTGAGGTGAGACCTCCCGTAAAAGACTGGTCTTAATATGGGTGGTGTTTGCTTCCGCAGAACTAGCACTGTAATACTATTTTGGTATCTGGCCTATGGGGGATCCCTGTTGGCTGGAGTTAATGCCGGTCATCGCTTTTGATTATGTAATAGTTTGATAGCTTCCTCACTTTCATTGACCTGGCCCCATATGTCATGTAAGTCTACTATTCTTTGAAGACTGCAACCATACCCTGTGTAGATGAGAATTTATTCAATTCATCATTTATTTCTGTAACCAGTGCCTTGAAGCTACAGGGCAATTGTATACTAAGCAAGGTATCTGAAAGAGACACGTTAGTGATAGATTCCTTACCTTAGAATATCCCCAGGCGTCAGACTGGATCCGGAATTTTTTTGCGTATTAGTACCCTTGCGCGTCGGTAGGCGTCGTCTGCGGCTCCGCGTCAGTCGTCTGCGTCGTGGGCACCGTGATGACGTCGTCAGAGTACTTAGAAGCCGCCTCCGCGTGCTGACGTCAGTTCTTCTTTTTTCCGCGCCAGCAGCGCAGATCCGGAAAAAGTGGTACCGTAGTCACTTTTTGACTAAACTTTTTTTTTTTTGATCATCCTTTTTCGAAGTCTTCGACTCCGAACGGTGCCGGTAGGGATGCCAGGTTTTAAGCCCTGTGAGGATTGCGACCGGCTGATGTCGGTCACCGACCCTCACCGTCAGTGTCTCCACTGCCTCGGCGTCGATCACGGCGACAAGACCTGTTCCGACTGTCGGGCCCTGACTTCGAAGGCTAGGCGGGAGCGGTCCCGTAAGCGGCTCGAACTCCGGCAGTCGGTCCCGCGCCATGAGAGGTCCCGGTCCGGACGGAGGTCGAGGGACCGGTCGCGGGAGCGGAGCCATCATAGCTCCGGGAGTCGACATCACTCCTCTGGGTCGAAGTCAACCGGTAAGCCCAAGAAGTCGAAGAGACGTCATCGCTCTTCCGACTCCCCCCCGACGCGGCCGGGGGTTCAGGTGGCTCCGTCGGAGTTGCAGGCGCCGCGTCCGGCCCCATACCCTCCGGTCCCTGGCCCTAACGCGACGCCGGAGGAGATCGAACGGTTCCTCATGGCCATGAGGTCCCTCTCTCCTCCGACGGGCTCCACGACGCCTTCGGGCCCAGCAGTCCCGTCTGGGGGTCCTAGCGGGTCGGGGGCTTCGGCCCGATGCCGCCGGCGCCTTCGGGCCTGGCGCCACAGGGCCCCGCTGGATCCGGTTCTGGATCCGGGTCGTCGCCGGTGGACTTGACGACCTCCCCGGCGCCGACCCCTCAGGTGTCACCCCCGGCGCCGTCCTCGGGCGGCGCCGTCCCCGATGCCTCCCTCGACCCGGTTCCGGCGCCGCTTCAGATAACGTTCGGAGAGTTCACTTTCCATGAACCGGCCCCATCATTTACTAACCCTGAGTACCTGGAGATGGGTGATGAGTATTATTAGGGGTCTGAGGACCCTCTGACACGTGAATGTCAGTCCCAGGAGGACTGGACAGGTGATCTTGGGGATGCCAGTGGTCTGGACACTTCGCCGGACACTGGCTTTGTCTCACCTCCTACTGTGGCTACGGAGGAGGGGGCAACCTACAGTGTGGTGTTGATGAGGGCGGCCAAGGCCTTGGGCCTTGATCTCCCCGTCGCGGCCGTGAGGACTAACCTCCTCACTGAGGTCCTTAAGCCGCAGTCATGCTCAGCCGAGCCTCTGCTGCCGTTTAACGAGGCCTTGACCGACGTTCTTTTGGGCACTTGGTCCAAGCCCGCTACAGGTTCGCCTGTAGATAGGAACGTGGCCAGACGACACCGCCCGGCACCGGGCAACCCTTGTTTCCTGTCCACCCACCCCACCCCTGAGAGCCTGGTGATCCAGACCTCCAATTCCCAGACCGCATTCCCGTCGGCGCCGCCTGACAGGGATTCCAAGAGGTACAAGCAATACGGCAGGAAGGTATTCTCCTCCCTGAGTCTGGGACTGCGGTCTTCCAACACCGCGTGCCTCTTGTGCCGTTACACCCACTCTCTGTGGGATACGGTCGCGGACGTGCTGCCAGAATGCCCGTTGGAGGTACAGGCTAAACTCGGCCAAGCCCTTGTGGAAGGCCGAGATGCGGCACGTTATTCGATCCGGTGTGGACTGGATACCACCGACTCTCTGGGCAGAGCAATGGCAACGACGGTGGCGATTCGTCGCCACGCCTTGTTGAGGTCCGCCAACTTCTCGGCTGATGTCCAGAATACACTGATGGACATGCCGTTTGATGGTCGTCGCCTTTTTGGCGACAAGGCAGACCATGCGCTTGAGCGCTTTAAGGACTCCAGGGCTACGGCCAAGTCCTTGGGCCTCTCGGCCCCGCGCCAGCAATCGGCTGCCTTTCACTCCTTTCGTGGCCACGGAAGGGGTGTACCCACACGTGCTGCCAGCCACGCTCCGCAGGGTAATACCCAACGCGGTGGCGAGCGTGGAAACCACCGTGGCGGCGGTCGGGGACAACGGCGAGGTCAGTCCACACCTTCCCCCACAGCATCTGCCTCAAAACCCTCCTAGTCCGTGCTTTCAGGCCCATGTGACGCCAGTGGGGGGCAGGGTTCGCCATCACCTCCTCCACTGGCGCACTGTCACGTTGGACAGGTGGGTGCTGCAAATCGTCCGAAGGGGCTACTCCCTCCTCTTCGAGGCGACCCCTCCAGCCATGCCACCGCAGTACCACCGAGTATCGGCGGATCATTTGCGGCTTCTGCAGGAGGAAGTTACGGCCCTCTTGGCCAAGGGGGCCATCGAGCGCGTTCCTGGGCCAGAAGTAGGGTGTGGTTGCTACTCCCACTACTTTCTGGTACCCAAGAAGGGCAAAGGGGGCCTACGCCCTATCTTGGACCTAAGGAACGTCAACGGGTTCCTCCGGAAGGAGAAGTTCAAAATGCTGATACTGGCTCAGGTCTTGGCTGCCCTGGACCCAGGAGACTGGATGGTAGCGTTGGACTTGCAGGACGCTTATTTCCACATCCCCGTCCTGCTGGCCCACCGGCGCTACCTGCGGTTCACGGTTGGCCACGAGCACTTTCAGTTTACCGTGCTCCCCTTCAGCCTTACCAGCGCCCTACGGGTGTTCACAAAGGTGATGGCGGTGGTCGCAGCTCATTTGCGCAGGTTAGGGGTTTCAGTCTTCCCCTACCTCGACGACTGGTTGTTGAAGGCGGGCTCGCCCCAAACAGTCGTCAGCCACCTCCAGACAACGGCAGACCTCCTGCACCAGCTGGGGTTCTCCCTCAATGTGCCGAAGTCACACCTGTGCCCCTCTCAGTAGCTCCTCTTCATCGGAGCGGTTCTGGACTCAGCGCAGTTTTATCCTCCCGAACAGCGGGTCCGGGATATTCAGGCTCTGATTCCACTCTTTCAGCCTTTATCCCGGGTCTCGGTCAGGTTGACGCTGCGGCTACTGGGGCTGATGGCCTCCTGCATCCTGCTGGTGCATCACGCCAGGTGGCGGATGCGGGCTCTGCAGTGGGACCTGAAGTTTCAGTGGGCCCAGCATCAGGGCAACCTGTCCGACCACATCCTGATCTCGGAGGGCACTCCGAGACAGCTGCAGTGGTGGCTCACGGACTGCGATTGGGTCAGCGGCAGATCCCTCTCCCTTCCCCTACCGGAGCACGTAGTCGTGACGGATGCGTCCTTCCAGGGCTGGGGAGGCCACATGGGAGAGGCGGAGATCAGAGGCCTCTGGTCTCCGGCGGAGGCCCGGCTCCACATCAACCTTTTGGAGTTGCGGGCGATTCGTCTAGCACTGAAAGCATTTCTCCCCTCTGTCCGGGGGAGTGTAGTGCAGGTGTTCACTGACAACACCACCGCCATGTGGTACTGCAACAAACAGGGCGGGGGTGAGTTCGTGGACTCTTTGCCAGGAGGCTCTGCGCCTCTGGCAGTGGCTGGAACGCCAGGGCGTGGCTCTGGTGGCTCAACACCTGGCCGGTTTTCTGAACGCCAGGGCGGACAAGCTCAGCCGTCGGTGCATGATGGATCACGAATGGCGTCTGAACTCGGACGTGGCGCAAGGCCTCTTTCAGCGATGGGGAGAGCCTTGGTTAGATCTATTCGCCACCGAAGAGAACGCGCAATGTCATCAGTTCTGCGCTTTGGAATTTTCAAGGCGGCACTCGCTCGGAGACGCTTTTCGTCACGAGTGGAGTTGCGGTTTATTGTACGCCTTTCCGCCTATACCACTTCTGCCCAGAGTGCTGAAGAAGATAAAGCGCGACCGGGCACAAGTCATCCTTGTGGCCCCGGACTGGGCACGAAGGTACTAGTATCCAGAGCTACTTAGTTACTCAGTCGATCCCCCGGTTCGTCTGCCTCTTCAGGAGGACCTTCTGTCGCAGCAGCAGGGGACGGTCCTCCACCCGAACCTGTCCAGTCTCCACCTCCATGCTAGGAGATTGAGCAGCGACAGTTGAGGCCATTTGACTTGCCTCCTGAAGTTTGTAACGTCATTCTGGCAGCCAGGCGTCCCTCCACAAAGTCGGTTATGCCTGCAGGTAGAACAGATTTGTGGCATGGTGGACAGCAAAGGCTGTGGATCCTCTTGCTGCCCCTCTCTCTGAGGTTCTTCTCTTCCTTCTTTCTCTTGCCCAGCAGGGCTCTGCTCTGGACACTAGCAAGGGCTACCTTTCTGCCCTTTTGGCCTTTCTAAGGCTGCCTGATCAACCTTCTTTGTTCAAGTCCCCTATTGTAAATCGTTTTCTAAAGGGCATCACACACACGTTTCCTCCTGTTCCGTTTGTGATGCCTCAGTGGGACTTGAACCTTGTTCTTACATTTCTGATGTGTGCTCCCTTTGAGCCACTTCACAACTGTCTTCTCCGCCTTCTTACTTTGAAGACTGCCTTCCTGGTTGCCATCACCTCTGCCAGGAGAGTGAGTGAGCTCCAGGCCCTGTCTTGTACTCCTCCTTTCCTTTCTGTCCACCCGGACAAGGTTGTGTTGCGTACTAAGCCATCTTTCCTGCCCAAGGTTGTCACGGCCTTCCACATCGGGCAGTCTATCACCTTGCCAACCTTCTTTCCGCCACCGCATCCCTCTAAAGAGGAAGAGCGGCTCCACCGTCTGGACCCAAAACGTGCGCGCTCATTCTATTTGGATCGCACACGCCAGTTCCGGGTGGATGACCAACTCTTTGTTGGTTACGAGGGCGCTAAGAAGGGGAAAGCGGTGCACAAGAGGACCATCTCCCGGTGGATCATCTTGTGTATTCAGGCATGTTACTCCTTGGCTAAGAAGGAGCCTCCTGTTGGATTGTGGGCTCATTCCACCCGAGCCACGGCGACTACAACTGCCCTGGGCGGGGTAGTGCCCTTACAAGACATCTGTCAGGCAGCTACGTGGGCCTCGCTGCACACGTTTGCAAGACACTACTGCCTGGACAGTCAAGTCCGGAGGGATGGCTTCTGTGGCCGTTCTGTCCTCCAGGACTTTCTGGTGTGATTATTGGTTCGCAGACCCACCACCGGGGTTGGTATTGCTGGGGTATCTATTCTAAGGTAAGGAATCTATCACTAACGTGTCTCTTTCAGATGCACAAGTTACTACTTGTGTAACGATATATCTGTAAGAGACATTAGTTAGTGATAGATTCCTTACCGACCCACCCATCCTCCCCGTTTTGCGAACCGATATCTAGGGTTAGGGTTTTCCCCTTCAGGGCCCTAGTTTCAATGGCACCAGTGTTGGTTTTTAACATGGCTCAGCGCTTCTGGCGCGGAAAAGCTGTGTCTAAGAACTGACGTCAGCACGCGGAGGCGGCGTCTAAGTACTCAGACGACATTATTACGGCGCCCACGACGCCGACGACGGACGCGGAGCCGCAGACGACGCCTACCGACGCGCAAGGGTACTGCTACGCAAAAAAATTGCGGATCCAGTCTGACGCCTGGGGATATTCTAAGGTAAGGAATCCATCACTAACTAATGTCTCTTACAGATATATCGTTACACAAGTAGTAACTTGTGCATTTTGTCACCACTTGTTAACTCCACTTCTAAAATATGGCATGGTAGAGGTAGCGGTTAGTACCATTGTTTTAAGTTTAGTATCAAAGTCAAAAACAGTGGCTTGTGCTTTCTGGGGCCCCACATGGACTGCAAGGATTCATCACCCGGCTACCAAAAGTATTTGACCTTCACATTCCTAATTGCTCATCTGTCAGTAAAATAAGTCTCCCTGAACAGTAAGAAACCATTTAAGTTAATTCACCAAAATTCCAGAGGTAGCAGAATTGTCTCCTCCCCCCCCCCCCCCCCCAAATGGATTTTCATGCTGACTCCTTGTCCCACCCTTTGTGACCCAGCTCTTTGCTGATGGGGGAGAAGTGAAATAGTGGAAGCTGTGAGAAGTTAATAAGGCTTTTTAAAGCATTCCACTGGTCACTTTTTGGTAACACCTTTTTTCTTTAGCTTTCCGGAAGAGAGAGCATGTGTTCTCAAGTTGTCTCCTTCTTGTGCTTCTTATCTCCCAGGCTTCATATTGTTCTTTTTTTTATCTGTTTGCTTCTCTCCTCCTCATGCTCAATGTTGTTCTTTCGCCCATGTGCTTTTGGGAGAGAGGGGCATAGCACAGAGCACTGACCACTTGATTTTGTGTGAAAAAGGCCACGTTATTGAAACAGGGGCACATTATAAAACTTTTCCCTGGGCATTCAACTTTGCAAAATATGAACTATCTATTTACCTACCCCCAACCCCTGATTTCCTCCGACATACATACTCCACAAGTATCTGCTACCTATTGTACTGCAGCTCTACAGTTTTTAACCTTATCTTTCCCTTACGGCCTATGACTGACTCTATTAATATCTAACCCCTTTAGTTCCTATACGTAATCTATAACTTCTTGCCTATTCCAAGTTAGAAGTTGTTCATCCCATCCCTTTCACTGTGGTTTGCTCATGGCAAGGCCAGTAAAACATATGTAAATGCATGCAAATCGTTCCAGTCCACTTCTAAAAACCTGACTCAAGAGACAAATAACTATTTGACAAAACAACCCACTTTTTATGCACCTGCACCAACCTAAGCACCTTGTAACAAAAGCTCTTTTCCAAAGGAAAAAAAAACAAACTACAAGAGATTGGGGGGGGGGAGAGGGGATTGGTAGGTGGGCCAAAAATTCACTAACTGGGCTCCCTGCCACCAACCACCAGGTCACCTATTACCAAAAGGGTGGCACATCAAAACAGCCAAACATAAAACCCCTCGGGCTACCTCTATTCACCCAAGAAGCCCAAAATCCCAGGTGGTGTCGTCCGAACAGCACCAGCCTCCCAAAATTCTCGGAGGAGGAGGCAGCCCTCCCTTCAGTGGGCAGCCTCCCAGGCCCCCATTCTCTCCCACCGTGCTCCATGTTGATCTCGCTTTCTTGTGTTCTTCTACCTGCCCCCTTGTTGCTCTCCCTCATTTGCTACTTTTCCCATCCCGTGCCCACTCCCTGTTGCTTCTCGCCTCAGCTACACCTCTCTTCACTCCCACTCTGTAGTTTTATTTTTTACATTTTTAAAATGTTTTTGTATTACCTCCATTTTTAATATAGTTACGGATCCATTTTTTTTTTTAAAGTATTTATTTGACTGTTTTGAGGAAAAAAGGTACTCATGTCATTTTGGAAGCATGCCTGCTTGGTCGCACGCAAGCTTGCCTAATTACATATATGTGCATATATCATCTGTATGCACAAGCATGCAGAATGACGCATCCACCAGCGTCCGTGTCATCACTTTTCTTTTCTCCTTTGGATCTTGGTGTACGATATAAGGCTAGACTGTTAGACCTGGCACCATTGGTATAGGTCTCCCTTACATTTTCTTCTGTTGCCTCCTGTATTTTTGCTATGTTTTTGCTGGTCTAGATGCTTTGGGCACTTTTCCACTGCTATTCAGTGCCAAAGTGCAAGTGCTCTCTATTGTAAGTTGTTGTAATGGATTAGAGACTCCATGATTGGCTTATTGGATTTACTTGTCAGACCCTAGTACAGTGCACCATGTGCGTCTAGGGCCTGTAAATCAAATGCTGCTGGTGGGCTTGCAGTACTAGTTGTGCCACCCACAGAAGCAGCTTGTAAAAGTATGGCTCAGGCCTGCCATTGCAGAGCCGGTGTGCAGTCTGGGGCTGCCATGTCAACTTGGCAAGTGCACACACTTCCCTTTTCTACATATTAGTCACCCCTAAGGTAGGCCCATGGCCAGAATGCATTGTATGTAAAAGGTAGGACATGCCTGATGTGTGTGGCATGTCGTAATAGTGAGTTACAGCCAGTTTAGTTTTTCACTATTGCAAGGCAATCTGTTCCCATAGCCAGAATGGGCAGTTTGATTATAACATCTTATAATCCTAGCTAACCCTAGGAACAAGATAGAAAAATAAAGTTTAGTATGCCTGAACTCAGAATGTTAAAATACATCTTTTAGTGTGGGTGATTTTTACATTCTGTGTTTGAAAATACCACTTTTAGAAAGTAGGTATTTTCTTGCCTAAACCATCCAGCATGCCTCTGCTAGGTTTGTGTATTCCATGTCTGGTTTGTGAGTGACAGGGCTGGAGAGGGCCTTGGCTCCAGCAGTCCGATGTGTCAGGGCTGGGCTGAATAGGACTTGGATGGAATAGAGAGTAGGGGCGGAGATTTCCTTTGACACCCTCTGCCTTCAGAGGAGAAAGGATTGTGCAGTATAAATATTGTGGCCCAGACCCCAGAACTTTAGATCACTTCTGGGAATCAAGACGCACCTTTGCCAAGGAGAAGAACCAGAGAAGCTGAAGGAAGATTACTGCCCCTGTGTAGTGTGATGTTGGGCTTGGCCTGCAGTGGTTACTTTTACCAAGGAAAGGAGAAAAAAAGGACTTTGTTGTGTTTACTTTATCATCTTGAGGAAGATCTCCAAGGGCTTATGACTGAGCTTGCCTCCTGTTCTGAAGTCTCAGGGACACAAAGACTTCACCCCCAGCTCCCCCCTGAATTCCCTTTCTGGGAATTTTACCTGCATGGAGGTGCCTGCTGTTGTTTGGACCCTCTGAAAGACTGCGTGTTGCTGGGAGCGCGTCGCATCACCGAAGAATCGTGTCACAGGGCCTGTCGCGGCTCCAAAGTTCATCTATTTCACCGCACGGCCGTGCACACATCGCGTCCACGTTGTCGCATCGCATCAAAGACGCTATTTTGTCGCATCGCACCAGATCATCGCATCGAGGCGCCATCTTGGCATCTTAACAGGAACACAGTAAGAAACCAACACATCACCTCCTCTTGGGTAAGGAACCGATGCATCACCTCGCCTGCGTTGCAGTAAGGAACCGACGCATCAACTCCCCCGAAGCAAGGAAACGATGCATCACCTTCCCTGTGACCCTTTTGTTTGTTTTGCGTGACGCATCCAAGGTACTTTGAGAGTAAAGTGTCGCATTTACATCTACATTGAACTAAGCTATTTCTACCATTGTAAAGTCATATTCTTGATATTGTATTGTGGATTTTTGTCGTTTGGTCTTGTGTTAAGTCTAGTAAAGATTACTTATCTTTCTAAAATGGTGTGGTGTCCATTTGTAGTGTTTTCACTGTGTCACTGTATGTGTTCACAAATGCTTTACACACTGCCTCTGAGATAAGCCTGTCTGCTTGTGCCAAGCTACCAAGGTGGTGAGCATGGGTTATTTTAGAAGTGTAGCCCCTTATCCTGACTAGAAGCAAGGGCCCCTATTTAGACATAGGTGCAAACCATTGCCAACTAGAGACCCCCATTTCTAACTGAGACCTATTGGCTTTGCCAGTGCTTTTTGTTTCTCTTGCTGCGTTCATAACGTCTGACACAGGGTTAGCGGTTGTATGACTGAACCACATGTGCAATTACCACTCCTGCCTTTTGTACGCTGGCAATATAACGCACGCGTCATCACCACGCAGGCAATTAGTACAATTTATTTTTACAACGCATATTCCTTTACCAAACATGCCTTCACCACAATATTTTCGTGGTAAAGGCATATATGTGCTCTAAATATGGCATGCATGGTAATGGTCAGGTTGCGTTTCAGAGTGTATTTGTGAATGTTTTTGTGAGTTGCACATTTGATCTTAGGTAGTCCGGTGGAGGGGGGGGGTGAAGAGAGGGGGGTTATTAGTTATAATTAGTATTGAGCGCCGCCAGTAAGGCTCCGCGGGTCGAGTGTACAGTGATACCTTGTTCTATAGGGTGGTGCACGTCTGGGGGCCTCCATGAACCCTCAAGTGCTCTGTGTCGCAAGTCTGGGCCAGTAGTCAGTTGATGCCGGAGTTGGAAAAGCGCAAAAAACACAGTTGATGGACAGAATGTAGAACAATGTCATACATTCACCCCAGTACATGGATCTGGGCCTAAATCCATCGTTTTTTTGCACTCCACACCACCCTGGGTTAGACACTGGCTATATGCAAATCAGCTCTGACCCTGTGCCTCATGGGAATAGTCCAGTCCGAACTACCAAGCCATGTCTTTCCCAGACCGGAATCAAGCAGCCAAGGACCGTTTTCTGGCTATCAGCCTTCATTCAGCCTGGATAGCTTGACTCCAGTGGTGTGGAGAGCCTGGGACGCACGTCTGAGCATACCCAGCCCACTCGGGGTGAAAATTGCAAAAAACACAGTTGATGGACAGAATTGGAGTTGGAAAAGCAGCACCGTCTGCACCGTGGTGTCTGTTTGTGGGTCAGCTCATTCCCGTATGACCTCACAATCACACTGTCTGGGACCAGGCATTGGCAATTTAATGTTGCGTAGTTGCTCCGCATATCCCATGATCCTCATCGCCCGTCGTCACAACAACCAAAAGGCCGGCCACAGGGACCCTGGACACGCCCTACTTTGCTCTCCTGCTGGTGCGCACCAGTTCTCTTGCACCCAATACCCAGAGCCCTAAAACCAGTCCTGTCCCCAACACTGAGCCCTAATATGCATCCCCAGTGACATCCCCCTGAACCTGCAGCCCTAAAAACCGTACCATCTGAGCCCTAAGCAAATCCAACCAAACCCAACCCGAGGGAAGACCGGACCGTGAGTTGAGCAGCTTCAGCTTGAAGTGTGGGGTAGGGGGGTCTGTTTATTACTGCTACCTGCATAACGCACATGCCTTTAGAACGAAAATGTCATAATTCGTTGTAAAGGCATGCTTGTTCAAAGGCATGCGTGCTGAAAGAACGTGTGGTAATGGAACATGCGTGGTAACAGCTTCGTAGTAGCGGCATCGTGTGGTTTTAACTGCGTTGAAATGGCTGTTTCACGGGTTATCAAGGACTCTTTTTTAAAAATATATTTAATGATCCCATTCTTTTTTTTTTTTTTGACTTTTTTTTGGGGAAAAGGCACTCATGTGGTTTTGGAAGTGCACCTGCATGTTCACACGAAAGGTTGCCTAATGACACATATGTGCCTATAATATGGTATGCAGATGCATGCAGAATGACTCATCCACCAGCGTCCGTGTCATCAATTTAGTTCTTGGTTTATGATTTAAGGCGAGACCTATTGGCTTTTTCAGTGCTTTTTGTTCCTCTTGCTGCGTTCATAACATCTGAGACTGGGGCAGCAAGGCCGTGGGGTACCAGTGAACAAGCCTCTGTTATAACAGGAATACATAAAATTAGGAGCGTTGGAGCTCTCGGGCCCAAGGGCCTTCCAGAGACCGACAGTATTCAAATCAGCGCAAGAATACTGGGCCAGTATAGTGACTCCGCTATTTAACCATGCTTTTTGTTTTTTTAAGACATATTTTACTGCATTATCAATTGGAATAAGATATAACTTACACAACAGAGCGGCATTGTATAATTGGTACATTTATGCTCACAGCATTATATAAGATGCACACCATGTGTATTGTGATATTATGGATATACATGAAGAGGGTAGCAACAAAATAGAGGTTCAACGTCCCGTCTCAACCAACCAAGAACAGTGTGTGGGCATGTTGTAGGTAAAGTTATAATCGGTTGGGGGAATGTGGAACCTGGTGTGTCCTCACAGATATTTGATTATATGTGGCCTACTCACCCTGTGAACACTTATAGAGGGGTGCTTGATACCAGCGAAGAAAGAATAGACCTGTGAGGGCATTTGTGCCACACTACTGAACAGGCATTATGTGCTAGGCATGGATCCATAAGGCACTGGCTATGATGCCCCCCACCCAGTGAACCCCTTCATGGCGATGACCAGGTATGCATCCCGTCCACCCCTTACTTATTTAACCTTGCTTTCACCATTGCCATGATCCCTGACTCTTGGAGCTCTCGTCACACTTCATAGGTACAACTAGGCCAATACACTTCAGGTGAATCAGGATAAGATCAAAATCATCATCTCTGGAAAGTATCCACTCAAAAAACAAGCTCACTGGCAGTTGCGAATAACTATAGTTCCAAACTATAGCTATTTAGGTGCCTGTTTACAGAAGGGGCCAAACCAATGGCACATCTAAAGCACCTCAAAACAAAGGGCGCAGGAGTAGTCCATAGCCTAAATCGCCTTAACAGTCGCCTGCCAAGCCCAAATATTGAACCTCTGCTGAACGTCCTAAAAGCGAAATTGATTTCAGTTCATCAAACCTTTCCTGGCACGCTAGTAACGCCACTGAATAATATCCATAGCTCAGTATATAAAAAGCAAAATTCACACAGATTTAGTATCTGTCAACCCTCAATATCCTCTTTTGGAGAATTGATCTCGTTTTCCATGTTAATCCCTAAAAAACAATAATTTAAGGCTATGCTTTTATATAGACCACCCAGCCCTAAAAACATTTTCCTCGGGAAATAGTTGGTATTTTGGAGGATTTTATTCTAGAGACAAATTTTACAGTTTTGGGAGATTTTAATTACCATATAGAGATACATTCTGACCCTGATACCATAGCACTTCTGGAAACCCTCTCAGCGTTAGGATTAGATCAAGCCATTCGAGAATCAATACATCAAGCAGGTCACACCTTGGATGGGATCTTCACCAACAATCCCAACCTAATTAGGGTAAAAACCTCCCAGGTAGCATGGTCTGACCATAGAGCTATGTTCTTTGATTTGTCCCTCCCGCTATCTAATTTTAATATAAAGAAATCACCATCTACGCTTCTTTCACGAAACTGATTAAATGTGCAGTCTGACCTCTTAAAGGAAATACTGGAGAATACACCTCTAGCTTTGGCAAATGATGCTGAGGCAGCAGCCAAACAATATAATAAATGGCTGGAAACGAAACTGCATCAAGTCAAGTGCCACCCACTAAAACAGTTAAACTAAAACAACAAAATCCTCTGCCCCTTGGTTCTCTTCCGAACTCAGAAAATTTAAGCAAAATTGCAGAAAACAGGGAAGAAAATGGAGAATGACCTGTAAAGAAGAAGAGTAGGAAAAATACAAACAACAAATAGCTATATATAAAGATCTTATTCTTAAAGTTATGACACTAAATTTCACACAAAATATTGAGGAAGCCAAAGACTCAACTTAAGAACTTTTCCATACAATCACTGAGCTAACAAGTAACAGTAATAAAAACATCCCTGGTTGCCAATCAATCTTTTTGTGATTCACTGGCAGATTTCTTTCTAGAAAAAGTAGAAACAATTTATAAAGAATTTTCAAATTCTAAATCATCATCTACTATAATATCTACCAATATAAGCAATCTGGCCCCCGATGTAACTAAAGGTGTGACCGATTTTATTGCTTAATCAATTGAAACATTAGAAAGCTTTGGGAAACCGCTACTTCGGGCTCCCCATACGACCTCTGCCCACCTAGTATAACTACATTAGCAGCAGAAGTCATTGCGTCCAAACTGACACCTATTTATCGATTCATGTGTGAAACAGGAATCTTTCCAAATGGTTGGAAAAAAGAAGCTTTGATCCCTCTATTAAAAAAAATGTCATTGGACGAAAATGAACCAAGCAACTATCTGCTAATTTCTCGCCTTCCATTACCAGTTAAAATAGCTGATTTTTTTTTAGAATGACCAGCTGGTCACCTTTATTGAATCCACCGCACTCTTACACCCCACCCAATTTGGCTTCCGGAAGGGCCACAGAACGGAGACAGCTTTACTCCAGGCAACCGAAGAGATCAGGCAGGTCTTAGATCAAGGAAAAGGGGCAGCTCTCATTCTGCTTTATCTCTTGGCAGCTTTTGATACTGTTAATCATGAACTACCATTAAGCTGGTTAGCAACATGCGAGGTCACAGGCGTGGCTTGGAACTTGATAAAATCCTGTCTAACAAATGAGGAGCAAGTAGTAAAACAGGACAAATTTGCTTCCCGTCCTTTTTCTCTTCCATGCGGAGTTCCGCAGGGATCCTCACTAAGCCATACTCTTTTTAACATTTTATGTCTCTCCACTAGCTGATGTACTAGGGAGCTTTGGATTCTCCCTTACACCCTATGCTGATGACACTCAAATTGTTGTTTCCATAGAAAAAAATAATGTAGACACAGATAATAGATTTCATGATTGCATGTTAGCTGTTCATGGATGGATGGACAATAATTGTCTCAAGCTAAATGCTCGAAAAACAGAAGTCCTACCCTTTGGACCACAACTGTCCTTTTGGAGCACATAAGCCTGGTCAATTATTATGAGCCAGTGGAATGGGCTTGTACCCTGGGGGTGATCATTGACAATAAACTCAAGTTTACTGATCATGTAAGTAAACTAACTTCATCCACTATTAACACTTTAAGAATAATTAGAAAAGTTCTGCCTTTTATACCTGCTAATCTGCCGAAGAAGTTTATCACTTCTCTGATCCTGTCCAAAATAGACTATTGAAATAGTCTGCTTCTGACTACTCACAAGTACAATATAAATAATCTTCAGGTCCTCCAAAATGCTCCGGCTAGACTATTGTTGAAAATTACTAAATTTTGCTCAGTGTCTCAGAAATTGAAAAATTTACATCGGCTTCCTGTCAGACAAAGAATCACCGTTAAGGTGCTTTGTCTAGCTTACAAGGCATTTTATGATCTTGGTCCTGACTTTTTGAATCAGAGCTTCAAATAGTATTTCCATACTAGAAATCTTCGCTCTGCAAATACAAAACTATTAGTACTGCCTAGATTTAAACAAGTACGACTGGGTGGAAAAAGCATTGTACTTGAAGCATCCAAAACATGGAATATACTTTCCCTCTGCATAAAAACAGCACCTAGTCTTTTCTCTTTTAGAAAAGCTGTGAAGACCTGGCTATTCAGGCCCGGGTAACGTTTCGCAGTCCTCTGATACTTGCAACCGGAACTGACAACACTTAGACACCTTTGAGTGGTAATGCACTCTATAAATCCAGATAACATAACATAGCAATTCGGCAGGCACAAAGTGCGAGGCTCGAAAGACCAGATCTTGAATGTCAAAGGGGACTACTAAAATACTATATCAAGAGTCTGAGGGCCCCCGAGAAAACCCTTAAGGCACTACTTAAAGCAGCATTCAAGACAGAGAGCAATCCAGGGAAAGAGTATCTAGCCCAAGTTATTAAGAAGAACCTAAAAATAGAAGCTACCAAACTTCACTTTTCTGATGTACCTTTTACAGACAGGAAAAAGACAGTGAATCTGCAGGTTCAGAACACTTCGCTAGAACTGGACAAAGAAAGCCTACGTCGCACCTCGTACACCGAGGCATTACACTAAGCTTTAGCAGCTATTACCCGCAGGAAAATCTTATACATGCGGCTCCTCGTCCTTCCAGTCGTGAATTTCAACCTCTCTTGGGCAGATTAGGCGGAGGTAAGAACATGTAGGCTGTGCAATTACTCCAAGCAATCTTGGCTTCACTTGTGCTGCTGGCCCAAACTCACTTGTGATCAACGTCGCTTGTTAGTCTCCTTATTCCTGGCTCAAGGGACACTCACCTGCAGAATTGTTTTGGACTTTTGCTTTTCCTACAATACTCCTGTGACCCTAGCAAGGCAGGGGAAATTCACCAAAGCCATCCGATCACCACTCCACAAGTCGCCGGCTGCTGCCATAAATGAAGGGTGGTGTGGTTGGTCGCGCAAGGGGGTGGTGGTTGGGGTGGGGGGGATTGAATATAAAAAAAATAAAACTTACCTTTTGCTGCCGGCTGCCCCAGCGTCGCGTCTACTTGCGCCACCTCTCCTCTTCCTGTTTGCTTTTCCCAGCAGCCCCTGGGACAGACTCCCTGCCCAATCCCCTCGCTGCAGAGCAGCGCGGAGATTGGTCCGAGCAGGCAGAAAAGACACCCTGCTCAGACCAGGGAGTCTGGGGTTACTCCTGCCCGGCTGCTCAATGCAGCTGGGCTGGAGAAAACCTAATTGCGCATGTGTGTTTTGGTTGGCCTGAGACGGCTGGCCAAAACACAAATGTGCACTTAAGGAGTGCTGGCACTACCCCATACCTCAGCCTGCCCCCCTCAACAGCGCAGGCGAAGAGCCGGCAAATGTAAATTAAAATGATGCAAGAACATAGTTTTAATTTACATTTGATGCCTGTGAACCGGCAGTAGGGCGCTAGCCACTGGTCAAAACTCCACATGAGCACCACTCAGCCCCCTGTGAAGGCTATAACAGTGTATTCCGGTTAAATCTCTTGTGTTTCCCTCCCGGTCTTCAGACGCCGATCACCACCAGCTTGCCTCCGCGACCTCTCTGTACCCTTGCACCAGCACTATCACTAGTGGGACTTTATATTCGTGCTTTCACATATTCCTGAAAAGGCAATTCGAACCTTGCTGCTGGCTAAGATATTCCAACCGCACTTAGCCCTTTGAGATGTTCATTTAACCTTAGTCTCTCAATTTCATATTCCTGATTTTTATATTTCAATTTTTTTTTTTTGTAAATCTCATGTATGCAGCTTCCTTCATGTAATGATTTCAAGCAAATGAACATGAATAAAATGTAATATCAGTGAACAAGCCAGTGAGGGCGAGCAGCTGCTGCACCCTGGTTTGCCTAAACTGACGTTTGAACAAAGGAGGGACTAGAGTGGACAATATTTAACGGGGTCCAGTGTACAAGTCCATAAACTAGTAGCACAAAAGGAGTGCAAAGTTCCCCGGGAAGAGTGAAGGAGTAGAGGTGTGTGTGCTAGGAAGAGGGGGGAATCCCCTAGTTGGGACTAAAACCCTCACACACCCAGCAAGCTAGGTGTCATGCTTCATCATATGGGTTCTGCTCCTCGTCAGACTGGCGCTGCAATGTCTGACGGGCTCCCGAGACCGGGGCTCTTTATCGGAGATCTTTTGTCCCGGCCATATGGTGCGTGTGTGTGAGAGGGCGGGGGAGTGTGGTCGTGATGTGAGTGGTAAAGTTAAAAAAGGTAAATCAGTCCACAACCTATTTTATTCTTGTGGTAGATTTCCTTAGTTAAAAGGGGGTGGGAAGGGAGCTAAATGCCCTGGAACTATCCTAGCAAGTTAGCTACTACCCTCTTGTATGGTCGACATGTTTCTTGCCATAATGGCAATTCCTCAGGACCTTGGTGTAGTGTACCACACAGTGAAGAAATTATTTTAAAGAAGTGATAGAAATTTTTTGATAAAAAATGTTTTTAAACTTGCAATATGGTGTACAACCTTTTGTGGTCGGTAATACCGGAGTGCAGGCCGATTGGTCCTGCTCAAGTTTTTTTGACCTGTGGAGAATAAAATTAACACAGTTCTCAGATGACAGTCTCAGTGTACTGCTCCCGTATGGTGGATTTGCACAAATATAATCCATGCACACACACACACACACACACACACACACACACCAACCCTAGTGAGAGATAAAAACCAAGCATAAACAATAGCGAGTTTGGGGATTAAATCACACAACCAGTGGTTTGTGCAATACAATATATTAAAATATAACGGTGATATTGGAAGAAGTCAAAGACTGCTGATTAGAGGAAGAAGACTGGGTTAATCATGCTCACCCCAGAAGGTTCCCTGAGGTACTTCGCAGTCTGCTTCCGATGAACCGGTGGGAAAGGTATGGGACCTAGTGGGGAGATTTGTGGTAAAATCAGCTGTGTAAACGTTATCACAGCATGGATAAGGATGGGAGTATGAAGGACCCCTCTAAGGATGCACACCAGGAGGTAGACAGACACCTCGCATCTCAAGCTTCGGTGTGTCCCGGTGAGCCACCGCTCCGTGGCTCGATACGTTCTGGTCACTTATGGCAACCCTAAGGCGTAGGCACCGCCCCCAGGTGCCTGCATTACCGCGTCGCGTCCCCGCTGGAGTACAGCAGGGCATAGCACAGCGGCGGAGCAGGGAGCCCGGTGACGAGCGAATACCCCGGCGGCCCAACGGACCCACAGAAGGCATAGCGGCCAGGCAACAGTTGGCCACCCGGCACCCGAGAACTCAGGGGTAGTCGAGAGTTCCTAATGCCCCACTCACTGGTGACGGGATGTCCCACGCTAGTTGGGGCTAATTGAAGTCGGGCAACTATAGGGATAGATAAAATTAAATTAACAACCTCACCTTCGGCGGCCCACGGTCCAAGCCGTTGCACCTACCCCCGGACAGCGTCTCGATCGAGGCGCTCAGCAGCTGGTAGAGGAGCACCGGGGAACGCCATTATTTAAGTGAGAGGATCGCCTCACTCAGCCCGGTCACCTGCGCTGCAAGGGTCACGCCCCCCTCTCTCTCGCTGCATCCGCGCACGGGCGGTAGCCTGAAGCACAGGACTATAGGACGCAGGTGGCGGCCATCTTAGAAGGGAGTTTGGTGAATTGTTTATACGGGGCCTTTTGAAGAAAGGACCCACTATGTACGGTCTTTCATATCTAGACCTCCAAGGATCATGTGGGACTCGCCTCACTCAGCCCGGTCACCTGCAATGCATGGGTAATAACCCCCTCCTCTCTCTCTGCGTCCGCGCATGTGTAGTGGCCCGAAGTAATGGGTTGTTAGATATAGGTCGCGGCCATATTGGAAGGGAGTTTGGTGCAATGTTTATGCGGGGAAAATGAGGAGAACCCACTAAGCTTGGACTTCCATATCTCGACTTCCCTGGATATAAATGGTGCCACCCTGTGTTTTGTAGTTATACAATGTAAAGGGGGGCTGGGGGAGAGAGAGAGACACAGTTGGGGGTTGGGGTGTTTTGTTTTGTTTTATTTGGGGTACCGTGCGAGTATAATTCCACTAGTTTTTTAGAAATTGTGAAATTGATGCCAGACACACAGTTCGTTTAATAAATGAGACGGTGACTTTAGCTTCCCAGGGATGCCCACGGGACAGAGTCGTTTAGCCCCAGTGAGTCCAGTTGGAGACGATGGACCCATCTCTGCTCGATCTTGAACAGTGCTTGTTTGGATATTGCTGGGTGGGATTCCAAAACTAACCATTTGAGGCTGTCAGCAGGATGGTTATTTTGAGAATAATGCTCGTACAGTTTGGTGTGTGTTTTCAAGCACCTAATGTTGCTTTTGTGCTCCATAATCCTCACTTTAATTTGTCTCATTGTCATCCCTATGTAGTTTTTCCCGCAGGGGCAGGTGATCATGTAGATGCATTTGATGCTATTACAATTTGTGTGTTTGTGCAGCTGCCACAGGAAGGTGTCTGTAATTCTCACTTCCTTGACTTGTGATGTCTGTGGACATACCGCACACCCGCCACACGGAAAATGTGGTTGGCCGTAATAGCATCAAATGCATCTACATGATCAAAATAACCATCCTTCTGACAGCCTCAAATGGTTAGTTTTGGAATCCCACCCAGCAATATCCAAACAAGCACTGTTCAAGATCGAGCAGAGATGGGTCCATCGTCTCCAACTGGACTCACTGGGGCTAAACGACTCTGTCCCGTGGGCATCCCTGGGAAGCTAAAGTCACCGTCTCATTTATTAAACGAACTGTGTGTCTGGCATCAATTTCACAATTTCTATAAAACTAGTGGAATTATACTCGCACGGTACCCCAAATAAAACAAAAAAAAAAAACAACCCCCAACTGTGTCTCTCTCTCTCTCCCCCCAGCCCCCCTTTACATTGTATAACTACAAAATACAGGGTGGCACCCTTTATATCCGGGGAAGTCGAGATATGGAAGTCCAAGCTTAGTGGGTTCTCCTCATTTGCCCCGCGTAAACATTGCGCCAAACTCCCTTCCAATATGGCCGCGACCTATATCTAACAACCCATTACTTCGGGCCACTACACATGCGCGGACGCAGAGAGAGAGGAGGGGGTTATTACCCATGCATTGCAGGTGACCGGGCTGAGTGAGGCGAGTCCCACATGATCCTTGGAGGTCTAGATATGAAAGACCGTACATAGTGGGTCCTTTCTTCAAAAGGCCCCGTATAAACAATTCACCAAACTCCCTTCTAAGATGGCCGCCACCTGCGTCCTATAGTCCTGTGCTTCGGGCTACCGCCCGTGCGCGGATGCAGCGAGAGAGAGGGGGGCGTGACCCTTGCAGCGCAGGTGACCGGGCTGAGTGAGACTATCCTCTCACTTAAATAATGGCGTTCCCCGGTGCTCCTCTACCAGCTGCTGAGCGCCTCCATCGAGACGCTGTCCGGGGGGTAGGTGCAACGGCTTGGACCGTGGGCCGCCGAAGGTGAGGTTGTTAATTTAATTTAACTTTATCTATCCCTATAGTTGCCCGACTTCAATTAGCCCCAGCTAGCGTGGGACATCCCGTCACCAGTGAGTGGGGCATTAGGAACTCTCGACTACCCCTGAGTTCTCGGGTGCCGGGTGGCCAACTGTTGCCTGGCCGCTATGCCTTCTGTGGGTCCGTTGGGCCGCCGGGGTATTCGCTCGTCACCGGGCTCCCTGCTCCGCCGCTGTGCTATGCCCTGCTGTACTCCAGCGGGGGCGCGACGCGGTAATGCAGGCGCCTGGGGGCGGTGCCTACGCCTTAGGGTTGCCATAAGTGACCAGAACGTATCGAGCCACGGAGCGGTGGCTCACCGGGACACACCGAAGCTTGAGATGCGAGGTGTCTGTCTACCTCCTGGTGTGAACCCTTAGAGGGGTCCTTCATACTCCCATCCTTATCCATGCTGTGATAACGTTTACACAGCTGATTTTACCACAAATCTCCCCCACTAGGTACCATACCTTTTCCCACCGGTTCATCGGAAGCAGACTACGAAGTACCTCAGGGAACCTTCTGGGGTGAGCATGATTAACCCAGTCTTCTTCCTCTAATCAGCAGTCTTTGACTTCTTCCAATATCACCGTTATATTTTAATATATTGTATTGCACAAACCACTGGTTGTGTGATTTAATCCCCAAACTCGCTATTGTTTATGCTTGGTTTTTATCTCTCACTAGGGTTGGTGTGTGTGTGTGTGTGTGTGTGTGTGTGTGTGTGTGTGTGTGTGTGTGTGTGTTTGCATGGATTATATTTGTGCAAATCCACCATACGGGAGCAGTACACTGAGACTGTCATCTGAGAACTGTGTTTATTTTATTCTCCACAGGTCAAAAAAACTTGAGCAGGACCAATCGGCCTGCACTCCGGTATTACCGACCACAAAAGGTTGTATACCATATTGCAAGTTTAAAAACATTTTTTATCAAAAAATTTCTATCACTTCTTTAAAATAATTTCTTCACTGTGTGGTACACTACACCAAGGTCCTGAGGAATTGCCATTATGGCAAGAAACATGTCGACTATACAAGAGGGTAGTAGCTAACTTGCTAGGATAGTTCCAGGGCATTTAGCTCCCTTCCCACCCCCTTTTAACTAAGGAAATCTACCACAAGAATAAAATAGGTTGTGGACTGATTTACTTTTTTTAACTTTACCACTCACATCACGACCACACTCCCCCGCCCTCTCACACGCACGCACCATATGGCCGGGACAAAAGATCTCCGATAAAGAGCCCCGGTCTCGGGAGCCCGTCAGACATTGCAGCGCCAGTCTGACGAGGAGCAGAACCCATATGATGAAGCATGACACCTAGCTTGCTGGGTGTGTGAGGGTTTTAGTCAAAACTAGGGGATTCCCCCCTCTTCCTAGCACACACACCTCTACTCCTTCACTCTTCCCGGGGAACTTTGCACTCCTTTTGTGTTACTTGCCCAAACTGACGATCATATAAGAACCTCCGATTTGTAATTCAACTTAACACCTACTGAAGCTAAAAATGTACACTCTTTACAGTTCTAAATCTTAGTGAGAGAGAAAAGACGCCGCCAAATGTCTTTCTGTCCTTTTTAAATGTGACTTGCGAAGCCGTCCCCTCAGGCGATTCCTATTGCAACACAGTGTCTCTGTTGAAGATGCAAAACACAGTTGAATAATCATAAATAACTGTTTGTTGTATTCTGAATTTTGAATAAACACATCAGGAAAGGCATCCAAGTGAGTTGACTCATCCGGGTGCCTTTGCTCTCTTGCCTTTTATTAACGCTCAATACTCGGTTGGCTTCCACACTCATTGCAAAATAGTACTTAATATTCTGTAATGATTTTATTTAGCATTTTGCAATTTTTTAAAACATTTCATGTGGCAGTGACCCTAGTTGGAAAGTGACATATTAGCGGCAGTGACCCTAGTTGGAAAGTGACATATTAGCTAAGTCAGACGTGCCCATGGCATTCGACACTAGCTGTTTCAAGCGTGTCCATCTCACTGTGCTATTTCTGAAATACTGCTGTGTTTGTCACATGTCGAAAAACCATTGAGCTTGTCCCTTTGCATTTGCTGAGGAAAGCCCAACCAGGCACAGAAAAATGTAAATAAAGATTTACTTCTTTTTTGGGATGATTAGGCAGCCAGTTGAAAACCCTCTGAAGTGGGCAGTTTTTTCAGTATTAGTGTATGTAACCCAGTAGAGGAAGCTATAGGATCACGTTCTGTATAGTTAAAGCAGCATATACAATGAGAGCGAAAGGCGACTATGTAGGCACACCCGCTGTGGAGGAGAGCCATCAGGACCCAGAGGCATGGCAGACATGATCTGCTGTGGCTCTGCATACAGGCATGAAATTCGCTCGCCACATTCCGCCGAAAACCGGCGCCCCAGTTCATGAATATGGAGAGAACCTGGTGTTAAAGGCTGGGCCCTGTTCTGGTGCGGGCTTTCAAGAAAATTACCTCCATCTGACATCGTCCCCAGAAACCAGATGGCTACCGTCCGCCTCCGGAACCTGCTCTCGATCGTCAGAGCCCGCAACTGATTGCAAGGCTCCTGCAGCACAATTTACGGGGCGGAGGATTCACATTTGAAGAGCGGTGAGGCAGCAGACCTACTGTCGCGGCACCTGTGGAGCACACTGTACTAAGGACCGGACCCTGCCCCTTTCTCCCGCCGGCGCGACGTTGATGCCGTCAAGGATCCGAACCCACACTGGCCGAAGGCGCAGCAGTTAGGAGCGACCCTCCACCTCCCACCTGAGGTCAGTGGGGAGAGGCTCTCGTACTATGGCCCCAACCTGAATCCCGGTAACACTAGTCCTTCGTGATGCCTGGTTCCGAAATGGTGCCCGTCGGACTTCGCCAACACCGGAGCATTCTGTCCACTGTAAGCAGGTAGGCTGTCGTGCTCCGAGACGACCGCTGCCCTGCGGGGGGCATCACACCCCTACATGTGCCAGTTGCTGCATTAACTCCGGAACATGCCTGGCCTTAAAATGGCGGTCCACGCCAGCGTTGGATCTGCACACTTGAAGCCTCACCCTCCCAGAAGCAATTGCCGTGGTTATTATCTAAAACAGCTGGGATCGGAAGGGGGAGAGCATCGGCCGACCCCTTGTTCACCTTTGCCGACTCTGCTTATTTCGTGTGACCCAGTACAACCTGTATCCAGTATGCTGCTTCCCTCACCACCATCCGGCCTTCTACCACTATGGACATCTCCAACTCCGGTATCCCTCCAGGTCCAAGACCACCACCCTTGATTGCAGCACCACCTGAACACCTGGTTGAACGATGGCAAGAATTTCCTGCTCTGTAAATATGTAATATATAATTGTCCAAGCCTAATCGCTGTTAAAATGTAATCCTGAGTGAATTTGCAATTTGTTTATATTTCTATCTCTAACCACTGGTGTATGTAGTAGACTTTGTACTTACTACTGTTCCCATGTGATTTTAGAATGTATCTGTTTGTATCTCTTCCTTGAGTGACTTTACAACTTGTACATTTGCAATTTTTCCCTCCTTTCGCTCCACTTGTACATTTGCAATTTTTTTCCAGTTTGTATCTTTTATGTAACTCATGTAATCCAAAGTAGTTATGTAGTGCAACTGGTTCTTTTGTAAAGCGGTCTGACACCTTCGGGTAATGTTCGCGCTATATAAAATCGCGTTCACTAAAAAATAAAAATAAATAAATAAAAGGGTGACCAACTGGCAAGGGTGCAAAAAACTGGGGGGGGTCTCAAAAGGGGGTGTTCGATGTAATTAAGGGCATGGCTTAAAACACCTAAGCTAAAACTATATGCTTAGTATAGTGTAACGCCTGACTGGTATTTTGCCTCTTCTGTCATTGTATCCAGATACATAACACAAGTAACGTTACACCTCTAACAAGCCAGAACTATTGGCTTTGTCAATGGTTGTTTGTTGCATAAAATACAAAAGCAGCAACCATGGTTTTGTTGAATATAATATTGAAAATTCATCAGATCTAAAATGGTGAGACCGTGAAAGAACTTTAGCCCCTTCTTTTTAACTTCTTTCACGATCTTCTTTTCTTGAACTGGATTCTCACATAGCAACATTGGCGTGTTTGCACATTTCTTCCATCTGACAGAATGCGCCCTGCCCTAGGCGGAGGCTGGGGAGGCCACCACATGCTTTGCAGCCCAGTCTGGGTCATTGTCATGCTGTATGAATCGTTTTGGCCACCATAAGTGTGGTAGGGTATACTCAGATGTGAGTCCCTTGCTCACTGCACCATCAGGATTCAAGCAAGCCGGGCCGAAGACGGCTGTAATGCCAGAAACCGGTCCCCGGAAGCTTGTTTCCTTTCCAGTAAAGAATTGGCTTGGTAGTTTGGTCTGCCCTGTTCCCATGATGCACTGGGCCAGGGTCAGACTAATTTGCATGTAGCCAGGTTCTGAGCTGGGATGGTGCAGTGAGCTAAAAAACGGTGATGGATCAAGCCCTGATCTTTTGACATGGGTAGGAGTGTTCTGCTTAATTCAGATACTCTGTCCATCACCACCCCCCTTTATGAATCGTATGTGGCAATCAGCCGGCATACAGAATGACAAAGGGCAAGGTGGGGCTGCTCTTGTGCTCCGAGGAGGAGTGCAATGTGGCCCCATCAGGGAATTGAGGCTACATGCAGGGGAACAGTGCTGTGCCCTGCAATGGCCAAAATTACGGACAAAAGGCTTCCGTAAAAGGGATCATCACTGACAACAGACTTGATATCCAAATTACGGACGTACAGTGAAATTTACGAACGATTGGTCACCCTAGCTACATACAATACAGAGTGTGAACAATTTTGGCCCACGTTGGTTAGGAGGCCTGGGTTGAAAGGTTTTCTGCCTGCACCCTAAGGGGAATAAACATCAGGGGCCAGCTTGCGTTGCTTTGGCCATGAACAGTTGTGGAGTTGCAGACACCAGTTGATTGTCTGTTCGTCTAAAACTTGATGCACTGAAAGCCTACATTCCTGTTACTGAGGGGTAGCTATGTTTAAAAGACCAGCAGCGGGGAGGCAGTCCTGGTATAACCGTGCATCACCATCATGTAAAGAATAGCACCAAAACAATTTGCTTCAGCTGATGGATGCAATCAAAGCTCCATGGGGCAGCTGAGTCTGGGAGCTCTTTGGAACCCTAAGTATGCAACACAACATTGGATTCCAGAGGAAGTGGTATCAAAGAGTGATGTTTAGAAGTGGTGGTGTGGAGCAACTGCAGTAAATTCCAACAAGCGAAACCAGGTAACCAAACTTCCTTGAGGGCACACTGGATGTTTGGGGTTTCTTTTCTTTTTGTGAATAAAAGGGTGAGATAGCCCCTATCACAGTACATCATTAACCACATACATTTGCCAAAATTCCCAAAGGCAGTCATAAAATATTCCAGTCATTTTATGGTGGTGAGTCAAACACGTTTGACCCCCTCTCACCTTCATTCTTACTAGCTTGTCTTTCCCAAGACAATTTTGAAAGAATAACATAACTGGTGCCTTTTGCTGGAACAAAATCTAAAAAGCCGTAGTTAATGCAGTCTTTTCAGAAAATACATTTTCAAATGACCAGTCCTACACCACACCACCTATCTACACATCACTTATTTTGATTATTCAAACCTGCTTATTACATAAAATGTCAATTTTTGCCCTGGTATCACCATCTCATCCCATGGATACCTTTAATGTGCCAAAAATGACCACCTTTAAATTAAGGACATCAGCGGTGGATGATAACATGCTTTATACAAGCACAATAGGCAAACAATTACCACCATTAAACTAAGACCAGCATTTTAGCAGTGGTAAATAACCACTAATCACCCCCATAAGGGTCTCATGGCGCTGGGGCCAGTCGGGCAGATTAGGCAAGCTATTACCCAGAGTGACATGGTGCTGGGCTGAACTGCCGCCGGAGCCGGGGATTAAACCATGAGCCCTGTGCTACGGAGTCAGCAGCCCTGCCCACTGCGCTACACCTCTCCCTAAGTGGTGGGCGCCGTTGTGCCAGGGAAGCCCATAATACACAAAATTACCAACATTGTACCAGAGCCATGTTTTGTAGCAGTTGTGGATCATGTTTCAAGGCTAGCAGTTTGCCAGATTTGTCCCCCATATATGGCAGAGGCAACACACTCAACGGTACACATGTGTGCACTATTGAAGACACACTACATAGTCACACACAGATACATACACACTAGTATCTGAAATACATATGTATTTTTAATGACCTTGTGGTGGCTTGCTTCATATGTCCTGTTTCAGCAGCCTTGCCTCTCTCCCGCAATTGTCCCCTTCCACCAACTTCAGTTGCATTTGTTAAAACCACGGATAGCCCAGTATCACATTTACTATGTGATTGGCAGTGCAGCTCCTAATAGCCACCTCCTTTTTTTTTTTTGTGTGTCCTCATTTGCCGTTTCCTCGTTCTGAGAAGTATTCAACCACCTTATTGTCCTTCCAGGAGAGGTCCAAGAGCATGACCTCTTTCGGACAGACATATAGACTTGGCGGGAGGTACTTTCAGGAAGATCGTACTCCATCAAGGCCTATTGGCCCTGGCTTTGTTGTGATCCAGCAGACCCCATCTGGACCATGGAGTTAAAAGGCATAATCATCAGACCCGGACCCCCCCCCCAAAAAAAACCCTGGTGATCCGAATAACTTGGCGTCTCCAATTGACTAAAGGTTTCCAAAAGGCAAGGCTCCGAGCGCTGCCAGACCTATCCGTATCAACCTTTGATGTTTCGTAAAGGGATGACAGCCATTCTGCGTGGGTCGGAGGATTGGAATCGACCCAATGTTTGCATATTTGTCGTCTTGCAAGGTGGATTGCATAAAACAAAAAGGTCCTCTCTTTCCCCTTAATATTTTCCTCTAGACCAAATATAATTAATGCTAGGCTGATGGTAATCAGAGTTTTAAGGATTGACTCTATAGTGGCCCTTACTCCTTCCCAATAACCACTAATACTGGGACAGTCCCAGAACTTTTGAGTATCAGAAGCTGCAGGGAGGCGGCACTTATTACAACACTTTCCAGACTGGAATTTAGAGAGCCTTTGGGGGTAGAGATAGGCCCGGTGGAGTGTAAACAGGTGGTTGCGTCTTAACCATGCAGGTTTAACAGCTTTATATAGGAGACTGAAAGAGTTAAGCCATACATCCTCTACCTGTGACCCCAATTCATCCCCCACAGTTCTGACGGGAGCTGAAATTCACCATCTGCCTCCTCCATTATGGACCAGTACCAGAAAGCCACCTCCTTACGTCCCAATTGCCTTTCTACCAGGTGTTTCTCTAGAGGGCTATGGCTCCCGACCTGATCGTTTCTTTTTAACTGCTCTCGAGACCAGCTAGTCAATTGTAAGTACTTGAATCTAGATAGTACTGGGCCGACCTTCTCAAAGAGCACTCCCCATTCCACCAAAGAACCTCCTGCCATCAGCTCTCCCCATCTTAGAATCCCGGCTTCTCGTAGGGGGGTGGAAAGACTGTCTTTTAGGCATGGGGGGGATCCCCGGGGAATCCCATATTGGGGCAAGATTGGAGAAATATGCCAACCCGACTCTGGACTTTATCTGAATCCATTCTCTCAGTAGTGATTGTAGGGTCTTTAGTCTCACCTTCTTGAAGAATCTTTGATGGCCAAACTTAAACAAAAAGCCCTCCAGTGGAAGATTACTAAACATCATCCCATTTGAGTTATCCACAGGGGTTTTCAGCAACATCCTGGAGTAAGACAGCTGGAATGCCCAAGCATAATACTCCAGGTCCGGCAATGCAAGCCCCTCTTCTCCCTCCTCCTTCTTAGTTTTTTCCAAGCCAGTCTTACAGATTTGTAGTTCAAATAAGAGTTAATTTGCTGCTGGCATTTATGGAGCTGTTTGGGATCAATTGGAATTGAGTTAAAGATGAAAGTAAATCTCGGGAGGATCGACATTTTTACTGGATTAGTTCTCCCATAGATCGTTAAAGGGAGAAAGGACCATGCTCTCATTACTGCCTTTGCCTCACGACAAACCCGATCCAGATTGGTCTGAGCTAGGATACCGATATCATGGGTTATTCTAACTCCTAGATACTGGATTGAGGGGATAACTGAGAGAAGTGAGTTGTCTATATTCCAGGTCATTAGCTCTGTTTTCCCTGCATTAATTTCATACCCAGAGACCCGTCCAAATTCCTCCGCCCTGCTTACGACTACCGGGAAGGCCCGGGCCGGGTCTATGGTGTATATGAGGATATCGTCAGCATAGAGTCCGACCTTCTTCTCCCAGCTGCAGAATGTAAATGGCAGGATACTACATTCGTCTCTCAGGATCTAAACAAAAGGTTCCACATAAATATTAAATAGAAGTGGAGAGAGCGGACAGCCCTGTCTGGTGCCCCTCATAATTCGGAGAGGTTCAGTACGGATGCCGTTCACCAAAAGGCTGGCCCTGGGAGCACTATACAGAAGGTTGATCGCTCAACAGAACTTAGGCCCCAATTGAAACTTCTTCATTGTGGCATCCAGGTAGGGCCAGTTGACCCTATCGAATGCCTTAGTGGCATCCTGGGTCATAATGGCCAGAGGAAGGACAAAGGTTGTAGCAATATCGATAGCTCCTACCAGATCATGAGTTAGGTCTGCCAGCTGACGTCCCTGTATAAAGCCCTTTTGATCCTGATGTATAATCGTGCCGATCTCCCTCCCAAGCCGCGCCGACAAAATAGCGGCAAAGATCTTGTAATCATTATTTAGGAGCGAGATCGGCCGATAAGATCCACAATCGGCCGGGTCTTTACCAGGTTTTAAGATCAGGGCAATATTTGCGTCACCCCACGTCTCGGGTGGTGACGCTCCATTCAATAGAATGTCATTGAACAGATCAGTCAAGACTGGAACAATGACCGACCCGAGAGCGCGATATAGCTCACCGGGGATGCCGTCAGGCCCGGCGGCCTTCCCCTTCTTTGATTGTTTGATGGCATTACTGACCTCCAGTTCTGTTATTTCTTTATCCATCCGGTCGCTCTGCTCCTGAGTGAGCACAGGAAGTCTGACCTTTTCTAGCCACACATCCCTGGCTGCTGGATCCTCAAGGGTTTCCTCTGTATAGATACCCTGAAAGAACTCCTGAAAGGCTTTCCCTATGTCTGAGTTAGAGATCTTAGGGCAAGCTTCTCCCTCGACTCTCACTTCCCTGATGTAATTTTTAGCCTGGTCAGATTTAATTTTCCCGGCTAACACCTTACCTGCAGCCTCACCATATTCAAAATGTGAGAGCTTGCTGGCCTCCCACCTCTTAGCCACCCTATCCTGCAGGATGCTGTCTAGTTTCCTTTTTAGTTCCTTCCGTCTCTCTTGATCTATTATGGACAGATTATCTGAGCCTGGTTTCGAGTCCAGGAATGTCAACTCCCGCTCTATACTTGATATTACCTCGTTATACTGTTTTTCTTTCTGTATGCTGCTCGATTGGTGATACACCCTCTTAAATAGGCCTTAAACGCCTCCCACACAGTTGTCAATGAGGCCAAGTTTACGTTACAGTAAAAAACAAGCATTTGCAATGCAATAGGTCTCGCATTAGGAAAGTTTGAGCTATTGGTATCGTAAATGACAATTTTTTTATTTATGTTTTGTTTTTGAAAATAGCAAAATTAATAGCTTTGTCATTTACAATGCCAATAGTTATAACTTTTGCAAATGTGACACCTATAGCATTTGTAATGTAATATGTGTTGTATTTACGTGACTTACATGTATTGATATTACAAATAACAAAGGCTTTACATTTTTTTCAATAATTAATACTTAAATAAAAGGTATTGTAATTTCTAATGGCAATAGCATAAAGTTTTGTTAATAACTTTTGTGAAGATTATGTTCAGTGTATTCTATTGTGACGAAAATCCAAGAACAGAAGTGAAATATGAACATCTTTTTGTTACCTTTGTAATAAAGCTTGAAACGTTGAGAGAACATATTTGAACCAGGTGTTGTTGAATGGTTGCACAAATTGTATAAGCAGTGCAACTCAAAAACTATGTCACAATACAAAGGGGAAAATATTCTCTTTATTAATGACATAATATACAAAGTGCCAGAAGGAATGAGGGAAGGCCGTTTTTAGACTGCAGTGGACCGGGGGATTTCTTAGGAGGCTGGTGGCTGATCAAAGTGTTTTCAGGGCTGGAGAGACTGCCTGCCTCACACCAGCCTTGTAGCAGTAGGTGTCTCTGCCTATGAACCCCTGCCAGCAACCCTACCTCTCATGGAGATGCAGTTCTCCATCCCCAAAGAGGCGTCCCCCATGGCTAAAGATGCAATGGTTTAAGAGGAACAGGTAGGAGGGACAGGAGCATAGGCAGATGGTGCGCGGCACAAGGCTGTAATAATCTCTTTCCTCCCGTTTCTATTGCAATTCTCTAACGAGTGCACCTTGGACAGAGCTCTGCACCAGCTCAATTATACCCACAAAACTCCGTCCCGTTTGCAGCCAAAAGACGCTCATTGGCCTGTTTATGCATGCAGAGAAAACTCACTTTTCTTCCCCCTAAAATCCGCCATTACAATTGATAAAACAGAGCCCCGCTACCACATGTGGCGCCCTCGAACGCCTCGTCAGGCCGCCCACACCCAATGCCTCTGAACTTCACGCCAGTTTTGTGTCCAGAACTCTCAAACGCGAACTTTGTCTCTACACTAAGAATGATCCGAAAGCGCCTAGTTTAATTAAAGTTCTTAAATTGCGCTATCCTCAAAAGCGCTCCATGCTTGTGGGGGAGGGAGGGGAGTTGCTCACCTGAGAGACGACCCAGAGAACATTGTGGTGCTGTCTGCACTTCTATCGGCGACTTTAGCATGAGATGGAGGAGGTAAACCAGGACTGCTGACTCACGATCTGAAAGCTCCTGGGACTGCGTGAGGCCAACTGAGGCTCACTGCTGGGACCTGCACAGCATCAAAAACCAGCAGCATTACATGGAAGCTGCTAAATGGTGTTTCCCCAAGTTCAACACAACTTAAGTACCAGGAGACTCCGTGAAACAACGGAAAAAAACATTAAACCCCACAAAACAACACCAGTGTCCTCTGCCCACATCAGTATAAACTACATGCATCTCTGTCAACTGCAACTGTGAAATAACAGAAAATAATAAAATAAAAACCAGTCCTGCGCTACCATCAGCTTTTCGCCGGCCTGTGAGGAGTGGGAGGGCGGGGGCTGCCTGCGCATGCGCGCCACTCTTCAGTTTCGTTTTCAGGTCGGAGCGCGAGCCCGGAGAAGAGAAGTGCCGCATGAAGTCCCGGGTCCCAGGAGGGGGCCCGGGTGAAGACCAGCGAGGAGACTGCAGGGCCCCCATGCCTATGGGGAGAGCTCCGCTTCTTGGTAGAGTGGCAGAGGAGCTCGAGTGCTCTGCGGGGCTCCCTTAACAGATGGTGCGAGCCCGAGTCCTACTCCGGTGAGTTAAAGGGAGGGGAGGGAGGGGGGGCTGTGTGCTGTGTGCCGTGTGCCTGTATGTGTGCTGTGTGCCGTGTGCCTGTATGTGTGTGCCTGCGTGTGCATGCGTGCGCCTGTGTGTGTGTGTGTGTGCGTGCATGCAGAGGGGTGGGGGCTGCCTGTGTCTGTGTGTGAGCAAGGGCTGTGAGTTACTCTGCGCAATCGCGGCTCAGGCGCGTGCTCCCACGGTGAAAACTGGAAAGGAAAAGCGCGTGGCACATTGCTGTCCACATTCCTAAATACGGGTAACATTAGGTCTGAAGCAGACACCATCAATGCTCACGCATTGAGGGTAGGTCTGCTCGACCTAAAAAGGGTAGACTCTCCTACCAGAAAGTCCGTCTCCGCTTCCTCTAGCAATATAGTCCGATCAGAGGACCAAGAGGTTCTTTTGGTTTGTTGACCCAGTGTTAACAAGAAGGAAATTGCCAAATGATCAGACAGGTGGGAGGGGAGGTATACCACACTCTTCAGAGCATCTCTTAGAGTATAGCTAAAGAGAGCATAGTCAATGCGGGATTTATGCTTATACTTTAAATTGTGAAAGGACACCCCCATCTAAGTGCCAGCTCTTTCCCCTCCATACATCCGCTAGCCCCAGAGTTGCCATAGATGTTATAAGAGTTGACCTAGATTTGGCATGTGTTAGTGCTCTGGAATTAGGCGATTTATCCAACTTAGGATTTAATACTATGTTAAAATCACCCATCCATATCACTGGGTCTTGGGAAGTAATCAGGGGGCCTTGAATTATGTCTAAATAAGACGGGTCCTCGTGGTTGGGGCCATAGTAACCCACTAAGGTGAGAGCCCTCCCAACCAATTGTACATTGACCAATAGCCATCTGTCGCTGGGATCCTCCTTGTAGTCTATTACCTGAGCTTTAGCCTGTTTCTTAAAAAGGATCAGAATCCCCCGAATGTTGGCATTGTGATCTGTACAGAGAAATGTTTCTACCCATTTTAAGTTTTTCACCATATCCTTGACCTCCTGTTTTAAGAGATGCCTCTTGGATGACAATGACCTGCGCGGGGGAGTCTCTAAGATATTGCAAGATTTTATGCCTCCTTCCCCTCACACGCAGGCCATTGACATTCCAGGATAGGAACTGTAGACCCGTCATTTACTATCCTGGCCCTTGCCTCCACGTCTTCCCCTCAAAACCCTTGGGGACCCATCATAGCTTCTCCTGTCCTGGATATTATTAAATTTATGGCAGTTGTAATACATACTAGTTCCTACATAACAAAATGAGACCGGCAAATGAGAACTTTTTGGTGCTTTTTCCCCCCGCCCTGGAAACCCCCCCATACTTGACCTGGCCAGATGTGTTGCCAGATTGCGTCTTCCTCGTGACCCTGCCCCGGCCTCATCTGCTTTAATTAGACGTTTTTTGGCCGGCCTACGAGTATGTTACTCTCCTGGGTGACGGAGCCCCCCCCCCCCCCAGAGTTGTGCCAAAAAAGGAGAAAGAGAGTGTTTTTCTAAGTGAGGTGTATCCTACAAAATATTCTTGATTTTTTTCTTTTTTTTTTCCCCCATTTTTTTTCCATTTCCCCCCTCCTTGTGCCACCCACTAAGGTAGCCTTTTAAAACAGGTCTCAGGCCTGCCACTGCAGCCTGTAGTGCAGTTTTAAAACTGCCATTTCAAGCTGCTACAATAGACTGTTGCCTGCCTAAACCTTTCTTTTTTTATTACTTGTATATGAACCTTAAGGTAGGCCCTAAAAGATCGTAGGGCAGGGTGCATACGTAAAATGCAGGACATGTGTATTTAAGTTTTACCTGTCCGGACAGTGGAAAACTCCTAAAATCGCTTTTCACTGTTGCAAGGCCTATCTCTCCCATAGGCTAACACAGGGTTACCTTATTACATTTAATAAATGCTAACTTCTGGTAGGGAACAGATAGAGATCTGCTGTTTACACTCAAAGGAATTGTACGTTTAAATCCACTTGAATGGTGACATTGGATTTTAAGTTACATTTCTGTAAATGCCACTTTCTGAAAGTTGTCATTTTATTGTCCCATCCAATTGTGCCTTTCTGCCAGAGGCCTGGTTCACATGACTATAAATGGTTCCACTGTTAAGGTTTGTGCATTGTTTCAGACAGTGAGACAAAGGTGGCTTAGGTGTGAAGAGAATGGGCCATCCTAATAGGGTGGCTGGGGAGGGGCTGTACTCAGACCCACTTATGAAGGGCTTTGCCTACAGCACACACAATGTAATCTGATACCATGACTGCCTGCGTTTCATTACCCTAGATAGCTTAGAGCCTTAACCAGGGGATGTGGAAGAACTGACAAGAACTAATTTTAGGGGAGTACAAGCGACACAAAGGGTGGCACCAGCTATAAAAATAGGATCTTCAGAACCTCTCATGAGAACAATCCTTGACCTGTGGAACAGTCAGAAGGATTACTTGCATGCTGCTAGAAGGACAGCCTTGCAGCTTGAAGGACTGCCTATCTGTCTGAAGAAGGAAGTTTGGACCTTCTTGTCTTGATCCCAGGCCACCCAGATTGACTCCAAGGGTCAGTTGGCTGACCTGTGTGAGCTACAGTGGCACAGCATGCTTCCAGAGGCCTCTTTGCAAATGCCCAGCTGATCAGCCCCCACTGGACCTTCTTGAGGCCTGCTGCTGTTCTCCGCTGCAGTGGGTCCTAATACCCAAGAAGTGTCCCCAAGGTCCTGGACCCTTTTCTAGCAGCAAGAGCTTCTCCTAAAGAAAAAGGTGACATCCTGAAGTGTAGGCTCCTTCTAACTTTAAATGGACCCTTGCACGCCTAGACTCTCCAGCCTGCAATGAGCGCCAACCCGAAGCTCCGGTGAGACCTGCTGTTTGCACCCAGAGTAGCTGTCCGCGATGCCAGGTACTGCAAGAAGTTCACTTTGCGCTGACAGTGACCATCCGCAACAATCAACCATTGCAAGGGTACAGATACAACCGGCTGCTCGCACCACAGCAGTGGCCATCTGAGATGCTCAACCTGCTCTTCACTTCGAAAGCCTCCTCGTGTCTGCCTTGTCCAACTAGAACAGAACTCTTTGCGCCAGACTTGAGAAGGTAACTCTTCTGTGGACCTAACCTGGTCCTTGTAAGTGTCCTGAACTCAATTGCAGTTGCCCTGAACTTGTGACTTCCCCCTGGTCTAGTTTGACCAGATACCCGCGAGTGGCACTTTCTGCTTCTTGCCGCTATTTCCACAAATTTTCTTTAGCAAATTTGAAAAGGCAGTAACTGCAGTAGAGTGCTGTAGAAGCTAGAAACACTGAGCCCTTGACTTTTATGGGCTGAAACAAAGATTGCAGAAATTTAGGAAATCGAGATCCAATTGTATGGTAACTTAACCTTGCAATTAACTCCCCAGACACTGTGCAGCAGATGCACAATGCATTGAGTGCAACCTACCTAAAGATCCCTGCATTATAATAGCAAAAGAAGAACATCACTAGTTCTTGTGGTTTCATGGAAGAATACCCTATCTTTCCAAATGCATTTTTCTTGAAACCTGCTGTCTAGAGTCTTTTCCAACGGCGGCTCCTCGATGTGGGCGGAGGAGCATCGCTCCACTGCTTTCTCGCAGTGCGAGAAGCAGAAACATAAAATGGTATTTTAAATACCATTTTATGTTTCTGCTTCTCGCACTGCGAGAAAGCAGAAGGGTATGCCTGTGTGGTTTGGTCCTGCATGAGTCCAGAAGAGGAGTGGCTTGCCCACTCTGAGGGCACTGACGGTTAGGTCAGCCCCAGGGCCGACCAAACCAGTCATACGCAATCTGCATTTTCTCTATGTAGGCAGCCTACATAGCGAAAATGGCCTCCCCATAGACGCCTGTGGGGTCGGCGTCCTAGCCAATCACAACACTGGCATTGCAGCATTGTGATTGGCTTAGGGAAGGAGAGGGAGGCTGCCTGCTTCCTGTAAGGCTGCGGGTCAGAGAGAGGAGACTCAACGCAACACAGGACCGGAGACGAAGGTAAGTTTACATTTTCCCCCCTGATATGGGGTGATAAAAATACTTGATCTAAAAATGTCTGGAAATATGACTTGATCTCACACAGTACACTGTGTAATTTTTTGTGTTTGTGCTGACCGTGTTTACAAAGATATATCCTAATTACATTACGTAAGGATTGCACTTGATCATTTGTTAACTATATTTTTAAAAAGGTGTGTGGGGGTACAGGGTAAATCACAGATCTTGCTGTTAACAATGCAGTACCAAAGCTTCTCTGGAGCAACTGGGCAAATAGCCTATGCTGAATATTTAATAAAACATTACAGATCTCATTCACCATGTGATTTGAAGCAGAAGTGTTCTTGTTCACCTGGGTAAGTTGTCCACAGGATCATGATTATGGGCAGTGAGTGCCATTAGCAGAACTTCCTGTTAAGATCTATTGCATTTGACTTTTCATTGCGCCTAGAGCGGATACAGTTACTACCTAGAACGCAGAATACATGGCATATCATCCTGGTGCATGCAGCCCACTGCACTGTTCCAATTATACAAGAGATATTAGAACAATTTAACAGATACACAGCTTTATATTAGGCACCTAGTCCTGAAACTGACACACCAGGTCATCTTATCCCCCGAGACCTATTGGCTTCCACGCTAGTGAATACTGAGGGCAGGGCACATTTGGATAGAATAAATACAGTACATTTCCCTCAGAGTGACGGCAGGAGAGAGGTTCAGACTGGGCAGGATATTAGATGTAATTTTACTCTTGCTGCCTTTGTTATAATATGCCAGTGTAACCAGATCAACGTGGGAAGTGCAAAATGAGAACATTGATCCACAGTCGCAAACGATGTCCAAGCACCTGGACGCATTGAATGGGAAATTGGGCAGAACATAATATTTCGTATTATTTGATAAGGATGAATTCAGTAAATCTTAAATTGTGTTTTCTACACATTTTATCACAAATGTTTGTAGTGGAGAACAAGAAAATACGTTGGTTGTTTCAGAAATGTTGTACAAGAACTCCGGGATGCATGTGTTTTTAGGTGAGATTACATTGTTGATACCTTGGACATCGCACTCATCAGTGTAAGTGTGACGATGTTTGCCAAGATATGTGATACTGCATGTTCTGCACTGCATATTTTTGAAACATTGCACGAGTCTGTAAGTTGTTGCAAGGCAATGCCTATTTTTGCACGTTCATCCCCACATTTTTGGACAGATGCTGCTGGCTTTTCGTCTCTGAGAGTGCACTGAGGCCTGCTAACAAGACCTCCGTGCCAGTGTTCTAACACCTTACAAAGTGGATGTGTCTACCCTCAATTGGGAAGATTGACTTCTTTATAAGCAGGGCCACTGGAATTATGCCGCAGGGTTGAGTAAATTATGCGAAAAGATAGGGAAAATTATGCAGCATAATGCAGCACATGTTGTAATAGTGTAACGTGATTATTTTGTCATGTTTACACTTGGTAACACTCTCTGGGCTATTGATCCATTTCAGAAAGTAAATAATTTTTTGTTGTTAAAATCTGCACATTATGGGGGGCGTGGCTTAGCTGGCGTGCATGGCGGTCGTGTAGAGCGCGAGCTCCAACCAGCCTTAAAATTATCCTGCCGAATATCCTTGCCCTGATCATCCACGAGGGCACCCGGAGCTGTGGTGTGGACACCTTGCCTGGGGGCATCGTCTGGTGGCGGCTGCGGCGGCATCTTGGTACCGGGCGCGGAGGAGCGGCCCGGCGCCGCAGCGAGGTGTGTGAGGCCCGGCGTGTCCAGTAAAGCCGGGGCCTCGATTTTGGCGTGGCCGGTCGGGTGCGACTGCTGGTGCCGGCGGATGGTGGCGAGAGTGGCGCCTGCTCTCCTGGGGACCGGGCGGCTCATCGGTGTCCGTCCCTCTGAGGAGTGGAGGTAGAGGGCAATAGCGGCGCCTGGCTGGAGAGCGGTGGCCATCAGAGGACGTGCCGGGAGGCCTTATCCTGGAGCGGCCGGCGGGAGCGGCCGCTATCTTGCGACTCTTCTCTGCCCTGACCGGAGAAGAAGTGTGCCCAGGTGCCCATCAGAGGCTGCGGGGACGCCCTGTGAAGGCAGAGAGGCGCTGGGGACCCGCCAGAGGCAGCCCAGCACAGTTCGGGCAGACACGGAGTGGCGGTGAGTGAAGGGGCCGGTGCCTGGGGTCTCTGGGGTCAGGTCGGGCCCCGGTGGTGACATCTTGCGTCGCCAGGGTGACTGTGGAGGGTGCCTGGGGGGAGTTCCTCTGTGCCGCCACGCCATTGCTGGCAAAAGTCTCCCTCAGGCGCCTTCTCACAGTGTGGACAGTGCCCGGGCTGCGGGGCTTGGATGGGACGCAGTTCTTCCTAGAGGCGGTGCCCGGCCGGATTGCGGAGTGTGGACGCTACTAGGAGCTTATCACCTTGGGCGGCCGACGGTGCTTGGTGGGGGCGCCGGGGTAACAGTGGATGTGCGTGGTGGACAACAGGGCTGCCCACGGACAGGCCACGCCGACTTGTGGAGGGAGTGTACAGCGACCGAAGATCGGTGGCAGTGGACTGAGTGGAGATCCTTGGTGCCGCTGGGCAGCAGCCGGGAGAGATCACGGCGTGAGCGCCATAGTTGGCGGCCTGACTGGGGCACAGCCTGCGAATCCTGGGAGTTTGTGCTGAAGGCAGCGGTCGAGGTCCCCGTGGCGGCCGCAAGTTGGTTGACAGCTGAAGGGCCGTCTGCCTGGTAGGCGCGCCGGGACGAGCGCGGGAGTACAGACATTAGGCGGCCTCGACTCGCAGCTTGTGGGCAAGATGACGCGTGGCGACGCTGGAGGAGGCCAGGGCAAGCAGGGGCCCATAGACAAGTTCACGGGATGTGCTGGATGCTAAAATTGGGGCAGTCGGATCCGATGTCATGCTCCTCCGCCAGGACCTGCGGAACGCGGTGGAACACATCACGGGCGCGGGACGCGCATCACGGAGGTGGAAGACGACGTGTCCGTCCTCAAGAAGAAAGTTGCAGCGATGGAGAAGGTGCAGAGAGGCCTGGCCATGAGGGTCGAGGATGCGGAAGGGCGCGGCCGGCAGAACAACCTGCGTTTTGTGGGCTTTCCGGAGAACTGCGAGGGGGACAACGTTGAGCGCTTCCTGGCTCACTGGTTGGAGGGCTGTCTCCCGGCAGACACCTTGTCACGTTGCTGTGTGGTGGAGAGGGCCCACAGGGCACTGATGCAGAAACCCCCGACTGGTGCGCGCCCGAGGCCTATAATAGCCAAGTTCTTGAACTACGCTGACCGCGATACCATCTTGCGGCAAGCAAGACTGAAAGGCACGGTCACGCATGAGAACACGAACATCCTCATCTTCCCGGACTACACGAGACTGGTGCAGCAACAACGCCAGTCTTTCACTGCGGCCAAGGCCCGTCTTCGGGGCCTCCAGCTCCAGTACGCGCTGCTCTACCCGGCGCGGCTGCGGGTCATCTACAAGTCCCGCACCCTATTCTTTGACACTCCGGAGGAGGTCTTTCAGTGGATGGACGAGACGGCAAAGATCCGGGTCAACACGGCGAAGGGCAGAGAGTCGGATTCCACTGCGAGCGGAGCATCCAGAGAGGGCCTTAGGAGCCAGCAGCGTCGCTGTAGAAGATCGCACTCGAGCCGTGGCTCACGCTCTGGCTCAGCCTCCCACCGAGATGTCGCCGCACAGGAGCAGCAGGGGGATGAGCCTTGACTCTTATGGGACAAGTCTAAGTCTTCTATGTATTCGTGGTGTGGATGATCAGGTGCACGGTTGCTTAGGCTGGGAGCCACACCTGGCCAGGTTGGGTGGGAGGGAGTGACAGCCTTGTTTCTATGGGCTGCCGCTGGGGGAGCCATTGAAGGGGGTGGGTTTTGGTCCCCCGTTGGGGGGCCGGGCCATGATCCGACCACGACTGGTGCTTCCATGGTTGGGAGGTACGGGGGGAGGGGAGGGGAGGGGAGGGGAGGGGGGAAGTTGGGGTTTGGGATTGGGGGTGGGAGAGTTTGTTTGTGCCCGCTTCGCTGCTTAATGATTGTCATGTGAGTTGCCGACTGTGTGCTGGTGCTGCGTGCCTTTCATCTACTGTTATTTCAATGTCCACTGCTGGCGAAGGGGGGCGCTTAGGCCTGGTTAGATTGCGCATCTTGACCTGGAATGTACGGGGGCTGTTAGATAAGGTGAAACGAGGGGCGGTCTTCCAGTATGCTAGGAGGGCGGGGGCGGACGTCTTGTGCCTGCAGGAAACTCATTTGCTTGGTACCTAAGCACTGTGCCTCCAGCACGCTGGGTTTACCACGTCTATCACTCCGGGTTCACTAGGGGATCTAGGGGTGTGGCAGTTCTTATACATCGCAGGGTTTCATTTGTACACAAACGCACATGGACAGATACACAGGGCAGATACCTCTTTGTACAGGGAGAGATTGATAGCGACATAGTGACTTTCGGTAGCGTGTACGCCCCACCGCCGCTGCAGTGGTCCCTGGTGGAGCGGATCATGTTCTTCTGGGATGACATGCCCAATACCCTGTCCATCGTCGGGGGCGACTGGAATGACGTGATGGAGAGGGACTGTGATCGATGGCGGGGTGCCGCGGGCGTCCGGGACCCCCCGAGGGATGGGGGACCTGCCACTAGACTGCGGACTTTGGCCACGGGCCTTGACTGGGTAGACACCTGGAGGTATAGACATGGGTCCCGTAGAGATTTCACGTATTATTCCGCGTCGAGAGACTCCTTTTCTAGACTTGACTATATCTTCCTCCCGAGGGTCTTTGTCCATAGAGTGCTGTCCGCCAAGATTCTGCCGAGGGCGCTTTCTGATCATTCGCCGGTGGCTGTTACTGTCACTACAGGCTCTGCCAGACATCCATTTCGGTGGCGCATGTCGGCCTGGCACTTGGTACAGGACGACTACCGGGCACATCTAAATACTGAAATAAGTTATTTTCTGTCAGCCAACATAGGCACGGTGGATTCACCGGCTACTCTTTGGGAGGCCCTGAAACCCACGTTACGTGGCGTAGATATTTCATGGTGCTTGGCGGCCCGGAGGGAGAGACGGAAGGACTTAGTGAGGCGAGAGGCGGAACTGGAGGTGTTGGAGCGCAGGGGTCTGGAGGAGGGTGGACTCCCGGCCAGGCGACAACTGGTACTTGCCCATCAGCAGAATACCATGGTGGTGTTGGATGAGGCACGGCAGGCCTGGTTAGCCAACCGCAGCCGGATATACCAGTGGGGCGACAAGTCCTGTAAGATGCTGCATCGCCTGTGTCAGGGCACTATGCATGCCCAGCCGCTACCTAAGCTCGTGGACCCTGGGGGTGCGCCAATTCTTGAGCCCCCGGCCATCGCCAAGAGCTTTGCGGAGTACTACGAGGGGCTGTATGCTCCCCAGGAGTGTCTGGAGGCTGACTTTATCCAGCGTTTTATAGACGATCTTCCGCCAAGGGCGGTTTCGGACGAGGTGCGCGACCTCTTAGACCGGCCCCTGTCGGACGACAAATTAGCGGCGGCACTGGGCGAGCTCACCCCGGGCAAGGCTCCGGGCCCCAACGGCTTCCCTAGTGAATTTTTTCGGCGGTTCTTAGTCCAGTTGGGTCCTCATTTCCGACCGGTGGTGGAGGAGGCGTGTGAAAGCGGGTCTCTCCCCCCGGACTGGTGGCATGCGGAGGTGGTGGTATTCCTAAAACCTGGGAGACCCCCGTAGTGCCATGCGTCGTATCGTCCCATCTCCCTCTTGAACACGGAGGCCAAGATCCTAGCTAAGGCATTGGCCACCAGGCTCAAGCCGTACATTATGGACCTAGTCCACCCGGACCAGGCCGGGTTCATGCCACAGCGGTCCACCCGACACAATATCAGGAGGGCCCAAGTCGCAATATTGGCCTGGAGGAGCTTGGGGGAGCAGGCAGCGCTATTCCTGGCTGATATGAACAGGGCGTTCGACTCGTTGAGCTGGACATATTTGTTTGCCCTCTTGGGTAGTCTTCATCTCGGTCCGCGCCTCCTGGCGTACATTCGGCTGCTCTACACTGACCTCACAGCCTCGGGGCGCGTGGGCGGTGCGGTCTCCCGTTCGTTTCCGGTCCGGCGGGGGACGCGACAGGGCTGCCCTCTTTCCCCGTGCTTATTTGCGCTCGCTATGGAGCCTTTCGCTGCGTGGGTGCGCATAGACACCCAACTCAAGGGGTTCAGGAGGACGGCGGGCCTTACAGATAAAATTGCGTTGTACGCCGATGACGTGCTATTCTTTCTTACAGATTTGCCTCGCTCCGGCCCGCGACTCCTGCACATTTTACAGATTTTTGGTGAAACCTCGGGTCTCTACATGAACCCGGGCAAATCCATGTTGTGGCCGCTCGGTGGTCCGCGGAGCGTGGGGGATTGGGCGTCTGGCCTCCAGCTGACTACTGAAGGGGTGAAACACTTAGGAGTCTTCCTCTCAGAGGACGCTGCTGTCTCCCGCGAGCGCAACCTTACTCCGGTGTGGGACCGCACTCGGGAGGACATGAAGGGGTGGGCCAAGATGCCATTGTCTATTCAGGGCCGGTCTGCCATCTTTAAAATGGTGGCGCTTCCACGCCTGGTATACCAATTACAGAACCACCCACACGGGATCTCGCCCTGCTGGTTTCGACGCCCTAACTCGGCCCGAGTGGGTTCTTGTGGGAGGGGGGCATGGCATGGGTAGCCCTGCGGACATGCTTTCTTTCGACGTACACGGGGGGACTGGGCACGTCAGACGTCCTCTCGTATTACCAAGCGGCGCACCTCCTAGTATTGAACGACTGGTGGTACGGCAGTAGAGGGGATCCGGCCTGTGCTGTGGAATGGCACATGATGGGTTCGGCGTCTTTGCATACACTCTTGTATTCGGCACCGCTTCAGAGGTCCCTCCCCCAGGCCACACAGGTGGTCTTTCAGGTGTGGAGGCAGGCCCTGCGTAGAATGGGCTGGTGGAATGTCCTTTCTCAGGAAACCCCGCTGTGGCGCAACAGTCGTCTACCCCAGATGGATGCACTGACGGTCTTCCGGGGATGGGATGCCATTGGCATATCTGCCTTGGGCGATGTCATGTCAGCGTGTGTTCTCAAATCGTTTGACAATCTACAGAGGGACTTCGGCATTCCCGCACCCAGTTTTTCAAATATCTCCAATTTCGCCACGCTCTAACACCCTACCTGGCGGGCCAGGAGCAGCTCCCTGAATTCAGTCCGTTGGAGGCTAGGATATTTATGGGGGAACTGCCCGACAAGAAGCTGTCACGCATTTACCAGACGCTTGTGCGACATTGCTCCTCTGACCTGACACGACTTAGGGCCACATGAGAACAGGATGTCGGAGATCTAGATGAAGAGGACTGGGTTGAGGCCTTAGAGAGTCCTAGGGGTGTGGCAATCTCTACTCGCCTGCGGCTTATTCAATTCAGATATTTGCACTGCACATACTTTACTAGACAGCGTTTGTGGAGGGCGGGTATGGTGGCATCTCCTGACTGTCTTCGGTGTGGATCGGAGGTGGGCACGCTGCTACACACGGTGTGGGAGTGCTTAACGCTACAGAGATTCTGGGATGGGGTGTTCCGATGTCTGAATGAGGTCTTGGCCTGGGAGCTCCAGAGGGATCCTAAACTTGCCCTATTGCATGTAATGGCAGGGGTTGGGGGCAACAGGTATAAGCGCCATCTCCTGCTGCTAGGCTTAACGCTGGCGAAACGAGACATTGCAAGGGCGTGGAAGGCGCACCAGGCCCCGTCATTGGTTGCCTGGAAGAATGGGATGGACTTCTGCATGGGCCTTGAGAAACCTGTCTTTCTGGCCAGGGGCTGTCCCAGAAAGCACTACAAGATTTGGAGGCAGTGGGCAGACTACCGTGGGCTGGACTTGGATCCCCCGCCAGAAGAAGGGGACATCCGGTCTCCCTGAAGTGTTGGACTGTATGGTACCACGGTTGGTGGCTAGAGTACATGGCATGCTGTATATATGGTCGTTATGCTGCGTATGGAGCGAGTAGCGGTGCATGGGGGGGTGGGATTGGGTGGGGGGGGGTTGTGTCTATTATTTAGATTCTTTCCTTGCATTGTGTTATTGTAAATCTATGCATATGAACACTGCTGAAGCTGTACTGCAAATTGATGATGGCAGTAGACTCTGGATGACAGAGCTTTGCATAATGTGTTCAGTCAATAAAATCTGTTTACAAAAAAGAATCTGCACATTATGCAGCATTTGATAGATTATGTGGTAAATGTGGCACATCAATAATTTTACGAAAATCATCACAGTCACACAATCACATAATTTCAGTGGGCCTGCTCATAAGTACCTAGTTTATGGTACCCACGGCAAGTAGGGTGGTGATCTGTGTGTGTGTTGTAGTACAAAATGGCTCCCAGCATGCCACTACAGACTGGAAGGGTAGTGGAAACCCTGTTAGTTCGACTTTTCTCTTCAAACCGATGGCAAAGCCCCCTCTTCCCTAACAATACATGTAAGTCTCTCCTAAGGAAGCCTATCGAGTCCTAAGGAAGGCCTATCGAGTCCTTAGGTGGGGAGCTGTATATTATTAAGTAGGACATGTATTTTATATATATGTACTGAAAGCAAAACTTCCACAATGTTTTTGCTTTTGGAGAGTTATTAGCCACATTGGCTAACACAGAGTTACCGGCTGACCACTCAGCCTGGCTAACTTCTAAATGGGACTACTTAGATGGATACTGTAAGGTATCAAATTAATCATGGCATTAAACCCAACTTGATGCCCAAGTCGAATTTAATGTCCCTATTACAGAAATGCAACTTTTAGAAAGTTGCCACTCCTTGACCCAGTTTGTCCAGTAGCCTCACACAGTCACTGGTCACCAGAACGCTTTCTGCCCTCCTGGGGAGTAATCTGAACGATTTTCAGGCTCAGGAACAATAACAGTCTTCTACAGGGCAAGGATTTACCTCCCCTTTGCCAGAAGCCACTCTGTGTGTTAGCCAAGAAGGGGATCTTAAAAGGTTAAGCTGCCTTTGGTGAGCAAATGGTGATCACACTCTTGAGGGGCTGCCCTTTTTTCAGGTAGACATGCTGGCAGGGGAAACAGATGAGACGAGTGCCCAAACCAATTTTCCCATGGGCGTGTAGCCCACAGGCAGCCACACTTCTAGGGTGGGTTACCAAGTCCCTACATCCGAGGAAGGGTTCACACATCTTTAGAGTGGACTGAATAGTGCTCTCTGAGATTGCTAGAGGTCACATATAGCCGAAAAGTCTGCACCGAGAGGGAGATGACCTGGTGACCCATTGGCTAGAGACCGCATAATTCCCCAGTACACTTTCTGGGCATAAATATGGCAACCACGGCACCCTGAACCTGGGATCACGCTGGAACTGGAGAACGGACCGAAGGACTACCCTGCTGGCCCCTGGACTTGGCAAAGAGAGACTGCACCGTCTGCTTGACTGCACCTTGTGCTAACGAAGAGAGCACTGTGCCTATGACTTCAGGTTTGGGGAAAAGTTGCTACCCAGACCAAAGAAGTGCCTCCAAGGGTCAGTCGGCTGACCCTATGGTCCCCCACCAGGACCTTCAAAGCTCAAATAGCCCAACTCAGCAAGTCAGTAGTCACTTCGGAAGAATCAGCGCTGACTGCTGTTGGACGCCCCAGGAGACCGACCCTCTATGACCAAAAGTTGCACTGAAGTCAGCCACACCTGGGAGTGTCATTGGAGTCCAGATTAGTTGCCCAAGTGGTACACCAGCCTCCACCAAAAGATCTTGCTGGGACCCCTGTGGACGGAGACTGTTAGCCCAGCCGCAGCTGGTCTTCTAATGTCTCAAAGAGACCTCTGTTGCCAAAGTCACCACACCTGACCCATGGACTGAAGAATAATTGCAAAGGCACCCCCCGTCGTCCTCCCAGCACCCAGAGCATCATTTAGCATCTTCCATCTCCTGCATCTGCAGCATCAGGACCACTCAGTTGAAGTTTATGGCGGTCGTGCTATAGAGTTTGGAACTGGACAGGAAAATACTTCTCCCTGTCGAATTTGGTCATCCAAGTTGGGCCGGAGTAGACAAACTCAACTCTTAGAAAGTTTTCAAAAGTTAACAAACGTTATTGTTACCAATGTTTGTTGGTGGTTAAACTGAGGACTGTCATGTTTGTTGTGGGTGTGTCAATGGTAAAAGAATGCAATGTAAAAATTGACAAAGCCAAGAGCTCTAACTTTGGCGGCTAGGCGTTTGGCTTTGTCAATGTGTTATTTGGTCTCCTAATCTTTATTGTTGAGGTAGCTGCCAGTCCTTCGTCAATTGAAAAAACCAACATTGACTAAAAGCAACAATAAATTTTGGTTTCAAAAAGTACGCTTTGCTTCTGTAGTTCCCGGTCATTGAAGGGAACTACTGTGTATGTGGGTGTGCTCCTTGTGAAAAGGTGGAACGCTGTCACTCACAGTTCTTGTTAGCCAGTAGCTGAAGTGGGTCAACTTATTAACCCATGCTTCATGCTGTAGTGGGTGAATAAAAGCTGCAAAACTATATTGTTGAAATACCAATTTACAGCAAATTACTGAGAGATTTAAAGTTGGCACGAATAAATCCACATTTTTACCTTGCTGTAGGTGACCACGTAGTTATGTTACTACAGCAGTATAACTAGACTTGGCACAGCTGACAAATCTGCCTTGGAAATCTGGTGTTATAGTCTTTTTTTGTCTTTTTTGCAAGCATTTACCACTAGAATACAAAGGGGAGAAAAAAAGAATGCCGCCTAAATTTGGCAGCTGCATGCTTGCAATAATATCTTAAAAAAAAAAAAAACACTAATCACCAAATATATAATTTTAATAAAACATATTTGTGCTTCCTATATGGCAAACTGATATAGAAACCCTTTTTTCATTTTAAGGCACATCTCAGGAAAGTATGATTCTTATTGGCATAAAGAAAAGGTACCATTGGCTTTGAATTACTGATACCTGAAGCAATGAGTAGCTAGGCAGCATGGGCCTTAATGACCGCGTCCCAAAGATATATTTTAAACACACAAGGATTAAAAAAAAAGTAAGAAAAAAACACATTGACCCATTGAGCCTTGGCGCTGCTGTTCACTTTCTGGGCGGGTGTGCACATGGAGACACAATATGGGATTACTTACAGTAGAAAAGAGCCAAAGGCTGAAACCCTTGCACTGTGCTGTAAGCCATGGTGGAAGTCAGAAAAAATATGGATGACATTTGAATGTGACCAATGGACGAAGAAGGCTGTTCGAAAGCCACTGTATGGTTGCATCCTCATATTTTATATTTATGATTTTTTTAATTATATAACACTGTTGATATTTCTAAATCTGTGCACTGGTTAAATGTAAAAACTGCCAAATACGCAATCATGGTCCCTGAAAGCAATGGAGATGGTAACCTTTTGTTTCTTGATTATTGCAGTGGTTCCCAATCTGTGTGCTGTGGCTCCCTGGTGTGCCATCAAAACTAGCCAGGGGAGACGCGCACCAAGCACTTTAACATATTTATTGTTGATGTGTTTGTTGGTTTCAGTTAAACTAATTAAACTTAATCGCATGATGTTGATGATTTGTAAGTGGTATGCCTAAATCTGTAAATGTAATGCTTAATTCATGGCATGTCGTCGGAGATGACCTCCATATTCCACTGGATCACCACGTTTCAACAATGGAAGACGCCAGATTCATTTTGTTATACACATTGATAGTTTCGTTTTTTTCCAAATGGATTTTACACCAATGCACTTTATCAGGAGAGTAAAGTTGTCGGGTTTCTCAAACACACTAAGTGATATTAAGTATTGACATGTGTACTTGAACCATAGGTACTTCCAGTATACATTTCTCCCAGTACACACACATTTTCAGACAGGCCTGCTCTCTCCATGAGCATAGGGAAGTAATACACCAGATACAGCCTAATGGCAACATTTGGAAGCAAGAAAGAGGGATTTGTAAAAAATTAAATTTGAGGATTGTATTTAGCTTGCATTGAATTGGAGGGGAACTTAGGGAGGAAACAGCTCAAATAAAGCTGTATTGGTTTACAAGAAATTGTGAGTCATCCTGCTGAAACTGATATGTTGGCACATATGACATAGGTACAAATGGAAGTCCATGCAAATATTCTTCAAGCGCAGAAACACTTTGGCAATGGGGCCTACATGCATACGGGTGCTATCTAGTACTGTAAGAGGGATGCAAAAGTGTGAAAGGGTTCTCCAAAAAAGGCATGGGCAAAGAAGTGGAAGTAGGAATATTTTATTGGAGGGGCTGCCTTACTAATAGGAAACACCCTGCGTATATGATTATAATACTTGCAGCTGCCACTGGTTAAATTAACAGACGTACATGCCCTAGGATATGATCCACACTTGGTCTGGTGTACACATTTGTAATGTGAAAGGGGCACCATGAAGGTATACGCAATATTTTGCAGAACAAAAAGCTCATGAAAAGACCATTAAACAATCTGTTCGTTTGAACCTCAAGCTCCCTATCTTTGCTGTTTAGATTTGTTAGGAGTAGAGTCTGACCTCCGATGTTCTGACCTCACTTAATTCAGACTAGGCAGGTTATTCAGAGTTTGTTGCTGTTATTAAACTGTTTTGAAACTTTATTTTGCTTGGAGTCTGAGGTAGGCACTCACCAATTGTGAGTCAAAACATGGATCCTGGCTGGCAGCACTGACCCATCCTTGTTTTCCCTTTGCAGGAGAAACCTTCCTGGGGACAGACAAAAAGCTCTGGATGTCATGATGCCTCTGGTACAATACGAGGACCAAGTGCCGTCAGATATGTACTGTCTTGTTGGACGAATCTATAGAGATATGTTCTTTGATTCTGGCTTCACGGACACAGAGAGCAGAGACAAGGGTGCTGCCTGGTAATGAATAATCCATTTTCTTTGTTTATATTTGCATGGTTCATGATCTCATATGCGCTTACTCATAACGGTAGTGCCGGGCTTATGGATTACTAATAATACTGACATGTTTAATGGAAAAAGTTTCCAATGTGAAAGGCGTCTGAAAATCTACACTCTCCCTGGATCACACAATATATTTACTGTATTTTTAAATTAACTTTTAACTTTTCACTGTTTCTTTTTTATGTTTTCTTGTATGGTATAGTTAGCAGGGGTGTCACCCCACTGCTTTTAAGCAACGAGAAATATAAAATGTTATTGTATTGTAATTGCATTTGTATAGCGCTTACTACCCCTTACGAGGCGTAAAAGCGCTTTTTCGGCGAGTAGCATGCTACTCCGGGACCTATTGAGGATTAGTGTTGAATTAGTATAGTGAAACATGCAAGTAAATTTTAAGTGGTGGATAGGTTAGTCAGTTATTTGGATTTGAAGGATAGCAGAATGATAAAAGAGAAAAATAGGTTTGTATTTATATAGCGCTTGTTATCCCCGATGGGGTATTGAAGCGCGCTACTCCGGAAAACCACAGAGGATTAGTTGTGAATTAGTATGGTGAAATATGAAAGTAATTTGAGTGGTGCATATTAGTCAGTTATTTGGAGTGAGAAGGATAGCAGAGGGATAGAAGGGGAAGAAAGGTTTGCATTCATATAGCACCTGTTAACCCTGATGGGTGTTGAAGCGCTTTTCTGGCGAGTAGCTCGCTACTCCGGAACCCATAAAGCATTAGTGTTGAAAGTTAGTATAGTGAAATATGAAGTAATTTGAGTGGTGGATATGTTATTCAGTTATTTGGATAGAGAAGGGTAGGTGGCGGGATAGAAGAGGGAAAGAGGTTTGTATTTATATAGCGCTTGCTACCCCTGGTTTTAAAGCGCTTTTTTGGCGAGTAGCAGGCTACTCTGGAACCCATAAGGATTAGTGTTGAATTAGTATAGTGAAATGTGAAATTAATTTGAGTGGTGGATATGTTAGGCAGTTATTTGGATTGAGAAGGGTTGGGGAGGGGTAGAAAAGGGAAAAAGGTTTGCATTTGTATAGCGCGTGTAACCCTGATGGGGCTGTTGAAACACTTTATTGGCGAGTAGCACGCTACTCTGTAACCCATAAAGGATTAGTGGTGAATTAATATAGTGGAATATGGAATTTGAGAAGCGAACATGTTAGTCTGTTATTTTGATTGAAAAGGATAGTGGAGGGATAGAAGAGTGAAGGACTGTATTTTCTTCTTTTTTTTAGGTCATAGCAGTAGGAGGAGGCTTTTGGCTGAGTAAAAAGGGTTTTTGGAGGAGAAGAGTCAGGGGGAAGAGTTTAGAAAGGTTTGTTTTGGGGGATCAGTATAGTAAAAGAGGTGTTGGATGATGCAGGGAGGGGTAGAGTAGGAGGGAGTCTAGAATGGGTTATTTTGGGGATCATGGTAGTGGTATGGGCTTGGGGATAAATGAGAGAGTGGATGTAGAGGATATATTGATAGATGTATAGGGTGAGAGATAGGGTAGTGCATTGGAAAGAGTAGTAGAATGAAGTTTGAGATGAGTCAGAAAGTTGGGCTAGAAGATATATATATAGAAGTATAGGTGGAGAAATAGGGTAGTGCATTGGAAATGCCAAATTAGAAGAAAGTAGTAAATATATAGATCCAAAAGTATATAGATGCATAAAGGATGTTAGTATATGTAGATTAAATATATTGATAGAGGTACAGGATGAGAAATAGGGTAGTGCATTGGATATGCTTTTTTCAGGAGAAAAGTAACTGACACAGATCCAAGTACATGGGGGTACATAGCTGCGCAATGGAATCAATTACATGTAGACCAAAGATGTTTTTGTAATTTTTTTAACATAATTATTATCCATGTTTATACAAAGCAATACACAACTAGAAGTACATATCTATAGTGAAAATAAATGCTTATATACAGAGGGATATGCTGTAAATTATGTGGGGAAGAGCCAATTCTTGAGTAGGTTTCTGAATATAAGGTGGTTGTCGGTGGATCTTATGTTGGGGGTAAAGAGCTCCATAGTTTGGCTGCTTGAACGGAGAAGGATGTGCCACCCATGGTATTTTTCTTGTATCTTGGGATTTTGCGATGAGATGCCCCTTTAGAGCGGAGGTTCCTTTGTTGAATGTGTTTAGTGATTTTATTCCTGATTAAGAGCGGTCCCATTCCATGTATTGCTTTGTGGGTGATACAAAGTAGCTTGAACGTGGATCTTCCGGCAACCGTTAACCAATACAGGATTTTCAAGGCAGGTGAGATGTGGTCTCGCGGTTTGATATGCAAGAGTAGTCTGGCAGCCGAGATGTGGTCTTGCGGTTTGATATGATAAACAAGAGTAGTATGGCAGCCGAGTTCTGAATCCATTGTAGTCTTTTCATGGTCGTTAAAGGTGATCCGTGGTAGAGGCTATTGGCATAATTGAGTTTGGACAGAACAAGGGAGATGGTAGCTTGGACTTTGTGTGGAAACCCCAAATGAGGGAAAATTTGTTGCAGCGTTTTTTATAGTGACAAAGCTTGATCTTGCTAGTTTGTCCACTTGGGCATCATCGACAGCTGGGAGTCCATGGTCATTCCGAGGTTTCTTACTTTCTTCGATACTTTAGGCGGTGATCCCAGTTCATCTGGCCAGGCGTCAAGCGGCTCATTCAGTTTCCAATCGCCACACGTGAGTATTTTTGTTTTGGAAGCATTCAATTTGAGATGGGTCCAAGTCATCAACGGCTCTGAGACAACTGAAAATTGGGGATTTTCCATGTCTTTGGGTCATTCTAGTTGAAGTAGTATTTGAGTGTCATCTGCATAGTTATAGCACGTGAGGTGAAATTGATTGATCAGTGCCGGTAATGACTTCATGTAGATGTTTGAAAAGCATGGGCGAGATGATAGAGCCTTGAGGGACCCCTGCTTTTGTGGAGTATGGTTTGGACGACAAAGGTGGGGTATGGATGACGTTAATTCTGTTTTGAAGGTCGGGCGCAATCCAGTCTAGAGCAGTTCCCTCTATGCCGGCTTTGTTTCAGAGTATCATGGTCAACTGTGTCAAAGGCAGCTGAGAGGTCCAAGAGGAATAGCGCAGCAACCTCGTTGCGGTTTACGGTATTCTTCAGGTCATCCCAGTTGGCAAGGAGGGCAGATTCAGTGCCTCTTCCCGGGCAGAATCCTGTTTGGAAGTCTGAAATTAGGTCATTCTCTTCAATAAATTGTGACATCTGGGCGAATGCTGCTCTTTCTATCAGTTTGCCCAGGAAAGGTCCAGTTGTTATGGATCTGTAGTTGTCAGGGTTCAGCTGGTCCAAGTTTGTTTTCTTCCGTAAAGGGCATATGTGTGATTTTTTTTTTTTTAGTTCTTCTGGAAATATTCCGGTAGTTAAGGATTCGTTGAGGATTCTTCTTACTGGAGTGGCAGCAGAGGTTGTTAAAAGAGTTCTCTTGAAAGTTTGTGATGGACAGGGGTCAGAAGGGCTGCCGGCAGGCCTGCTTGCTTTGACCCGGTACACAAATTCATTTTTTGAGATGTTTTGTTGGAAGGAGCTTTGCAGTGGGCGGGTGGGCGGGGCTGCTCTGCTGTCTGAGTAGGGCAGGGGAGGAGTGGTTTGCCCACTCCTGACTGCGCAATGACTGTTTGGTCGGCTCTTTGGCCGCCCAAACCAGTCATGCGCACTTTCACCTTCTCCAGGCAAGCTGCATTGCAGCCTGCATGGAGAACATGCCCACCCCTCCAGCCCGTAGCTGAGCACTGTCTCAAGGGGCTCAGACCAAATCACAACGCTGCATTGCCTTGTTGTGAATTGTCAGGGGAGGGAGCCTGGCTGCCTGCTTCCTGGTCCTGTCTGAGACAGGAGGGCAGGAGCACATTAGATGCGTGACCCGACTCGAGGTAAGAACTTTAAAAAAAATGTACATCCGACCCCTGCGCGACTCCCCCCACGACCCCCAAAGTCCCCCCTACTACCCCCCGACCCCCCCCCCCCCAAGTGACAACCCAGACTCCCCCTGCGCCCGCCTCCCACCCATGAGCCATGCCGGCCGCGACAGATAGTTGATAGTTATAGTATTTTATTAATGCTTTTCTGATGAATATACATTTTCTTCTAGATATATGTGCATTTATAGTTTTGTGTGGTTACTGTTTGTTTTCGAAATCCATCAGTAGACAAGCAATGGCAAACCCAATAGGTCTCGCTTTTGGGATTGGAGGCTTTAGGGTTTAGGGATGGGTAAGGGGAATTTTAGGGTTTAGGGGTAATGGTGCAGGATGATGAGTATTTTTAGGGTTTAGGGGTGGGTAAGGGAAATGGGTGCAAAGGGTATTTTTGGGGTTTAGAGATGGGTATAGGGTGGTAAATGTGAATTTACAAAATGGTAGTTTGAGGGGTTCCCCTTAATGAAGAAAAAAAATACATTCATAATTACATTTAAAACAAGCATTTGCAATGCAATAGGTCTCGCTTTTGGGGCCTTATAAGAATTTTGTAATGCAGCATATTGTGTTGTCCTTGAAGCTTTCAGGTTGCTGAGTCACTGATGAGCAAGCAGTGTCTTGTGATTTTGGGCAGATCACTTGAAAAACAAGCGGCGCTCTCAGAGGTGTGGTGGGTGAAAGTGTAGGGCAAGACTGCACAGGGCAAGTAGGAAACAAGATGCAATGGTGAAAATGAAAGTGGTGAGGGGAGGGAGAGACGCAGTGAGACTGGAACCAATCAAAGAGTTTGTTAAGCGTGGCTACTCACCCATGAGGGTCTCAAGGCGGCGGTGGTGGGGGCAGGGTGGGGGGGGGGGGACTGCAGGTCCTGATCGGCGTTGAGGTTCAGGGAAAGGGCCAGGTCTTGAGATCCTTTCTAAATCGGGTCAGCGACTGGGATAGCCTGAGGTGGAGTCGCAGGGTGTTCCAGGTTTTGGCAGCGAGTTAGGAAAAGGATCTTCTTCCATCCCTGGTCTTGCAGTTCCGAAGGACGGTGGCAAGGACCAGTTCGGCAGAACAGAGGTTTCTGGTGGCTACATGGCATTGGAGGTGGCAGTTCAGGTGTTCAGGTGTTCTGATCCAGTGTCAATGAGGACTTTGTAGGCATGTGTGAGGAGCTTGAATGTGACTCTTTTGTTGACTGGGAGCCAGTGGAGTTCTCGCAGGTGTTAAGAGGTGTGGCGTGAGATGTTGAGGACCAGTCTGGCTGTGACTTTCTGAACATTCTACAGTTTCTCGAGGAGTTTCTGGAGGACGCCTGCGTAGAGTGCGTTGCTGTAGTCGAGTCTGCTGCTGATGAGTGTGTGGGTGACCATCTTTCTGGCCTCAGTGGGGATTTATCTGAAGGTCTTTCGAAGCAGGCGAAGTGTGTGGAAGTATGAGGAGGAGATGGCGTTGATCTGGTGGTTCGTCATGAGTTCAGTATGATGCAGAGGTTTTAGTCCAGTATCATGCAGAGGTTTTATGAATGGTTTATTGGTGTTGGGGGCGGGGGTTCCTAATGTGGTGGGCCACCGGGAGTCTTCCCAAGTGGAGGTGTTGGGCCCCAGGGTGAGGACTTAGGTCTTCTCTGAGTTGATCTTGAGACAGCTCTCTCATATCCAGGTAGCGACGGCCTTTATTCTGTTGTGGAAGTTGTTTCTGGCAACTGTTGGCTCGTTGATGAGTGAGAGGATCAGCTGGGTGTCGTCAGCCTAGGAGACAATGTTTAATTCATCGCTTCCGACTATGGCTGCCAGCGAGGCCATGTAGACGTTCAAAAAGGGTGAGGCTCAGGGAGGATTCCTGGGGGACTCCGCAGCCAATCTCCGAGGGTTCTGAAAGGAACGGTGGTAGTCTGACTCACTGTGTTCTACTGGTGAGTAAGGAACAGATCCAGTCCTGTGCTTTGTCGCAGCTGCCTACATCGTGGAGTCTCGTGCTTAGGGTGCCATGTGATACTGTGTCAAAGGCGGCTGAGAGTTCCAGGAGGATTAGGGCTGCTGTTTCTCTTCAGTCGAGGAGGACGATCTTGTTACTGTGGTTGCTTCTGAAGCCAGATTGAGAGGAGTCCAGGACATGGTTGGCTTCAATGAACTCAGAGTTAGGAATTGATGGCCTTCTCAATGACCTTAGCTGGGAAGGGGAGCATGTAGATGGGTCTGAAATTCTTGAGGTCTGTCGGATCAGCTGACAGTTTCTTCAGTAGGGGATTGATCTCTGCATGCTTCCAATCATCGGGGAAGGTGGCGGTCTTGATGGAAGAGTTGATGGTTTGCGTAATGCGGGGGTGATGTAGGCGGAAGCTTTGTGGAAGATGTCGTGTGGGCAGGGTTCTGAAGGTGCTCCGTAGTGAATGCTCTTCATGGTCTTGAGTGTTTTCCGTGGTGAGTAGGGTCCAGTTGAGCAGGATCTGTTGGGCAGTGGCGTCGTCACGTGTGGTGCTGGTGGGAGTTATGAGCGAGTCTTGGGTGTCGAAGCTGTTGTAGATCTGCTTGATCTTCTGGTGGAAGTAGGTGCAGAGTTTGTTGCAGAGGTCTTGGGAGGTTGGGACTTCTTTGGTCTCACTGTTGGGTTTGGCAAACTCCTCGACAATGGCAAAGAGTTCTCTGCTGTTGTGTTCCCTGACGTTGATTCTATTGTTTTCTTTGTAGTTTTGAGAAGGAAGTGGTGTGTGGTAACGGAGGCTTTGAAGTCTGCGTGGGCTTCCGGGGTTTGTTGTTCCTCCATCTCTTCTTGAGCCTTCTACAGGTACATCTGGACTCGTGGAGGGGGCAGGGAACCAACTGGCTTTCTTGGAGTGTTGCTTGCTGGGTGTTTTCTTGTGATGTGCCAGCGCATCAGAGCAGTAGGAGATCCATTGGTGGATGTTGTGCGCTGCGGACTTGGCGCCCTTGGAATTCAGCGGTGTGATTGTGCTGAAGGTGGCATTGAGGTGTGCTTCAGTGACCTTGGTGCAGTTGTAGCGGAGAAGGAGGGGGGTGTCGGTGGGTTTGGTGAAGGTGAAATTAACGTAGTGGTGGTCGGTCCATTGGATTTCATAGGTGTAGCTGTAGGTGATGATTTTGCTGGCAGAGAAGGCCGGGTCGAGCATGTGTTCCACCGTGTGGGTTGGAGAAGCAACTAGCTGCTTGAGTCCGATGTTGGCTAGGCTCTCCAGAAGGGATGCAGTGTTCGGCTCATTGGGGTTGTCTAGGTGGAAGTTGAGGTCACAGAAAAGGTTGTAATCAATAGGTACGAGAGCCTGGGGTGTGATGGAGTCAATGTTGGTGAAGAGCAGGCGGTCTATAGACGAGTGTGCCACGTAGGGTGGTGTTGTGGTAGGTCTGGACCTTGAAGTGGAGATATTCCATGGTTGTCGATTGGTTGTTCGAGTGGGTGGTTAGGCGGAGGGAGTTCTTGTGGACGATGATATGCCTAATCCTGATCGACTGGTGTGGCGCTTTTGGGTGATCTAGTAGCGGTCGGGGATGGTGATGTCCGGGCCCAAGCTGGGGTTCGTCCAGATTTCCGTGAGGAATGCGATGTCGGGAGAAAGGAAGTCGAGGAGGTCCCAGATTTCCGTGGCGTGTTTGTGAAAGACAGCATTTGAGCTTATAAATGTCTATAACTAACAACATTTAAAAAACAGCAATTAAACAACATCAAACAGCTGTGAAGGGCATGCAGTCAGAGCTGCTGACTCAGGAATTTGAACCTTGGCATTGGCTCAACATTCTGTGATTTTGGGCAAACCACTTAAAATGCAAGCAGCAATCTCGTGGGGGGGTTGGGTGAAGGGGTAGGAAGAGACGGCACAGAGCGAGCAGGCTGCCACATGCAGGAAACAAGATGCGATGATGAAAATGAAAGCGGTGTCCTGTGATTTGGGCTAATCACCTAAAATACTAGCAGCAAATTCGGAGGGGTAATAGGTGCAGGGTCAATGGGTAGGGAGAGAGGGCACAGGGCGAGCAGGAAACAAGACGAAATGGTGAAAATGAAAGCGGTTTAGGGGTGGGGAGATACAGCACGCAATGTGATTTGAACAGCATTTGAGCTTATAAATGACTCCATCTGGCAACATTTAAAAAACACCAATGAAACAGCATCAAACATGCTGTGAGGGGCGTGTGGTCAGAGCTACTGACTCGTTAGTTTGAGTCTCGGCGTTGGCTAAACATAATGGGATGTTGGGCAAATCACTTAAAATACAAGCCGCAATCTCGAAGGATTGGTGGAGGCGGGGTGAAGCAAGAGATGGCACAGGACGAGCAGGAAACTAGACGCAATGGTAACAAGCATTTACAATGCAACGGTTTCGCCTTCTCCCTTCTCCCATCTCCCTCACACCTCCTACCGTCACGCCACAACGACCCCCGCCCCCCACAGCAAACACCAATGTTTCTTTACGCCCAGGGCGCTGTCCACGCGGTCAATCCGATGTAGGGCCTGCCCTGCACTGTAGCATAGTTATCAGGCGAAACCTGGCCAATTGGCAAGGGTGACTAGTTTGTGCCTACTCTCCACAGCTAAAAAGCAACACTCAGCAGGTGTTTGGATGCGAGTATCCACAATGAGTTTTAAAATGGGATGCACAAGGGTAGTTCGGCATCCACCCTGTTGGGTCATCTCTGCTCGCATGCAGTTGTGATCTTACCGTCGCGCCACGCCGTGTTCGGTCGGTGAGTGTCCCCTTCTGCAGCGCCGGTCTCTGGTCCTCACTCAGTTCGATCAAGTGATGCGTACAGCCCCAGCTCCCACTTCCACGCTCTCAGCGTCGCCTGGCACCGCCCACTGTACGTGCTCAGCAGCAGATCAGCACCGCTCCCTCCGCCAATACACCGCCATCTGCCTCCGGGGCACGTAATGAAGAAAATTACATATTTATATGTATTTGTGCCCCCATGCGCTACCCTCTCACCATCTGCCATGTTGAATAAAAACCCTTGCATTACTTCACATTCAGAGGCCTTATTTCTCTGTCACCAGGCCCCTCCATGCCAGACCCTGAAAAAGGCACACGTTGCATTTTCTCTGCAGCACATTAGATAATTTTGCTGAGCAGTCACGGAGAAGAGGCCCAGCCCGGGGTGTCTTAACAGTGTCAAACAAGGGTCGACTTGATAAAGCTGCATTCCGGCCCGAGCAGGAGGCGAGCAGAAGCCCCTCTGCAGAGATAAGGCCCAGTTTTGCTGTCGGCTCTCAGAGATAAGTGGGGCCCATGTCAAGGGAAACCTCCAAGACAGTTACACAAGGGGTGGACAGGAAGGGCCAAACCAACTTGCTAGTATGAAGCAGCAACACTTCTACAGATGAGAGCAATCTGCATGCTGCCCCGAGCTAGAGATAAGACCAGACATGCTAGTCACTCTGACACCCAGGGCCCTCCCTGACCAACAGAAAGGAAACAGCCCTCGTGGAAAAGTCTGATAAAGTTACGCAAACAGGCAGTGCGAGTTTTAGCTGACCTTGCTGCCCCCTCTATGCACCCACCCACCTATGACTCATTACAGTGAACGCCTACATGCTCATATCTTTTTCTTTCCTTCTGCTTGGAGGGCTCCTCCCTATGTATGCAAAGAATGTATAAATATTGTACTCTGTGAATAAAGCTCAGACCACTCCTGTGCCCGCTTGGTGCTGGAGCTCTCCCTTAACTCGAGTTAATGCAATAAAGCCCATTGACTCTAACACCACGGACTCTGCTCCTCATTTATATTTGACCCTTTTTGCATTTATAGAAATTATGATAGTGTAAATAATTTATTTACCACATTTTCTGGCGCCCGAATAGGGACGCATCCCCTTCCCCACGCGCCGGCGATGTAGGTCCGGCCCCTGCCCCCTTCTACAGCCTAGACGGACTTCAAGTGTACACGCCAACGGGACTTCCCGCCAACTCCCTCAGGCCCACGGAGGAGGCGGACTGCGACCAGACATCCACACGAGGCGGTGAGGAAGATTGCGGAGCGTCCTGACCCAGAGCCCAACCCGTGAGAGAGCCGAGTCCGAGGTCTTCAGAGGTCCGCCATTCCTGCGCAAGCGTCAAGCGTCCGATGACCAGGTCTTCAAGTTCTGCTTCCCGGTGAGTACCACTGAGAACGCATAAAGACGGGTTCATTTAATGAACACGGTAAAGACGTGTCTCCTTCACGAGACCGGTATGGTTGTAATGTATTTCAGTACATAAGTATATGTTGTATATGTTTTGAGTTTGAAATTGTTTTAGTTAGGTTCCAGCATGCCGTTGTTTTCAAAATTGCGTAAAATAGGCACTAAAAAGGGAATATTAGAAGAGGCAGTTAATGTCCCGCCAAGAGATACCCCCGGCCATTTTATGTATAACAAACATGGCATAGGCGCCGTTTTATACCTTGATCTCTGGGTAGATTATACAATGGATTTAGAGGCAATGTATAGATGGCCTGTTACGGGAACATGAGATGCAGAATGTATCATGAGAGTAGAAGAGGAACTATGGAAAAGGAAATCAAGGCCTTCTCAAAAAGAAGCCATTGACTTATGGCGCAAAGAAGCGAATAGGAGAGCCCAGAAAGAACTCCACAAAGCTGAGAAAGGTAGACAGATGTCAGAACAGGCTAAAGAAAAGAAGTTACAAGATGAGGGTGAACAGGTCAGATCAGAACAGATGGATAGGGAGAGAAAAGCTCTTGTTACTGGTATCTACCCTGTACTCTCAGAGGAGATCAAGGAGGAAGTCCCCCAAAATGTACCCCTTAAAATTAAACCAACGGCACCAGAGGCGTTCCTTTCCGCCTACCTAGCAGAGCCACCCCCAGCCTACATAGACGCACCATTTCTCCCGCTCCCACCAGAGGCCGTGCCCCAGCCAGTCCAGAACCAACAACAGGCTTCCGGGGGTGCGGAAGGGGGGGGGTCAGGAAATAAAGGATGACGTCGAACTCCCTAGATGTATATATGATTTACAGCCAGGTATTACTGGTCCAATGCGCGCCATATCAATACGAGTAAGGCAAGCCATCGCAGAGCTAGATGGACTGCCTGATATGAATACACATTTAAATGCCTTGTATGAGTTCATCAGAACAGGACGGAATCATGAATGCGTTGCTCAAGCTATGGAAAATAGAAAAGTAAAAGCTAAGAACAACATCCTCCGTTTTATTATTAACTGTCTGATCAGGGAACTTGATGGGGACGTGGAGGCTAGTTTAATAGAGTGGAGCGACAACATCAATGACGGTAAACATGATAAGGCAGCGCAGACAGAAGCAATGACGAACAAGATTAAAAAGAAAATACTAGCAGTACGCAACGTCGAGAAGGAAGGCAGGGATAGTGTGTCAGAGGAAGGGGATAACAACGAGCCGGCAGACAAAATGAATTTTCTGGGCATAGCACGGCACTGTAATGGCGCCAAACACCATCGACCTCAGAAAACAAGGGTTAACCAGGAAACACACATCTCTCCTGAGGATTTGTTTCAAACAACTGAAAAGGCCCTAGACCATTGGATGGACTACGAGCCACCCCTCACGCCACATGAGAGGGAGTTGGCTCGGTCGGCCACCCAGTGGGTGTCCCAACATCATGTATATAATCCCGACATAGTGGCCCAGATGTTCCTGAGCCTCCCACCACTCGAACAACGCCTGGCCAGCATCTATATGGTCCAACACTTGATCACGTTGTATGAGAGCCAATATCGCCACCCTGGCAAATTATATAAAATACTGGAAAAGGTAATACTAGATAGATGGATGAAACAGGGCCCAGAACTGATTAACACCATTTTAGACTTGCGTCTCCAATGTGAACAATTCCTGTCCGCCTGAATGACACCCGATCCTCGCCCCAGAGGACAGTACCCTCTGCGAGAGGTCCACCCCATAACAAAACAAGATGGCTCTGTTCAGCGGGTATATGTCTATACCCCTCTCACCAAGCTAGAAATACTGGAAATGAAGAGGTTGTTACCTTCCCATGATAAAGACCCGGGGGGGTTCACAGAGAAATAAAAGATATACTCCGTATAGGAAACTATACTTACTCTGATATCCTAAGGTTACTAAAGGTCTTGTTACCAGCAGGCATTTACGAGAAACTTAAAGAGAAAGACTGGGATGTGGGAGATAAAACTTTGAAATGGGCAGAGTTGCAAGCTGAAGATGCAGGTAGGGCCCCGGGGGATGGCCTTGGTGAAAAAATTAAGGGGCTCCCCGAACTCCTTATACAAATTTTACCAAGACTATTGACGACCAAAAAGGAAGACTGGGATGCAATTTCAGCATGTAAACCGAAACCAGAGGAAGACACGAGCGATTACTACACTAGGTTGGAGAAATGCTTCGCTGTCAACAGTGGTTTAAAACACAGTAGTGAAGCCTATCCCCACCTTTTTGTGACCAAACTGGTAGATAACGCCCTTCCTCAGATTAGGAATAGAGTGCTGAAGGTTGAGAGTACTTGGCGAGCAAATAGCCCCTCACAAATGTTACAGATGTTGCAATACCACCAAAATAGAATAAGGGAAGAACAAGAACAAGAAAAGAAGCGCATGAAGGATACAAAAATGAAGGTGCTAGTTGCCCAAACAGTACCTGCAAACACGAACAAGAATGGTACCGCACCCACTAAAGGGACCTGCAATTATTGTAAACAACAGGGTCACTTTGTAAGGGAATGCCCCGTCCTAAAGCACAATATAGCCACAGGTAAAACAAAGGAACGGCCCTATACACCTAGACAGTACAACACTCAGCAGACACAAGCCCCCACCCCGCAGCAGGTCCAGACGCCCGCTGCCCCTCAAATGTATCAGTACACGCAGTCAGACTACCCAGAATACCAATCTTTTTCATGAAACAGCCTCGAGAGGGAAGATCGCTTGCCCCTTATCCCAGTTCCTGTGGACCAAGAGGGTCCTTATGTACATGCTCGTTTGCTGGGGCAAGATAGAAAGTTTCTGATTGACACAGGGGCAAGCAGGACTACCATCAGTCATGACGAGGTCCCAGGGGCACCTCTCTCGGGCTCACAGAATATATCCCTGGGATTTTCTGGAAAGCCAATTGTCAACAAAGTATCAGAACCAGTCTCTTTAGGGGTGGGTCCACTGACACGCACCGCAGACCTACTACTCAGTAAAACATGTCCAGAAAATTTACTAGATATAAAGACCCTAAAAGAACTGGGAGCAGTTATCTGTTGCTCACCAGAAGGAGTAAGACTGTTTTTGCGTGATTTCAAAGGGCATTTCACGGTTAGAGATTTTGATCCCAGACTTCAGGATGTCCCACAGTATCTATGGGCACAAGGTTCGACTGACGTAGGTTACATGGATATAACACCACACGAGGTCACTCTTAAGGAAGGAGTAGTCCTACCCCGAATACGACAGTACAGGATTCCACCTGAGGCTGAAACAGCCTTATTAAAAATAATTCAAGAACTCATTGAACAGGGGGTGGTGGTGGTGGAGACAGACTCGAATGTGTGTAACTCCCCCGTCCTCCCTGTTCTTAAACGCACAGACCCTCAAGCACTGCCAGTTTACAGACTAGTAGTAGACCTTCGAGAACTGAACAAATGTGTGGTCCCACAATACCCAGTGGTCCCAGACATTTCCTCATTATTTACTGCCATTGATTCTGAGGCAACATTTTTCACGGTCATTGACCTGAAGAATGCATTCTTCAGCATTCCAATACATCCTGACAGTCAATATCTTTTCGGATTCAGTTTAAAAGGACGCAGCTTCAAATTTACAAGAGCTCCCCAAGGCTTTACAGAAAGCCCAAGTGTTTACAGTCAGGCATTAAAGAGACAACTTGATAGTATTAGTATGCCTACTCACACAGCATTAATACAGTACGTGGATGACATTCTCATCACAGCAAGATCAGAAACTGACTGTGAAAAGGCTTCCCTCACGGTCCTTCATTTTCTGGCGGACAAGGGGCACAAGGTGTCCCCTTCGAAGTTACAGTTCTGTGAACAGCAAGTGGCTTACTTAGGGCACTTGCTGTCTAAGGAGGGTAGGCAGCTGACACAAGAACGAATTAAATTGATTTCCAACATTTCACAACCCAAAACACAGAAAGAAGTACGTGCATTCATTGGCCTTACTTCATATTGCAGACAATGGATTCCCCAGTATGCCCACATAGTCAAGCCACTCATACAATTGACTACATTGGAGGCGGCCACCTCTAACGTCCTCCCTTGGACATCAGAGCACACCCTAGCATTTGAGGAACTAAAACGGGCATTATGTCAAGCGCCAGTTTTAGCCACTCCTGATTACAGGAAACGCTTCACCCTGTTCGTGACAGAGCGGGATGGAACAGCACTATCTGTTCTCACACAAGACCAAGCAGGGAAACACAAGCCATGTGCTTATTTTTCTAGTACACTGGGCCCTGTAGCACAGGCTCTGCCAGCATGCTTGAAATCTGTTGCGGCCACAGCTTTGGCCATAAGACAAAGTGACTCGATAGTGCTGGGACACTCTCTGACAGTACAAGTACCACACGCAGTGGAAGTTCTCCTGAATAGGACACAGATGCAACACTTGACTGTAGCAAGATTGACAGGATACGAGCTGACACTATTTCCACCCCACATAGAGATTAGAAGATGTAACATACTCAACCCTGCCACTCTTTTACCCTCAAGCACAGATGACACCACACCCCATGACTGTGTGGAAGTAATAAATGTAGTGACGAAGCCAAGACAAGACTTGACAGATGTTGCACTCCCAGACCCTGACATAACGTTTTATGTAGATGGATCATGCATGAGAACAGGGGCAGGAGAATTAGTGGCAGCATACGCCGTAACTACTGACCATGAGATCATAGAGACACAAAGAATAGATATCCTGTCAGCACAAGCAGCAGAGCTCATTGCTTTGACGCAAGCCTGTAAACGAGCAAAACAGTTAAGGGTTAACATCTACACTGATTCACAATATGCGTTTGGGGTAGTTCATGACTTTGGGGTACTATGGAGGGAGAGAGGTTTTCTTACCTCACACGGGGCCAAGATACAGCATGGCCCTCTCATACAGGCCTTGTTAGAAGCAATACACCTACCTACAGCCATAGCGATCCTGAAATGCAAAGCACACACCAAGGCCACAGATATCATTTCCCAAGGTAATGACCTGGCAGACCGAACTGCTAAACAGACAGCTCAGACTCCAATTGACATAACAAACTCACAGGTATTACCACTGACAAGGACTATGACAGTCAGGGATCCCTCCAAAGATGTACAAGATATACAGACCCATGCCACTCCAGATGAAATAAAGAAATGGACTGAACAAGGAGGGGTCCAGACTGACCAGGGTTGGATGACTAAAAACAAAAAGACATGGTTCCTCCCAGATTCTATGGTACAGGTGATAATAGAGACAGCACATAGCCCGGCACACTTGGGAGAGAAGGGAATGTTGGATGGCCTGCAGAATATCTGGTTTAACAAACACTTGCGAGCGGCAGCAAAACAAAGTGAAGACTTGCATGATTTGTTGCCAATTCAACCCTGGAAAAGGCATCTCAGTGGAACAGGGTGGATTTCATCCCCCTGATCACCCTTTTGAGGTTCTCCAAATGGATTATATCCAAATGGACAGATGTAGAGGTAACAAGTATGTCCTGGTAATAGTGTGTGCCCTAACCAGATGGACAGAAGCTTACCCATTCCCAGATTATACTGCAGTTACAACAGCCAAACAGTTGGTGAGGGAGTTCTTCCCGAGATACGGGTTGCCACGTGCCATTTACTCAGACAATGGCCAGCCCTTCTCCTCTGAGCTCATGAAACAGGTGTCCCTTCTGTTGGGATATACCTGGAAGTTCCATTGTGTAAGGCATCCCCAAGCAGCAGGTCTAGTAGAGAGACATAACCAGACCCTCAAAACAAAATTAGCTAAAGTCTGTGCAGAAAAGGGCGTGGATTGGATGGTAGCCTTACCGGTTGCCCTCTTTTACATGCGCATGGTAGCTCATTCCAGAACCGGCCTATCCCCATATGAGGTGGTCTTTGGAAGACCGCCGAATATGTGGGGTACACCAATGCCTAAAAGAATAACTGATGTTGACAGTACTATGCTCACAGATTACCTGGCTTCCTTGATGTCTGCACTACTCTCTTGCCGTTCGCAGGTTGCCGCTGCTTTCCCTGACAACACCCAGGTCGAGGACCATGCCATAGCCCCAGGGGACTGGGTGCTAGTGAGGAACTTTGACCGGACGAGCCCTCTGGACCCCAGGTGGAAGGCACCAAAATTAGTCCTGCTGACGACGAGGACGGCCATCAAAGTCGAGGGAAGAAAGGGGTGGCTGCATGCCAGTCACTGTAAAAAATACTTTGGGACTACCGGAACATTTGCTAAAAACAAAGACAGTACAGACTTTGAGCCTCCATTTTTGGAAAAGACTCCCCAGCAAGAGTACACTTCCAAACTGAGATCTAGAAGGTCAGTCGACGTTTGATTGTCTAAGTCCACTCGGTGGTGAAGCGGTTGAACATGGTGTCTGACTTGAATAAACTAGTGAACAGTAAAGAAAAAAGGACTAATATGAGAGAGAAATACTGCAAGCTATAACACAGCAGATGTATAGTGTCTCTGATTATTGTACTTTTTATGAGCATTGTGGTAATAAGTATTGGCTAGTTCTTACATGTTCTCTATCCACCTGCTGTCTCACAGAACGCCACCATAGTACACTCACATGTTGAGCTCTCAGTACACTTAGAGAACAGAAGAAATTAATTTAAGAACAATACTTTCATCACCCTTTGACAACAACATCAACTGGCTATAAACACATCCAACTGCTGGATGTGCGGTCTTCTTCCCCATACAGTTGCCAAAGGCATGCCTTTCAAGTGTGCTTCAGATTAACTTTTTGTTTATAGGCAAGAGAACATCCAGTCCAGTGATGTTTCTACCTATTGCGCATGGTTCTTCTAACCATTTTCATAGGGATAGGAGTAAGAGGGTCTCTCACCCCCTCCAACAGACAAGATAAATCTGATAGGATAGTGATCTGTACAGACCTGCAGCATGGTTTCCACCACTTTCACCAACTCCATCGGTCCAAAGACCAATTCAAAGTACGACATTTAAGCTGTGTGGGGCCCGACACTTTATGATATAGTTCAACCAACACCATACCATCACTAAAGTCCGCTATAGTTTGTGAAGAGGGGAGGACTCAAATCATACATTAAAACACCCCATCACAGTCAAGTTAGAGTGGGAGCAAGATTAGGGCATAATGAAATCAATAAAAGAACTAACCAAAGTTATGACTGTCCCTGGGGAACGCTACCAGGCCAGCCCACTGATAAAACGGTAGAGGAGGAGGAGGAGGAGGAGGAGGAGATGGTAAATCCTAATAACCCCACTAATGAAAAACCGCGAGAAAGAGTTCTTTAACAGAGTAATCCGAGCTAATGATTACAACATCCTCCCCGCCTCGTTGAGAAGAACAGGTAAGAAGGAGCAACTGAAAATCTGATGCTAAATCTTGGCAGCTAAATCAGAGACAGATGAATCAAAGGACCAAAATAGCATCTCAATCGCCCCAAGCTCAGAGAACTCAATCACATACTTAACTTTTGAGCAGAAGGTATCAAGGCACACCTTGTGTTGTCATGTTTTTTACAACCTTTCTTAAAGACATAGCATAGGAGGCGCTGTTAAACTGAAGCGCCGCACCCTCGTGTGTTGCGTCCACTTCCAAAACAGATGGTTATGGGGTAGAGTAATCATCACGGTGATCTCCTTTAAAAACACAAAAAGATTAGTTGAACAACTCCTCACTCCCACCTACCTTGTCAGGGGAAAAAGTAACAAAGGTAGAACTTTCTACAAAAGTATTTTTTCTCAGCTGCTTTTCCAGTAGTCTGTAACGCCTCTCTAGAATAACTTACTTTGACTTGAGCAGTCATTTCAGGAATCAAATGGGTATCATGGTTGGTGCAGTGTGGCTGTAACACAAACGGCCGCGAGATGATTATTGCAGTGCCAGCAGTCCCTGGGCCTGAACGGGCAAAAGTATCATGTTTCATGAGAATAGGTACTTAAGGTGTGTGATCCAAAGGATCTAGTGACACATAATTGCTGCTGGCTGTGTTGCAAAGACGGAAAAGGTTAAGTAAATACTCATCAATTGGTCTTACAGGTAAATATTCAGTCTGTTGAAAAAGGTGAAAGCAAGAGTAACAAAGGGTAAAGGGAGGCAATCTGTTGTGTAATAAAGTATTGAGCATAATAAGGCACCTGGCGAAGCTGGTGATTGATAATAAATGTGGCCAAGGGGTTGTGGGGACCGTCAAAAAGTCTTGTAAGAGAACGTTAAGCGTTCAGAGTATCATAGTTAGGGCTGTTTAATACTACTCATGCTGCGGGAGAACTGTTCCTATTTCGTGCCCATAAAACCTCAAATAATCATAACCATGATGACGTTGTGTTACAAGGCAAGTACCTTTATATCGAGCACCATTGCTTACAGGCATAAATAGGCCGGGAGCCCGAAGCCAAAAACCGCCAAACGAAGCCGGAAAGCAGTACGGCCGGTGACTGCATAATGCCGTACGGGAAAGTAAATGGAAAAGTACTGCGGAGGGTGTTCAGTTCTTATTAGGATTAAGTCACTCTAGTGACGGCTTGCCCCACAACTTTTAAGTATACACATACTTGGCACAGCCTGTCTTGCGCACAATTATAAGGTCACTTTAACCATTGTTTTGTCTTGTAAATGTATATATGCCACTTTACACCCCCCTGGTTGGGCCTGGTCCAGGGAGGTGTGGTGCAATAGATATATGTGGCTCCCCGCCCCAGCACGATTTTTGCCTCAGCGTTCCAATCACACAGGGCCCATCCTTATAAAAACAAGTGGCCATGGGGCACGCAGCTCCCTAATGGGACGATTTCAGTCCCTGGGACCCATCCCATGGGCCCTGACTGTAATCAGAAAGGGGAAGGGGGTGATTTGGGCCCCAGGGATCCCATCTCAGAGGTCTGACCATATATAGAATGGGGGAGGGGGCCACACAGCCCCCTTCCCTGAGCCATTAATGGCCCTCGGGAACCCATCCCCCAGGGCCAGCTCTTATGCTATGTCCTTGGGTGCCTACCCCTGGGACATGGCGTTTTCCCTGCCTGCACTGGTACGGGCAAGGAAATCAAAACCCCCACCAAGCGGGAGCAAACACCAAGTCCGCTCCCAGCGGTTTAGAGCATGAAAACTGCTCCCACCTGCTGGGAGTGGACTTTTCATCTGTGTTACTGACCGCACTGAAGTAGGCATGGAAACAGAAGAAAAACTTGCTCCCGCCCACAGGGAGCAGCATTTTTAGATTCTCTCTGCAGGTGGGAGCAATGTTGGCCCGGCTGGTGCCTGGGGGGATGGGGTCGCCGGGACTGAAATAAGAACAAGGACTGGGGCCCGAAGACTCCTCCCGCTTTGGACATTGGCTGGGCCTCAGGGTAGGGGGTGCCCGTGGCCACTATTGGCCCAGGAAGGGGGGGCCAAGTGCCCCTTCCCTAAAAACAAAATGCACAGGGGATAGGCTCCCTGGGGCCAAAATCAGCAAGGGGAGGGGGGCACGTGCCCCCTCCCTCACAAAATGTGCCAAGCTCCGCTGGATGAGGTCCCCCGGGGCCAGAATTGGTCCGGGGAGGGGGATGTGAGCCCCTCTTCCCATTAAATATGGTGCCAGGCCCTGAGAGTTAGACTCCCCGGGGCCCAAATCAGCCTGGTGACGTGGACCCCTGCCACCTTGCCCCTAACAAATGCACTCTGCCCCTGGGGTTGGGGTCCCCAGGGTCAAAAGCAGCTGTTATGCGGGCAGGGAAACAGATGAAAGATAGCTTCTGCATGCAGGGAGCTGCATCTCTAGCAGCTCCCTGCATGCAGGAGCAATGCCGTCTTACGCAGGAGGCTGGTGCCCGCGCGTGCCGTCCCATAGCACACTGGGTGGGCTCCAGGAAGACATGGGCGATTCCCAGGGGAAGATGTCCCCAGGATCAAAAACAGCCAGGGGAGGATACTGCATGACCCCCCTCCCACCATAAAATTATCCCCGTGCCCGAGTGGTGGGGTTCACAGGACTGAAATCAGCCTGAGGATTGGCACCACACGGCCCCCTCCCCAATACTTTTTGGCCAGGCCCCGGGGGATGGGGTTCCCGGTTCCGATATCAGGCTAGGGAGGAGGGCCACGCAGCTCACCTCCCCAATTAAGTTGTGGTCGGGTCCAGGGAGATCGGGACCCGTGGCCGTTGTGGCCCTGATTCTCATTTCACAGAAATGACACCTCAACAGGAAACACTTAGAAATATATTCATAGTGGGTGCCCCAGTTGAAGCTCCACTTCTGTGAAGGACAAACGAGTCTAACTGCTTGGTTGGTGAAAGCAAAGCAAGTGTGGTTTCTCTGCCATTCCATATTGAAAATGCTTTGTGGAGTGCATCTTTGACCTATTGAAAACAATCTGTAGTGACTGTGACGAGTGGGTCCTTTCTTGTCCTTACTTGGTGAGAGCAGAGTCCATGATTTTCCCTTTAAATTGCTACGAGTATTCAAATGTACAAATCAATTGTAAGCTTTGCTGTTTGGCTCCGCTCCCGTTAGTAATATACAAAGGTCTTCTTGCCTGGATGATGGACAGCTTAACAAGCGCCCCCCCAGTGCGTTTCTTGCTGATTCTGGTAAGGCGTTGTTGATGCTGAGGAATGGGTGGACATCTCCACCAAACTAAGAAGAACTTGCTTCATATAGTTAAGATGAAAGACACTTGTTTGGTAGAGATTTACCTCTTTGTAGTCTTGTTGTCTTCTTTATGAGAGGATTTATGTTATCACATATTTCTGGATAAAGACGCACCAGGAATAAACACATTGACAAAATGCACACAAGGTCACTGATGACATTTCCTCATCCTCCATTATAATCAATCAATCCGGGAATTGTAAGTGCGCTACTCACCCGCGAGGGTATCAAGGCACCGGGGGGGGGGGGGGGAGGTCCACGGTTCTATTCAGTCGAAGAGCTAGGTCTTGAGGGCGTTCCTGAAAGCGTTCAGGAAGGGAGCGCGTCTGATGTTGATCGGGAGCTCGTTCCTGTTCCTGGCTGCGATGTAGGAGAAAGCTCTTCCCCCTGTTCTGGCTCTGCGTATTCGTGGGGTTTCAGCGAGGGCGAGGTTGGGGATCAGAGGTTTTTCTTGGGTGCGCGGAAGGTGATTATCTCATTTAGGTATTGGGGTCTGGTGTTGTGGAGGGTGTTGTAGAGGGATTTGCAGGCGTGGGTGGTATTTTAAAGGAGATTCTCTTCTCGACTGGGAGCCATTGAAGGTTCCGTAGGTTTTAACTGATGTGTTCATGTCTGGGGAGGCCATGACGAGTTTGGCGACGGTGTTCTATATCGTCTGGAGCTTGCGGAGTAGAGATTTGTTGATGCCAGCGTAAAGAGCTTTCCTGTAGTCGAGCATGCTGGTTATGAGGGCGGGGGTGACTGTCTTCCTTGACTCTGGGGGCATCCCTTTGACAGTCTTGCGTATGATGCGGAGGGGGTTGAAGCAGCGGGAGGGAGGAGTCGAGTAAGATGCTGAGGTTTCTGGCGTGGTCTGTAGGGGTGGGAGGGGTGCTGAGGACGATGGGCCACCAGGTGTTGTTCCATGCTGACGGGGTGGTTCCGAGGACGAGGGCTTCTGCCTTCTCTGAGTTGAGCTTCAGGCAGCTGTTGCTCATCCAGGATGCGACTTCCTGCATTCCTTCCCGGAAACTGTGTCTGGTGGTGGTTGGGTCCTTGGTGAGGGAGAGGATGAGTTGGGTGTTGTCGGCATAGGACGCTATGTTGAGGCCCTGCTGTCTAACAATGATGGCAAGGGGGACCATGTAGATGTTGAAAAGGGTAGGGCTGAGTGATAATCTCGGGGGTACTCCGCAGTTGATTTCTGTGGGTTCGGAGAGGAAGGGTGGTAGTCTGATCCTCTGGCTCCTGCCGGTGTGAATCAAGCGGATTATGTCGAGGGTGGTTCCTTGTATGCCGGCGGCGTCCAGTCTGGTGGGGAGTCTGCGGAGGGAGACTGTGTCGAATAATGCTGACATGTCAAGTAGGATCAGGGCTGCTGTGTGGCCTTGGTCGAGGAGGGTGTGCATGTCGTCTGTAGCAGCAAGTAGGGCGGTCTCGGTGCTGTGGTTGCTGCAGAACCCAGATTGAGGATGGTGTTGTCTTCGAGGAGCCTGGGTAGTTGTGCATTGACGGTCTTCCCAGCGACTTTTGCCGCGACGGGGAGGAGCGAGATGTGCTGGTAGTTCTTGAGGTCCGTGTGATCTCCTGAAGGTTTGTTAAGCAGTGGTCTGACTTCTGCCCATCTCCAGTCGTCGGGGAAGGTGCTGGTCATGAAGGTGGTGTTGATGCTGCGACTTAATTCTGGCACGATGGCGGCAGAGGCCTGGAGATAGATGTGTGGTGGGCAGGGGTCTGTTTGGGCCCCTGAGTGGATACCTTTCATTGTCAAGGCGGTCTCTTCAGTCGTGACCAGGATGCAGGAGGTGATGGTGGGCTGTCTGGTGCTGTCGGAGGGTGGGGTGTTTGCTGAGCCGGGAGTTTGGTTGTTGAAGTTGTCGTAGAGGTTTTTTATCTTCAAGTGGAAGTAGGATCTGAGCTTGTCGCAGAGGTCTTGAGAAGGGGTGATGTCCGTGGCTTCGCTGGGGGGCTTGGTGAATTCCTGGATGACGCTGAAGAGCTCCTTGGAGTTGGCGAGGATTTTGATGTGGATGAAGGTTCTTTTGGTGCTTTTGATGCTTTGGTGGTACTCCTTCATGGAGTTTTTGTAGGTGGTGTGGTTTTCGGGTGTCTGCTGTTTTTCCAGTTCTTCTCAAGGCACCTGCAGGTGCGTCTGGCTTCTTGGAGGTCAGTGGTGAACCAGGTGGCTTTTCTATTGCGGTGTCTGTCAGAGTTGTGTAGCAGGACAAGTTTGTTTGCGCATTTGGTGATCCACGTATGAAATTTTCTGGCTGCGAGGTTGGAGTCAGTTGCAGCAGTGGGGGTGTTGCAGTTCAGGAAGGCGTTGAGCTGCTGCTCGGTGATTCTACTCCAGTTACTTCATGGCGGGCGTGGAGCGGGATTGGGCGGTTTAGGTTTGTTGACGAGGAAGTGTACACAGTGATGGTCAGTCCAAGGGGGTTGTGTGGTGTAACTGAAATGAATGTTGTTTCCTCCTGCGAAGATGGGGTTGAGGGTGTGTCTTGCCTTGTGGGTCGGTGTGGTGACGAGTTGTTTTAGTCCGATGTTGCCCAGGAGGGTGGTGGAGTTGGGGTCGCTGGGGTTGTCGAGGTGGAAGTTGAGGTCTCTGATGAGTGTATAGTCCATGGAGGCGTGGAGGGTCAATGAAGTCGAGGATGGTGTCGGCAAAGAGGGCTCGGGCCAGGGGTCTGTAGGCGAGGGTGCTGCGGAGTGTGGAGTTGGAGCTGGTCTGGACCTGGAAGTGCAGGTGCTCAGCCGCGAGTAAGGTGTTGCTTGAGATGGAGGGATTTTTTGTGTGAGATGGCGAGTCCTCCTCCCAGGTTGTTGGGGCGGTCCTTCCTCTGGATCTTGTATCCCTCCGGGGTGGCGGTGGCGATGTCCGGGGCAGAGGAGGCGTTGGTCCAGGTTTCTGTAAAAAAAAGTCGACATTGGGTGAGAGGGAGTGAAGGAGGTTTCAGATCTCTATGGCATGCATGTGCATGGAGCGGACGTTGAGGAGGATGCACTTTAGGGCGTCGGTGGCCAGGGTGGTGGTGAAGGATTTGCGGCAGTGGTGGTAGGAGAACTTGGCTGTGTGTTGTGTTTGGTGTGAACTTCTGGCAGTTGTTGTTTCTTCCAGTGTTGAGTGCGAGGAGGGCGGCTGAGTCGTAGCAGTGGATGGCCATAGATCCAGGGTCCCTGGCGCTGGTCACGGTCGGGTCGTGGATGGGCGCAGACGGGCTTGCCTTTGGGGCGGCCGCCATTAAATAGAGGGAAAGCGCAGCTGGGAGGCGGGACGCGGCAAGGTGGGAGGGGCTGCGTGATCACAGGGGAAAAAGAAGACGCAATACGGCAACAAAATAAAACAGGAGTACAGGTCTGGGAGTTCAAGTGTTGGAAAATAAGGTAATTAACAGAAAACAGCAAATCAACAAAACCGAGTCAAGGTAAAACAAAACAGGGCAAGGAAAATCAAAAAAGAAACACAGCTGTAGTGTAGAATACATATTGGACATTTACCCAAGGAAGTAGCACATATTAATTAACCAGTAGAAAGTACTTCAGTTGGGTAGATATTTTGTGTAAAACTGTGGAGTCTTGTTAAATTAAGTTGCAGGTGCAGTTCCTTTGTGGCCCAGTTATTCACACAGCTACTGAAACACCCACACAAACACTTAGGCACCCACTCGCAGACCCACTCAGACACGTTCACACTGAATCACACTCCCACTCAGACACTCATGCACCGACTCACAGATACACACACACCCACACTCTGGCTCTCTCATAGCCACTAACAGACCCATTCAGACACTCATGCACTGACTCACAGACTCAATGAGGCACTCTCATACCCACTCAGGCACTCATGCACCTACTCACAGAACCACACAAACACTCTTGCAGCCACTAACAGACCCATTCGCACCCTCATACATTCACTCACAGACTCACTGAGACTCATAATCCCACTCACAGACCCACATTAGACACTCATGTACTCACTGACCGCTGACTCACACTCTCATGGAGGCACTCTGACACCGACTCAGATGCTGACACCCACTCAAATGCTCTGACACCCACTCATACACTGACACCCGCTCACAGACCCACTCATTCACTCACTCACAGACACACCCAGACACTCATGCAGCCACTCACAGACCCACTCAGACACTCATGCAGCCACTCACAGACCCACTCAGACACTCATGCAGCCACTCACAGACCCACTCAGACACTCATGCAGCCACTCACAGACCCACTCAGACACTCATGCAGCCACTCACAGACCCACTCAGACACTCATGCAGCCACTCACAGATCACTCAGACACTCACACCCACTGAGAAACGTATGCAGCCTCTCCCAGACCCACCCACCCACCCACCCACACACCCACTGAAAGACCCACTCAGATACTCTCACAGACGCATTCAGACACTCACTCTCAAAGTTTGCAGATAGGAAATAAGATTTTAAAAACCATATAAATTCACTGAAAAAAACAAAGGTTACAAGGCCATTATTGTATACTCAGATTTCACTTGTACAAAACTTTGAATTTCAGCAGTTATAGTTACCTGAGCTAACTATAACTTACGCCCCCGCAATGCTCTGCTTATGACCTCACATAATACATCTCTCATGACATGATCAGTGACAACATTCATTACATCTGAAATGACATCATCCACAGAACCACTGACATGCCCACTCACACCTCTATACACCCACACAACCACTCACATACCCATTCACGGACCCATAAAAGTACGTACACAACCACTCATTCCTCCATAGAGCCACTCACTGCCAACTCACTCAGCCACTTTCATCCTTGCAACTACTCATACAACCAGTCACTCACCCATACAGCTACTCACACAGCCACACACTCACCCACACAGCTATTCACACACGTGTTCACCTATACAGCTATTCTCACGCACACACAGCCACTCACTCAACCATACAAGCACTCACACACAAACACTTACATACCTATTCACACATCCACATAAGCATTCCCTCATGCACTCACTCACCCATACAGCCATTCACACAGACAATCAATCTCCAGTGGAGCCACTCGCACACCAACTCACTTAACCATAGACACTCACAGCCACTCACGTACCCATACACCCACTTAAACACACCCAGTCACTCACACAACCATTCAGACACCCGCTTACTCACCCATACATTTACTCACACACCCACCCATACAGTCACTGAGACACACCCACTCACTCACCAATACAGCCACTCACTCACCAATACAGCCACTCACTCACCAATACAGCCACTCACTCAATCACATAGCTACTGACACACGCACTTACACACCCATACAGCCACTCACACATGGATATGGACAGTCACACAATCACTCAGATCACTTATGTTAGAAATAGTATCACTCAGTAGTATAGAAAGAATAGTAATTTAGCTTAGGAAGTAGCTTAGTATATATCTTTAAATCTCAGAAATGTGTCCGAAATAATTCCACTCACGTGATGTCATCAGTGATGTCACCGACCATGTAATGAGTGATGTAATATGTGAAGTTATAATGCATTGCAGAGGCTTACGTTATAGTTAGCTCAGGTAACTGTAACTGCTGAATAGCAATGGTTTTGTATGAATGCCATCTGAGCTTAACTAGAATTTCCCTGTAACCTTTTTTTATTCAGTGAATATATGTGTATATATGTGTAATACCTACTGGCGGTCGCCAGTAGGTATATATAGTTAGGATTTTTTCTCTATGGGATTTTTGAAAATTCTATGTCTAATAACTTTGGCGTTTGTGGACGGAATTGGCTGAAATTTTCTGGAAAATGGAACATTTTGTTTCTGAGCAGCCCCTGGAAATTTGGGGGGGGTTCGTCCAGGGGGGGTCGAGAAAAAAGGGGGTCCCAAAACGTGTTTTTAACATTGAGTTTTCCATAGGGCGGTTGGCCTCACTTTTAGCCCGAACGGCTGAATGGATTTGCATGAAACTTGGCAAAATTGTAGGGACTGGTAGCCCGATGTGCCTTTTGTAGGTCTCAATATATGTGCTCCAGTGGATTTTGAGAAATTAACGTTTAAAAAAAGATATATATCTGTAAGCGCGCTCTGGGCAGCGCTCCGGTCCGCGGACCTTAAGCGTACCGGAACTTCGCGTAGCGAAGCTGATTGGCTCTCCGGTGTCTGTCAACATTCTAAACAGTCCGGAGCGGCCGCCATCTTGTCTCTCGGTAGGATTGAGAGACAAGAGGAGGCCAAAACAAAGGGGGAAATAACCATAAGGGGGCATACTAGATCCTCCCTGACCCCCTAGGTTTAATGTGGAGGTTTTAAAAGGGCCCCGCGGGGCAAAAAAAACAAAAAAAAAAATTTGTTTTTTTTGCGTGGGTAGCGCCCGGTCCGCGAACCGGGAAGCGTTCTGGGCAGCGTACTGTAATGAAAAATGAATGATAGACTTTTCAAATACTGTATGTTAATTGATTGTTGGTTTTGTTGATTATTTTTTATTTTTTTTATTTTTTAAGCAATTATTTATTATTGTGATTGTGTTTCAAAATTTAATAACATTTCTAACATTTCACTGTCTGAAATGTCGTCATTTTCATTGAACATAGCTTGTAATCTATGAGGGTGTAAAATGTCCTCATTTTGAAGGAGGTCATCCACTGCTTGCACACATTGCAGTAGTTCTTGGTCCCAAGTTTCATCCATAAATTCTATATAATTTGGATCAATTAATTCTTGGCTGCTCTCTTGCAGGACAATTTGAAATGAAACTTTCTGTTCGCCTTCCATGTTGCCTGAAATTTGGATAAAAAAAATATATATTAGTAGAGATAGGGCACTGTTGGGATTAATTTTAGATAGGTATTTTTTAACAGAGAATTTATCTTTGGGTAGTGTATAGTATCAGAGTGGAAGTAGGAATATAAAAAAGTGTATGTGATTTAACGTAAGTAAATTCATAATTATAAAAGAGAAGCCTAACTCCATCCATAACTATAACAGAGAAGTCTATCTAAATCTATAACTACTACAGAGGGATAGTATATAACTATCAGAAAAAGTTTACCATATTAACTTATAGTGCACAATATAGTTCAGTTTTTAAAATAACAACTTACCTTTAGAAAGAAGTTGAAGTGATTAGTGAAAATCCAATTGAAATTTACACCAGGAAGTAGTAGTCAAAATGGCTGTGTTTCATTCTCTTCTTTTATATATATTCAGGTACATAACCAATCAAATGTCAGGTAAAAAAAGTAGAAAATGAAAGTAACATTTTAATTGGTTGTCAATTCCAACACTTCAGATGTGTTTTGAGAAGTAATTTACCTCAGGATATTTAGAGAGGTCTACAGGCTAAATGGCTAAATGGAATTCCAATCAAATTTGTGAAAATGGTAGGGATTGGTATGTAGTATGAGCTAATCTATATTTGGTGAAATTGTCTCCAGTGGCTTTTCTGTAAACTACTTTCCCACCTTTTTTGATGGTGCGCTTCCCAGGGAGCGACCCGGTACGCGAACCGTTGAGCGCCCCGGTTCGCGTACCTTAAGCGTTACGGGAGTCCACCATTTTGTGTTTCGGTCGAATTAAGATATAAAATGGAGGGCAAATAATGTTCAGAATGGGTAGAAGGGGGCACGGTAGACTTATCTTGACCCCCTAGGTTTTGTGAGGGTGGCTGAGGAGGCTTATATGTGCGAAAAAAAAACAATTTTTAAAAAAATTTTTGCGAGGTTAGCTCCCGGTTCGCGTACTGGGTAGCGCCCCAGGGAGCGTACTTTGTTGAAAATTAGTGAAAAATGTTACAGTAAAATAATAATTGTGAGTGGTCAGATGTAGGGTAGCTCTGAGAAGAGCTTTTGGGTTTATGGTACATTTAGGTACTTATAAGTAGGTACCAATGCACAGTCTTAAATTCAGAGTGAAAATTCTGTTGCCCTCATCTGAGAAGAGAACTCCATCTCCTCTGTAGATATCTTGCATGTAGAAGTTATTGTTGTACAGGGAGCCCATTCCATGGTCTCTCATGTAAGCTGAAACAGATTTGTTTACATGCTTCCTCGACTTCTCAATTTGTGGACAAAATTGGTTTGACCACCTCCATTTCTGTCTTTGGCATATATTTGAATATACCAAGGCAGTCTGAGGAAAAAGTGCCATTAATTGCTCAAAGGTGTCCTTTAAAAGCATTTCCAGACCTACCCCAGTCAAAGTGCCCAAATCATTACCTCCACAGTGCACAATTAACAGGTCAGGTTTGGGCAAATGCATAAAGGTTTTCACCAATGGTATCAATTGGTGACATTTTAATCCTCTGTGGCCAAACCACTTAATTTCCACATCTTGTAAATTGATGTTAGGTAATTTTCTGTTCTCAGCATACCTGTGAGCCCAGTGGATATAACTATGTCCAACAATCCAGACAGAAAACATGGTGAGAGAAGGTTCTCCAGTATTAGGGGTGTCTTTCATAGATTCACATGCTTGAATATTCCCCGTCGTCGAAGTGGGAGTCCCACGGTACATAAAAATAGCAATATTGCTAATATAACATAAATGATAATATCATAGAGTAATAAAAATAGAGATAATACACTGTAAAACCTCTAAATGGTAACTTCCATAGGAAGACATTACAAGAGAAAAAACTCATTTGTAACATATCAGTGTCATTATGTTGGTCCAAACTGCAGCCAATCAGGCTCAAGCACCCTCTAGAACCTTCTCCTCAGAAGCTCAAGCCCTCAGATTTTCTACCGCACGTCGTGTGAAGGGAGTCTCCCTGAGCTCTGCTCAGTTTTCTTCAGAGTTTGTCTCTTCAACTTATTTTTTCCAGAATGTCAAGTAAGAAGTCTTTGTTTCGAGCTTGCTCTTCATGTGGGAAACTACGGTTGTTTGAGAAGGACCCCCACCAAAAGTGTATTTACTGCCTGTACCCTGACCACAAGGTGGATGAATGTAAATTCTGTAGAGCTCTTCCTTCTAAGACTCTCAGAGACAGGGAAGGTCGTCTTCTTATATGGTTGAAGCGCCTCCAAGATAAAGAAGATGTTCTGTCAGACGCAGTAAGTCTTCAGTCAGGCTGTTCCACTGTCCCTTCCAAGCGTGGGAGTGTTCAAGACTTGCCTTCTCCTTTTCTTCAGAAAAAGAAAAAGCTGGCTTTGCCTGTGGCACAATCTTCAAGTTCTATGCCTTCTGTGTCAACGCCCACGAGACCTGGCTCTCAGGCGTCTTGTCCAGGCTCTATCAGTATTCTGACAGTCTTGACTCCCAGGTCGTCGACGGGCTCGTCGACGACCGTTCCGTCCACAAGATTGGCTTTGATGTCTTCGTCGACGACCTCTGTGACGACGACGTCTGCTTCCTCGTCGTCGACGACGGTGATGTCGACGTCCTCGGCGTCGACGAGAGCTACTACAATCCCGTCGACGATCCCTATTGTCTCGTCGGCGACGAAGTTGCCGTCGACGAAGAAAACCTCTTCGACGTCGAAGGATTCATCGTCGACGAAGGTCCCGTCGACGTCAGCCTCTCCGTCGACCACCTCGTCGACGTCGACATCGTCGACGAAGAAGGCAACGATGGTTTCGACGACGAGAGCCCCGTCGACGTCGAGTGCTCCGTCGACCAGCTCCACGACGACGGCGTCGTCGTCGAAGAAAGCGACACCGGTTCCGTCGACGAAGGTACCGTCGACGAAGGTACCGTCGACGACATTATCGTCGACGAAGATACCGTCGACGAAGACACCGTCGACGAGGCTGCCGTCTCCTCAGATCCCAGCAAAGAAGACTCCGTCGACGCACGTTCCGTCGACGACGATACCGTCGACGACGAATCCCTCAGTGGGCCCTACCTCGTCGACGATGGCGATTTCCTCAGCGGCATGTTCAGGATCCTCGTCAGGATTGGGTTCTTTTGCCACCATGCCTCTGGTACCACTGCCTTCCTTGACCTCTGGCAGGGATTCTTCTCTGCAGTTGCCACCTCCTGATCTCCAATTACCCTCACCTTTGATGGCAACTGATCACGAGACTGGATCTATGGGGGACGAGGATGACGATGAAGCTCACAGTCCATCGGAGTTAATCATAAAATGTCAAGACTCCAGTTCTGACCAGGAGGAGGTGGAGGAAGTGGTCCAACCGGATGACCAATTGGTCCAGTTTCCTATGGCATCTTTCCCAGTTTCTTTGTTTTCAAACCTCCAGCATATGCTGGATGACTACAACCGAAGGTTTCCGCCTACCCCTCAGGGTACTCCAAGCCACGCTCCTGCGGAGGACTCCGGCCCTGCCACCCATCCGCAGTCTTTGGAGCAGCCTGCTTTGCCAGAGCTTCCCCGCCCTCACCCCCCTCTTATTCCGCAACCTGGTGCGCACGGGGTGGATGAGTCGGACAGTGAAGAAGGAGAATTACACCAGGATACTGACGATGAGCAAGATCCAGATATGGTGGATTACGACGACTATCGGATACAGACACCTTCTCCGCAACAGCCAGAGGCAGGTGATTCGCCTTCCATTGATACAGCAAGCTTCCATGTGCTGATGAATAAAGCGGCGGACCGCTTTAAATTGCCAAGAGAACAGCGGCAAGAAGATTGCTTTCTCTACGATTTCAAAAACAAACCATACAAACAAATTCACACCATACCAATCATAGAATTTGTATGGAAAGAAGGGATGAGGATTATGAATTCTCCAAACTCCTTGCCGGCACAAGTCCCTCGCCTGGAAAGGAAGTACAAGGCTCCTGCAGGTTCTCCTGCTTGTTTGCTGTCGCATCCCAAACCAGACTCGGTTGTCACACGGGCGGCACAGCGACGATCCCGCAATCCGGCGACTCCTCTCACTACTCCACCGGATAGAGAGGGTCGACGTTTGGACGTCATTGGGAAGAAATTTTCCACCATGTCCTCTACGTCTGTACGCGCTGGAAATGCATTGGCCATTCTAGGTCGTTTCGACAGGCAAATGTGGTCTGACATTTCCGCATTCGTTTCACTAATTCCAGAAGCGTCCAGAGCGGAAGCCCAGCAAGTTCTCCAGGATGGCATGAGGGCGTCAGAGGAAATGATTGACTGTGCGATTGATGTGGCGAGTACGGGATTTCGCATCCTCGCCAGTGCTGCGGCTCTCCGCCGCCAGGGCTGGCTTAAATCCACTTCTTTCCGACAAGAAGTCCAGTCGAAGATACTCGACATGCCCTATGACGGTGAATCTCTTTTTGGCGCTCACATTGACGAGGCGCTTGAGTCAATTAAAAAGGACACCGATACAGCAAAATCGCTAGTCTCTTTACAATTTAAGAAGCAGCCCTTTCGTGGCGCCCGTGGAAGAGGTTCGTCTTCCACAACTTTTCGAGGAGGACACACTCAGTACCGCCAATTCAACCAAGGCAATCAACGTTACTCCTCCCAGCAGTCTACTCGCCAAAATCAGTCAAGACCCTATAAAGGAAAACCTACTTATAGGGGTGCCAACAACAAACGCCAGTGACTCTCATGTCACACAAGGAGTTGGAGGGAGAATCTCGCAGTTTTATTCCCAATGGTCTCTGATAACATCGGACCAATGGGTATTGGACATTGTTCGCAAGGGTCATGCCTTGGAGTTCACAGAGATTCCTCCTCATTCTCCGCCATCAGGCCCGCCACCTCCCCATTTGCTAGAATTGCAACATCAAGTTCGTCTTCTCATACTAAAAGGTGCAGTCGAAGTGGTTCCTATATCACAACAAGGGACAGGTTTCTACTCACGTTTTTTCCTCATTGCCAAGAAGACGGGAGAGTGGCGGCCTATACTGGATTTGAGGGCGCTCAATTTCTTTCTAAAACAGCAGTCTTTCCGCATGCTCACATTGTCAGAAGTCTTGCGGCTTCTCTGCAGCGGAGATTTTCTGTCCACGATAGATCTGCAAGACGCCTATTTTCATGTGCCGATTCTGCAACAACATCGCCAATTCCTGAGGTTCAAGGTGGGCACTGTCCATTACCAATTCAAGGTGCTGCCTTTCGGCCTGCGTTCAGCGCCTCGTGTTTTCACGAAGGTCCTGGCCCCAGTCATGGCTTATCTACGTCTTCAAGGAGTGCAGATTTTTCCTTATCTGGACGATTGCCTCCTGAAATCTCCGTCTCCTCTTCAGCTGGCTCACGACACAAGTCTCTGCCTGCGGACTTTCGAGTCACTGGGGTTGACCATCAACGTGGACAAGTCACACTTAACACCATCACAAAGGAGGAACTTCCTGGGTGCCATTCTCGATACGGAATTATCAAAAGCCTTCGTTTCCCAAGAACGACAGGTGAAAATAGTACGTCTGGTCACCCTCATCCGTTCAAAACAGTCAGTTTCTGTGCGCATGTTGAAGTCCTTTCTGGGGATGGCGTCGTCCTGCATCGCTCTACTCCCGAATTGCAGGCTCCGCACTCGCCCTATTCAGGAGGAACTAGACCTGCAATGGCGCCAAGTGTCAGGATCCTTCAACGATCTAGTGAGAGTCTCGTCTCGCATGAAAGACAGTCTCCTTTGGTGGAGAGAACCATCCAACCTAAACGAAGGAGTTTCCTTTCTGGCCCTTCCTCCGGATCTAACACTGACCACAGATGCATCCATGGAGGGTTGGGGAGCTCATCTCCTAGACCTTTCAATCAAAGGAAAGTGGACTCCGTCACAACGAACATGGCATATCAACAGATTGGAGCTGCTGGCGATCTTCCTTGCTCTCAGATCTTTTCTGCCAGTAGTGCAAGGAGAGTCCGTGCTGGTTCAAACGGACAACACAACCAGCAATGCACTACATGAACAAACAGGGCGGCACAAGATCTCAGCCCTTGTCTCGGCTAGCTCAGAAGATCTGGAACTGGGCTCTTCGCCATCGAATCTCCCTGACGGCGGTCCATCTGCCGGGGGTTTCAAACATACTAGCGGATTCGTTGAGCAGGTCCACATCATCGACCCACGAGTGGGAGCTTCATCAAGAGACTCTGGACATGGTGTTCCGCCGATGGGGTCGTCCCCTGATGGACCTTTTTGCCACTCCACTGAATCGGAAGTGCCCCGCCTTTGCGAGCTGGCATCCTCATCCGGGGTCCAGCGGCAACGCCCTTCTCATGGACTGGAGCGGCCTGTTCGCCTATGCATTTCCTCCCATACCATTGGTGCCGAGGACGTTGTGGAAGATGCGCAGGCAACCCTGCCACTTGATACTGATCGCACCTCGTTGGCCCAGACAGGCTTGGTTCTCAGAACTTCTTCTGTTGTCCCAATGCACGCCCATTCGTCTACATCCACGTCCGGACCTTCTGTCCATGGACGAGGGCCAAGTCTGCCATCCAGACCCGACCACTCTTCAGTTATGGGCATGGAACCTGAATACCTCGAATTCGCGAACTTAGAGATGCCCCAAGAATGCAGAGAGATTCTAGCTTCTGCTAGAGCTTCCTCAACTGTTCAAACGTACAAACTAAAGTGGAAACGGTTTTGCCATTGGTGCGCAGAAGCAAATGTCCATCCACTCACTTCTGCCCCGGAACAGCTGTTGCCTTTCTTTCTAAGCCTTGCTCAGTCTGGCCTCTCTCATGCCACCTTGAGGGTCTTTCTGGCAGCTATTTCACGTTTCAGGCATGATGGCTCAACCTCTCTCTGCTCATCCAGAATTATCAGACAATTCTTTAAAGGTCTCTTCAGGAAGTTTCCTCCTATCAGACGCCCGCCTCCGGCATGGCAACTCAACGTGGTATTGTCACAGCTCATGAAGCCTCCTTTTGAGCCAATCCACAGAGCAGACAACAAATTTCTTACCTGGAAGGTCGTTTTGCTTTTGGCCTTAACATCTTCTCGCCGTGTGAGCGATCTTCATGCTTTCACAATCAAGCCTCCTTATTTGCAATTCAAACCCGATGGAGTATCTCTTCGTACCAATCCCTCTTTTTTGCCAAAAGTGCCTACAGATTTCCATCTGAACGAACCTGTCTTCTTGAAGACTTTCTTCCCGAATCCACAGTCACCGGCAGAACAACGCCTTCATTCCTTAGACATCAGTCGTTGTCTAAAGTTTTACATTTCAAGAACTGCCCCTTTCCGCAAATCAGATCAACTTTTTGTAGCATATGGAAGAATGCGAAGGGGACATTCAGTGACAAAACAAACACTTGCAAGATGGCTCTCAGCAGCCATATCCTACTGTCACCAACAAGCTGGCAAGCCTTTACAGTGTCCTGTGAAGGCACATTCGACGAGAGCGATGGCGTCTTCCACCGCCTTGTTTGCCGGAGTGCCTCTACACCAGATTTGCCGGGCGGCAACGTGGTCGAATAGGCACACCTTTACCAGACATTACTGTTTGGATTCCATCAATGAGGCGGATACCGCAGTGGGGCAAGCAGTGCTTCGCCATCTCTTTAAATAAGGTGAGCCTCTGTTCCCTCCTCCTTTTTCTTCTGTGATTGCTATATGCTTTTAAGCTATGTGTTTACTTCTTGTGAAGATGCTTGCAATCCCAGTGCTAAGGAGTTACTGCTATCTATTCTATTCAAGCATGTGAATCTATGAAAGACACCCCTAATACTGGAGAAGAACTATTGTTACTTACCTGTAAACAGGTGGTTCTCCAGTATTGGTGTCTTTCATAGATTCACATGCGACCCACCCTTCCTCCCCTCAGAGGCTCTCTTCTCCTCATACGCTATTATTACTAGTGCTACGAAAATCTGAGGGCTTGAGCTTCTGAGGAGAAGGTTCTAGAGGGTGCTTGAGCCTGATTGGCTGCAGTTTGGACCAACATAATGACACTGATATGTTACAAATGAGTTTTTTCTCTTGTAATGTCTTCCTATGGAAGTTACCATTTAGAGGTTTTACAGTGTATTATCTCTATTTTTATTACTCTATGATATTATCATTTATGTTATATTAGCAATATTGCTATTTTTATGTACCGTGGGACTCCCACTTCGACGACGGGGAATATTCAAGCATGTGAATCTATGAAAGACACCAATACTGGAGAACCACCTGTTTACAGGTAAGTAACAATAGTTCTTCTCCTGCAGTCAGATGAAGTGTGGCAATGAAATGGCAGTTGAAAAAATGAGAGTTTAAAATGAAAAAAACTGTGGAGTTTCTGTGTTCATGAAGCAGTAACAGTGATTGGTGGATTTTGATTGCTGAAAACAGAAAGTTAGGGTGCATGGATGAGTTATTTGAAAGATGTATTTTGAATGGTCAATAAAAAATCATTAAATGAAAGAATGCACTGGATATGCAGGTGCACTGAGAGTTCAGAGTTCAATTGCAACATTGTTGTGTGAACTTGCAAACACCAGAAGTCTTTCAAGAGGTGGTTGCCATGCAGAAAAGGCATGAAATGGCAGAGGGGGGAAGGGTTTTCATTTGAAAAAAAGTGAGGGAAGAGTTTTGATTGGGTGACATGAGAGATATGTGTGAAGAATTACAGCATTTCTGTGCTTTTGATAGCTGCAGACTCTGGAGTGCATACCTTTTGCTCTGCTGAAGACAAATTGGTGTGTTTCTGAGACTGTTTTCAAACTCAAAGTATTTGCTAAGGTGAGAAAATATTTCTTTAATTTAGATAGCGAATAGTGTGCTTTAAGGAGAAAATTATGAATTATGTGGCGCAAATTGCTTGTAAATATGCTCCCACCTGTGCATGGAAAATTTAGATTTTGAATGTTTGTGTTACATAGCCATGTTAAAAGTGATACAAACATGCTGCAAAGGCAATCAAAAAACGCTTTTATGTGTCTTAAGGACATTTTAAGTAATTTTCCCATGTGCAGTGTTTTGAAATTATGATTTGAAAATCGTTTTTGGGGAAAAGGAATTGTTTTTAAATTTATGACAAGGACATAATGGTGTATGCTTCTTTATAAGGCAATTGACTGTCCCTGATGTTATTTTTCCCATTTTAATGTAAGACCTTTCTCTGTGGCGCAAATTGCTTGTAAATATGCTCCCACCTGTGCATGGCAAATTTAGATTTTAAATGTTTGTGTTACATAGCCATGTTAAAAGTGACCCAACCATGCTGGAAAGGCAATCAAAAAACACTTTCATGTGTCTTAAGGACATTTTAAGTAATTTCCCTGTGGGCAGTGTTTTCAAATTATGAATTGAAAATCGTTTTTGAGGTAAAGGAATGTTGTTAAAATTTATGTGCGCCATATGCCCCCAAATTTCTTTTTCAGGGGTGCAGCAGGGTGTTCTTGAGATACCCCTGCACCCTTGAAAAAATTCCTAATTTGCGATGAGCTAATTGCTAATCGCAAATTGCACCTTCATTCCTATGAGCCTCCTAGCCCATGGAAATGAATGGGTAATTTGCAATTAGCAATTTGCTCATTGCAAATTAGGAATGGTAAAGAATTGCTATTTATTCCTTAAAATACGCTATTTAGGAAATGTAAAATAGTTTGATGGTACATATGGTGGTTCATCTGTAACAAGATAAGAAGCTTAGGGATACATTTATGATGACTGGCACAATAAAGTGCACATCACTTACTTCATTGGTAGGCCTTTACATGTATTATCTCCTCTGTATTCTTCATCAAGCGTAACTTTAATCTGCAATCCTGAGTAGGCCTCACCTTAAACAAACCTCTGGATAGGCCACAGCTTATCGTCATCATGAATTAATCATTTAAAATGCTAGGGACAGATTTATGATAGGTGTATGCCTCTTTTGCGCCACTTACAAAACACTGTCCACGGGGAAATGACTTAAAATGTCCTTAAGACACATGAATGTGTTTTTTTTAAAGCGTTTGCAATTTATTTGGGTCACTTTTAACATGGCTATGTGACTCAAACAGTCAAAATCTAAATTCACCATGCACAGGTGGGAGCATATTTACAAGGAATGTGCTCCATGGGGAAAGGTCTTATAATGTAATATGGGAAAAATGACATCAGAGACAGTGAAATGCCTTATAGAGAAGCATACACCATTATGTCCTTGTCATAAATTTGCAAACCATTCCTTTTCCCCAAAAACGATTTTCAAATCATAATTTGAAAATACTGCACATGTGGAAATGACTTAAAATGTCCTTAATTCAAAATTTGCTATTCTTTATTTTGCGATTGCACTGAAGGATTTGCAAATTTTGCGATTCCTTAAATGCAATGTATCAAACAAAAAATATGTAAAAAATAACATTAAGGATTTGGAAACTACCACCAACTTCTAGTTTGTGGTAATTTGCGAATTCTTTTCAAAAAGCATTTTTTTCCAAAAAACAAAAGGTGCCATATGACGCCAATACATGTCCTTAGGGCATGTATGTGCGCCATATGCCCCCAAATTTCTTTTTCAGGGGTGCAGCAGGGTGTTCTTGAGATACCCCTGCACCCTTGAAAAAATTCCTAATTTGCGATGAGCTAATTGCTAATCGCAAATTGCACCTTCATTCCTATGAGCCTCCTAGCCCATGGAAATGAATGGGTAATTTGCAATTAGCAATTTGCTCATTGCAAATTAGGAATGGTAAAGAATTGCTATTTATTCCTTAAAATTCGCTATTTAGGAAATGTAAAATAGTTTGATGGTACATATGGCGGTTCATCTGTAACAAGATAAGAAGCTTAGGGATACATTTATGATGACTGGCGCAATAAAGTGGACATTACTTACTTCATTGGTAGGCCTTTACATGTATTATCTCCTCTGTATTCTTTATCAAGCGTAACTTTAATCTGCAATTGTGAGTAGGCCTCACCATAAACAAACCTCTGGATAGGCCACACCTTATCGTCATCCTGGATTAATCATTTAAAATGCTAGGGACAGATTTATGATAGGTGTATGCCTCTTTTGCGCCACTGTGCGTCACTTTTATGATGCAGCGGCGGTGCAAAAGATTTGCTATGAGGCGACAAAATTACAAATTGATGCATTTAGGCAGATGTGTCATGGTGTAAAAAAAACGTGCCACATGAAACCGATGCAGCAGTGATGCAAAAGATGCACCATGTTGCAAGACAGGCCTCACTTGGGGCCATATGTATCAAGCTAATTAGCATTCGCAAAGATCAAAATTCTGCGAATTTCGGCCTTTGCGAATGCTAATTAGACAAATGGTATGTATCAAACAAGTTTGATGCAAAATAAGGAATAGCAAAATTTGCTATTCCTTATTTTGCGGTTGCACTGAAGGATTTGCAAATTTTGCGATTACTTAAATGCAATGTATCAAACAAAAAATATGTAAAAAATGACATTAAGGATTTGGAAACTACCACCAACTTCTAGTTTGTGGTAATTTGCGAATTCTTTTCAAAAAGCTTTTTTTCCAAAAAACAAAAGGTGCCATATGACGCCAATACATGCCCTTAGGGCATGTATGTGCGCCATATGCCCCCAAATTTCTTTTTCAGGGGTGCAGCAGGGTGTTCTTGAGACACCCCTGCACCCTTGGAAAAATTCCTAATTTGCGATGAGCTAATTGCTAATCGCAAATTGTACCTTCATTCCTATGAGCCTCCTAGCCCATGGAAATGAATGGGTAATTTGCAATTAGCAATTTGCTCATTGCAAATTAGGAATGGTAAAGAATTGCTATTTATTCCTTAAAATTCGCTATTTAGGAAATGCAAAATAGTTTGATGGTACATATGGCGGTTCATCTGTAACAAGATAAGAAGCTTAGGGATAGATTTATGATGACTGGCGCATCACCAGGGATGTGCCAGTCATCCTGCGCCGCTGTTCCGCCACCCATGGTGTGCTGCATTTACAATGCGGGGCATCATGGGGCAAAAATGGCACAGATGCGTGACGTATCTGTGCTGTAAAGGTAGTGATTGCTGGAGTTGTATCGCAAGTGCGATGCAGCTCAAGCAAGGCTCAGGGGTGCCCCATCTCCACAATGTTGCGTTAAGACCTATGCCTGCTTAAAGCAGGCGCAGGGTTTTGACGCAGCTTTCTCCTATCTGATTGTAAATACGGCACACCATGGGTGGCAGAGCAGCGGTGCACGTTAACTGGTGCATGCCTGGGGATGTGCCATTTAACATAAATCTGCCCCTTTACATTTAAGTATGTGCAGGGGACACAGAGTTGGTGAGGCTTATCCAAGGTTAAGAAGAGATGAGTCATGTTCACTGAAAAATTAGACATAGGCTTCACCTGCTCAGCATCGCTGGACATGGCTAAATAATAGCTGCAAAATGTTACTCTTGTTAAACAATTTTACTATTATAATCTCTGAGATTTGTCTCTTACTCTGCGACATCTCATTGTTGTTATCTTTCTTTAAAGATAAAGACAACATCAACATGAGCGACAATCTGCAATCAGTTGATTTTGACCTCATCATTGAACTTGTAATTGAAACATCAGTGGATGTTGATCCCTTGGATGATTTAAATCCTGAGGATGAAGAAGAGCGTGATGAGGATGCAGATTTGTCCGAATTAAATGACATAGGGTGGGAAGCTGACCTGATTGAGCCTATGGAACTATAAACATTTATTTTAAAAATTTATAATAACTAAAAAGTAAAAGTGTAAACCGTTTAATTTAAAAATAAAGACACCTTCAAAAACAGGTTATGTGTAGTGTCTTCAATAAAATATTAAAATATGCTCATAAAATTAGATCAGATTCACATATAAAATAGCACAGGTAACATGAACATAAATTCCATTTCTTTTCTGCTATTTCTGTATTGTAAATTTGCCAAGGACTAAAAAATCTTCTATTTAAAATGTCAAGTAGTGTGTTAAGTTTTTGATCACTGTTATTGATTTACTGTTTGGTAATAGTGGTTAATAACATTTTTTAATATATTTTACCACAGATTCAACTGCAGATCATTTCAACATTTCACCATGCCAACGAAAGAAAGAGAGAGAAAGGCTGCAAAACGTCAAAGACAGCAGGTGAATCAAAAGAAGCAGCAGTCCTCTAACAAAAAGATTTGTCAAGTCACGAAGAAAGCACCGGGTAAGAGTACAAAAACATTCATAAGAAATATGTGTAGTAAAAAAAATATTACTACAGAAAATGTTTCAGTCCATAAAAAGAGAACCAATTCAAATGGAAAGGAAAGGCCAATCAAAAATGTTACTGCTAGAGCAAGAGATAACTCTGTGCATGATAGTAGAAGGAAACAACAGTTTAGGGACATTCGTAAACGAATGTTCCGCAACAGGATAATTGGCAATTTGTTAAAAAATATTAAGAAAGGTCAACAGAAAGTGGTTTTTTATAAGAGAAAAAAAAAGTTGAGAAAGTTATTGATCAGGCATTTGAAATTAAACGTAAGTTATTTATTTTGATAATCAATAGAATTAGGAAGCTAAACAAGGCAATTTATGATTTCAAAAGAAATAGTAGATGGAAGAGAATAGTTAATCGTAGTAATTTTTGTGAAGTTTTTTCTGGAGAATGGATTCATAGTTCAAGCTGTGAGGCATTTTTTAATGAGGAGAGTTATTTCCAGGATAATGATTTGGTGCATGCAGTTGACACCAGTGGTCGTGCTTATGAAGTGAAAGATGGTTGTCCAGTTGAAAAAGAAAAACTTGTGACAACAGAGGCAGAAGAGGTGTTAGGTAATGAGGTTTTAGGAAGACGTGCTAAGGGTCCTGTGTACACCTGGAAGTGTAGTAGTATTTGTAGTGTGCGACAGGATTCCATCAATTTGCTTTGTGATTTTGTACGGTCATTTAATAAGAAAAGTTTGAAGCAGAAAATAAGGTTGTTGCAAGAATTAGATCCTTGCAGAGTGAGAGAAGTGACAGGTTTGCATGGTCATTCACTGGCTTGTCTTTCCAGGAGAGTATGCCAGAGTGTTTTTCATCATTTCAGAATGCTAGCAGTGCATCATAATAAAGTGAGGAAATTAGTTAGAATGTTGTATTATGCTAAGAGTCCAGCAATTATGCTTAAACAATTATGCGCTGCTCTTTTGCATGGTTCTGAAATAGATGTGAAGAATATATGTGAAGAAATTGAGTTTTGTTACTTTGGAAGTAAAGAGGAGAATGTTGAAATTGACCAAGAAGAAGCGGGTAATGTGGAAGATAGTGTACAGGTTTCCAGTACAGATAATTTCCAGAGGGAAATTGTCACATTTCAGGTCAAATCAAGTGAGAGGCCAAATTTCACTTGTGTGTGTTGTCGACGCACTTATTATAAGAATCAGACTAAGTTAGTGGATTTATATGCAAAAAGTGAAAGGGAAAATAATAGTGAATGGAAGGATTTTGCAACATACTTGATGGTAGAAAATTGTTTTGATTTGGGATTGGATCAACGTGTGTGTACTTATTGTTGTTGCAAATTAAATCAAAACCAGATGCCTGCTAGAGCAGTTCATAATAATCTGGAATTGGTTGAGATTCCTTCTGAATTGAAGGATTTAAATACTTATGAATCTATTTTGATTCAAAGTATCCATCCCTTTCAGGCTATTGTAAGAATGGAGCCAAAGACAGGGAAATTGCCTCCATCAGATTTACAGAGAGGATTAAAGGGAAGAGTTGTTTATTTGCCTCTAGATTTGAAGAAAAACATTAACACAATTGGAGTAGAAAAAGTGGAAGAGGAACCTCTGGTTATCTTAGTTAATGGGGTTCCGACAAAGAATAAGAAAATATGGCAAGATTTAGTAGATGTTAGGAAAGTTAAAAAGGCAACATTGTATTTGAAAAAAATAATAAATACTATAAGAATGTATATGTTGCAGAAGAGGAAGTAAGTGAGGAAGAGGATAGCGATTTGTGTGCTGGTCAAATTGAGAAGGTAGAACCCTCTACTAGTGAAGAAATATATGAACATTATAGTGTTCATCCTTTGCATTCCAAGGAAGTCATGGGGAATGCTATTGAGTTGTTTCAAATGAAACAAGCCAAAGGGAGTCCCATTAGTGTTTGGGAGGAAAGTTTGGAAGCTCGGTGTTTCCCACAGCTTTTTCCAACAGGTCAGGGAGGAAGATATGATGAGCGACCTCATCAAATTCCTGCTTCTGAATACCGGACTTTGCGATTGTATGCAGGAGATGCTAGGTTTCAACAATGCATTCCTTATTTGTTTCATCTCCTGTTTGAAAGCGATCTGTCTGGACTGTCATACGCAGTGAACCACATCTTGAAAAGTGGTATACACATGCAAAACATCTCGGCAAGTGACTTTATGGATAAAGTCAATGTCCAAGACAGTATTTTGGATTCTCACCTGATTAATCTCATGGCGTGTCAGCGTGGTACTAATGAGTACTGGTACCGTCGTCATGGTGATTTAAAATGTATGCTGAGGAACTTAGGTACTCCCACATGGTTCCTCACTCTGAGCTGTGCCGAGTATGGCTGGGAAGACTTACTTGAATTTCTACGAGAGGCAAATGCTAACGTAGATAACATCGAATTCAAGACACCCGGAGAACTGTGCTCTTTGGATCCAGTCAATGTATGTAGGTACTTCAATCATAGATTTGAAGCTATGATGTCTTTCATCATGAATAAGAAGAATCCACCTCTTGGAGAGGTGTTGGATTTCTTCTGGAGAAAGGAGTACCAAGCAAGAGGTGCTCCTCATATACATATGTTGCTGTGGATCAAGGATGCACCTAAATTTGGAACGGATCCAGAAGACTCAGTGATGAGTTTCATCCAACAGTATTCTACGTGTGCTGTTCCAAACGCAAAGGAGAAGAAAAGCCTAAGAGAAAAAGTTCTGCGTTTCCAAAGCCATCGATGTGGAAAGTACTGCCGTCGTAAATTCCGAAACAAGGACAAGTTCTACACCAAATGTCGTTTCGGCTTTCCACAACCGGTGATTTCTAAAGGAAGAGTAAACAGTTTGATGTCTTCGCTGCGACATAATGTCATGAAGAAATCACCTAAAAACACATACAATTTGAAGAGGAACGAAGAGTCCAAGTACATCAACGACTACAACCCGGTGATTTTGTCCATGTGGAATGCTAACATGGATATACAGTTTGTGGCTGATAACTGTAAGGCTGTGGCTCGGTATGTGACGTCTTACATCACCAAAAAAGAGAAGACAGAATTGAAGGATATGTGGGAGGACATTTCCCATGAAAAGAGCCTCAGCAAGAAGTTGTACAGTTTCAGTCTGAAGATGTTGTCGCATCGAGAAATTGGAGCTTACGAATGCTCTGACCGGTTGTCTTCAGCAAGTCTCTATGCCAAGTCCAGGAGTATCATTTGGGCGAGTCTTGGTCTTGCTGCAACGCGTAATCGAGTTCTGAAACCTGTGCGGGAAATTGAGTATTTGGCGGAAAAGGAGCCAAACAGTACCGACATTTTGAAGACCAACATGTTGGATACATATTATCCAAATAGAAGCAGTCACCTCGACAATGTTTGTCTGTATGAGGTTCTTCAAAATTACATATTCAAGAGGAACATCAAAGAAGATACTGAGAAAGGAGTGTATGCTGTAATAGGAAGTGAGGGATGTCTGGTCAAGCAAAGAAAATGCCACTTGGTAAACCATCGAAAATTGAGTGGCGAATCTCCTGAAAAAAAGGAGTTTTTCTATTTAGCACTTCTGCACGCCAAGGCTTGAAAAGTTGCAAAAGAGGAACTGCTTGGAGATTTCCTCTGTTACAAAGACTCTTTCAATGCCGCCAAGGAGACCATAGAATGTCCTGCTTTTCCCAAATATGTAGAAATGTTGAATGCGGAAATTGAGCAGGAAGCAACGATTGCAGCCGAGATTGCCAGAGACAGTTCTCAGGACAGTCAGAGTTCTGCTTCATTGAGTCAGGATCCACTAGGAGGACCTGTTATCGAAAATGAAGCTGCCACTGCCATGAATGAAGTGGAAAGAGCCATGGCACATGCTCAGGAGGATGCGGTTAACTTAGAAGAGTTGGAAAGACAACTCAACGTTGAGCAGAGGAAAATATATGACGAAGTTACCATGCAAATTGATCATGGATTAGGTCATGACAAGACAGAGTGCTCATGTACGTCGTTGAAGCCTGTCCGACTGTACGTGAGTGGAGAAGCGGGAACTGGAAAAAGTTTCCTCATTAAAGCAATTTCATGCTATTTGCAGGAAAGGACAGAGTCATCGCTGTCTTGTGTTGTCACCGCTCCAACTGGACTGGCAGCACATAACATTAAAGGGATTACTTTACATCGTTTACTGATGCTGCCAGTGGAGCATGACAACAAATTACAATATCACAAGCTATCTGGAGATGCTTGTTTTGAAGTTTCAAGAATCTTGAGGAAAATGAAACTTCTTATCATTGACGAAGTAAGCATGGTTTCCAATGTCATGCTTGCCTTTGTGCATTTGAGAATGCAAGAAGTTCTCAAAACAGAGTATGATGTGTTATTTGGTGGCAAACACATCATTGTTTTCGGAGATCTTTTGCAGCTGACACCAGTGAAAGGGCAACCTGTGTTCAAAATGCTCACGCATGAAGATACCAGGAAGTGCCTAGGCAGCATTGGCAACGTCAATATATGGTTAAACTTCAATTATGCTGAACTGCATGAAAATATGCGTCAGGCGAAGGATGAAGTTTACAAGACTATTCTACAAGATGTTAGAATTGGAAAAGTGACCGAGCATGGGAAAGAAGCTTTACATGCACGATTACTGTCAAATTTATATCCAGAACAAGATGTTGTGCCTGAGAATATTTTTCAGAAAATTACTGATAAGAAATCTGGAATATGTTTGATGCCAACTCTTGCAGAATGTGCCAAATTCAACAACAAAATGTTGCATTTAGAAAAGCAAGAGATTGTGAAACTGGAAGCTATTGACAGAGTAGAGCATATGGGATCAACAATTATTTTGTCTGAGAATCTGAAAACAAAATTGGATTCATTAGAGAAGAGTATATCTAAAACTGCAGGTTTTGAAAAGACTCTGAATGTGTGCTTGAACTGTCGTATAATTTTAAGAAGGAATTTACATGTTGAAAGAGGTCTGGTAAATGGATCAATGGGTAATGTTGTTGATTTTGTAAAATACAGAAATAGAGATGGAATTGAATTTTTAAAAATTAAATTTGATGGCATTTAGGAAGTACAGCTAATTGGTCGTTGCTCTGCTAGATTTTTGCTTGTAAAAGACTTATATGTTCGCCGTAAGCAGTTTCCTGTTTGCTTGGCATATGCTGTGACAATCCATAAATCGCAAGGTTTAAGTGTAGACTGTGCATTGGTGAATATTGGCAGTTCTGTGTTCAAGGAGGGTATGGCATATGTGGCATTGTCACGAGTTAGAACTTTATCGGGATTGTACTTGATTGAGTGTGATGTCACAAACATTTGTGCGGATCTAGATTGTGTTAAGGAATACAATAGGTTAAGAAGAGAGTATGCGCCACATTTGCCTCAGTATCCTTTGTTTGAGAAACGTGTGGTAGGCCGGAAACGAAGAAATGTGACCAATACTGGGGAGGTTGTAGCAAAAAGACGAAAAGTCGATGAACCTAAAATTACAAGCAGAAACAAAAAGGATTCTGTTGAAGATGTTGTTGGTTTTCAATTTGAAAACAGTTCTGGTGTCAACTGCTATGCTAATGTAGTGGTTAATGTTTTGTTTTCTCTAGAAAATGTAAAAGAAGAGATTGTGGTCAATTCTGATCAAAGATTTTGCAGTTTGTTAAATTCTGTGTTGGAGAAATGTAGCACTGATAGAACAAACATAGAAAGTGTGTCTGAAATTCGAAATCTGTTAGACAGATGTTCAGGCCAAACACAATTCTCTCAAAATATTCAGCAAGATTGTCAGGAGTTTTTAATGTATATGCTTGATGTATTGCATGCTGAAGGTGTAGATGTAGATCAGCTGTTTGGGCTTTCTTATCAATGGCAGCATGACTGCGAGAACTGTATGGTATCAAGTACTACTAGTGTAGACTCAGAAAGATTTATATATTTAACTTTGCCAGACAGTAAATCAGTCTCCTTTAATAAGCTAGTAAAAGCAGCTGATCACAACATGGAGTGTAGCCAATGTAAATCTGAAATGATGTCCACATTATTTATACGAACATATGGCCAGTATGTCATTTTAATGTTCCAACGATGTAGGCCTGATGGAACAAAATTGACAACTTTAATTAAAAATTTTGTAGCTTCGCAGTTGTCAATATCAGGAAGGACTTTTGTAACTGCAGCAATTATATATCATGACGGCCCTTCAATAACATCAGGACATTACACAGCTTATTTAAAGTCTAGAAATGGCTGGTCATTCTGCAACGATTCTGTTTTAATTTTCAAAAAAAAATTGCCGTATGACCTTAAAAACTCTTACCTGGTGTTTTTAAAACCAAAATTTTAGGGAAATAATCTCGGGATGTGCTCTGTGGAATTTCAAGAAGTTCTAATGGCTCCTACACAATTTGGCCTTGAGGATAAGTGTAGTTCAGAGACATAACTTCTAACCATAAGACTGGACGTCATGGAGAAATAAGTGCACTTTGAATGAGTTCAGAAAAACTATTTCTTTTTATAAGCTAATTGAAGCAGCCAATCAAAACATAGAGTAGAGGGAATGTAAGTCTGCAATGCTGTCTACTGTTTTACATTGCTTTGTGATTGAAAGTGATGTAGAGAATTAAATAATTGTACTAGTCATAGAGTTAGTGTAAGTCTGCTTCATAGTAAGCAGTATCAGTGTCATAGGAAATGTAGAACATGACTGAGCAAGAAGAGGAAGATATTACTATTCCTGGATTGTGAAAATGATCTTCAACATTTTAATTCTGAAAGTTGCAGAAATGCCAAATGACGGGATTGGCTTACAAGAAATCCAAGAGTTATAAATGGCTCTGACAAGATTTGGCCTTGTGGAAACTTGTGGTAGAGAGCAAGAAGTCATTTATTGCATGTAACATGTTTTTAAAAACGATGGAGATTTTCTTTCAGAAAGTGGCGGGCTGAAAGTAATAACAGCACAACAGAGTGTAAGCTGTTCATAGGACATCCTTTGACGTCATGGAAAGTAAGTTAACTTTAAGGAGTTCTGAATTCTGATTTGTTATGTTGTATGGGTTTTTTAAACACAATCATTTTGATTGTGTTTTTTTTTCCCCGCTGTTATATGATGAATACCTTCAAGTCACTGTTTTTAGTGAATTTTGATACATTCTGAGAACAGCAAAAATAAACCATTTAACATGTATAATTAATTCTGTACTGTTTGCATTTATGATGTATATGTAGAACTGTGTAGGAGGCATGGAGAAGGTGAGGCTTCTGTAAGTGTCAAAGTTGTTGCATGCAGTGCTGCGCTTCTGCATATTCTTTCATATGCTAGACTACATCTGCACAATGAGATACCTAAGCAAAGGAAACACAAGTGATGTGATTGTGAAATGAGCAAAATAAATTGCACGTATTTCATTTACATCACCTGTGTTTCCTATCATTACGAAGCACATTGTGTAGATCAAGTTTAGGTCTGTCCAGGGAAACATAGGAGGTTTGGACTTTGTTCAAGAGTGCAGTGGACATGACTCACTTCATTGGTAGACCTTCACATATATTATGTCCTCTATTCTCTTCAACAATTCGAAATTTCATCTGCAACCCTGAGTAGGCCTCACCTCAAACAAACCTCTGGATAGGAGACATCTTATTGGCATCCTGAAGCAATTATTTAAAATTTTAGTGTCTTGCGACACTTTTCTGAGACAACAGCAATGCAAAAGATGCACCATATTTTAAGATAGGCCTCACTTCATCTGCATCAAGATACTGTTAGTTTAAAATGTATATCTTTAGGACTGTGTAGGGGGCCTGGAGAAGCAGAAGCTTCTGTAAGTGTCAAAGTTGTTGAAAAACTGTTTGTCCTTCAATCTTTTCCCTTGTCTTTTGTAATTTTTAAATACATGTTTTAATATTTTTCAAATGTTTGTTCTCTCTTTCACAGATTGAAAGTATAAAAACAAAAAGTGAGTAATTTAACGACAATTATAAGGTAAATGTTTTGTACTCTTTTCGTTACATTTCTATCACATTTAACTTCTATTAGTTCCACTGCTTCATTTCTTTAACCCTCAGTTTCCTGCCTTTGCTACTTCCCTCATTCCTTTCTCTATTACCTACTTACTCAACTCCTTCCACTCTTTTTCTCAGTCCCTCTCTTCTCATAGTTCCTCACTCTTGTTCACTCACTCCGTCTCTATTACTCTTAGTGTCTTTGACTGATCACTGTATCACTATTTGTTCATAATGCTTTCTCTGTGTAGTTGAAGCACACTAAGGGGCATATTATGAACACAGCCAATAAAATTATTGCTCTTTTTATTGGCAGAAAACTGGTGCAAAAGTGGTTTTAGCGGCAGTTTTCTGCCGCAAAAGCAGCTTTAGCGACACATTTCTGCCAATAAAAGCTGCAAAACTTTTATTGCCTATGTTGATGATATGGCTCTATGTTACTTACATTTCTTTGCTATTTCAATTAATCTTTTTCTGTTATTTTTTGTTTTCTGTTTTCTATTTTATCTCTCTGTTATTCCTCATGTTTTAATCTTATTTTGAACATTCACTCACATTCTCCAAGAAACTCTTCTTTGTTAATGTTATACTCTCTTTTTTTTTCTTTCACTTCGTTATCTATTTTGTTTTTTACAATTATACCCTCTTCCGTCTTTTGTTCGGTAAATAGATCTATTAAACAGTATCTCTTCTTTACTCCCTATAGCTGTCTTTCTTTTAACATCACTCTCGGTTTACTTTCCTTATACTTACTCTTTTTAAAAAAAAAAAAAAATTTTTGGTTAGCTCCCGGTCCGCGTACCGGGAAGCTAACCGGGAAGCGAACCAAAAGAAATAGAGCTTGCCAGAGTGCTAAACATTCTAGCAATTTTTTTTTGAAAGGGAAGGTAGTTCTGAAAAGAACTTTTTTTTAAAATATTTTTGTTTTATATATATTTTTTTTTTTTTGAACATTTTTTGTTTTTTTTGTATTTTTTGAACGATTTTATGTTTTTTTTGTATTTTTTGGGGGGGGAAACAACAAAAAACAGGCATTGAAAAGGGCTCAACAGGAGCAAAAAAAAAATTACTGGGGGCGGTTAGGGCAATTTTGGTGTTCATACGCCAGGTTGATAGCATTTATGCTCATATTGCCACATGCTAACAACGCACGACAGTGCATACAAGTGTGGATCATGTGGCCAAAATTTTCTTGTATGTTTGGCACAGTTTCCCGTGCCTCTGCTGGTGTCAATGAAATGGATATTCTTGATCTGGCCACAGGAGTTGATCTTGGATTTTCCTGCAAATCCCGTATTTCCGCCCGGCTATAATTGAGTGGATGCTTCCTTGTCATGTGCCTGTGCATAGTATGGTTGCCATAACTATATTTCTTATCCGTCCCTCTGGATAATTTTTCTTTACAGATGAGGCAGGTGACATACCTCGCATTCACTTTTTTTTGGCCACGAGGGAGCGAATAAAACTGCCAGATGAAACTGGCTTTCTTATGGGAAACCCGGGGCACTTCTTCTAAGAACTGTGGTTCTTCTCCCTCCTCTTCATCCATTTCTTCCTCTTCCTCCTCAGTGTTGGTCACCACCTGGGGAGGTTGTCCTCTCTTCCCATGAGGAGGTGGAGGTGGTGGTGGGGGTCCACCAGCTGAAGCAACTACTGAAGCCATTTCTGATATAGTAATAAAGGTCTTCCTCTCACAATGATGAAAGTCAGAGTGAGGAAAGAAGGAGGGGTTTTCATCATTTGGGAAAAACAATACTTCTCAACCAATGAAAAGTGTTATTTTTAGGTCACCTGACCTAGCCTTACATCATTATGAAACCAAAAGTGAAATGAACCAATGAAAAGTTTTATTAACAAGTCACATGACCTCTCACGCTCATGTTACGCGCTGCGGAACGCGCCCCGGTTAGCTTCCGGGTCGCTGAGCTTCGCGCCTCGGTCCGCGCCCCGGGACACTTCCGGGTGCGCTAACGCGGTACGTCACAAGACGCATTACGCGGCAACGCGATACATCGCGCTTTCGCGACGCGCCGCGGATCGCTTCCGGAGAGCTGCGTTTCGCGCCTCGGTCCGCGCCCCGGGGCACTTCCGGGTGCGCTAACGCAGTACGTCATAAGACGCATTACGCGGCAACGCGATACCGTCACTATGTTGATTTCTTACCGGTTCGCGGACCGGGTCGCAGCATCAATTTGAGCTAACGGAAAGCTTCCCGGTTCGCGGACCGGGAGCGAAACAAAAAAAATATTTAAAAAAAATTATTAATAAACATATAAAATATATTTTTGGATTTAAAGAAGAATACATTTTACAGCTATAGTTATTAGCTTTTAAAAAACCAATGAAATTCACTGAAAAAACCATAGGTTATAGACCATATATAGTTAGGAATTAGCATTTACAAAACCTTGAAAATTCACTGAAAAAACCATAGGTTATACACCATATATAGTTAGGAATTAGCATTTAAAAAACCTTATTTTACTCACACAAAACCAATGAAATTCCATATATAGTTAGTTGTACTAACTATATATCGCGCACCCGCAATCCACTGCTGATCATGTCACATATTACATCATTCATGACATGGTCAGTGACATCACTGATGACATCACTGATGACATCTCAAATGACATCACTGATGACATCACTGATGACAACATCCAGTGACTGTATTTTTCTGTAAAGTTAAAATATGTCTTACATATTTAAGAATGAGTGGATGTATAAGTGTCTGGATGAAGGATTTAGTAGGTGCATGACTGACTGTATGAGTGAGTGGTTAAATGTGTCTCACTGAGTGCATGGGTTAGTGACTAAACTGTCTTAATTTGTGCATCATTATGTCTGTTGTTCTGTAAACTGCTGCATGTGTTGATCAGTAGCTATATGAGTAACTATATGGGTTATTGATTGGTTGCCCAAGCATTTGTATGGGAGACTGAGTGTGTATGTGGGTGGCTGGGAGGTGTATGACTCTGTGCATAGATGTATGGGTTCAAAAGTGCATGTGGAAACAGCTGTATGGGCGGTTGACTGTGTGCATGACTGTATTGGTGAGTGAATAGATATCTCAGTGCTACATGTCAAAGTAAGTACATATGTAAAATACAGTACATGTGAGAGTTGACATATATAAATAACTGTGCATAAGAGCCAGTGAATGTGTGAGTGGCTGTATGGATCATTGTGAACTTGTATCCAGGATTGTATAAGTGAGTAAATATGTTTTAGTATATGTTTGAATAAGTAAGGTGTGTATAACTGTATAGTTGTGAAAATGGAGGTGTGATTGATTCTTTGCATGACTGACTAGGTGTGTAAGTAACTCCATGGATGAGTGACAGTCTGTGAGTGTCTGTTTACACTGAGTGTATCTAAGGTTATATTAGAGTCTGAAGAGGTTCATCGTATTATCACATGAATGATGTCATCAGTGATGTGATCAGTAATGTCAAATGAGATGTCATCAGTGATGTCATCAGTGATGTCATTTGAGATGTCATCAGTGATGTCATCAGTGATGTCATTTGAGATGTCATCAGTGATGTCATCAGTGATGTCACTGACCATGTCATGAATGATGTAATATGTGACATGATCAGCAGTGGATTGCGGGTGCGCGATATATAGTTAGTACAACTAACTATATATGGAATTTCATTGGTTTTGTGTGAGTAAAATAAGGTTTTTTAAATGCTAATTCCTAACTATATATGGTGTATAACCTATGGTTTTTTCAGTGAATTTTCAAGGTTTTGTAAATGCTAATTCCTAACTATATATGGTCTATAACCTATGGTTTTTTCAGTGAATATATATATATATATATATATATATATATTAAAGTCCACAAAGCACCCACGTGCAGCACGCACTCCAGCCAGCTCTCTCCAGGTAAGGGAGGGAAGCGGGTACAACCAACGTCAGCAGAGCCTGACGCGTTTCGGGCATCCGCCCTTCATCTGAGGCTTCTCTGCTCTGAAGAAACTGCCAACATCAGGATTGCAGAAAGTAGTCCCTTTATTTATTGCAACATCCATCGCAAGGTATTCTGGGATCTGCAGTCCTACCATAATAACACCCAAGTGGGCTGCAGGCAGTTTTTTTCAGAAAATGTCACAATTCACGGGTGTCCCGTAAATATCCTTCCCCGTTCAAATCTTGAGCCTAGCTGCTCTACTCCGCCGATAAACGTACCAGCAGAAGAGACGCTTCATATGCGGTGGTGCGAGCCCCGGCCGGGTCGGCCGTCCAATATTAAAGTCCACAAAGCACCCACGTGCAGCACGCACTCCAGCCAGCTCTCTCCAGGTAAGGGAGGGAAGCGGGTACAACCAACGTCAGCAGAGCCTGACGCGTTTCGGGCATCCGCCCTTCATCTGAGGCTTCTCTGCTCTGAAGAAACTGCCAACATCAGGATTGCAGAAAGTAGTCCCTTTATTTATTGCAACATCCATCGCAAGGTATTCTGGGATCTGCAGTCCTACCATAATAACACCCAAGTGGGCTGCAGGCAGTTTTTTTCAGAAAATGTCACAATTCACGGGTGTCCCGTAAATATCCTTCCCCATTCAAATCTTGAGCCTAGCTGCTCTACTCCGCCGATAAACGTACCAGCAGAAGAGACGCTTCATATGCGGTGGTGCGAGCCCCGGCCGGGTCGGCCGTCCAATATTAAAGTCCACAAAGCACCCACGTGCAGCACGCACTCCAGCCAGCTCTCTCCAGGTAAGGGAGGGAAGCGGGTACAACCAACGTCAGCAGAGCCTGACGCGTTTCGGGCATCCGCCCTTCATCTGAGGCTTCTCTGCTCTGAAGAAACTGCCAACATCAGGATTGCAGAAAGTAGTCCCTTTATTTATTGCAACATCCATCGCAAGGTATTCTGGGATCTGCAGTCCTACCATAATAACACCCAAGTGGGCTGCAGGCAGTTTTTTTCAGAAAATGTCACAATTCACAGGTGTCCCGTAAATATCCTTCCCCGTTCAAATCTTGAGCCTAGCTGCTCTACTCCGCCGATAAACGTACCAGCAGAAGAGACGCTTCATATGCGGTGGTGCGAGCCCCGGCCGGGTCGGCCGTCCAATATTAAAGTCCACAAAGCACCCACGTGCAGCACGCACTCCAGCCAGCTCTCTCCAGGTAAGGGAGGGAAGCGGGTACAACCAACGTCAGCAGAGCCTGACGCGTTTCGGGCATCCGCCCTTCATCTGAGGCTTCTCTGCTCTGAAGAAACTGCCAACATCAGGATTGCAGAAAGTAGTCCCTTTATTTATTGCAACATCCATCGCAAGGTATTCTGGGATCTGCAGTCCTACCATAATAACACCCAAGTGGGCTGCAGGCAGTTTTTTTCAGAAAATGTCACAATTCACGGGTGTCCCGTAAATATCCTTCCCCGTTCAAATCTTGAGCCTAGCTGCTCTACTCCGCCGATAAACGTACCAGCAGAAGAGACGCTTCATATGCGGTGGTGCGAGCCCCGGCCGGGTCGGCCGTCCAATATTAAAGTCCACAAAGCACCCACGTGCAGCACGCACTCCAGCCAGCTCTCTCCAGGTAAGGGAGGGAAGCGGGTACAACCAACGTCAGCAGAGCCTGACGCGTTTCGGGCATCCGCCCTTCATCTGAGGCTTCTCTGCTCTGAAGAAACTGCCAACATCAGGATTGCAGAAAGTAGTCCCTTTATTTATTGCAACATCCATCGCAAGGTATTCTGGGATCTGCAGTCCTACCATAATAACACCCAAGTGGGCTGCAGGCAGTTTTTTTCAGAAAATGTCACAATTCACGGGTGTCCCGTAAATATCCTTCCCCGTTCAAATCTTGAGCCTAGCTGCTCTACTCCGCCGATAAACGTACCAGCAGAAGAGACGCTTCATATGCGGTGGTGCGAGCCCCGGCCGGGTCGGCCGTCCAATATTAAAGTCCACAAAGCACCCACGTGCAGCACGCACTCCAGCCAGCTCTCTCCAGGTAAGGGAGGGAAGCGGGTACAACCAACGTCAGCAGAGCCTGACGCGTTTCGGGCATCCGCCCTTCATCTGAGGCTTCTCTGCTCTGAAGAAACTGCCAACATCAGGATTGCAGAAAGTAGTCCCTTTATTTATTGCAACATCCATCGCAAGGTATTCTGGGATCTGCAGTCCTACCATAATAACACCCAAGTGGGCTGCAGGCAGTTTTTTTCAGAAAATGTCACAATTCACGGGTGTCCCGTAAATATCCTTCCCCGTTCAAATCTTGAGCCTAGCTGCTCTACTCCGCCGATAAACGTACCAGCAGAAGAGACGCTTCATATGCGGTGGTGCGAGCCCCGGCCGGGTCGGCCGTCCAATATTAAAGTCCACAAAGCACCCACGTGCAGCACGCACTCCAGCCAGCTCTCTCCAGGTAAGGGAGGGAAGCGGGTACAACCAACGTCAGCAGAGCCTGACGCGTTTTGGGCATCCGCCCTTCATCTGAGGCTTCTCTGCTCTGAAGAAACTGCCAACATCAGGATTGCAGAAAGTAGTCCCTTTATTTATTGCAACATCCATCGCAAGGTATTCTGGGATCTGCAGTCCTACCATAATAACACCCAAGTGGGCTGCAGGCAGTTTTTTTCAGAAAATGTCACAATTCACGGGTGTCCCGTAAATATCCTTCCCCGTTCAAATCTTGAGCCTAGCTGCTCTACTCCGCCGATAAACGTACCAGCAGAAGAGACGCTTCATATGCGGTGGTGCGAGCCCCGGCCGGGTCGGCCGTCCAATATTAAAGTCCACAAAGCACCCACGTGCAGCACGCACTCCAGCCAGCTCTCTCCAGGTAAGGGAGGGAAGCGGGTACAACCAACGTCAGCAGAGCCTGACGCGTTTCGGGCATCCGCCCTTCATCTGAGGCTTCTCTGCTCTGAAGAAACTGCCAACATCAGGATTGCAGAAAGTAGTCCCTTTATTTATTGCAACATCCATCGCAAGGTATTCTGGGATCTGCAGTCCTACCATAATAACACCCAAGTGGGCTGCAGGCAGTTTTTTTCAGAAAATGTCACAATTCACGGGTGTCCCGTAAATATCCTTCCCCGTTCAAATCTTGAGCCTAGCTGCTCTACTCCGCCGATAAACGTACCAGCAGAAGAGACGCTTCATATGCGGTGGTGCGAGCCCCGGCCGGGTCGGCCGTCCAATATTAAAGTCCACAAAGCACCCACGTGCAGCACGCACTCCAGCCAGCTCTCTCCAGGTAAGGGAGGGAAGCGGGTACAACCAACGTCAGCAGAGCCTGACGCGTTTCGGGCATCCGCCCTTCATCTGAGGCTTCTCTGCTCTGAAGAAACTGCCAACATCAGGATTGCAGAAAGTAGTCCCTTTATTTATTGCAACATCCATCGCAAGGTATTCTGGGATCTGCAGTCCTACCATAATAACACCCAAGTGGGCTGCAGGCAGTTTTTTTCAGAAAATGTCACAATTCACGGGTGTCCCGTAAATATCCTTCCCCGTTCAAATCTTGAGCCTAGCTGCTCTACTCCGCCGATAAACGTACCAGCAGAAGAGACGCTTCATATGCGGTGGTGCGAGCCCCGGCCGGGTCGGCCGTCCAATATTAAAGTCCACAAAGCACCCACGTGCAGCACGCACTCCAGCCAGCTCTCTCCAGGTAAGGGAGGGAAGCGGGTACAACCAACGTCAGCAGAGCCTGACGCGTTTCGGGCATCCGCCCTTCATCTGAGGCTTCTCTGCTCTGAAGAAACTGCCAACATCAGGATTGCAGAAAGTAGTCCCTTTATTTATTGCAACATCCATCGCAAGGTATTCTGGGATCTGCAGTCCTACCATAATAACACCCAAGTGGGCTGCAGGCAGTTTTTTTCAGAAAATGTCACAATTCACGGGTGTCCCGTAAATATCCTTCCCCGTTCAAATCTTGAGCCTAGCTGCTCTACTCCGCCGATAAACGTACCAGCAGAAGAGACGCTTCATATGCGGTGGTGCGAGCCCCGGCCGGGTCGGCCGTCCAATATTAAAGTCCACAAAGCACCCACGTGCAGCACGCACTCCAGCCAGCTCTCTCCAGGTAAGGGAGGGAAGCGGGTACAACCAACGTCAGCAGAGCCTGACGCGTTTCGGGCATCCGCCCTTCATCTGAGGCTTCTCTGCTCTGAAGAAACTGCCAACATCAGGATTGCAGAAAGTAGTCCCTTTATTTATTGCAACATCCATCGCAAGGTATTCTGGGATCTGCAGTCCTACCATAATAACACCCAAGTGGGCTGCAGGCAGTTTTTTTCAGAAAATGTCACAATTCACGGGTGTCCCGTAAATATCCTTCCCCGTTCAAATCTTGAGCCTAGCTGCTCTACTCCGCCGATAAACGTACCAGCAGAAGAGACGCTTCATATGCGGTGGTGCGAGCCCCGGCCGGGTCGGCCGTCCAATATTAAAGTCCACAAAGCACCCACGTGCAGCACGCACTCCAGCCAGCTCTCTCCAGGTAAGGGAGGGAAGCGGGTACAACCAACGTCAGCAGAGCCTGACGCGTTTCGGGCATCCGCCCTTCATCTGAGGCTTCTCTGCTCTGAAGAAACTGCCAACATCAGGATTGCAGAAAGTAGTCCCTTTATTTATTGCAACATCCATCGCAAGGTATTCTGGGATCTGCAGTCCTACCATAATAACACCCAAGTGGGCTGCAGGCAGTTTTTTTCAGAAAATGTCACAATTCACGGGTGTCCCGTAAATATCCTTCCCCGTTCAAATCTTGAGCCTAGCTGCTCTACTCCGCCGATAAACGTACCAGCAGAAGAGACGCTTCATATGCGGTGGTGCGAGCCCCGGCCGGGTCGGCCGTCCAATATTAAAGTCCACAAAGCACCCACGTGCAGCACGCACTCCAGCCAGCTCTCTCCAGGTAAGGGAGGGAAGCGGGTACAACCAACGTCCTAACTATATATGGTCTATAACCTATGGTTTTTTCAGTGAATATATATATATATATATATATATAACAATCCAAGACGGGTCCTTCCTGGATCAGTCCCTCAGTCAGGTGGTGCGTCAGCCGGTAAAACCCAAAGCCGGTTCGTTAATGTCAAAAATTACAAAGAGTAATGACGCACTCTCGGAGGTCAGTTTGCTTAAACTACAAATTTTTAATCCTCCACCGCTGCGCGTTTCCACACCATGTGATCAAGACACATTTGGTGTTGAAATGCGTAACGGTTGAAGGATTAAAAACTTGTAGTTTAAGCAAAATGACCTCCGAGAGTGCGTCATTACTCTTTGTAATTTTGTATATATAAATATATCAATCAAGTTTATTTGGAAAGCAGCTCCAGTATAGAGCACTCTCAACACCAGTGACACTCTAAGTTTGCTCACCTGAAATGTCTGCTTTTCTATCAAAGTCTTTAAGTGCAGGCTTAGGACAGTGCCATCCACTGCGAGATAGAAAGGAAGCAACCCCTGACACGTGTTTCGCTCTCATTAGAGCTCTTAAGAGAGGTACAGCTTTGTCCAGACACAAGGGAGCAACTAGTAATTCCCTTTCAGCCCATATGTAGTTATTTTCAGTGTATTTTAATGTGAAGGAAGTACAGGTGTACAACTCTCAAACTTTGGATTTTAAGTTATTTGCTGCACTTATATCTCCTCTCTACGGTTAAATTGCTACCTCTTACCTAGGAGTAAAAAACATACTCTGGTGTGGACTACTGTTTATATTTCTTAAAAAATGTGTTCTTGTGTAATAAAAAGGACATATCAAATCATATTTGCAAGCCGAAGATGGAGCTCGTGTACATATGTTTCATTGTGTACACACGTGAGATACAGGCCTCTTTCGTTATTGTAAATGAGTTCTTTGTATCCGATGAACATCAGGCGTTGCTTTGATGTGTATTTTCTGTACAGCATGTGATGTGAGCAGCGAGGAACATTTGCTGTAGAGAAGAAATCCCAATTTAATTAGAATGTGTTGAAGCCTCACAGCTCGCGCCGAGTCTTAGGCAGCCCCATCCATGCCTTCCCTCCGGTGCACTATTGTATTTTTTTCTGTAAATATTAACTTCATTAGTATGGATGTCCTTGCTTGTTTGACTGAATCACACAGCTCGCTGGAAAGCAAGAAGAGCGCTGCACACTCTATGGTGTGCACATGTTCCCGCTCACGTCCTTTGACGTGCTAAAACATAGTATTTATGTAAGGATTCCGGCAGTGCGGTATCTAGGATACACACCTCTAGTTCTACTTTACATCAGAGTACTAGGAGTCACTTGACATTGAAATGGCATCTGAACAAACGCTGGATGGCATGTCTAACCAGAAGGGCATAGAGACATCAAATAATCCCACCACATTGAAGGAAAATCGGTGGGCGTCTGTGTCAGGTGACGGTGATCTTTAGCTACCGTTTTAAGATCTGGCCATGGTGCCATACGAATGTACTTTAATGAAAAGATTAATACTGATGTACCCCACGGGGTTTTTTTTTTTTTTTGTAAGAAAAAGGCAAAACACCCAGCAGTAACAGTGGCCACTGCTGTATTTCAAAAGGCAACATTTCATAATATATGATATCACTATACAGAACAAGGACCCAGCACATCCCTTCCCCCTTCACCAACAACACCACACACATACACTGAAACGCACACAGTGTCATCTCCCATCATAGGCAGACTTCAAGCCCATCTCTCTTTACTACATATTCCATTCTATGATATGGAATTCAATTTTTTCTCCATTAGGCAATCTTTATTTATGACACTCACATCACCCTAGCCTGTAGAGAAGCTTTCCTCTCCTATTTTATCATGTCCGTGCCTAGATGTGACCCAGAAGCACGGTTCCGTTGTAGAATACGAAAAGCTGTCATGGCCCCATAGGTACACGCACCGCCTACACTGACCAGTTCTACTGTATAAAAGGCAGGAACAGAAACCGAGTGTGGTCCACAAAGACCCTGGAAAAATAGGTGAAACATAAATCAAAATGCACAAACAGCTGAAGGATTCCAGACTCCATTCGAAAGCTGATTGTCATGTTGAATAGAGTCAGGGGAGAATATGTCCGCACAGATATCTGAAGTTCACCGTATTGATGTTTCTCTGTTTCTTTTAAGTTAATCCACGTGTGATTGCCATTTGTCACGTCTGTGCTTTCCAGGTCTGGGTTGAGATGCTTTTGGCATTGGCAGCTTTGAGTTCTGTATCCCGAGAGGTACCCTGCTGGGTCTTATGACTTTATCTTAATAAACTATAATCTAAATCTAATTGGAATTATCTGTATTCTACTTACTGATGTTTTGGATGGAAGAATCTGCAGACCATCAAACAAAGCATGGCAAAAAAACGTATGACAACCAGAGGTACAGACCTAAGATCCTTATTTAGAGTTCGGCAGGTGGGATACCTCTTCTCAAACGTGGTGGATGTCCTGCGCACCATATTACAAGTTCATATAGCCTATGGAATTTATACGATGTTGGATGGAATATCCATCACGTGTTAACAGAATATCTCATCTGCCAAACTCTAAATAATGCCCTTCATCTTGTTTTTATCAACCAGATGCTAGATAACCAGTGTCATCTTCTTTACAGCTGCTTCAGAGTACTATAACCCAATAAAAAGGTATTTGTGGTTTGTTTTATAATTGGACACACAGTAACACACTGAAAAAGAAAGAGTGCCTTATTGAGTGCAGGACAATTGTCATTCACTATACCCAGGAAAATGGTGCCTGAAAAATAGCCTAATCAAAGCAACCATCTCCACAGGATCCACAAACAGGAAGTCTCATCACAAAATAAATGGCCCAAAACATAATGGAATAAGCATAGATCCAGTAGAAACATGTGGAAGTGTAGCACACCTCGTTCACGCATATCGAGATGCTAAAAACTGGCTGGCAGAAGTGAGATAACAAAATGCAGATTTATTTTCCAGGGACTTCAGGCAAGGTTAAAGTAACTTTTTAAAAGTAATATTTCAAAAATATTTATTACATATCCAACTTTACCGGCGAATTGTTCTTGTAATAAATATTTCAAAAAGTAAAAAAAAGTGTTTCCAAAGGGGAGATAATATTTAATAAACTTCCCAGTGCTTTCCTACGGAACAGCCAACCTTGCTTTAGTTTAGAATAGCTTTCAGGGCTTTTGTTCACTGCAAGTTCATGTTTAACATTACATTTCATCATCACAAACTTTATTTCGGTCCTCAGAACAAAAAAGTGCAAATGCTTTCAATTCATACAAAGATTTTAGATACATACAAAAATACATTGGAAATCGACTAAGAATATTACTCCATTGCTTAAAAATTTGATTAAAGTATAAAATAACACAGAAGCGTCAACAGGAGCCTATTCCTAAATAGGTATAAACGGCATGGCCCGCCATGCTGGCTTAGTGATAAAAATAGCGCTGAAAATGGGACCAATTTCACAGTTATACAAAGATTAAATGAACAATAAAACACCATAAATGGTACTTAAAAAGGCTATATATTAACAAGTATGATGATGTTACAGTTTCAACACAGACCTTCGAATTTCCCACGTATTACCGAGAAACTTTGCTACTGCGCAGACTACCAGCAGGCTAGAATCAGATTTTAAAATGCGCAGTGCCTCGTGATGGCACCGAATGCCAAAGCGCTTGCAGATGGGAACAAGCCATTTGCCTCTCGGCCGCCGATGCAGTGGGCAGGCAAAAAATATGTGAGCAATTGTCATCAACAGCAAGGGGACAGCCTGGACAAAACTGTGATGGAGTAGATGGCTGTAATGAGGAAGCTATGAAAGAGTTCAGAGGAAGTGAGCCGAATCTAAATTGCATGTAAAGCTTCCTATCCTGAGGAATCGTGATAGCCTCCAGGTATTGTTCGTATGAGCTGGACAGTTTGAACTCCATGGTTAGGCGACCTCAGGATGGATACGATAGAGAAGACTGAGCCACCCAATTCCAATATTGTTTCTTAAGCAATTCCTTGCTAGGCAGCCATGCTGGATCCTTAGATTCCCACAACCCCTCTCGTCCTATTGCGGTAAGCAAAGATTTCACCTAGTCAATCCAGGTAATCTTCTTATAGCGATCCAGTGCCTTCACTTCGAAGAGGGCAGCAGCATAAGGAAGCAGCTCGGGGTTGGAATTCAAGCGAAGCCAAAATAAAAGGGGGCGTAACTTGGCCCTCTTGATAATGGTTGCTCGTCCCATATCCGGCCTTCGTGGATTAAGAGGGGTGCTCTGCTGGAGTGAAACCAGGGCCCTCAGGAATTTATTCTAAATAGTCAGAAGGCCTTATATCTTTCCGAATCCCCACAGTTCCGCACCGTACAATGCTGAACCTAATGTGTAGAGGGTCTGCTACTGGTTTACTGTGGGAGGTCCTGTGCTCTTTAATCAAAGCCCCAGTTATCTGTCTATGATGGAGAGTGCGCTTTGATACTTAGGGCTTCCAGGACATATCGTCTGAGAGAGTGATCCCCAGATAGTTGAAAGTTCTCACGCTCTCCAACCGGACCCCACCCAGTGTTAGCTTACCTTTATACGTTTTATGAGGGTTCAGCTTTCAAAGCTTTGTTTTCGAGGAATTAACCTCTAGGTCTCTGGAGTCACATAAAACCTTGAATCGGTCTAAAAGCAATTGTAGCCCTTCAGGGGTTTTAGAGACTAACAACGTGTTGTCAGCGAACAACAGTGTTACCACTTTGTCACCTCCAAGGTTGGAGCCATCTGCAGGGACCTCAGAAAGGTGCTGGACTACTCCATTTACAAATAACGAGAAGAGTGTAGGTGCCAGTACCCAGCCCTGTCAGACCCCCTTGTTGACTTTGATCAAATCAATGAGCTGTCCTTGATTGCCCCAAACAAACTCTTGCATATTTAGCCTTATAGAGGCGGCTAACAAGAGCTAAGACCATAGAGGGGAGGCCCATCTCTTTGAGAACAGTCCAGAGCTTATTTCTTGGAACTAGGCCGAAAGTGGACCTTAGATCAATGAAAGCTGCATAGAGGCTTCCCTGGCCAATAACCTCAGTCTTCCAGGTCAATAGTAGAAATCGGAACACCTGATTGATGGTGATTTTTTTTTTGGCTGAACCCAGCTTGATATGGGGACAAGTTATTGTGGTCGCTGATCCAGGCCTGCATCTTCGAAAGGCATGCATAAGCGAACACAGTCAATGAGACTAATAGGCTTATAATTGGAAGGTATAGATCCATCGCCCTTCTTGTATACTGGGATTACCTCTGCTTCCTTCCATGAGGATGGAATTTGGGCCCCTGCTGCGATCCTATTAGCTAAGACCAAGATGTAGGTTGTCCAGTTCTCTGGATCTTTTACAAAGATGTCACCTGGAATGCCATCCGTGCCAGGGGCTTTATCCCTAGACATGATTTCATCTTTAGAGAAGAAATCAATGGCAATAGGATGAGCATAGCCAATGTTGGGGTCTTCAATATCTGTGACACAGGGTCCAGAATAGAGTGACAAGAGGTGATCAAATCAGGCTGCTGTTGAAATATTATTAGTTGGTGGCAGGGGTCTATTTGCATCCCCCCTGATTACTAAAAGCCAGAATTGCTGGGAATCTTTTCTGGCGCAGGCCTCTCTGATTTTCTCCCATCTATTCTTATCCCATTCCCTTTAGCTCTAGCCTGGGCTAACTAGTAGGATCTCCTCACTTCCCTATTTGGTTCATATTGTTTGCCCTAATAACGTGGGATAGTCCGTACTGGAGGCTCCTACACTCCTTGTTGAACCAGACAAACTGCAACCTGGTCTTTCTAGTTGCCTCGGGGAGTCTTGGTTCTCTAAAATAAGTTGCCAACTGTTCAAATAAGTGGCCATGGCAAGCCGGGATCTCATACAGCCCTCCCTAGTTTTGGGCCAGTCTATGTAGCTCTGCAGTGCTCACCAAAAGATTGGATTTATTTCGATTTTGTCTACATCCAAGGTTACCTGTGACTATTTTAGGCCCCTATTTGTTTGGTGAACCTCCCTTGTCACGAGGATGATGTTAGGGTAACTCAGGGGGATGTTCCAAGGGTATACCAAGTACAGTTCCAGAGGGCTGTGGTCGCTGTCTGTGGTATGACCCACAGTCATATCGACCACTCAGGGTCATAATTTCAGGTCCAGCAGGAAGTAGGGTATGCGATTTATATTGGTAGTTCTAATGTAAGTATTGACCCCCGTTTTATCTGACTTTGTGTGGCCATTTGCTGCCCTAACGAACTCGAGTGAGGGCATTGAGCTGGAGTGCTACTTGCGACCATTTTTTAATGGGGGTAGGTCAAGGTGGGGAACAAGCCACATCTCTTCTTCCTCCCTACTCCCAAATATGTCCTCCTTCTCTAGGGGTTCAAAAGTGATGTTAAAGTCGCCAGCTACCGCCAGTAGGGACTGTATGGCCCTGTTGTCTAGTTGTTCTTCAAACTCTTGGAGAGTGGTCGACCTTCTACCTGCTCTGGTTCCTCGTGCATAGACATTGAAAATGTCAATTGCAGTACCATTTGTTCCCCTAATTTGGACAGCTAGAATGTCAGGGCTATTGGACATGAGCTCCCATATCGTACATTGGAGCGCAATTTTCATCCAAATCAGCAACACCCCGGCTGGGAGGCCTGGTTTATTGGAGCATGCTGGGCGATGGAATGTGAGGAAACCTGGTATGTATACAGGGCAAATAGTCCAGGTTTCCTGAAGGATACAGATATTAAAGGGTTCAATAAATTGAATCCAGTGCATAAGGGGCATTTTCGACCTCACCCCTGCCACATCCATGAGACTAGACTAAGCCTGCTGGGTTAGCTTGCTCATTAATGGGGGGTGAGTTGCGTTATGTTTGTGGTATTCCTACACTTAGGAGGCAACCAAGTTTGTTTGCGTCAATCGATGGAGTTGCTTGGGGGGTTGTCGGTACTAAAGAATTGCAAAAAGTGGTCAGGGGTAGAGGAAATGCCCTGATGCGCAAGTCTACCTTTGTTAACTTGTGTCCATACATTTTGCATCCCCCCAGGAACTACATGAGTGACTGGTAGCACAGGGGTACACTTGGTGGTGGCGCATGTAGAGTGCTGGTGTGGTTCTGCCATGCGAGGATGAGGGTTATTGCTAAGCAGAGTCGAATTTGTTTGCTGGTTAGAGATCTGCTTCAGGAGTTGGACTTCAGAGTCACCTCTGGCTAGAAGGAATTTAACCTCTTTAGTGAGATCTTGAACAGCAGATTTCAGCAAATTGACTTCTGACCTCAAATCTGCTATAATTCTAGAGGCAACAACATTGTTCCTAGGTAGCCTATCTGAGGAGACCTCGCCCCCAATCCAGCACTACCACCTTCCCTTATCTCCTCCACTACCCCATCTCCCATAGCGCCGTTGCCCCTCTCCAACCCCTTTGCTCCTATTTGCTTACAACTTAGATTCAAAAGTGGTGAAAATCGGTTTGTTAGGATGAGTTCAGTATCTGCAGTGGCTGGTGCAGTAGTTAGAGGTGCAAGGATCCTTGATTCAGCCTCTTCTATAGTAGAGGGCAGTGGTGTATAACTAATAGGGGATTTATTTGTACTACATGTGGTAGCGAACATTTGGGGAATGCGTTTTTGTGGCTTTGGATTTGAATTGATTGGGGGATCGATCAGTGTTAGGGGGGACAGTAGGTTCGATTAGGTCCTACGGGGCTGATGGATCAAGAATTTCCTCACATTCAACTAAAAGATCGTCAATCCGATCTAGGACACAGTTGCTTCCTGCAGACTTACGAACCTGTTTGGCTTTGTTGATTTTAGGCTGAGCCTCCCCACTCCCACAATCAGTTGACTTTCTTTTCCCCGTTCTCGGATTTGGGTGCAAATTTACAGGTAGAATAGGATGATGAAATAATTGAAGGCACCCTCACGCGATTACTTGCAGCCACACTGCCACTCTACAGGCCCAACAGTCGCTATTGCACCAAGAACCCACTAAACCCCATGCCCCCCACCCCACTAATGGCCAGTAACGCTAGCCCATAGCTGGTAACAATTTATAGGCACAGATATTCAAAACAGTGTCATATAGGAGCAGCAAACCACTGTGGGACTCGAGTTCAACAATAGATGGGCAGATAAACAGGACACAAACAAAATAAGACAGGCAGCCCAATCACAAAGACTACAAGGAGTACTTTTGACAACTCCGTTTCTTGGCTTGGCGCAGTCTGTCCTAAGGTTTGCCAAAATCAAAACCCAAGAGGGCTGGCCCTGCCTTGCCTCTTCCTGTCATTGACTGGCAAGGACGGGCCCGCCCCCGGCCCTGGAGAACGATGGCGCTTAATAGCGCATTGGCAGCCCCTCCCTCCAGGCAGCAGTGCTGTGCAGGGCTCGAAGTCCCCCACCAGGACCAGCAGCAACAAGACCGGCGTCCCCATTAACATTACATTTAAACATCCTACTTTTAAAGACCATGCACGCTTCCATAGAGGCAATAAGGCCATAGGGATGGAGCTTTATATAATATGTTTTGGGGATTTTTTTAAAGACAAATGCCTCATTTCAACACCTAACTATAGGGGCAATTTGACCTTTGTTTCTTTTTTCCATTGAAAATGTACACATGTATATTCATATATGTATACTAACCTACGAAGTTGCGATGTTGTGGCACTTCTGATGTACTTATACTCAATGTAGTTTACTGTGAAGTACAGATGTACAATCCTCACGTTGTGGTGGCCAACACAATGAAGTGGTGGAGCGGATGGAGGGGGTGAGGGGTAGCGTGGTGGAGGGTAATAATTATTTTTTTAAGTCACTTACCTGAAGCTACTTGCCGTATCACTCCTCTCGCCTCGGTGGTCTGCTGTACTGATTCCTGGTCCCAGCAGGCACTGACGCAGCATCAGACTCCCTGTGCAATCCCCGCACTGCTCTCATTCTATAAGAGCAGCGCAGGGATTTCCTGAGCAGGCTGAAAAGAAGCTCCACTCAGGACAGGTAGTCTGTGCTATTTCTGCAGCCCGGCTGTTCAATATAGCCCGGTTGGAGAAACCGAAAGGCGCATGTGTGTTTCGCCGGTCTGAGACGGCCAGCCAAACACACATGCGCACATAGCACTCCTCCTCCCCCTCCCAAGCAGGGGAGGCTCCTCCATTAGGTGGAGGAGCGCCGCCCCACTGCTTTCTCACAATGCTTAAAGCAGAAAATAAAATGGTATTTTAAATACCGTTTTTTTCTGCTACTCGCGCTGCGAGAAAGCAGAAAACAGGGGTATGCCTGGTTGGTGGCGGGCAGGAGGATATGCCTGGTTGGGGGCAGGCAGGTGGGCGGGGCAGGGAAGAGTGACTTACACCAGTCTGAGTACCCTGACTGTTTGGTCGGCCGACCAAAGCAGTCATGCAAACTCTACATTTTCTCTATGTAGGCTGCATGCAGCCTACATAGAGAAAATGGCCTCCCTACAGTCGCCCGGCTGGGCGCTGTCCAGAACTCTGCACCAATCACAACGCTGCCATTGCAGCGTTGTGATTGGCTTACAGGAGGGGAGGGAGCATTCCTGTTCCTGTTCAGGAGCAGGAAAATGCGGACCAGCCCAGGAGCAGAGGCGGCGCGGGACCGGGGCCTGCTAAATTTTAGTTTTATTTTACCCAAATACCCCCCCCCGTAGTAACACCCGCGCAATAACCCCCACATGACCCCCCCCGACCCGTGAGAATTGCGAGCCGTGACTGCTCCCATGCCCAGGACCTGCCCCTCTCTGCACAAGCTGTCTCAGAGCTGGCAAACGAAAAATAAAATGATTATGGTATATCGTTTTATTTTTTACGAGCTGGCTCTGAGCCAGTGGGGCTCCCCTCCTCCACCATTGCAGAGGAGCCGCGACTGCCCAAATTTTGCAGTTAGTTATTTACTACACTAATTTCTCCTCTCTGCACTAAAACCACCACCTCTTGCCAAGTATTAAAGAACATTAGTGAGGAATGCTGCATTTTTTTAAAACATTCGTACGTTTTTTACAAAGGACATATCAAATCACGTTTGCATGCTGAAAAAGGCGCTGATGTACATACGTGTAGTGATTAAAGTCCACGCAGGAAGGATGACATTCAGAAAGCTTTATTGAAGATAGTTACTTGTAGAATAATTCCCGTATAATAGGTAGTTATGTTCTGAAGAGCAGCTCCACCAGGAGCGGCCTCTTGCTGCTCAGTCGTCAGCTCTCACTTCCAACCTCCCAGGTACCCATCATTCCAAACGCATCATCACTCCAACATTCCGTGAGCACACACACAAACACACTGGCTGAGCAGGGGATGTAAAAGTCATAACAAGAACATGAGTAGGATACAATATGTTTGATTGTGTACACAAGGGAGATACAAACATAACTCTTCTTCTAAAAACGAGTTCTTTGGATATGATGAACAGCAGACACTGCTTTGATGTTTATTTTTCTGTACAGCATATGATATGAGCAGCGCAGTAGTGTTGCTGTAGAGAAGAAATCCCAATTTGATCAGAATGTGTCGAAACCTCGCAGCTTGCTCTAAGTTTTAAGCAGAACCCTCGATGCCTTCCCTCCTGTGGAATATTGTATTTTTTCTGTAAATATTAACTTCATTATTATGGATGCCCTTGCTTGTTAGATGGAATCGCACTGCACTTTGCAAAGCATGAAGAGCGCTGCACACTCCACGGTACGCATATGTGCCAGTTTGGGTCATTTGCTGTGGTAAAACCTAGTACTTCTGTGAGCCTTCCTGAAGTGCAGTATCTATGACACACACCACTTGTTCTGCCTTAATCTCGCGTGACTTCGATCAGAGTATAGGGGGGGCTCGAAAGTAAAATGGCGCCTGAGCAGATGCTGGGTGACCTGTTTATTCAGAGAGGCATGGTAACATCAACTGACCCCACCACATTGAAGGAGAATCAATAGGCACCTGTGCCGGCTGATGGTGTGTTTTAGTTGTCATTTTGAGCTCTGTTCATGGTGCCGTATGATTGTATGTTAATGAAAAGATTAACACTGATGTACCCAGAAGTTAATTTATTGCAAAAAAAGGCAACTCACCCAGCTCTAACACTCACAACAGCTCTAGTTTTAAAGGCACAGTCCTATAATACATGATGTCACTGTGCAAAGCAAAGACCCAGAATATCCCCTCCCCTTGCATAAAAACACAACACACATACACTAAAATAAACATACTGACACACTCAGTGTCAACATCCACTATAAACAGTCTTCAAACTCTTCGTTCATTACCAAATACTACTAGCTTAAAGACATTAACTGCTGGCTGAAAGACAGTAACAGAAACTGAAGTTAATCACCGTAGACCCTGTGGCCATAGAAGGAACATGCATCAAACCATGCAAACAGGTGAAGGGTACCCGAGTCTGTTCGAGAGCAGGTTGTCAATTTTGAATAGAGTCAAGGAAAAACATATATGCACATATATCTCCAGTTCACTGAGAGAGCACAAGTTTGAAAAAAATGTATAAGTGTACCATATTTACAAGCACGTAGTTAGTTAACATGTACTTTGCACCAGAGTGTTTATATTTAGAAGTGAAATACACCGAGTGTCTTATATTCAGTGGTGAAATGCATAGAATGTTTAAGTAGAGTAACAATAATCATAACTGTGTGAGACTAATGTAGAAATGTTGGAATGAATATGAAAACCTCATGTTCTCATGTTAAAGGAATCATGTTAGAGTTGAATAGAGCTTTACAAAACCAGTATAATGTGTAGGCCTCATGGCAATTCACAGAAAATCTAAACGTGCTGCTAAAATAATGTGAGACAAGGTTGACGTGGTTCTTCCAAATGTATTATCGAACTAAGTTTGAAATATATGCTTTATAGATGTGTTGTTTTAGAAACGTATGCTAGTTAAGAATGTTGTTTAAATCAAGTTAATGTTTTAAGAGTGCAGGGACCTGCTTCATGTAAATCAAGTAGGCCTGAACTGATAATGTCATATCGTTTGAACTACCATGTGCTCGTTAAGGAAGAAGTCGAGAGGTGTCCAGCACAGAGCTTGGAGTGTGTTTTATGACTCAAAGATATGGTGGAGTCTGGAATTTGAGGCCCACTGCAGGACGGACTGTATGCAGGTGCAAGGGTCTTAATCAGCTAGAATGAAAGGGGCTTTGTTCAGTGGCGCTTGGCGCAGGCCTGTAGGAGTTTCCAGGAATTTCAGGGGGTATCAGCGCACTGGAGAAGAAGCCTGGGAACCAAGGTCAACTTTAACGAGGGTCTTCAAGAGTACCATCATGGAGTTTGCCGCGCAAAGATGTACCACGTGAGGGGCGTCCCAAGGGGCGTTTCTTTTGGAAATGTGATTTGGTATTAGGGAAAGAGACCCGGGAGGAGAGCAGAGCAGATGATTTTGGGAGCCTAAGGAAGCGGATGGGTAGGCAGATAGGCTGATCAGGAGAGACCCATTATCAGAGAAGAGACAAAGAGAAGTGCGTGATCTTCTTAGGAAGTCACCACGGCTGACACCTAGAGGGGTAAAGATCTTGCTAAGTAGGGATGTCACTCAGTATAGTGTAGGGATAGACTAACCTTAATTTTCTTTTCTGTAATGACTTTGAGGTTGCAACTTGTATCCATTTTGGCAACACTTATGCTTTTTGAAATTGTACTCATTATTCTGTTTTTCAGACTCAGACTATTGAAAAAGTTCATGTTCATAGTGATACCGATTTATCTTCTTAATCTCATTTTGAGAAGTTTGTATCTTCAGTTATCTTTGACTTTATATTAAATCTTTGAAACTTAAAATTTGGTCAGTGGTCCTTTAGAGTGGTGTAAGTTTTTAAAGTGATTGACATATTGTAAGATTACCTTTTACTCAATGACAGGTACCAACGATTCAGTCGACTTAGTTTGGGATTTGGTAAGGTAACTAGTAACCAGTAATCCCGCGTTAGCATCACCATATGAAGTGCTATAAAAACCTACTAACAAGTACAGAGATAAGCCTTATTTGGAGTTCAGTGGATGGGATACTCCATCAAAAAAATAAGTGGCAGATGTCCCGTCCACCGTATTACAAATACAAATGCATTATAGCCATTAGCGCTTATAATATGGAGAGCACAATATCCATCCCATTTGGAGAGCGTAAACAGTCTGTCAAAGTCGAAATAGGCCTCTTAGTCTAGTTTTTGGGCACCTGATGCTATATAAACCTCACCACCTTCTCTGCAGTTGCTGCTTCATAGAGCTATAACCCCCCAGCGTCATAAAAAGTAATTCCTTGTTTCTTGCATAATTGTACACACAAACACACTAAAAAGGTTAGACAGCCTTGAGAGTTTAAGACAGTTGTCATTCATTGGACCAAGGGAAATGGTGCAGGAGAAAACCTAGTCAGAAGACCCATCTTTATAGAATCCTCACACAAGAATTCTCATTGCACAAAAATGGCTCCATACAACACATAGTGGAATAAGCATAGATGCAATAGAAACATATGAAAGCGTGACACAGCACATAATTATAAGGTTTATGCAGCACCCACACATAACAAAGATAACCTAATGCAAGATCTGCTTACAGTGAGACTGATACCATGGGAATTCTGTATAGTGGGTAAAACAGAAGGGAAGCGGTAGAGTAATGTGTATCAGCACTGTTTGAAATTGGGTTACTGGTTGACTGTGGTGCAGCGGCGTCACCCCCAAAAAAAACATTTTGGAAAGGAAAATTAAACCACTTGTTTTATTTTTTTATTTTTCCTTTCCTGCCGTGTCTTTGGAGCGGAGCCAGGTAGTGACAAGCACTGAGGGGAGTGGTAGCACACCCCCATCACTTTTTTTTTTGTACAAACGTTATTAATTTTTTCCCAGCACATACAATATGGAGCATTGGTGCAGTTCTATATTTCCTGTTGGACCTCAGAGTCTGTCGCACATATGTATCTTGAACAACATTGGATACAAAGTAATAACTGTCTTATAGACAATACAGTTTATAATATCCCTGCTGTTTGGTGCTTATGTGTACAACATTAGCAGCCTTCAATGAAAAGGAACTATAAACTCCCCCCCCTCCCCCTGGTAGCTACCTGTTTTCTAGATCGGGTCATGGGTTATCTCAGTGGTATTGACTACATGTTCCTGATGGAGTCAAGCATCACAGTATAGCCTATAGAAGTGTATGGGGTGGTATCCTTAGCATGTAGGAGAATAAACAATGGGCAAGGAATGTGTCTGTATACATTTCTAGCCAGTTGTGCAGCATTAGGGTAATATGCCTCTTATCAAAGCTTTTCTAGTGGCCCACTAATATAGGACTAAATCAGGGACGGTAGTGTAAATGTTCAGGTATTCAGTACGTCCAGGGTCTTGAAGGCTTCCAGGAGAGAGTCCAACTTCATCGCGATCTGTACTTTTCATAATCCCCTATACTCTTCTCCACAGAGTGCCCCGCTTTTTGCTGTGCACTCCCATCACTGCGCATGATGGTTTGGCCGGCCGTCTCAGGCGGTCAAACCATCATGCAAAGTGAAAGCTGCTTCCAACCCAGAAACACAGCTGGGTTGGACAGAGCAGGCACAGGCTCGGTGTATCCTGGAGTGCAAATTGAGGGGTGCTCAGACCAATGCATGTAATGCAATGTAATAAGGCATCTCCAATGTAATCCTATGGGAGAGCTAAGCCTTGCAGGAAGTGAAAAACAGATGTAAGAGTTTGTCTTCAACAGGACACGTACAACTTAAAAGTACATGTCCAACTTTTTAACTACACTGCACCCTTGCCTTGGGGCTGTTCTGGTCATACCTTATGTGTGACTTGTATGTATTAAAAGGAAGGTTTGGGCCTGGCAAAAGATGTATTTTGCCAAGTCGAAATGGCAGTTTAAAACTGCACACTCAAGCTCTGCACTGGTAGGTCTGAGACATTTTTAAAGGGCTTCTTATGTGAGTGGCACAATCAGTGCTGCAGGCCCACTAGTAGCATTACATTTACAGTCCCTGAGCACATGTAGTGCACTTTAGTAGAGACTTAAAAGTAAATTAAATATGCCAAATAGATGTAAGCCAATATTACCATGTTTTGAGCAGAGAACACCAGCACTTTAGCACTGTTTAGCACTGATAAAGCGTGCAGAGTCCTAAGGACAGCAAAAATGAAGTACGCAAAAACGGAGGTCTGAAGGCAAAACTGTAGGGGGAAACCACACCAAGAATGCCAGGTCTAACAAGCCCATTACTTGATGCTGTTACCAAATACCAAAAGAACTGCATTCCCACCATCAGGGTGGTACTTGGGAGAAACGCTCATGGCACAGATAAGGCATGCAAGGAGAGGCCATGGCCTTACTGGAGAAACAGTGTTGGTGTAGATGCCAAAGAGAAGCAAACCTACGTGTTGATGGCCAGAGTTATGAATCATATTATACAGCCTGCTGCCCCCCGCCCCCATTTGCCTCTCTATTTTTCTGATGGAAAGACAATCTGTGTTTGGATACAAACCTGCAACCAGCGTGTAAAACTTACATATGGGCTGTAAGTGCATATTTGGCTGAATAATTTGCCATGAGGCCAGTGATCATTGCCTGTAGCTAGCAACCACCACCCCTTTCTATACCATTATAAGAGCTAAAAACATCTCTTTATGGTAAGAACATCATAGCTCTATTTCCTATATCTAGTTCCTGTGTCTGAGCACGAGGAAATGCTGCATTGGCAGGCTGAAGATACAGTATGTAGGGATGCGAAAATCCAGACTGAATTACGTAGGCAAGTGGAAGACGCCCGATAATAGCTCTTTAGCAAATATATAATCTGTACAATAAATAAGTTCCATCAACTGTATGTATTGTACATAAGTAGGCTTGTAAAGGGTGTGTAGAGCTAAATCCTCCAGTGCTTGAAGGCACATAGGAGTGAAACACAGGGGCATAGATCAGTCAGCGAGTCTCAAATTTCCCAACTAAAAAGCAGTGAGCTGAAGGTTGGAGGGGTGAGATGACTATGGTTCGCAGTGGACTGTTTTCATAAGGAACAAAGTCCGTACTGATTTGAATTAGGTTAACCTCTATGTAGAGTGGCATAGTGAGCGACAAACAATTGGTTGTAATGCTATCTCGAGCGATTGCCACTTATTATACTATTTGCAAGCAGTCAACCCATCTTTTGGGTGTCTGATTGCCTGTAGTGTGCACAGAAACCTGTGAATGGTGCAGCTTTCAAAACCTACTGCTGCCAATGTTTGTGAACTCTGAAAAGTAGTGAAATGAAACCCATTCAAGAAGTACTTCTATGTGTGCAGATTTACTATTTTTTCGGGAAACCAGTCACTTTATATTAAGTTACCACTCCAAAAATGAACAAGTTAAGAGTACTTAGTGAAATGAGAACAATGAAAAAACCTGACACAGGCATAGCAAACCTGACTTAGAACCCCCACACCCAACTACCAGTCCCAATGATGCATTTGGTGGGTGCCTCGCAGCACTGGAACCAAGCTGCCTCAGTCTCCTGAAGTTACTCTGCCCGTCCCATCTGGACCTGGTAGTTTACCCTGGAAACTCATGACTATGCTCACTTACAGCACAATGGCCTGGCATTCCTGTGTTGGGATCCCTTATAAAGAATGTATTTTCATTGCACGTATTCTGCTTTGACACTGCTATGTGAATCCTTAATGGTAGAGTTGTCAAATTGGTGCATGTGGGTAGGGCTTCATGTTTCCAGCCCTCACCTTTTACAATTTTATCAAGTGACTGACAGCCCCATATACTAATCCCAAGTTGCAAATAGAGGTTGGCATGCCAGTAAATTAATAGCCGACCCAGAGTCAAGCCGTAGGGTCTGGCTTGGCTCTAAGAGTCCATACACGACCAAGTCATGAAAACGTTTGGCATGTGCACTGTGCAACAAATATGATGTAAAAATATGATGCAATATCTTCAAAATTCAAAAAAGTATAATTTCTTAAACGTGCAGAAGCATTTACCTTACATCAGAATATATCACTGCATAGACAGACATTTATTAAAAGGGATAGTTTTTAGGTCTCGCCTGTCAATGCGCATGCGCATTGAGCTTGCGAGACTATGGGGGCTTAAACAGACTTTAACCAACTTGCGCGATTTCATGGCGATTCCTTTCAGTGCCCGTGAAATTTAACCTCAATGCGCAAGCGCATTGACATTAAAAGCGCGTGCACATGAAAGCGTCAAGGCTCCCTCCCACGGCTATCCCCAGCATGCGCTGTGCCTCAGGCATTTCTCCTCCCCTAATTTATTCACTGCCACGGCTTTCGCTTTGACGGGCGCCGGTCCGCCTCTCCCCTCCTGGCCCCCTCTCCCCTTTCTTTCTAGCACGCTCATACAGTCCACAAAAATCGCAGCCTAAAGAATTAAAAGAAGACGTGCAAACTCCTTTCTGAAATCGCCGCCGGTCCATCTCTCCCCTCCTGGCCCCCTCTCCCCTTTCTTTCTAGCACACTCATACAGCCACGGCTTTCGCTTTGACGGGCGCCGGTCCGTCTCTCCCCTCCTGGCCCCCTCTCCCCTTTCTTTCTAGCACGCTCATACAGTCCACAAAAATCGCAGCCTAAAGCATTAAAAGAAGACGTACAAACTCCTTTCTGAAATCGCCGCCGGTCCGTCTCTCCCCTCCTGGCCCCCTCTCCCTTTTCTTTCTAGCACGCTCATACAGTCCACAAAAACAAACGAGTTCAAACTGAAATCCCCGCCGGGCCGTCTCTCCCCTCCTGGCCACCTCTCAGCATACATTGTATACATTCATACTCTAGGCTCGCATCACAACTTCGAGTCACTGTAGGGGTGTATAACTTTCAGTACAAAATACTTGGGCACAAACCGGCACTGCAATACAGCCGTGCTCACATTCAAGAATTAAAAGAAGACGTGCAAACTCCTTTCGGAAATCGCCGCAGGTCCGTCTCTCCCCTCCTGGCCCCCTCTCCCCTTTCTTTCTACACTCAAATATACAGACCAAAGAAATGAAAGAAGACGTGCAAACTCCTTTAATTCCTCTTCAGCCAGCCTCTCTCCCATTGAGCAGCATACATCAGCTCATACCATTTCGCAACACCTTTGTATAAATTTCCCTATTCACACACAAATCAACCAGCATCTCTCTCATTCAACATCATATATTCGATACATTAACATACATCGGCTCAAAACAAAGAAAAAAAGTGCACATTATTTTAAATCAGAAGCATCCACCCTCTGTCCCATTCAGCAGCATACATCAGCTCATACCACTTCGCCACACCACAAACACAAAACTGAGAGCAACTTCGAGGCACAGGAGGGATGGCTAGCTTTACTTTAAACATACTTGTGTACAAACTTAATAAAAGACACAGACTCACCACCATTCAGCAGGCCTACTATTTCCCCCCCTCCCTCTACAGCGTGCTATGGAAATTTGGGGGATTGTATCTCTAGGCTTGCACCTAATCAAAGATAGTTCACATACACTTTCTGATCTAACACATAGAAAGCTAAAAACAAATAAACATGTTTGGATAAGAAAATAGACTGCATACACTACTACAAAGTCACACATACTGTGGAAATGGACGGGCACATATTCCGTCCATAACTACACTATCTGATTTTTGAGAAACAAACAACATCTCATATCCCACCCAGATCGGGTTTTGACCAAAACACAGTACAAAACACCGCCCTCTTGGCAGTAGTAGAGGTGTAACAAATGCTCCTTGATTAAGGTGGCACAGCAGCCATTATACTTATCGACCTTAGCACAGCATTCAACATGGTGAACTATTAAAAGAACTAACTGTGCAGGTGTTATGGGACTGGCCTTAAAATTGATCATCTACTTCCTGAAAGACAAGACATTTCAAGTCTTTGAGCGATCTTGTTCCTTGGACATCTTCCCATTACAGTGTGCAGTACCGCAAAATAATCTATATTCGATTACTAGTTAGACTTAACTGTCAAACGACGCAGAAATTAACAACATCATCTATACAATAGATAATTCGTTCACATATTTATGTATTGCGTATTAAAGAATAAACTTATCAGTCAAACGACGCTGGAACAAGACAAGTGCGCATTACAAGGTAGGATTGTCACAAACACATGCTGTAAGTCACCCTCAATCGCTCTAACACATCATCACACACCCTCAAACTCCAAAACACTCACATGCACTCACCCTCACACCGTCAAAGTCCACCCTCCAACAACACCCTATAACTACAATACCACCCTACAACTCTATCCTCCAAATACAACTCCACCCTCCAACTCCACACATAAATAGTGTTAAGCAACAATTTCATAAATACGTAAAAAGCGGATTACACACTTGCAGCTATTCCAAAATGCAAACTTAAAGCAACGCAAGGAGAGTGCAGCAATTAATACACAAATATGCAAACAGGGATTGGAAAATAAAACATTTCTTTAACAAAACGCATAAAATACAGACATTACATCAATGTGCATCCTCTTAATACATTGAAATGGAAAATAAATTCAGCACATACAAAAAGTTTCCTTTAATACATCGATTAACTCAATAACATATAATCAGGCAACTTCAGCATCACAGGAAAAAAACAATGCAAACACAACATACATAAATATACTCGAAACAAAAAAGACCTTCAAAGTTCAAAAAACAGTTCATGTACGTCAAATAACAAACACCAGCTAATAAAACATTACATTACAGTTTTCGAAAACATATACATTACATATCGACGATTAAAAAAAAGCTTTTAATTAGAATTGCATAAAAAAAGATGGAAATATGACGATCGATAACAAACAATGTCACCAGTTATAAAAATACACTCCTATTCATTCGTTAATTTAAACATACTATAGATACTACATTACATTACATTAAAAATCACTTAGGAATAAAATCTTACCTGTCAAACGACGCAGCAACAGCACACGAACAAGAACACGCCTTCCGCGCACCAACATTCTCGATCTTCTGGGGAATTCCACCGTTGACGTAAGCAAATCGGAACGCCACGTCAAAAACGTCGCGCTCCGATTGGCTACAAATAAACGTCAATAAAACGTAAACAGTGACAACACAAAAAAAACTAGAACGCTGACCTAGGTAGCGTCAAGGTGACGCATTGCGTCGGCCATTTTAAAATTAATACAATTAATACGGGAGTCCACAGACACAAAAACACACAACACTACACATATTAATATAAACACACACACAGTTTAATTACATAAAATGATACACATAAGCCAGGACAATTACAAAGGGAAGCTCTATCACATTTTTATTAATACTACACATATAAAAAAACAAAACAAAAAAAAACAACTTATAAACATACACACCCTCATACCATCACCCTCACACCCCAAAACTCTCACACACCTTCACACACCCGCAATCACCCTCACACAACATCACCCTCACACACCTTCAGCCTCACACCCCCTCACTCACCCACACTCACACCCCCTCACCCTCACACCCCCTCACACCCCCTCACACACCCTCACACACCCTCACTCCCCTCAAAGCCTCACACCCCTCACAACACTCTCACACTCACTACACCGGACAGCCTCACCCTCACACACTCACCCCCCTCACCCTCTCTCACCATCAACACCCCTCTGCCTCACACTCTTACCCTCATCCCCTCACCCTCATTCACCCTCAGTCACCCTCACACCCCCTAACTCTCAGACTCACCCACTCACACACCCTCACACTCCCTAACTCACCCTCACACGTCACACACCCACACACTCACACTCCCTCACTCAACATCAAACACCCTCACTCACCCTCACACACCCTCACCAACACACACCGTCACACACACTCAGCCTCACAACCCCTCACTCAACCTCACCATCACACACACTCACACCCCCTCACCCTCACACCCCCTCACCCTCACACCCCCTCACCCTCACACCCCCTCACCCTCACACCCCCTCACCCTCACACCCCCTCACCCTCACATCCCTCACGCCACAGATGGGTGTGCGATGGGAGGACGCTCAGCTTGCAGGGCTGTGCTTCTATCCCCTGCTGCACTCTCCTGCTCTCTAGAAATGTGGCATAACAACAAGAGCTGCCATCAAAGTCACGTAAATACAAATCATGCTGCATTCCAAATGCTATAGGTGTCACATTCACAAAAGTTAAAACTATTGGCATTGTAAATGACAAAGCTATCAATTTAGCTATTTCAAAAAACGACACCAAAAAAAACATCATTTACAAGACCAATAGCTCCTACTTTTCTAATGCGAGACCTATTGCATTTCCAATGCTTGTTAAACATGAATTTAGAAACATTAATGGCTTGCCTCAAACGACAATGCCATTAGTGAACTACTGGATTCAAGCTAGCCTGTCTGATGACGGCTGATTAGCCAGAAACCGGTTCCAGTATGCTTTTCTGGTCCAGGGAAGACATGGCTTGGTAGTTCGGGCTGGACTGTTCCCATGAGGCACAGGGTCAGACTGATTTGCTTATGGTGATGTCTGAACTGGGGTGGCGGAGTGAGCTAAAGAATGATGATGGGTTAAACCCAGATCAGTTGACTGGGGGGGGGGAGTGTTTGCAATGTTCAACACTCCGTCCATCATCCCCTTTGTTTTTGCTTGGTTCGCCCTAAATTGGCAGGGTATGCCCAGACGTGGGTCCCTTGCTCACTTTGCCACTGGATTCAAGCTAGCCTGTCTGATGACGGCTGATTAGCCAGAAACCGGTCCCAGGATGCTTGTTTCCGGTCCAGGGAAGACATGGCTTGGCAGTTCGGGCTGGACTGTTCCCATGAGGCACAGGGTCAGACTGATTTGCATATGGCGATGTCTGAACTGGGGTGGCGGAGTGAGCTAAAGAATGATGATGAATTAAACCCAGATCAGTTGACTGGGGGTGCTTGCAATGTTCAACACTCCGTCCATCATCCCCTTTGGTTTTGATTAGTGAACTAAGAGGCAAGTCAGTAGTCATGTAAACCCTAAACTTGGCCCAGAGTCTTATTATAGGTATAGCAATAATATAGCTTATTAAATCAAACATAACTGGCTTCTATAGGTCACATCCTGAATTCAAGTATTTCAAAGTGCTCTCATATGTGATAATAAAGAAAAGGAGGCTCAGTGAAATATGTTTGCCTAGGATCACACAATTTGGACAGGTAGGGAAGCCTGTATTAATTCCATGTTATCTGATTTCTCATTTTGAAATTCTGCCCCCAGATGTATCTCTCTCGCTCTCCCGGTTTACATCAAGGGTCACTGATTTGTTTTTTATTCTTTGTGCACAATGAGAAAAACCAACACAGACATAGCAGACCCCACTCAGATCCCCAGACCCAATGACAAATCCAAGAATGCTTTTATTTGGGGGAGTCTTGCCCCAAGCACACCCCTAACCCTGAGGCTACAACCCTGGTGCAACCTGCAAGCCAAAGTAACATTTCGATAAAACATCTTGTACTGTTTCAAAAGACTTCGCCGGAGGTCAACCATGATGCTGAGGGTGTCTGCCCTGCAGGTCGTAAAATTGTGTACTCCATGAAAGAATATCACCCCGTCATACACCACAAATTATAGGTCCACTTGAAAAACACAGACACCCAGGTGGTGTAGGCTAGTAACAGGGTGTTCAGAGGATGAGGCAGAACAAATCAGGGGAAGATCCTCCGCCAAGTAGGAGGAGCATCGCTCCACTGCTCTCAGAGCAGTGAAAAAAGGAAAAATAAACTGATAACACCATTATTATAATTTTATTTTGTGTTACAGTGTTGTGTTAGGGTGAGGCGGGGCTGGTGGCGGGACAGGGAGGAGTAGTAGTTTATGCACTTAAGTGCGCATGACGGTTTAGCCGGCCGCCTTGAGCCGGCCAAACAGTCATGCACACTTTGTATGTTCTTCAGGCTGTAATGCACAACTTGATGGGGAACATGCATAGGCTCCCTGTCCCAGTCTGAGCTCCGAACCACCGCCACAGTAAATGGTGTCCTAGTGCTGCCGGCTTTTTGAGGTGCCTCAGCCTGTGGTTGCCATGACTGACCCAGACTAAATCTTCTTCTGATATTGTTTTCAGGGTATTTTGTAATAATCATCTCTGTTTTAGAAGCGTAGCTCCTACTGGTGCAGCAGGTGTGGTGGCACAGTGGCCCAAAGCCCTGATGGGTCGATTGAACCCTGATCATTGCTGTGTTTTACTACCCCCAACAGCAGTCGGAAAGAGGCATTTTTCTTGCTTGCACCACAACCCATGGCATCCTTGCCACACCTGCTCTTTTTGAATGATACAGAGTAGTATTTAACAAACTGGGTGTGTGATAGCTGTTCGATGGCTCTTAGCAATTACTTATGCATCACTTAGGACAGTAACCTACCATTTGCTCGACGAGCAGAGCTACTCTAACCCTGGTGTGGTTGTAATGTGGCAATGTGTAGCTGTGTTGGTATGTGTAAGATGATCTAGTTGATGTGATATGATGGTTATTTGCATGTGGTACATCTTGTAGGAAAGCTATTTTGAGAGCAAAGTTATTTATAACTATTGTATTTATGTGGTATGATGTGCTATCTAAGAAGCACTGGTTTGTGTCAGGACATTGTTTCATTGAGGCAAATATTTGGATTTTTCCTACAGGATTAATCGAAATAGAAAAATAACAAAGGAGAAAGGCAACGTAGTAGTTACTGTATTTACTCTAGAAGATCTAATCGCAGTAGTAAACCATTATTGTGAAACGAGCAGAAACCTATGCAACCTTTTTAAGTGGTAACAATGACGACTAGAACAGCAGATACATCGGGTGAGATGAGCGGAACCCATGCAGCTCGTAAAGGTGCAGATCAAACCAACTCCCCGGGGGTTGTAAAATACCAGGCAGATAGTCTCCTTATGCAGGTTTATGCTGGATCTTTAAGATCTGGACTCTGCACCCTGTTTACAAAGGAACACATGATTGCAGCAGACAGAACACCTATGCATTCATGTCCTCGCCTCCCTCCTTGACCCTTGCGAGGTATGAGCCACCCTACCTGTCTGTAAATCATGAGCTAGAGTTTATACGCTAGAGGAAGGGAGGAGCCCCGTAATTCGCCTCCTCTCCACATTAAAAATGTAATTTAAAGTGAAAAGGATTGTGTCTAGGATAAAAGTGCCCGTACTAGAGGTTGGCATTTACTTCAGCGATTAAGGACTGTGGCCAGTGGCGTAGCTAGCCCTCTGGCTGCCCGTGGCGGTCCCGGCGTATGCCGCCCCAATGCCGCAGTGAAGAGCTCACCGCGCTGGCGAGAGTTTTCTCCGTTTGCGAGGAGCGCGGGGTGCTATTGTTGCCTCAAGATGGCAGGTAAGACCGGGAGGAGGCCGTTGCACCAAAAACTCGTGCCGCCCATGGCGGACCGCCCTCCGCCTAGCTACGCCTCTGACTGTGACTAGGAAGGCAGAGGAAGTGGTCTTTAGCGTTAGTTGAGCCACAGGCCTAATATGGGTGAAGTACTAAATTAGTGAACTGCTCATCCTACCCAACCCCCACATGCTTAGCTCAGTGCATGACCTTGCCAAGTACAGAGTTAATATTATTCTGCGTCAGCTCTAGGAGGGTTCAGCCATTGCCACCGCAACTGGTGCACCGCCAAGGGTGCTGAATTCTGGGGGTGCCATGCTTGCAAGTTTATTTTAGTTTTTAAAGCACCTGTTGCGATGTTCCTTGCCTCCAGCAATTTCCAGACACCAATAAAAATGTCAAGATAACTCCATTGATTCATGTTCTTCAGGGACAGAGATGGAGTTTTGTCTTGTTGAGGTTTTGACTGATCATACAATAGCACAGAGGATTAATATGCCTGCTGCAAAGAACGCGTATCCTGCAGATCACAAAGTGCATGTAAATAGTAAAGTGGGTTATTGCTTTTCTAAGAGACATCTTTTGTTACTTGCAGTTTTGAAGTTAAAATCCTAATACAGAACAGTGAATTATTAACTGTCATCAAAGAACTGCATGCATACTGCAAAGTATAGATTAGAGCATAGACTAATATTTCAAAAATAGTTCATTTGAGTAGAAATCGATTCTTATAGTTAAAGAGAACCCCCAACTATGGATTGTGTTATGTTTTAAATTCTGAGTTTGTGCTTCCCCAGACCAAGCATTCTTAAACTGTACTGCCTACCAGTATGGATGACATGTGACTCCTACACCTTATTGTACTCTGTTTTATGTAAGATTTCCTATACGCTGATTTACAAACATTAAGATGGATTGTCTCTGTGTAATGTGTGTGTGATGCAAAGTGCTCTGACACCCTATACTGGTTTGAGTGGCGCTATAAAACTAATCTGCATCTGAAAGAGAGTGGTTGAGTGACGCTATATAACTAATCTGCATCTGAAAGAAAGTGGTTATAGAGACTTGAGGGGTACTGTTAAAAGGGGGTGGTGAGGGAATCCGTGGTGGTCCCCACCTCCACCATGGATTGGGGCGGAGGCAACAAACATTGTCGCACTTGGTTGCCACCAGCACTAAATCCGCCCCTGATCGATGCCAAAAGATGCAGGAGACCGAAACCTGTGCCAATCAGAAGGTACCAGTCAAGCCAACAGTGGCAACATCCCTGACGCCCTGTCTGGTGGCCCAGCTTCCCTTTACATTATAATAGCCTGTCGATCTCCTGATCTGTACTCGATTTCCTGCAACTGCACACTAAAGTCAGAAAAGAACCCTGACCTATTGATGTAGAAAATAATCCTTGCTCTCTTGTATTTGCTGAAGGCCTGCGGTGACTAATGAACACTGGAGACAACCTGCTGTTCTAGTTTAGGTGTTGCTTTCTTTCCATGGGCTGGAAACGAAACTGGAGGAGGATGATGTGGTGTTCGCTTACGAAATGAAACCGAAGCACTTTTTCAGAGATGATGACTCATGGTGCAAATAAATTTAAACTCGTGCATTGCATTGTTGTACTGTTAGGGCACAGATTAAATGACACCGTGGCAAAGGTGGGTTTGTGCTGGCACTGGCAGAGTTGTCAGCTGGCCCATTCAGCCAATAGCACTGAACATGCCGATACTTTGAGGCTAATCAGTGGGAAGACATGAAACCACACGCCCAGCTTGCTTCCTGCTGTGAGCTGAAAATTCAAGACTTAAAACATCTCCCTTGTGACTTAGGGAAGTTGACTGTGATAGGTTTATGTGGCTTCTGTTAGCCAAGTTAGGGATTTCTTATAACTATGAATGTGCAAAGTTGCAAATCAGACTGTTTTAACGTCATGTAATCTGATGAATTTTGGCAAAATGTACATCAAAATACTGGAGGGGGGGGGGTTAAGAAGGAAAAAAGGGTTCCCTGCCCTGCTGCAGAAATGTTCTTGCTTCTACTCAGGGTTACGAGCGTGCTTCTGAGTAGCCACATGTCGTCTTATTAGAATACCTTGATTCCCGAGCTCCCTACATCCCATTCATTCCCCGCTGGCAGAAATTGAAGGGTGGGACTCTTGTAGCAGATTGTAAGAAGGACTGACTCATGCTGTGTTTCCACACTCTGCCACTCAGGGCAAAGTTGCGTATAGCCTTGTTTAGTTTTCGCCTCCAGACACCTTTATTGATATGTTGTGGAAGACTATTGTTTCTACTACATTCAAATGTATACATATGGGGAGGGCTAGGGGTCAGCCCCTTGCTCTTGATTAGATGACTTTCTTGTCTGCCTCATTTCCCTGCTTCTTATTCAGTGGCTTTCCTTCTAAACTTGCCACAGGTGTTACCCGGTCACCACCCCCAGTCTTCTTGGCCACCGCTCAATCATGATAATCAATAACACTTCCAGACCTTGTGGTGGTGTAAACTTTGGCCGCAGTTTATTAGCAGTTATTGATAATTCACTTGATCGGCCATAACTCGTCACAACAATCAATAAATAATCATCTGTGCACAATCACAAAATAGCATCCGCCTTACATCAATTTGTACATTCGCAAATCATTGAGCCCCAGTCTTAAGTTGGTGGGTCGTCACCATAATCATCTTTGACCGCACTCTCCAGCTCAGTTCCACTCTGTGCTGTGGAAGCGAAAGCCCCCTGGGGTTACACGCTGCGGCTTCTAGGCTTCCCTTAGATGTGTAAGGGCTGCAAGTAGCGTGTCCACTCTGCATTATGCCCTTTCTTAGCTCTTCCATTGCACCATGGTGATCCTGCTGTGACGCGTCCAAAAGGCACCGCTCTGGCACTTCTTCCCCTCCGACGGCCTACCAGCGGCCCTACTGTGTTATTGGTGCTGGTTATTTGTACTTCTTCTGCTAAATGCTACAAATCCCCACGTGTTGCGGGAGTCACAGCCGCTTCCAGGTAGGTGTGGGGGTGGGTGGCTGGGAGAATGTTCGCGGACACTAGATGACCATTGCCCCTGCAGACCTCCACTTTTGGCCTTGCAGGGGGACATGGCTTTTCTTCTGCATTAGCCAGTTCACACCACTCTGACAAATGCCACATCTGTGCCCCAGCCCTTGTGTTCCTGGCACCCACCGGGGCACTTTAGCCTTGGTCCTTCTACGGTCTGGCCGCACCTTCCTGTCGCGCTCCTCTTCTTTAAGGTCAGGGATCTGGAACAAAAAAATTCTTACCAGGTTTGATTGGATAACTCGTGTCCTTCGTCTGCTTACATTCAGGAAACTACTTTCTCATTTTAGCACTCCATAGTTGTTCCTCTGTTTTCTTGCTCTCTACCCAACTCCCCTGTGTGCTGCTTTCCTTTCACAACCTGGATCTCATGCTTTTGGAGTTGCTCTCCTACCCTCAGCTAATCAGTTGTTTTCCCCAATCCTCTCTGTCCTGCTTGGCCCCCCCCATAAATTGCTCCCTCACCCATCCATGGTCAACACATGCGCTAGTCGATGGCGTTTGCGTACTCCTTGCACACTCCCAGTCCTCTATTGAACCCCGCACGCTCACTTTTTAAAAATATTTTGTTTTCACTTATCAGGAGGGTCCAACAGCTTAAATTTTCAGCTGTCTGCTCTTTTATGTAAAGGATCTGTCACACACCCTTTAATTTGTTCATTTGCCTCTCCAAGATTAGTGTTCGCCATTTAGGAACAGTACATTGAAAAAAAGTCACCACTTGATGTATGTGCACGTGTATGCGTGGTGGCGAATGTATGCGTTTAAGTTATCACATTGGGGCTGCTGAAGTGCCATGACGCATAGGCGTGCATGCATGATGATGCATGTGCATTTACATATCGCACTCGATTATCTTTTTTTGGGGATATGCTGATTTGCATAAGCGAAAAGAATTGGCCTCTGCCAAAGTAACAAACATTGGCAAAACCAAAAGCTTGCCATTCGTTTTTGTACAGCCAGAGTGATTAGTTTTGCCTTGTTGGGTTCTCCTTTATGAATAGTCTTTGCTGCAATCATTAATTACAGAACGTTTTTTTAGATTTAGGAGCAAGGTGATCTGGTGTGCTGTATATAATTGACGGCCACATTACTGGCTGAGAGGGTGATGAAAGTCAGCATTAAGTTTCAGTAATGTAGTTTAACTTTTTCAGAAATGTAATGTAGTATTCTCCTTGATAATGCAGTTTAAAAAAATTCTGTGTTTTAAGAAATAATTGGAGTCAGTTTAGAAGTAGTAGCAGACCACCGGCAGGTAATATATGCTGTTATCATTCATGTCCCATTTGAAACAATTTAGTGCTTGGGACCCATTGTCCACTAGTGAAATTTAAGCATAGACTTGGTATTTCTCATTAATAAACCGGCCTGGAGTTCTTGAGGGGCAATGTATTGTTCAGACTGCAGAGAAAAAAGTAGAGAAAGTGTTAAATATGTTTTGCAACATTTTCTATTTAGTAACTTCATTAATTATACCAAAAACAGCAATACAAAAACAAGTCATATCGTCAACATCATAAATGCCGAACATATTCTTTTAAATTTCTGGCCCATTTGTCCATGCATGCTTTTCCTCATGATTGTAGCTGCCAATGATTGTAGCTGCCAAGTGCTCCATATGATATGTAATAACTTCAGCCACATCTCGGATTTTAATCAACTAAAACTTCTAATTTTGTAATTCTTGTGACTTGTAATTTTGCTTTAAGTTATAGCCATGGTTTTAAAAAAACTGGCGGAATGTAACATAATAATAATAATCCATATTTGTAAAGCGCAAACATATCACCCCTTAAGGTTTCAAGGCGCTCGGGCCATCAGGGAGATTAAGTGAGCTACGGCCCAGAGTCACATGGTGCTGAGCTGACCTGCTGCCGGCGCCAGGGATCGAACCCTGCACGCCAGAGTGAACCACTCTGGCCGCTGCTCCACACCTCTCCCACTTAACATAGTGCCACATGACCTCTTTGTAGACATTCTGACCATGATTAGCAGAAACCCACACACTGAGAATACTTCAAGGTGAATTTTAGAATTATGTAATTGGTTTTACAATTCTGCAATGTATAGAACTATGGTTTTCCCTAACTAGACCTCGATTTCAGCTTGGTTTTCAAAGTTGTCATGTTTTCATCCATGTTTTCATTTCTCATTGACACCACAAGCAGCAAAATGTGCACTCATGCTTGGTGGTGATATGCTGTTCTCGAAGCCCTTCAGATGAAACAGTCGTGTACATTTGTATATCTCCAACTTCTCTTCCTGCTCGATCCCAGTAGGCCTATTTATTTATTAAACTTACATTCTTATTGTGTAGCTAGACTTGTTTATGTCACATCCGAAGACATTAGGTCGAAGATGAGTTAATTATTATTTATTTAGGGGATAGTGCTAGGGTGGTGGGATTAGATGACACTGTGTAACTCTGTATTGTGATTTCTTAAACCTTCCAAACGTTATGGTGCCTGTGCGATTTCCATTGGTTTCTATTGTGAATTTTATTATAAAAAGCCAGGAAGCTGTGGGTAAGCCAGACCTTTGCCTTGAACCTCTGGGAATGCTGCTCGATGTATTTTTATATTGACTGCTGCATACCTTGATCTTGTACTATTTTTGGGGGTTTTGCTCATGCTGCATCTATTTTTTCCAAATACTGCTGGCCTTTATGGCAACGTTTCTGTATCTTCTTCTACTTCCCTATGTATGACTTATTATGCATTTAGACTGATTTCGACACTAAACATAGTGTTTTCCCTTCTGTAATGCACTTAATATTGTAATAAACTTCCATGGTTTCTAACCTAATCTCGAGGTTTCTTAAGACTCAAGGCTTATTTAATTGAATTCCATTGGAAATGCTGTTCTGACATTTTATCTCATCTTTATGAGCACATGAGCTCATCAATTCTCAAGAATAACACTGCCTCTGATCCTGTAAAGACCCTTTCTCTATTATTTTATCAGATTATCAAAGACAGTGGTAATCGGTCAACATTCATTTGTATTATTTTTTTGCACAGGAACAAATCCACTTTCTCCCAGTATGCTGAGAGATCATAATATAAATTAAAAAAATAAAGTTGGATTAAAATGCAGCCTTGGTCAGAATTCATTGAATTGTGCTCCCATCATGACTCATCTTGACTTGAAAAATATTATCTATGTGGCCCCAATCAGCATATTATGAATCTCCATCATGCTAATTTCTTTTACCACATAGTGGCATGAAAAACCAGCTCAAACGCAACGTAATAAGTGAACTCATCTTATCGAATCTAATTTCATTGGGCCCCATTTATTTTTATCCCAACTGCTGTAAAACGAGACCATTATGTTCGATTGTTTTGCACTGAATCCTGGAGGTTGAACGAGACTTAAAGTAGGGTGCTTAACGACGTCGTGGGGGTGAGTAGTTGATATCAGGCATACGGGTTCGGGATTAAACCCAGATCTGTTGACTGGGTGTGAGTGTTTGATTGGTTCAGATGCTCCGTCCATCACCACCCCCTTTTGTACCGCGTTGTGTTTATACGCGGCTTAATTAAGTAATTATAGTCAGACTTTAAGCTGCCGCCCCGGGTGTCTGTAAGGACTGTCATTCAGCCCTTCTGTGAATCTGGTACTGTCCGTCACAACAGATAGGCTTGAAACACTCATCCTAAACTCAGCCAGAGATTGTGTTTTTTGCTGATTGCAGCCAAGCCTTTTAGTCCTTGGACACAGGAGGAATCCGCTCTACAAATTATTTTTCCAATATACTACGTTATTTTTTTCGAGTCCAGATAATCTTCAAGATCAGAGTCATGCTTTGCCTGTGAAAATGAAGCTCGTTTTACAATACTTTCCCCACCGTAGAGATTATACCAATACTATACTAAGTTAACCTCAATATCTCTGGTGGTTGCACACTTATTCATTTGCCAGGTTCCTTCGTAACACATTTGCAAAATTTCTGAGTGTTTCCATTCTTGGAGGCCAACTATAAGGTGTCCCACAATAGGTACACCAGCTTTAATGCTCGGCCTTTTTAAGTCTGGTGATATTAAGCATCTTTGTTTATTAACTTGAAAATAATAGGCTTCTGGGTCTGTATCTTTCAGATATGACTGCTTTTGGTCAGAACCCTTACAGTTGGCTGGTTACGAAGGCTCTTGAAACATTTTAGATCAGCCTACAAATGGATCAAGCACATGTTCATTTGGCAGCGCTGTCTGGTGATAAAGATTCCAGCAGCTTTACCACAGATTCTTGATTGAGCTGGCCACTGGTGCAGCTGATTTACAAGGATCAAACTAATAAGTGCACTTAATGTCTGTTTCCTAATAGTCATCAGTGAGTCGCCACGGTCGCCATCTTGGTAAGGTAATGTTTTGCCTCGGCTGTAAATGCAGAAACCGAAATCTTGCCTACTACTCACCTAAGTGACAAAAGGTACATACCTTACCCATCGACACCACCAGCAAAATCTATCTTCTTTATAGATGAAAAGTAATCGTATAAAGTATGTTCTATATTGTGTCTGTGCTAATTACGTGATACACAAAATATGTTAAAAGTTACAATATGAGCAGGCTTTATTACAAAGATGTACTATGTATTTACTTTTGAAAATGTAAACATTCCCTGTCTACTAAAGAGTGATTGTTCTATTTTCTCCTCCGTGTATTCTTTCTATCTTGCAGGTGTTTCAATGTTAGCTGTGCATAACTGTGTTATCTGAAATACATTTGTGACAGTAGAGGGGATTTTTTAGATGCACTTTGTTTACGAGCCTGTGTCCTTGAATACCTTTACCTGTTTCTAACTAAGAAAAGTATGTCATTTATCATGGATATGATCTCCCTTTGGATTCTCGTAAAAAAGTGGAAAACAACTCAACTAAAATGAAGTGAGGTTTATCAAATTGTATGTTGAGTGTTCTCTTCTTTTTAGGTCTCGCCTACCAGACTGCACAAGCTATCTCACTGTGAAAGAACTATGGTGGGCTTACCAAAAACATACATTGATCTTAGCTCTTACCCGTTGCTTACCCCTGATTTTCTTTGTAGTCACTCTCAATTGCTTTCCTCTTATTCAATAGCTTGGCATCTATTTGCTTGCATGGCTTGTCTCCTTCTATTGCTCACATTTAGTGTGTTTTCTAAATCTGTCCCTTGTGTTCTGCTTCTCCTTTTCGCAAATACCCGCTTGTACCTTCTATTTTCCCGCCACCTCTCCCCATCTGTCTCTTTTCTTTATTTACTTTTTTAACTAAGGCTTCATTTGCAAGCTTCTATTGCATGTATGAAAAATGCACTCAATTGCATGGCTGTCTCTTCCCCTCTAAAGTCATTTTTTCTCCATTCTGTTCAAATCTCTTTTCTTCACCCCCCAGTCCTCTCCATAGATGCCATCTGTGTGTTGGCTGTGACTGCACAGGTATTACTGGAACACGGAGAGGGCACAACAGTGCTGATTTGAGCCAGTGGTTGCAGGTGGGGACCCCTAGCTCTTTTTTTGAGGACTATCACTTAGTTTTCCTTATTAGATTTAGACCCATTGCAAGAGAGGGAAAAACATGCAAAGGAGAAAGAAAAATGCTGCAAAAGATGGAAAACATTGATAAAGAAGGAAAGCAAGGGTGAAAAAGAATCAGAAAGAGTGAGATAAAGGAGAAAGCAGAATCAGTTGGTAGATGAAAGCGGCATGACGTGGAATCAAGACTATGCAGCCTTGGTATTCAGCAACCCCAACATTCCATAGCACCGGCCATGGACTTCTGGAAAAATCTTTGGGCACCAGCTCTTATCCTTTTACAAATTAAGCATCGGTGCACAGCATACCTCCCAACTCCAAATGGACAACAGCAGCTGCTTCGTGCCCTGCCAAGTGTTTCATGTATTTATTCAGTTTCGGCAGGGTCGTGAGGAAGTCACAGCCCCCCCACCCCACCCCACCCCACCTGCAGTCAGCCCCCATGTGCTTGGCTCAGAATGGGGGAAGTAGGAGCTAAACTCCTAATGGTATCACCCTGGTTGGATGACCATATACTGCTCCTCTCTAATAAAAATCACTGGGAGAAAGACCAGTTAACCTAAAAGCTTGTGCCATAAATGCGCTAGTTTCCAGATATGTGCACGACATGGGTATTTCTGTTCATAGTTTCGACCCAGCTGCAGGAGTCATTTTCTCCACTTCTGCTTATTAACCAAGCTCTCCTTCCTTTCTTCCACCATCTGTATGATGAAGAAAATACAATTATGCAGGAGCTCCTCACAAATATGTTAAAACTCGTTCTAATTTATTTAAAGTAATATAGCACAATGTTCAGTGGCCCATGACATTAAATTATTCTACTTAATGATGATGTGAATAGGGGGCTTTAAATGCAGAAATATTGTTCCCTAGATTACAGGTAAGAGACTAAGGGCCTCATTAGGACTTTGACAGTATGGGAGCGGGCTGCCACTCCATCACCCGCTCCCACACCGAAAGAGTTGACCGCCAGATTACCAGTTACCGCGTTGCTTGGCAGGCGGTGTTTTGTGGTCCATCAGTGGTGCAGTTCTAAAGCCCATATGCGAGCCTTAGAACTACTGCGCTGAGGGAGCGCTAAAGTCCGTTCTTCCACGGCAGGAACTGTGCAGTCCAGGCCATGCAGGAACAGAGGAGCATGCACATGGGTAGCATAACATGTGCCCACTTGCATGGCCTCCCATGCACAGGAGCACCTTACTTTCCTGAGCGCCACACTTTTCATTACTGGCTCAACAGCATGAAAAGTGTGGCGGTCTGGAAAGTCGTAATAAGCTTGGCAGTGCCTCAGTGGCACCGCCAGCATATTGCTGCCACAGACCGACGCAGCACTGCCGAGGGATCGTGGATCCCCAGCAATTTTTTATTTTAACAGTTTTATATAGCGCGAACTTGACCCGAATCGGGTATCAGAGCACTTTACATAGCACCAGTTGCATTACACGAGGACACATTAATTTTTTTTGTTAGGCCGGGGTAGATTAAGTGATTTGCCCAGAATCACAGGATGTTCAGCGTCATTGCTGAGACTCGAACCCAGTTCCCCAGTTTCGATGTCGACCTCCCTAACTGTTAGGCCAACTCCTCTCCCCCAGCAATTGTGGCAGGCCCCTCACTGTCCGACTGCCAAAGTTGTAATACGGCGGTTGGACTACCTGTCCGGCAGGAGCAGCACTGCCACCGCTGCGCCACTGAGTTTGGCCGGGTAATCAGGCCCTAAGTAACAAATTGATGAGTGGTTAACCTTTAACAAGTTTCCCGAGCACACACTTATAACTATTCAGTAAATCAGTCAATATCTTGTATTTTTCTTGGTCTTTCATTTTCTTTCTTTTGATTGGCCCAGCCAGCCACCATGTCTTTCATCGTCTAGGGTGTTCCCCACGACTTCCTCAGGGCTGTGATTATATTAAATTAAAGACCAAGAAAAATACAAGAAATGTGTGTCACATTGACTGATTTACTGAATAGTTTTAAGTGTGTGCTCTGTTAACTTTTTACTGATATAGTGAAGTCCTTTTGGTCCCAATCAGGAGAGTTGGGTGGTTCCCCTCTTCCCTTCAACCAATACCATTTCAATAGACCGAGACATACCCCTACCCGTAAATTGAGAGTGCAAGAGTAACCCGGTATATCATCACCCATTGTAGTAAGAAAGTGGTTAACCTTTGCTTACACAAATTGTACAGACTTCTTCTTACACTGAGCTATGACAGCAAAGCCCTCCTTGTTCCTATTGTTTACTTTCATTATTAATTCTGAATCCTGATAGATAGTTTTGATTTTTTCATAACAGAAGTGCCTTTGAAATAACTCACTGAAACGGGCCATTTATTTTTTCCTTTTTTGTGGGGGATTTTGTTTTTTAATAGATTTTACTATGATTTAATCCCCCTCAACTATCAGGGTAACTGTATAAATGTCCATGAGAGCTGCGAATAACAGCAACAAATGAGCACCATTGGCACAGCACTCTTGTACCTTTTCTGCCCACATGCCACAGATCTTTCTCAATCCCGGCCCTTTGTATATTCACCAATAGTTACACTTTGGTTTGGAAGTCACAACCTAGCGGTGTTCAACCCTATGGCAATATGGTAAGCATTTGTATTTTACCCATTCACATTACACATATATGTAACATTTGGATTGTCCCTGTTAAAGGATCTCCTCATACTTCTTGTTCACTATGGACTGTGACAGCAAAGCCCAGTGAATAGAATTTTAGAGGCCTATATAGAGAGATATAACTTGTGTCGAGAACGCATCATCAGCTGTTTTTAGATCTCGCCTAAGCAGTGCTTAAGCGCTGCTTAGGGGGACCTTATGCCATGGCTCAAGACTTTTGCCTAAACGTGTGCATGTTTTCCATTGGTTTGTATTGCAACTCGTGCACATTTGGCGTTTCCCTTGGGGAGCGAGCAGCGGTGCCATCTGTTTTTAATTATCTTGATCGCGCTTTCAAAACAGATGGTGCTGCTGGTCACTCCCGCAAGGGAAACGCCAAACGTACACCAGTCACAAAACAACCCAATGCAAAACATGCACGTGTTTAAGCAAAAGTAAATGCTGTGAGTGTCTGCTCCCTGTTACCATGCAGAGACTGCTTGTTGTTTTAATATTCTGCTTCTATCTGCTCTCTCATGTGCCTCATTCGAGTACCTCCTCTCCTTCCGATTCTGCCAGCACCCTCCTACCCAATAGTTGTCCACCACCACCACCACGTCCACCACCACCACCACGTCCACCACGTCCACCACCACGTCCACCACCACGTCCACCACCACGTCCACCACCACGTCCACCACCACGTCCACCACCACGTCCACCACCACGTCCACCACCACGTCCACCACCACGTCCACCACCACATCCACCACCACGACCACCACCACCACCACCACGTCCACTACCACTACCACGTCCACTACCACGTCCACTACCACGTCCACCACCACTACCACCACCACTACCACCACCACTACCACCACCACGTCCGCCACCACCACGTCCGCCACCACCACGTCCGCCACCACCACGTCCGCCACCACCACGTCCGCCACCACCACGTCCGCCACCACCACGTCCGCCACCACCACGTCCGCCACCACCACGTCCGCCACCACCACGTCCGCCACCACCACGTCCGCCACCACCACGTCCGCCACCACCACGTCCGCCACCACCACGTCCGCCACCACCACGTCCGCCACCACCACGTCCGCCACCACCACGTCCGCCACCACCACGTCCGCCACCACCACGTCCGCCACCACCACGTCCGCCACCACCACGTGCCCCACCACCACGTGCCCCACCACCACGTCCCCCACCACCACGTCCCCCACCACCACGTCCCCCACCACCACGTCCCCCACCACCACGTCCCCCACCACCACGTCCCCCACCACCACGTCCCCCACCACCACGTCCCCCACCACCACGTCCCCCACCACCACGTCCCCCACCACCACGTCCCCCACCACCACGTCCCCCATCACCACGTCCCCCATCACCACGTCCCCCATCACCACGTCCCCCATCACCACGTCCCCCATCACCACGTCCCCCATCACCACGTCCCCCATCACCACGTCCCCCATCACCACGTCCCCCATCACCACGTCTCCCATCACCACGTCCCCCATCATCACCACCACCACATCCACCACCACCACCACCACACCACCACCTCGTCCACCACCACCTCGTCCACCACCACCACGTTCACCACCATGTCCACCACCACCACCCATGACGGGTAAAGTGTCACTGGAGGGCAGGGGTAAAAGGAGTGTGAACCCCGGCTGTACATGGGACATTTAAGGATGCATTGGGTGTGAGAAGACGGGAATGGGGGCTAGAAGTATTACACCAGACCCAAGATACATTTTAAAGAGGCGCAATATCACAGGGGCTCCTGTAAAATCACTTGCAGCATCTCTTCCTCACAGTGGCATACCTGCATGATCCACTCACTAAAAACAAGCATTGGCATAGCAAATAGGTCTCGCCTTTGGACCTTATAAGTGTTTGGCCATGCAACACTTGATGTTGTTGCACCAAGGATATTTATTGTGCTGGATAACTAAACACGTATAGGGTCCCAAAGGGGAGACCTATTGGCTATGCCAATGCTTGTTTTAAAGTGTTGGTTACCTCAAGCCCAGCTGCTAGCAGCTGAAAACGAAAGCTGAAGGAGTCCATCTCCAGCCACCCCAGGCAGAAGAGTGCAGGACTCGTGTGACAGCATCACTTGTGAGCAAAGGTCCAAAACAAACTTAGCTCCTTCCAATAAGATATATATTTTACTGAGTCCACTGGGAATACTTGAATTTGCAAAGCCAATAGTTTTGGCTTTAACATACAAGGGGCCACATGTACATTGGTTCTTTTTTGCGAGTTCCTAATAGCGATTCGCTATTAGGAAATTGCAAACACCTATGTATGATTACATCCTTGACATATTTAGCAATTCCTAACAGGGTCGCATTTGACCTACCTCATTAATATTCATGAGTTAGGTCGCATTTTTGTGACCCATTGTAAATCGCTAAAAACACAGGTATGGTGGCCTGCTGGGTACAGCAGACAACTATGTCTGTTTGCTTTTAAATGAAGCAATGTTTTTTTTAAATTTAGCAGTTCTTCTAAAAGGAAAATGGTATTGCATTTCAAAAAGAAAAATGGAACAGTTTCATTTTTTTTTAACAGTAGTCAGTGGTCACTGGGACCACTGACTACTCTTGAAAAAAACATTTTCGTAACCATTCACAAAGGGATTGGGGACCTTTGGGGACCCCTTCCCGTTTGTGACTGGGTTACTACCTATTTGAAGTAAGCAGTAAAATGCAAAAGCTTTGCGACCGCATTTTAGTTGCAAATCATTAGTTCATGCCACTGCGAGTCACTGTTAGGAAGGGACGCCCTTAACATATACCCCTTGCTAATACCGAATCGCAAAACCCAAATTGCGATTCGGTTTCACTCTACCGAATCGCTATTTGGGCTTTGTACATGCCAAAAAGCCTTTTTGCATTTACAATCAGTTTGCAACCAGTGAAAAGGTTTGTACATTTGGCCCTTGTACTCTTTGTTCCATTTCTCTGTGCAACCTGCCCCTTTCTATGTCTCCTGTGCAGAAGTGGATGAGCCAACAAATTACCCGGGGAAGCCGAGCCAGAACTTAACCAAAAGTCGGCTCTGATTCTAAGAACCTGTGCAGGAGCCTTAAAAATATGTGGAATGGAAACCATGCTACAAACATCAGTGCCTCCAGAATTCAGGAAAGGGCATTTCTGTACCACGTGGAAAGGCTTCACAGTAGTCTAGATTACTTGAAAAGTATTTATTAAGGAGTAAATGAGAAACTTTCCTGTCCACACCCTTATGATGACACTTACTGGGTGAACTAAGAGGCACGTCATGGGTCATGTGTATGCTATATGTGATCTAGATTCTTATCATACATAGATGGAGTAATAATATAGGCTAATAAATCAAGCACTCGAGTTTTTTTACATAGTGCCCATCCCGAACTGACCTATTTGAAGGTGCTCTTGTGTGATCATGAACAAAAAGGAAACTCTGTAAAATGGATTATTGGTCAAGCAGGGAAACTGAGATTGATCCCAGATTTTCCAGGCTGTGCAATTCAGCTGATAGATGGGCATATCTATCTGACATGAAAAGTTAATGCTTTTACTTTAATTCTTAGAGGATGAAATTAGAGCAGGTGAGGGGCTGAATCCACTTTTTATGTACTGCAGTTTTACATTGCTCAATCCTTGCTCAAGGACATAAAAGCTCTTCACAATAGACACAGGCTACAGTATTTGTTTTTTCAGCACCGTGAGATTCTCCGATATTCACAGGATGCACAGCCGAGACCAGGCTTTGCACCTCGTCCCCCATGTTACATGGGCAACTGCTGTAGCCACTAGGCCACATCACCTATTGTGAAAGGTTGGCTTGTTTTGGGCTTGAGGTTCCAAGTGGACCCCAAGCTGAGCCAGAGAAAGGCATCTGGTTCGAGCCGGGCTTGAGCTTTCATATGCTTGCCCATCTCTACTCCTATGACTGCATCCTCCTTTTCTTTGTATTGCCAAAGCTTGAGGTGAAAATGCGTCACAGGTATTGGGCACAGAAAAAGGCAGCTTGCAAGAAGAAACAACATAAATTGTCTGTGCACATTTGTGAATTCCTATATTTGTGTACTTTTGTTTGCTTTCCCAGTGCTTGTTATGTCAAGCCTAGCAGACGGCACGAGCTGTCTGGCTACAAAAGACCTTTTGAGGGCTTCCCAAAGACTTACATCCCATTGCTTGGCTTCATACCATATCTTACCGTTGGTTGGCTTTTTTGTCACTCATTTGATCGAATCTTAAGTGGCTTTCCTTTTCCAAGCTTGTCTACCTTGTTTTATTCTATCCCATGAAGCATAGCTTCTTTAACATTAGTCTGATTGGCCAGCTTCTATCCTTCCTCTGCTCAGTTTTAGGGAACTACTTTTTTTTATGATGAAGCACTCCATGAGAATGTATAAGTTATCCAGCTCTCTCCTACTCTCCCCTTTTCCTCCCCCAAATGACTACCCCCCTTGCCCCTTGTTTCTCTTATGTATTTATCCCTCCAATTCCCCTCACACTAAGTGTTGTTCTCTTATGTGCTTGTCCCATCTCCCCATGTTGTTAATTTAGTGTGCTTCTTTTTCATGTACTTCTTCCCCAGCCCCACGTTTGTGTTCTTCTGTCCCTTCTCTCTATGCTGTGCTCTTCTCCCTGCCCCCATATTGCTCTCTACTTTGTTTGATGCTTGCCCCTCCTCAGCCCCACCCATTCCCCCTCCATTTGCTGTGCCTGTAATTCCCTAAGCCCTGTGGTACTTTACTTTTTTAGTATAATTTTGTTCTTTCATGCTCAAATACATTTTTTTTTTACTTGCACCATTTTGGATCGGTAAATAAAAACGTATTCAAATGGTGCCCACAACATTCCACTGGTGCACATATGCATTTTGACACATGTATGCACCAGTGGAATGATGCAACTGTCAGCAGCGGTCACGTCATCCCACCTGTTATATTCCATTATTTGTTTTTTTACAATGCTGCACATCCTCAGGAAAAAGGCCAAAGTTTTAGAACATCACCAAAAGGGATTGACAAACCTAATCGGTCCCAAAGGTGCAACCTATTGCCGTTGCTTGTTTAAATATTAAAACAGCATTGCGTTTCCTTGCACTTACTATTTCATTAATACTAACTAAACAATAGTTGTTAAAGCTACCAAATGATGGCTCTAATGCAAACCCTGGCTGTATGAACGGCTACACGGATCGGAGGTGGGAGGGCAGAGGGGTAGTAAAAAAAAAAAAAAGTACCTCCTTGCCGCCGCATCTCTTCTCGCCATCCCTCCCTGTCGTCGCTCTGCTCCAGCCGGAAGCAGGCAGCACACAAGCTCCCTTGAGCCAATCACAATGTTGCAGTGCAGCGTTGTGATTGGTCTGAGAGCTGTGGTTCGGCGCTTAGCCAGGGACTGGTAACCCAGGCATGTTCTCCACCCAGGCTGTAATGCAGTCTGTGCTGAGAACATCCAAAGTGTGCATGACGGCCAAACTGTCATGCGCACTGATAACAGTGCATACCACTCTTGAGGGTGCCTGTTATCCATCTGACCCTGCCCCCAAGACTCAGGGACACATGACAAAACAACAATAAACCACGGTTTATTATTTTTTTATTTTTATTTTCTTTACGCTGCTGGAAGGGGGGGTGACACTCCTCCACCATAGCGGAGAAGCCGCTGCTGGTTTTAACATACCAGCACTCCCCTCACAGGCAGCATATCTGTAAATACTCAGTTTACCGACATTCAGTTGATTTGTCAGTCTTCTATGGGCACTCCTGAGCATGAACGGGCTTCCAAGTGCGGTCCATGGCCTCAGCCTGTATTTTGTTTTTTAACCACATGCAGGTTTGGACTAGGACATAAATCAAGGCCTGGACAATACAATAAACGTGGCCCCATCAGTAAATCCAATAGCTTAAAAAGTGGCGCACATTTGCAAACAGGAACAGTTTTGAACTTGTAAAAACATGATGTATATGCGTTTTGCAACTTATGGGAGACATTTGTGCTTGCTGCTGGCAGTGTTTGTTGTAATATCAATGAAATTAACAGTAAAACCGGACAAGCAGACCATAACTCAGGCCTACAAACAGCCCAAAAAACCACCCACATACTAGCCTGACAGACTAGACTTTCAGGCACTGCTAGGTTGCTCTGTAGGCCAGTCTGACCCTGACCACATGGCCAAAAATACAAACACCTGTAAAGTCTAACATCACTCAATCATCTCTACTTCTGAGGTGTATATTTCTCACTGTTTTGCTGAATGTCACCAATATTGTCACACGATTACGATACAAGGTTGGAGTTGAGATAAAAATAGGCGCGGGCACCCAAATAAAAGTGGACCTTCTAGTGAATCAGAATAGATAGTGTAAAAGGTGTCCCACATTTCAAATGTGGACTGTTTTGAGCTTGTAAAGACACGTTGCATTGGTGTTTTGCAAGGTAAGGGAGACTGCATGCATTTGTGTTTGAGGCAGCCAATGTTTGTGGTAAAATCCGGGAAATCAACAGGAAATATCGGCCCAACAGTGACCAAACCATAAAATAGGCCGATAAACAGTCAGAAATTTGGCACACGTCCCACCAGCCCTTCGGGTATTTCCCGATTGCCCTAGAGGCCAGTGCGATTCTGTTGGTAACTATGCTATGTACCGTGTCATCTGAGGTGTGTGTTTTTGGGAGCAGTGCTTATTGGCGGTAATCGCGTTGCCAGGCTGTGCGGTGTAGTTTGGCCGCAGGGCTTTGCATTGTTTTCTAGTTACACTCATAACAGCATGGTTGTCTGTGTGGGAACAGCATGGCGGCATGCTGTTCAAATATTAATCCCACGCAGCGTATTGTGTGGCACGGTGACGCGGATGTCAGTTTATCCTAACGCAAACTTTCTAAATATAGATTTGTGGGAGGGTGGAGTTCCCTGCATTATTTAGAAAGGTGCTATTTTTGACGTAAGGCATTGATAACTAATGAATGGGGCAACAATTAAAATGTCGACACCGAAATACAATTTTAACCTACATTTCTGGTTTTTCCAGGTACAAGAAGGCGTTTGACTCGGAGCCAACTTTACAGTCCGGAATTAATTATGCCGTGTTCCTCATGGCAGCCGGGCACCAGTTCGAGACATCCTTCGAGCTGCGGAAAGTTGGTAAATATAACTCAGTTTCGCATGGCACAAAAACAAACACGTGAAGGTGTGGGATTTAGCATCAAAGCTTAGGCTTTCTAAAGTAAATTGCTTAAGTTGTGGTGCCTGGTTACCTGATTCTTTCAAAACAAGGTGATTCATTGTATTATATTTTCGCATCAAGTCTCGCCTTACAGACACCTGCTAAGCAGACGTATTGTTTCCAGTATACATAGCGACCGCTTCTTTGTTGTCTAGCTCTTATCCTTGCTTCAGATTCAGTGACATTCTGACTGTCCTCTCTATTCAAGTGCATGTCGTGGCTTGGAACATTTTGGTCTCACACTGTTCTGATTGGTTGAATTGTATTCTTCCACTGCTGGCCTTGCTTGCATTCAGGGGACGTGTTTTCTTTTTTCTGTAAGCACTCCATGGGAGTGCATGTATTTTCTTCTTCTTTCTCCCTGTGTCCTGCTTCCTATTTCACTTTTCCCCACCCCACGCCTCGCTTCCTGTGTTGCTTCTCTGTGCCCTCACAGCTCGTATCCTTGCACTCCATGCTGCTTCTTCTCCCACCCCCTCCTTCTCTTTCCATTGCTTTCCCTCCTCATCCTGCTTAAAAAAAAATCCTCTCCGATCATGCCCTTCCTGCCCCTCCCCACTTTGTTACCCATCTCTAGTTATTTAAAAAAATGTTCTTTAATATTTGGGCACACACTGTAAAATCAGCGGGCTTCTATCTTACAATGCATTTTTGGAAGTGGCATAACAAAGGCCCCTGCACTGCAGGGGGGGGGGGAGGGCTCAGCACAGTAACCTCGAGTGATAGCTCCTGAGAGAGCCCAGAGGGGGGCCCTGCATGTTCTTTGCTATGGGCCCCCTGGCCCCCCTCAAGTTTCGTTACGCCACCGATTTTTGCCCACTTTAAGATGGAGGCCTGTGAGTTTGCAGGCACACGGTAGGCACCTATGAAGGAATTTCTATTGTATAACATAGGTGTCTATTTTAAGGTGATGCGTGAGCATCATCTAAAAATGGGCAAAAATCCACTGCGGAATTGATTGCATGATAATTGTGAATGTATCATGACTTTAAAGTGGTCGTGTCAGTGGCAATAATGCAGGGGAGGCTCCTGTAAGTGGCTTTATGCCTGCCTGCCCTGCCAGTGGCTTAGCTAGGGTGCCATCTTCCCTAGTGCAAGGAAAGAAATTGTGAAAATGACTGCTACTTAAGTATTGAAATACAGCAATATTTCTAGTTTAGTGAGCCTCTTAGGACCCTGGGCCCAGCACCACTGCACTTGCTGCACCACTGATAGCTATATCCCTGCGTCCTGCCTCCTCCTTCGGCACAATCCACTGTCATCTCCATTATGTCCTTCTGCATAGTGGGACATTGAATACCTGATGTGCGGTAGTGCTGCCCACCAGGCATTCAATATCAGACCGTGCACTATCCTTTCTCCCTTCTTTGTATTACACAAAAGAAGCACATTATAATAATGCAGCAAGGACTCTCTACTGAATAATTCCTATCAAATTGAAGTATACAAAAAAGTGATGGATGAAATGCTTGAAATAATCTCAGCCTCTGGAAATTGCTCAGGGCCGCATCCCCGTCCATTGGTATTTTGCACACTGTGCCTGCTCATTTTGGACCCAGCCATATATGCAAATCAGTCTTTACCTTGCTCCATTAGGAACAGGCCAGCCCAAAATGCCAGGCACAAGTGATTACCAGTAGCTAATATAAATTCAAGCATTCCAGCTGTCACATTTTCTATGCTTTCATTCAATTGAATCGCTGAACAACGCATTATTGCCTGGAACTACATATCACACTAGAAAGTCAGACTCCGTCTTGTGACTTGTCACCTGATGTGATAAATATATTGGATGTATTGCCCTAATGTCAACTCTTCAGTTTTTACACAGAATTTAATCAAGATCGGAGGTAGGAGTCCACTATCTTAGAAAGAGACTGGAAGCGGCATACATTTGATATGAAAAAGACACACAGATGACTGACGTAATGCAGAGCAAATCAAACATTCACCCCCAGTCAATAGATCTGGGTTAAATCCATCGTTCTTTTGCTCACCATGCCACCCAGGTTTAGAACCAGCTAAATGCAAATCAGCCTTTACCATGTGCCTCAAGGGACCAGTGTAGCTCAAACTTCCAAGCCAGGTCCGGGGCAACACCCTTCATCAGCCAGGCTAGCTTAAATCCAGTGACACAGTGAGCCCGGGACCCATGTCTGGACATACCCTGCGCACTTAGGGCGAGAAAGCAAAAGACACACAGATGATGAATGGAAAGCAGAGCACATCAAACATTCACCCCTCAGTCAATAGATCTGGGTTAAATCCATTGTTTTTCTGCTCACCATGCCACCAAAGTTTAGACTCATGCCACTGGAGTCAAGCTAGCCTGGCTGATGAGGAGTGATACCCCGAAACAATCCAAAGATGCTTGTTTCCAGTCCAGGGAGTACCTGACCTAGCAGTTCGGGCTGGACTGGTCCCATTGGGCGCATAGTCAAGACTGATTTGCATATAACTGGGTTCAAACTGGAATGACATGGGGACAAAAAAACTGTGGATTTAGACCCAGATCTCTGTACTGGGGTGAATTCATGACATTGTTCAGCATTCTGTCCATAATTGTTCTTTTTGCATACATGTGATATGAAGCATTATATTATCCTGTCCAAGATACACACAGTCACTCAACCCAACTCACCTACAACTCCCACATAAACACACAGACATTCAAACGTACTTTTTAAAGACACAGTACATACATTGTTTGTGATATCAGTATTCAAGGATGAAGTTGCCTTTATATGTGCTCTAATTCGAAGGAGTTATAAGTGTGATAATACATTATTGAATGATGTAGGTTTTACCCAAATTCTGAACATACAGGCACTGGGAAAGCCAGTACCATAGCTCTCACTCTAAAGGCAAAACCACTGGCTTTCGCAGTGCTGTTTTATAGTTACGGAAAGCACAAGGCATTCGTTTATACCACCATCCTGGCTTTCTAGGTGTACTCGTTCAGACACTTTTTGAAGGACAGCTGATTATCCAATGGTGTACAAGCTACATTAATGGTTATAGGTAGTGTGCAGGGTGCCTGGGTACGCTATTTCCCTCATATTTGACTCCACCTGAAAAACATTTTTCCGTAGATGGAGAAATCTCTCACCTACACATCTTAAAATATGGTACTATTTGGAGGACATTTCCACCTTATTTGCACACTGCATTCAACTTTTTTCATCTAAAATTAGATTCACAATTAATGTAGGAAAGATCTCTTGGAAAACGTTGTGTAAGAATTAGGTAAGAATTAGGAAGTGTTTCCCAATCTTTCCTTCACCCTCTTGCTTAAACATCTGACTGTTAAAGACAGGGTCACCTATTGTATCTTCTGCAGTTGTTAATGATACTTTTACCTACAATCATCTGTAGATCCTGATTCTGCGATGGAGTCCTCACTTGCGCTTAGAGAAAATGCTTTTTACTAACAAAACGTTTTGTGAATTGGTACTGAATACATATGCTAAAATACCACATATTCACAAGTTAAGGTAGTACAGTCACATCATGCTTCATTGTTGCCATACTAGCTTAACCTAAACTCCCATCCCAAGTATAACTCGTGAAATGTGGAAATTAGCTGTGAAACAGACACTTGAGTATGTTTGAGTGAGTTTCTGGTGAGCGTGTGTTTGTGGGTGTCTGTTGGGGTGTGATGGTGTATCTGGCTGTCATTGTGTATAGGTGTCTTTCTGCATACTTGGATGCCTGATGGTGAGCTTGGCATGCCGATGTGGGATGAGAATGGTGTGTTGGTGGGATGCTGATTAGATGTGAATGGGACACTGATGGTGTGTGCACGAACAACCAATGATGCATGCACAGGCAACTGATAATACTGCACAGGAGAATGATGCTGTGTGGGCCAGTGATTGCATGTAACTGGTGTGTATATGTGTGACGAGATTCTCTTATGATGCATCTAATGATAGCATTAAGTCTGAGGTATGTCTGGGTGTCTGTTTGATAAGAACTGTGTTTGTCTGATGGTGTGTGTTGGTGCCTGATGTTTGTAGGGTTGTGATGCATGTTTCTACGTATGATGGTGGGTATGGCAAATTGGTGTGTGTAGCCATATGATGGTGAGTGTAGCCATATGATAGTATGTGTGTGGCTGTACGATGGTTCGTACAGGCCCTGTTGGGTGATTAATGATGTGGGGCATTCCCCCCTTCTGTTTGGCAACATTAGGAGAGATGTTTCTTTTCAGCCTGCCACCTTGCCCAAGGATTGGTGGCATTCACAATTTTTAGTCCTCCCTTCCTCGGCCAGGGGCAAAAGAGCATGTTTTAAACCTTCCACCACCTAGTCCAAAACGAGAGGGGAGTGTGTTTGCATGGGGGTGTGGAAGGATTACATAACACCTTACACCTTCATGTTCACAAACGTTTGGGTTTAAAAAGAAACACAGACAAAGATTGTTTCTTTGTCCCCCCCGTCCCCTGTTTTGGAAAGGGATTTTGGAAAGTTAGAAGAAGAGTTCTGAAAGGATGCATTTGGGGCAAACTTCAGGTTGATCCGACTGAAAATGCTGTGCAGGGATACTACAACAGGTCAGTGGTTCAAATGCGGGCTAGCCCCCAAGGGCTGAAGGCCTGTATCAGACATCACACGAATGAGGGAACATTCATGCACACCATATGGAGTTGTGAGACAGTGAAGACTTTTATGGATAGAGATGAGATGGGGACTGTCGCAGGTCCTGGGCGTTGACGTTCCCATGGTAGCACACTGCGTTACTTATAATACCTAAGGACACAGATCTCATCAGATGTAAGTTAAACCTTCACATTCACGTTTAGGTTTATGGTAGCAAAAAAACATTAGGGGGAGTGGGGTAATCAGGTTGGATCCATCATGATGAGATGGTGGCTGGAATGCATCGTTGCATGGAAGTAGAAAAAGTGGTATACGAGGGTGGAGGGTGCCTGACGAAGTATCAACACATTTGGTCATTTGGGTCTAGGGCTTGGGACACAAGTAAAAAATGCTGGAATTCAGAGTGCAGGACTGGTGGGGTCCACATAAAATAGAGGGATGTGCTATCCACAGTCTTGGTGGTGTCAAAACAGATGCAATACTACCAATGATGTGATGTCTACTTGCATTGTTTGTATATTTAAAAAAAAAAAACTTTAAAGGTCAAATTGATCGGTGGTGCCCTGGTATGGACCCTGATTGGTAAGCTACCGAAAATGTATTGATTTGTTTGAGAAGTCGCACATTTTTCAGTGCATATTCTTTGAACTCTGCATACTTTCAAACCAAGCCTTACTGTTTCACCAGCGAGGCAGGTGGATTTTCAACATAAGTAGTGGTTCTGTCATTCCGGTAGTTCAGGGTAGAAACCTTTTTTGAAGCAACTGTGGCTCTTACTCAGGGAATTGCAGACAAAAATTAAAAAATCTTTTACGACCGTTTTAGTTCAGTTGAATAATCTTGCTTTCCCTACTGCCTGCTACAGTATGATCACTTGTGTTGTTTCTGATACCACTATGTTGGTTGTAATAGTCAGAGTCCAGGGAAAGACCATGCAGTAATATGTTTAGGCGACTGGGTAGTGCCCAACTTGTTTCATGTGCCTTATTCATTTAATGAATTTCATAAAGTACTTAAGACACTAATTTTATAGTTGGTAGACTTTAGGATCCATCACTGTTGCCTATTTAAAACGATGATGTGTGTGCTCTGATGTCTTTTGATATGTTTAAGGGAATGATTTGTGAATGGTTTCAAACATTGGATGCTGTAAATTACTGGGAACTGGCTTTGTGCTGGGATCGAGGTGTGATGAAAACAGCTCCTATATACCTTTATAAAATTAGTTTCCACTCCTTAGCTTATAAATATTCCCACTGAAACTGGTGCAAGGCGCTTTAATGTGGGATTATTTAAAAAAAACACTGGAGATGTAAAAGCATGTGAAAACAAAATACTGTATTATTGCTCTCAAATCGGGCACCAGTACAATAATACTGGTATGAATCATGGTTGATATCCCAAGTCCTGTTGTCCTCGACAAGGATCTTTTCCTAGAAGCCCTCCAAAGCCCCTTTTCCTGTTCCTTTAATTTACTGAGGCCATTAGTGAACTCCAGAGTTCGCGGTAAACGAATGGTCCTATAAGCAGCGTTGCCTGTGCAGCCATCTTTGACTAGTGCAGTGTGGCAGCTCTTGCACCAGCTAATGTTGTGTGATTAACAAAAGTAAACAAGTATAGCTGTTCGCATCACGTAAGTGTAGAGCCTGTTTCTGATAGATTTCTTAAATGCTTGTTCCAGGTCATTGCTTTTCCTCTGATTCCTCAGTGCAGCGTTTCCCAAACTGGGGGTCAGGACCCAGTGTTGGGTCACAAGCCTATTTTTGGTGGGTCAGGAAAGTCCTTGTATAAGTCACATTTAAAGCTTGTGCTTGATTTGTATCCCACTCCTTCTCAGTCCCAACAGTCAAAATAATTTGTTTACAAAGTGAATGCAACTCGACACCAGCTGATGGATACAGTCAAGCTCTCAGTGATGTGTGTGTTCCTGGCATTGTCCTATTTAAATCGATTTCAGCTTTGAGGTTAGAAGCAAGCTATACTCATATTTTATTCACTGTAACACAAGCTGAAGAAAGTCTATGGGCCTCAAAAATCTGATTATGTACTACCAGACAGTAAATGATTTTGCCACAGCACAACTCCTTTACAATGCACTCTACTTCACCGTACACCAGCCAGCAGCTGTCATTATTGCAGACAGCAGATTTCTTTCTTTACAGTAAACAAAAATCGATCAGACCCTAGCTGGTCGCAAAAGTTTGTTGTTCTAAATATTGGGTTGTGGTTATAAAAAGTTTGGGAAGTACTGCCTTAGTGTGTTGTTAATTTGCAGGAGTCCCTTAATGCTATCCCATATTAATGCAGAAGTGACATAAACGTCTCTTGCAGTGTCATTGAAAATCACTGGCCTGCCCTGGTGGCGAGCAGGAATATGTGTTCACCAGGTCCATCCAACCATTAAGACGCCAGTGCTACTGCTTTGGGGCCTACCTCCACCTGCTACCCCACCCCTACGTAAATGGAACAGCAGCGTTGCAGCAGTGGCTCCTCCGTTATGACGGAGGAGCATCGCCCCCCCCCCCCCCACCAGAACAGATGCAAAACTTGTCAACTGAAATGATAACAGGTTTATTATCATTTTATTTTACTTCATAGGGCCGAGTCTAAGGGGTGGGCCATTGTGATGACGGCATAAGAGTGGTGCTGGGCACTGCTTATCAGTGCACATGTGGGTTTGGCCAGACGCCCTAGGACGGGCAAACTGACATGCGCTCTGAGATGTCTCCAACCCAAGCTGCATTTCTTGGTTGGAGTCCGCAGGCAGAGGCTCACAGGCCCCATGGGAGCGCAAATCTGGGTGCCCAAGCCAATCTAGGCGCTTCTCTCAGCAGCATGAGAGCAATGTCTGGATTGGCCGTATAGGTGGTTGGGAGCCTCAGCCTATGCTGCAGAAGAGCGGTGATGCGGCTGATAAGTTCTTTTTGTTTCCCTTGTGCTATTGTTGTCTTCTGACACCCAAGCACTGCCCGACACTTTTCCCTGACACCAGCCGCTCCTGCGGGTTGTCAAAACAATGTGAGCGTATCGTCAAGAAATTTTTAAAAATGAAGAAATAATACCACCCTCAAGATGCCCTTGAAATACTAATCTTTCACTAACCATATTATTCTCGGGTATTCTCGCAATTATGCGGATAATTGTAATAGTTTTAAATGACTAAACAAGCATTAACGCTCATGCAAGTTTTTCACTTGGAAGCAGTGACGCCCTTCATGTTGCAATGCCATTCATCCAAGGTTTAATTGATTTTCACTTGGAATGTAGTTTGTGTTTGTCTGTGCGGAGTCTGAGTGCCTATTGGGCAACCTGGCTGTGCCAGATGGGCCAGACTGAAAGGCCAGTCATGCGCTGGTTTTGTGGCTGTGTGTGGACAGTTTTGTGGGGGTGGACCAGATTTGTGGTTGTATGTGGGCCACTATGTGAGCATCTTTATATAATGAGTAGGATGCAGTAGCAAACAGAGCTGTGCTGGCAACAGTAGATTGCAGCGGGCATTCGATGCGGCACAGGGTGTGTCTCGCATGGTATGGAAGAAGCTGCATTATGTCCTATCAAATTTGCTGCAGCAAGTGACTTGGTTCTAATTTGAAAATGAATCCGTTGCCACCTGACCCACGATAGTTACAAAGTTGCCCACTCGCCATCTGTATCCTTCCTCTAGTTGCATGAGCATCAAATGCTCTAGCAATGAAGACCCCAAAAACACTAGCAGTGGCTAATTGTCTGATTACGATGTTCGTAATTTGGTGTGAGTCCCACACACAGGAGGCACACTGGAGAATCCAGCGTGGAGCTCTCCAAATGTGGGCCACTTTTTTATTACCCTCCTCCTGCTTGCCTAATTTCTTTTTTGACCAATCCCTTGCTTCGCTAGATATTTACTCGTCTTTATACAAGCCCTCTATTCTCCCTTCTTTTTACCTCAGTTTTCTTTTTTACAAACCACTTACTCTCACACCCTCGTTTCTACCATTGTTACAAACCCTTCACTACCCTTCAGACTACTCCCTTTTCATAAACTGTATACTCCTACTGCATTACTCCTGATTTAAAAAAAAAAACTTACTATCACTACCGCGTTATTCCCCAATGTACTTTTTTTTAGCTTCTTGCTCCCCCTCCAGCTTTACCCTTTTTTTAACAATCGTGTAATTTCCCTCACTCTCTAATGCCTTTTTTTTTACTTTAAAAAACCTTGGTGCACCCTCTCCCACTTTACTCCCATTTGGTATTAAAACCACTTTCTCTTGTTTACGTCTCTCTAGCCCTGTATCTACATATTATTTTCCTTTCTTACCTGTTTGTCATGCTTCCTATACAATTAAACTTGCCTTTGCCTCTGAAACATAATATTTTCGTGAAGAAGGTCCCTGGTTAAATTTTCTTTAAAATGAAGTTTTGTCAGCTTATTTTGGTCAGGCTGACATTGTTTATTTTAGAAATTCATCAAAGTGGTGAATTACCTCTGAACTAATACATCATCTTGGCTTGCCACTGTATCCTCCCTAGATAATCACGCAGAAAAAGAAATATCACCACCTGATTGCTCCTTAAGTTCAATGCCTGCCGCTGATCTATGCAATGCTCTGTATGTCGCATGTTCGCATCCCCAGGTCATAAGTCTTATAAAAAGAAGTGGGGGGACTGACCAAGTTAGTCAGTATGCAAGTGACATCATGACGCGTGCCTTCACAGCATATGACGTCACAACACATGACTTTCCACATGGCATCACAGGAAGTGACCTCACTGAAAGTGACATCAGATAGTAAGATCTCACACATGTTTTTCAGGTGTATCATGAGTACATTTAAGTGCATTTTGAAATTTAACAAATGAGATATGGAGTAGGGTTATGCCAAAAAAGTGGCGCAATCCTGACGCAAAATTTGGGCCTGAACTAATACATTTTTTTTAAACCCTGCCACAAACAAATTGGCAACAAGGAAAAGCATGGTAGTAGATGTGTTTTGCTTAATTGGTTGCAAAGTCTGCATTTTAAAATATTTTATGGGGTTAAGGCATCTGCTGCAGAGGTGCCCAGTAAATCTCAGGGAGTAATAATAATGGTGAGATAACTTTGGAGGTTAACCATTTGTTGGAGAAATCTGCGTTTTGTGTAGTCCCACATTTGAATCAAAGTTTTATAGAAGATTAGGTTGTCTCCAGCAAGACGTAATCACCTACTGTTCTTGGGATTGTTGAACCTCTGCTTTGTTGCTACCTTCTTCGGATTTGTTATTCATGATATTGCAACACACGTGGTGTGCATCTTATACAATGTTGTGATCATAAATGTACCACTTAATTATGTGAAAGTGCTCTTATATGTGCATGTTATAACATATGCCAATTGAAAATCAATAAAATAAGTAAGCAAAGCACATCGCGTAAAATACAGATCACAGATTTTTATTTCATGTAGATAGGTAAGTGGTTTTATGGCCTTGAACACAGAGATCCTTTTGTTGCTTGAAGTTAATAAATTGTAATCCTTCTAGTAGACCACATTGAGCTATGAAGGGCATGTGACTGCTACATATTGTAACCCTGACTGTCTCATATAACACATCTTATACATTGATTTGCACACATATATGATTTATTTTGAATGGATAATGTGTATGTTATGTAAAGCGCTCTAAAACTCTGCATTGGGATGAGTAGCACTATAAAAGAAATTAAATACTGCTATTTCAATTGTTATTTGTGTAAATACTGGGACAGACCAACCCATCTGACATTCTTACTGTGCATGCACTTATTAACAGGGGCTGAACAGTTAAAAGCATGCATCTCTTAAGTACCTGTGCAGAGATAACAAGCGCTGTGCTCTATGCTTTAAATGGGCCGGTACTCCCAGGTACTGAGTACAGGCACTTCTTGTTTTAAACAAGCCGATTACCGGCACATCTCCAGTGCCAAGGAGAGTACCGGTACTCTGATTCATAAGGTGGGCACTGAGACGATGCCTGAGGGCCAGCTGTTACCCGTTTATTTGGCAGCATGTTGACCGTTTTGGCGTCTGTTGGAAATGGCCCTTTTTGCAGGGTTATCCCCAAACTTTTTGCTTTTTCCTCCTATTTTTCCCTGACCTGTTTGTGTTGGTTTTAGGACTCTGGGCACTTTATCACTGCTAATCGGTGCTAAAGTGCATATGCTCTTTGTATAAACTGTGTTATGGATTGTTATTTCCTGATTGGCTTATTTGATTTATGTGTCATTCCCTAGTAAAGTGCACTGCCAGTGCCAGGGCCTATAAATCAAATGTTGTTGGTGGGCTGCAGCACTGGATTGTGCCACCCACGCAAACAGCCCGTAATGTGTAACTCTGGCCTGCCATTGCAGAGCCTGTGCGCAGCCTGGGCCTGCAATTTCGACTTGGCAAGTGCACACACTTGCAAGTCCCTAAACCTTCCCTTTTCTACATGTGTGTCGCCCCTCTGGTAGGCCCAAAGTACCCCCATAGGCACGGTGCATTGTACGTGAAAGGTAGGACATGACCTGGTGTGTGTGGCATGTCCTGATAGTGAATTACAGCCTACTTCGTTTTTCACTATTGCAAGGCTACCTGTTCTCCATAGGCCAGAATGGGCAGTTTGATCATTACATCCTATGATCCTGACTGACTCAGGGAACGTGGTAGAAATTCGAGTTTAGTATGCCTGAACTCAGAATGATGAAATACATCTTTTAGTGAAGTTGATTTTAACATTCTGTGTTTGAAAATACCACTTTTAGAAAGTAGGTATTTTTCTGACCTAACCATCCAGCCTGCCTCTGCTTGCTTGTGTATTAGCTGTCTGGTTTGTGAGTGACAGGAGACAGAGTGAGTCAGCAAGGCTGAATAGGCACATCTACACATAGATGGGTGGGAGGAGTTGCACCTGGGTCTGAATAGGGCTGGGCTCACCTTCCACAATGCTGGCTCCACCTCCTGTGGTGCGTCTGATGACCCTGGCCCACACTGAAAAAGGAAGAAGGTGCACACTGGCAGAATGCACCCAAAACTGGTTTTAACTAGGTACAAGCCCCTCTGCCTTCAGAGGACAAAGGATTTGCTGGTATAAATACTGGGGCCCAGACCCCAGAGATATAGATTACTTCTGAACTAAGGAACCTGCCAGGAAGAAGGACCGGGAAATCTGGAGGAGGGGTTCTGCCCCTATGTTGCATGTTGAGGTGTTGTCCTGCAGTGGTTGCTTCTGTCTTGGGTAGGGAAAGGACTGGACTGTGCTTTCATCATCCTGCTGTTAAAGTTTTCCCCAAGGGCTTGAGGTAGAGCTTGCCTCTTGTTGTAAGTCTCAGGGATAGAAAAGACTTCAGGGATCTCGCTAGAATCAAGGAACCTGCCAAGAAGAAGAGCTGGAAGAGCTGCCAGGAGAAGTGCTGCCCCTTTGCTGTGTTGTTGCTTTGTTGGGTTGGCCTGCAGCTGCTGCTTCTGCTTTGGGCAGTTAAAGGACTGGACTAAACTTTCTCTACTTGTGCTGAGTATCTCCAAGGGCCTGCAACCGAGCTGGCCTGCTGTTAGGACGTCTCAGGGACTGCAAAGACTTCACCAACCTTTGGGTACCGCTTCTGGAACCGTTGTTTCAGTTGCCACAGAGAAGAGTGAACCGCGACCGACTCTGTAATCCGACTCCGTCGCCGACCTTGTGTCCTGAAGGTGTACCGCATCAAGCACCGTCTCGCCCTGCACCGCATGCCTTGGTCTCACCGACGCCATCTGCAAGATCGTCACTGAGCTGCTGCCTGCACTACATCGAGAGGCACCGCAACCTGCATCGCCTGGCTTCACTTCGCTGACCTGGTTTCACCGACACGGTCGCTGCTGGCCCAACACCTGTGACCGACTCGTCACACACAGCTGTCGGGCTCGGCTAGCGCCAATTCCCGCCAACCGGCTGTGCCGCGTGCATCACAACTTGCCAGCACCATCTCGAGCACCGTCTTGACCTGCACCACACGCCTTGGTCTCACCGACGCCGTCTGGATGGTCATCACCAAGCCGCTGCCTGCACCGCATCGAGGGACACCGCACCGTGCACCGCTTCCACTTTGCACAGTAACATCGACGGACGCCATGACCGGCTCTGTTATCTGCACCGCAACCTGCCAGCACCGCATCGAGCACTGTCTCGCCCTGCACCGTAAGCCTTGGTCTCACTGACGTCGCCTGGACAATCGTCTCCAAGCCGCTGCTCGCACCGCATCGAGAGGCACCACACCATGCACCGCGACGGATGCCACAACCAACTCGCACCGCCGTGTGAACTGCGCTAAGAAAGGTACTGTGAACGAACCTGTCCCGCTGCTGTTGGCCCGTACCGATGCGGTCAGTTGGAATTGGGAGACTCTGTTGTTTTCAGCATCACGGTAGGCGTGGACTGAGCTACCGACTAATACAAACTGTGTTTTCAATGTAACTTAGAAATTTAAAGACATTTTGCAACGCAACTAATTTTAAAGTACTGTACTGTGGAGTTTTTATCGTGTTTGGTCTTGTTTAAGTATATAAAAATATTGGATATTTTTCTAAACTGGTGTGGTGTACGTTTGTAGTGCTTACAATGTATTACTGTTGGTTATGTGCAAATGCTTTACACACTGCCTCTAAGATAAGCCTGACTGCTCGTGCCAAGCTACCAAGGGGGTTAGCAGGGGTTCTGTTAGGAGTGTAACCCCCTTACTCTGATTAGAGTGGTGGTTTCTGCCTGGCTTTGGTGCAAACCTTAGCCAACCAGAAATCCCATTTCTAACAGTGTCTGTCTGTATCATTTAGCTGAACGGCCTGCTGGATGCCTGCCGCATGGGTAAGTGGATCTCTGCTCCTAGATTGAAGCTCTCATTGTCCTCAACCGCCCCCCTGCCGGGCCTCCATGCTGGGTCGTCTTGTTAGTGTATTGCACAGTGATGTGTGCAGCCTGAATGGGTGGGAGGGAAGAGAGCCTTCATAAGTGAGTGTGCCATTTAACCGCTTGGCCTCCCACTGAGGCCTGACTCATTAGCTCCTGCAAATCCACCCCCACTCCCCTCCACCTGCTGGGACATTGGCTGGGATAGGGTGGTGGAGATGGTCTATGCGGCCTGCCTGGTACCCTGGTGAGGTGGGTGGAGGTCTACTGACCTGCCCATCCGACGCCAATATTGTTCTTCCCCTGACCTCTACCCTGCTGGACTCTGCGCATGCTCACAACCCTGAGGTGCAGACTGTCTGCCACTGCAAGCTCTCCAGCCGTGTGGCCTTCTGCCGAGGGAAGAGGAGGGAGAATGGGGTGAAAGAAGGTGAAGAGTGAGGGGGCAGAGATAGAAGGAGCAGAGGAGAGTTTAAAGGGGGAATATAGAGACAAAAGGGGTAAGCACAGACAGAGATGGGGAATACATTGAGACAGCTATGGAAAGAGTCACAGAGATTGCAGATTAGAAATAGAAAGAGTGATAGTAGAGGATTATAGAATACCTTTGGGGTAAAGAGAGTGGGAGCGAGAGAGAAATGGATACAAATGGGAGAGAAGTGAGTGGGGGAGGGATCGAGAGATTAGAGATGTGAAGATTGACAGAGGGTATTTGTCTGCTTGTTTGTGAGCGTTTGCCTGGTTGTGTGTATGTTTGTGTGAGAGAGAGAAACTAAATCAGAGAGGAAGAGAATCAGGGCACCCAGGAGGTATTTGAAAAGAAATGCATCTAATACTTGATATTAATGATGCTATGCTAGTCTCTCTAGTCCCGGTGCACATTGATTCTTAGACTGAAAGTGCTAATAGTACTGTTGATGGATTGGCTGCATTCAGGGTTTAGAAAGTCCTTGCATTGTTCCCAGAAGTGCTTCACATCACCCTTTATTAGCATATGTACCTGTTAATCTGCACATATGAAACAGTTGAGACAACTGCCAAGGGGAATGCAAGGGCAAAATGAATACTCAATAGAAGGGTTTTTTTATCATCATGTCTCACCCCACCCACTAGCCACGCCCCTAACTCAATCTAATCAGTACCTGCACTTATTTGTTCCATTTAAAGCACTGGTTGTGCTTTTGTTTCCATTCCATTGCATTTGCATTTAAGTGTGAGGTTCCAGGCCGCCTTCAGTCTGATGCTAGATCAAAAGGAGGCCTGATGGCCACTTAACTTCTGCCTTTATCTTTGGCACAGCTGGAGGTGAAAAAAAGCCCCCTCGCTTGCCTGCACATTGCTGCTGGAAATGGAAAGCAGACTACGTGCAGGAATAGCTAAACGTGTGCCGGTGTCTGAAAATTACACTGGGATAAGTTCAACATATTTCTGTGGGGCCAAACTTCTTGGCATGATGGACGGCGTCCACCCTGTGAAAATAGTGGGTGGACGCGGAGTACCTGCGGGTACCCCCAACTCGTGCCCTGCGCATCACCTACAAGGCTAACATTAGGCTTTCATCAAGCTCAGGTCAGAGACCTGAGTACCATTAAATTGGGCAATAGTAGCATCTTATTATAGTGCTTAGAAACAAGCAGTGTTGTGTAAAGCACTGTATGAAAACTAACTATCGTTATCCCTATCTGTTTTCACATGGGTGTCAGATGATCCTTCTTTTACAACCGCTTTACCATGCATCACATCCTGGTATTTTGTTTCGCATCTAATATAGATTCCATCATGACCCAATGGTCCGTTTGTTGTAAGTACATGTGCAGTGCTTTTACCCTCTTTGTCCTACAAGCCCGGAGAAAATACATTGACCTTCTTTCATGCAGGAACTGCTTTTTCCTACTCTTTTGGGATTCTACTGGTGTAACCTCTGTAGCTGTACTGAAGATCTGTGAAGTAATTTCAATAGTGGCGTAACTAGGGGCGGGCAGTCCGCCCCTGGTGGCACTTTTTAGGGGGCGGCAGTGACAAATGGTTTTCTTTTTTTATTTGATTTTCCCACTCTGTCGAATCGACTCCCGCCCCCCTCCCCCTGCTCCTACCTACACCAGCGGCAAACTCAGGGACCTTACCCGGCATCAAAAGCCCTAGATACACCACTGAATTTCAACATCTCTTATTTGCCTCCATTTCTTTGGACAATGGGTTCTAGTAGGCATGCCTTTTGGTGCCTGGCATCCTAGAAATGGTACCACAGAGCAAATGTCTCCTTACTGTAGGAGGCTTTTTCAAGCAAACAATGTATTTTGACAACAAACACCACACCAACGGTTGGTTGCAAACTCTTCCAAGTTATGCTGTACTGAGGTAACTATAACTTGATGCCTCACCATGCACTGCTTATGACCTCATATATTACATCACTAATGGCATGTTAAATGACATAATTGATGGCTGGCAGAGTGGGCTAAAGAACGGTGATGGATTAAACCCAGATCTGTTGACTGGGTGTGAGTGTTTGATTGGTTCAGATGCTCCGTCTATCACCATCCCCTTTTGTACCCGAAGTTCTGGAGAAGGCCATCAACCTTCAGCTCATCTAACATCTGGAATAAAACAACCTGCTAGACTCCTCCCAATCTAGTTTGAGAACCAACCATAGCACCGAGACCTCCACGCTCGTCGCCACGGATGACATTCGACCATCGGTGAATCTGTCGTCCTGATCCTTCTCGACCTCTCCGTAGCCTTTGACACTGTTTCCCACCGCACATTGATCAGAAGGCTACACCAGATTGGAATTAAAGAAAATGCTCTCAGATGGGTGCAATAATTCCTCGCTGGATGCATGCAGACAATCTGTCCCCCCCTTCACCTCGCAACCCAAGAGCACCATCTGCCATCTACATGACCCCGCTAGACGACCTCATCAGAACCCACATCAACAACATACCCTACGTCGACAACACCCAGCTCATCCTTTCATTCTCAGCAGACCCCATTTGTGTTGGGCCTGCTATGTCCCACCCCACAGAGCCGGACTGGCCGTAGCAGGCACCGGGCATTACCCCCTATGAGCAGCCAGGGTGGGGGTCGGTGTTGTTACCGGGGACCAGTTTTGCAGAATAGCTGCAATATCACCCCCCTGTAACAAAAGTGGCATTGATGAGACTGGAGTGGTGCTTCCAACTAGCGTGCCCCTCCCCCCTTGGGGGCCGGCCGAGCAGTTTGACAGGGCCGGTTTCGTTCCCAGTTCAGCTGTGCCACCCTACCCCTCAAACCAGTGTATTACATCATTAAATCATGTCTTGTGGGTCAGACGGGCTCCAAACTTATACCCCAGTAGTCCACCCATACTTGCCACACCTTCATGTGTTTCTGTGGACAAACCCTGGCTTTGTATACTGCCACCTACAGACCCATGCAATACTCTAGACCATTCTTCCAAACAGCCAAAGACAAATGGGCCACTGCCTTCCAGCCCCTTGCTGTGTCCCGCTTCGTTAGAGTCAAGCCAATTCTGTCCATCTTTCTTAATTTTGTTTTAGTTGCACCACGGCTGAGATCAATCAGTGTGTCGGACCAAAATAATTACATTGAGCTTGCCTCAAATTCTGCAAGCTAGAATTTGTAAAATTGCATTTTACATGCTAGTTGAGATTTTCTTTTGGTTGGTATATTGTGTATTATTTCTCTGTGCTGCTTAAATGAAACCCAGGGTTTGTTAATAATTATAGCTTTGTTTTGCCTACCTTTATACCATCCTTTACTGGTGAAGAAAAGCAAAATGTTACCATTTGTGTACATTTTTTTTTTTAAATCTTTTTATTAACATTGCTCATCTCATCATACAATGCAGGACAATGATCATAATGCATGCTGTGAAGTTGCAATTGGTTACACAACATAAGATCCCCAAGGACACGGGCAAGGCCTACAACTGTCAAGATCACGGCCCCATCCCTCCCCACAATTCCCTGTACTTCCACCATGGCCCCCATATTTTGCGCCATTTCTTAATGCATCCCCTGCTTTTATAAATAGTTTCTTGAGCCCTTTAACACCAATCCAGGTCAAGTACCCACTGATCCCACCGTGGCGGACTCTGCGATCCCCAATCTTTCGCTATGTTCCTTTTTGCCACCCATGCCGCCAAAACAAGCCAGATCTCCTTGTGTCTTGTCCAGTCCGAGTCCTGCTTAATCATGAGAAGCAGCCACCTAGGCTCCAGCGGGACCGGGGAGCTCACCACCGTCGACATCATATCAACCACCCTGGTCCAAAAAGGTACTATCTCCTGATACTCCCATAATATGTGGTAAAAGGTGCCCTGTTCCCGACATCCCTGTGCACAAAGGGCCGACTGACTCCTCCCCCAGGCATAAAGGTGAGTGCGGGGGTAGTATACTCTGTGCAGGATTTTGAGCTGCACTAAGTGGAATCTACAGCGGATTGCTATCTCCCGTGGACTTTGTAGGGCGTCCTGCCAATCATCGTCCTCCAAGTCACCAATGTCTCCCACCCACCGTGCTTGCAGTGATGTCAGTGGGTCGGGCACGTTACTAATGAGTTTGCGGTATATCGTGGAGGTGGATTTCTCAGTATTTGGGTCTAGGAGCAACCTGTCCTCAAGCGGGGGGTACTCCGGGATTGATGTACCACTCCTGATGTGGGCGTGCAAAGCATGTGAGAGGCGTACATAGTGATAATGTTGTGAGTCATGTAAGTCATATTATTTTTTTTGAAGATCGGCGAAGGAGCGAAAGGCCTCCCCCCTCCAGACATCTCCCAGATATTCTATGCCTATGAGCTTCCATCCCCGGAAACTGGTCAGACGAGTCACTTCAGCCAATTGGTCCCCATGCCATAGGGGAGATCTTCCAGTCAGGGAGCCCGACCATCCCAGGAATCTATTCGCCTCCCTCCATCATTGGACCACCACTCTCGTGTGAGATGGCCAATCTTTACCCAGTCTCCGAGCATCGAACAGCGGTTCGCAGTTCCCGACAGACATGGCCAGTCTGTCCACTCTATAGGCCAGTTCCGACTGGTCCGAGTAAACCCAATTGTTTACAACCTGCAGCTGCGAAGCCCAATAGTACAGCCTGACGTCTGGGAGGGCAAGCCACCCATCGTATACCCCCCTCGTTAGCTTATGCAATGCTATTCTAGGGTTGCCCCCATCCCAGAGGAGAGTCCGCTGAGCCTGCTCAATCTGTGCGAAGACCCCATTAGGGATCAGGTATGGCATGTTATCCAGAATGTTGAGCAGCCGCTGCAGTGCGAGCATCTTGAACATTGCTGCCCTGCCCATAAGAGAAAGAGGCAGTGATCGCCAGTGGTTCACGTCGGACCTGAGACGCGTTAGTTGGGGCTCTAGGTTTCTGGCCAGGAATTCCACCTTATCCCTCATTACGTAGAGCTCCAGATATTTAAAGCCCTCTACAGTGATGGAGGCAGGACATCCAGTTGGAATCCGCGGGGGAGGACCGGAGAGCAGAAAGATTACTGACTTCGCCCAGTTAATGGTGTATCCTGTATAACTACTGAACAGGACGAAAAGGTGCAGGGCCTGAGCCATCGAATGATACGGTCTGGCCATATAGAGCACAATGTCGTCAGCGTATAGGGATATACGCTCCTCCCAGTCATTGTTTAAGGCCAGGCCCCAAAACGACCTGTCCCTCCTTATCCAGTGTGCCAGCAGCTCCAGGGCTAGTGCAAATAGAAGGGGAGACAAAGGGCACCCCTGTCTCGTGCCCCTTCGTAGAGGGAAGGCCCTGGACACTGCACCATTAACTCTCACCCTCGCCACCGGTTGATCGTACAAAAGCCGCACCCAGCTGCAGAATGTGGGACCAAACCCCAACCGCTGAAGTAACTTAAACAGATGATGCCACTCGATGCTGTTGAATGCCATTGAGGCATCCATTGCCATCAGGGCCGTCTGAGTGGACCCCACGTCCTCTGTCATATGTAATACTCCGTACAGGCGGCGCAGGTTGTGCCGGTTGCTCCTGTGGGGCATAAACCCGGACTGGTCGACGTGCACCAAGTCCGGCAGCACCGATAGTAGTCTGTCCGCCAGGGCCTTGGCCAGGACCTTAGCCTCCATGTTGATCAGTGAGAGTGGACTGTAGGACGAGCATTGGTCTGCCAGCTTCCCTGTTTTGTGGATCATGACTATGTTAGCCTCTCTTTGGTCTGGCAGGAGACATCCTGCCTCTCGTGCCTCCTGGTACATCCGAAGGAGAGGTACATTTACTATATTTGCCTGCCACTTGTTATGCTCCACCGGGAGCCCGTTCGGCCCCTGCGCCTTCCCTGATTGGAGGGAGTTGAGGGCCCTACCTATTTCTTCCCCAGTGAGGTCTGCCTCCAGCCAATCTCTTTGCTCTTCGGATAAGGTGGGCAGCGCGAAGTCGCGCAAAAACTCTGCACAATCTTGCTCAGACCGGGTGCTGACCAGGGTACAGACTCCTTCGTAATAAGCCGCTAAGGCTTCCGCTATGTCTGTGCTGTTTGAGGCTAAAAAGCCCACCTCGTCACGTATCTCGGCCACCCAGGAGCGCTCCCTATCTCTTCGCTCGAGCCACACCAGCAGTTTGAGAGCTTTATCTCCCACATCGTATATTCGGTGTTGGGTGGCGATGGAGTAAGCTCGCGCCTCGCTCTCCGCCAGGGCCCTGAGCTATTTCTGCTTAAGAGCCAAGGTGTGGAAGAGATCATCCGACGGTGCCACGACGATTTCTTGCTCCATTCTCTATATCACAATCAAGCTGATTGACCCGCAATGACTTCTCTTTCTTTTGGCCCCCAATCAGGGCCTGGGCTTGTCCCCTCAGTTTAGTTTTGAATGCATCCCAGAGCGTGATGCTTGATTCCACGGAGCCGCTGTTCTCTTCAAAGTAAAACTGAGAGCTCTTCCGGAGCTTCTCACTTATCGTGTCATCTCAAATGCGCCAAGGATCAATTCTCGGGAAGGAGGCCCTGTTCGTCACTGGACCCTTGAGCATGACTCCAAGCGGGAAGTGGTCCAAGATTCCCGGGGTCAGGATTTGAGAATCCGTAAAGGCGCCCAGCTGGTCAGTGCGTGTGAAGAGGTGATCCAGTCAGGAGAAGGATCCGTGTCTTGCTGAGAAGAATGTGTATTGTCGGTGTATAGGGTGGTGTGCATGCCAGGTGTCCCTTAGCCCTATTGCTGAGACAGTCGCGTAGCCCGCATTCCCCCCTGGATCCCTGACCACCGCCCGAGCGATCCCAGTCCGCGTCCATCACGGCATTTACATCGCCACCTAGCAGGAGCGTCCCCCAGGGGAGAGTAGTCCGGAAGGACCCCAGGCGTACAGATGTGGAGGAGTGGAGATCAGGCGGGACGTAGCAGGAGCCCAGAACTAGAGTCCGCCCCTCCCATCTACCAGCTGCCGCTTACATACACCCGGTCTCCTCCGCCCAAATGCCAGAGATTACTATTGGCAGAGTGTTGCGAATTAGGATGCCAACCCCTCTTGAGCCGGACGTAAACCCAGAGTGGGCCACCATTTTATATCCAATTCTATCAAGGGCCTTACATCTGTTACCCCATAGATATGTCTCTTGGAGCAGGACCACGTCCGGGGAGTGCCTTTTGAGGTATTGTAGCACCAGTGTGCACTTAATTTTTTTGCCCAGCCCATTGACATTCCACGTCTAAATGTTAATGCGGCCTGGTCTCCCATCAAGGGTATTGGACCTCCCCTTCTTCCGGCTAGTTGTGTCCCAACCTGTCCTAATCAAGCAAACCCCACATGCGAGAGTACTGTAGCGAGAATGAGCATAACAAACCCCTTTTGCGAAGACAACTCCCACCCCACAGCTAACTCACCCTACCTCCCTGTGCAGTGGGACCCCCACCTCCCACCTTTCAAACATGCAGAGTGCCTGTCGTCCCATCCACCCCATATCAAACCAGAAAAGGAAACGTGAGCTTGCAGTCAGCAAAAGACGCCATACATAGTTTACGGAAATCAAACCTATTCTGACGAACAATAATCAAGCAGTCCATAAGTAGCTCTCCTGGGCCTGACTCCCACCTCCCCAGACTGCAACAGATCAACCCCACCAAAGCCCCAGTCTATAATCAAAACTTAGCCCGACAGAGCTCCCAGAGTCCTATGTCTTGTGGCATCCGAGGGTGCCCACTTGTGTTCGTCAGGCACTGGGATTCCCACTGGTCTTTTCGTCACACAGGACCAGCGCACCGACCATCACCTCACCGTCTCCCGTTACCCGGGCCCGTTCTGGATGCTAACTTGACTGTCAGCCGCATGTCTGTCCATCCCAGCACCTTCTCGCCCCGATGGGCGCTGTTCGGCTCTGCGCGGGCCGCCTGTCCTGCCCACTGTCTGCCATCCCTCCAGCCAGTCACTGGCCTCCTCTGGTGACTCAAAGAAGTAAGACTTGCTGCCATCGAGAATCATTAGTTGGGCTGGAAAGAGCATCATATACTTACCCCTGATCTCGGAGAGCCCTCTTTACCCCTTCAAAGGATCTTCGCTGCCATTGAACGTGAAGGGTAAAGTCCGGGAAGAACCGGATGGTAGCATTGTCGAGCTGGAGGTTTCCGGCAACCCTCGACGCCTGTAGGATAGCATCTCGGTCTCGATAATTCAAGATCCGGGCGATGATGGTATGCGGAGGGGCCCCAGGCTTAGGTCCCCCCCCCCAGTGCACGGTGGGATCTTTCGACCGAAAAGAACTTGGACAGACGCTTCGGTTTCAAGTGGTTGAGGATCAAGTCCTCCACAAACCAGTCCGTGGACGGCCCCTCCATACCTTCCGGGACCCCCACTATGCGTATATTGTTATGCCTCGCCCGACCTTCTTGGTCCCCCAGCCGGGCATAGATTTCCGTTTGGTTCTGCACTAGGGAGGCCACTTGCTCCTCCAGTCGTTTCGTCGTGGATTGAAGACTGCCAATCCCTGTTTCCGCCATGGCTACCTTCTCGGACATCTTAAGGAAGTCGGCACGTAGGAGGTTTACCTCTTCCGTCACTGAGTCCAGTTTGGTCTCCAGGCTGCAGTGTAACTCCCTGATGGCCACCATAATGTCCCTGAGTGATGGGTCCGGGTCGTGATCGGCCGGCTCCCCCTGCTAGCTGCCACTTTGCTGCCCCTCGCCCTTCCCCATGGCCACGGTGTACCTGTCTATGTGGTTGGATTGGTTTTAACCCAACTTTCTGTTGCGGCCCATGACTGTAAGGGTAGGCCTCCCTTGTGTGCTGTGCGGAGCGCCCTCGACTCGGTCGCTGTACCCCTGCTGCCAGTGGGTCGCGTCAGCTACAGGCAGGAAAATTATCCAACCATCGCGATGGCCCGTCAAGTCAGACCTATAGGGCTCTGTTGACCGTCGGCGCGGTCTCTCATGCACTTCTTGCCTCCAATATTGGATAGCTGCGATGGAATGCCCCGCCCCCATGGCACCCACCTCTGGCAGACCCACAGAGCAAGCACGTCCCACCTCACCAATCAGTAAAGCACACACAGTCTGAGCCCAACGTGCGTGCGGCAGCCGCGGCCCGCTCAACTATTATAGCGCCAATCGCGGGGCCGCGAAAAGCACACAGTCCGCGGCTACCCTCCAAGACAGCGCCGCCTTTGTCAATGCAGTCAGGGGCTCATAGGGGACACCTCCGGAGGACTCGGCAGTCTCCTCGGGTCCTCAGTTCAGCTATTGCAAGCCGTTTAGGTGGCGGGTGCCATTTTATAAAGTCTAGGCCGGAGGAGCCGCGCCACCAAAGACAAGCGCCGTGAGGCCCCAGGAGGTCACCACATGGGCACTAACTGGCCCTTTCGTCTCCCGACGTCTTCCGACACCGGGGGCTGTATTGACTGCTCAGGATTCTGTCGGATCTGGGTGAGTTGGTGCCAACTGCTAGCGCAGCTCGCTTAGAGCGCGGCCATCTTCGGTGGTTGCAAGCCACGCTCCCCATTTGTGTAATTTTTTTGTTCAGTACATGGAAGCTTTATTTTATACGTAATTATAGTGAAACGTTGCAGGGTGACCAGAGCCGGCCTTGGGCGAGCTGGGCCCAGGCCTGGGCGCCAAATATTCCGAGCGGGCGCAGCAGGGAGCTACCTGACTTAATGTCCTGCAAACAGCAGATCGTCCAATCCACGTGGGCTCAATGGGGTACCTTTAAAAACTTTATAATCAGCCTTTAATGTACCTCAGAGTAATTGTTAGCATCCTATCAATCACCTGCCTTACTTCCATCCAACTCGCACCTCATGCCGTCACACCTCAAGTCGTCACACCTCAACTTCCCCCGCGCCAACAACAAACACCACATTTTCTTCCCGCCCCGGGCACTGTCCAGGTCAATCCCATTTAGGGCCGGCCCTGAGGAGAACCAAGCATATGAGCTGGCAATGTGAAGCAAGTTGTCGGCATAGCAGGCACGGGCGTGTTACTTTGAATTTCGTGAACATCTTTAGTGATACCACGAGGAGGAGGTTATGTGTGCGCGTGTGTTCATGGTAAAGCCTGTCAGTCTGCGTCCTGACAAGACCACACACGGCTCCTATTTACCCTTCTCCAGAGAAGACTGGTTTCCTCTGAATAATCACTTCAGAGCATGAGAGTCTCAGATGATCAGGGTACATTCTGCAAACATCTGTGTATATCCTGTATCTGCATATTTCTGCGGCTGTCTCGAAAAACGGAGTTTCCTGCCAGCTGGGATATGATATGCGCAGAAGAGAATTTTTAGCTCTCTTTTTTTCAAAACAAAAGCGTAGAATGTTATTATCCGAGCGAAACACCCCTCTATTGTAAAGCCTGTTTGCGATTGTTGACCAGCTTTAGGAGAGATGTCTATCTTACACAGAAAAATATACACTCACAATGCCTTCAAACAACTCCTCTTATAATGCATGTTTCACAGTAGTCTGGCCATAGCCAGTGTGGGCCAAATAGGACCACTGAAATTATGCAGCAAGGTTAACTAAATTATACGGCAAGAAAAGGCAAATTATGTGGTGTAATGCAGCACGTTTTGCTACAGTATTCATTATTTTGTCATTTTTACACATGGTACCATTGTCTGGGCAAACATTTCGCCTTAGTACCAGTTTAAGACCAAAGCACAGCAATAAGCAATTGAAAGATGACCAGTCAACATTTTGCAATTTGCTTTCCACTATGCAGAGATGTGTTGCAACGCTTTTAGTAACTTTTGATCCGTGTGAGCTAGAAATACATTTTTTTGCTGAAATCTACAAATTATTCAGCCCATGATGGATTATGTGGCAAATGCGGCATACCCATTATTATGCGAAAGGCACCTTGGCAACAGAACCGCCTAATTTCAGTGGCTCAACTTCAGTTGTAGCGGGCATGGCACGCAGGTGGGGATACGGGTAAGGGGGGTCATGCAGCGGGGGGTTAATTTCATAATAAATAAAAATATTACATTTATCTCGCGTCGTCTCTGCTTCTGCTCCTGCTCTCCTGCCTCCGGCAGGAACAGGAAGCAGGAATCCAGGAACCCATCTCAAAGCCAGTCACAATGCTGCAACCAGTGTTGTGATTTGCCGGGACGCTGCCCAGCCGGGGGCTAATGGCCCAGCCATGTTCTCCATGTAGGCTGATTGCAGCCTGCATTGGAGAAGGGCGGAGTGCCCATGACTGGTTTGGTCGGCCCCAGAGGGCCAACCAAACCAGTCATGCGCACTCAGGAGTGGGCACACCACTCCTCCCTGCCCAACGCTGCTCATTGAGGAGTCCCGCCCACCCACATACAAACCCTTCTGCTTTCTCGCAGTGCGAGAATCAGAAATATAAAATGGTAGGCATTACCACTTTATGTTTCTGCTTCTCGCACTACGAGAAAGCAGTGGTGCGATGCTCCTCCGCCCTAGTGGAGGAGCCGCCCCTGCTTTGCCTATAGTCGAAGATGAATGACAGAAGTCCTAACATGTGACACAAATCTTTGATGAACATCCAGTGAGAACATGAAGCATTCGCATATCATACAGTGTAGGTCAGTGTTTATTAACGTTTTGACTTTTGCGCACCCCAATAAACCACAACTTGAAGCCAGAGAACCCCCCTGTGATGTATTCCAATAGGTTCTGTATCGATCCCCCTATTCCTGACCCTGTTCTGGTCAACAATTAACTAGCAGCCATCCCATGATGCAAAAACCGTTATCTGATTAAGCCACACCACGGCACAGGAACGCGTTATCTGATTAGGTCATAACGCTTGCCATCTAATTAGGCAAGCAATATTCCTTCAGCCCCTGATAAGGCATACGGAGTTCTCAAAACAAATCAAACCTATGACAACCTGGGAAAATCCCTGCGGCCATTGTTTTGATTTCACCAAGAACTTCAGTAAAGAATGTGCTAACGACTAGTTCGTATGACATCCTTATTGACTTATCTATGTCCATCCTTACGTCAATCTCGGCACCTTACAGGTATAAATATTACCGATATTGCCTTAAGCAAACACACGCGGTGGTGACGAGATCGGAGCAGCGAGACTTGCCGAAGAGGCCAGCACAGAGCGGACCTCGCTGGCGCTGCCCCGCCTTCCTGACGCGCTGAGAACGAGACGCTGCTTTCTCCAGCCGAGAAATCCAGCTCCGGCGCTTCCAAGCAGCCCTTACAGGCAGCCTGGAATATCGAGACCAAAGACGAGAGATACCAGCCCTCAACCATTCTAGATCTCAGGTACAGAACTGAATAACCCCTTGCAGAGAATTCTTGAGTCAGTCACTTGGCAAAACAAACTTAACTCAAACTGCTACTTATCTACTCCCGCCCACGTATTAGGCTTAGGTCAGGTACACTGGGGTAGGCGTAGTTAGAAGCACCAGTTGAGTACGATTAGTCAAATGTATATATGTATGTATCTATTTTATCCATTTTAAACAACCATATGGCTTAGAAACCATATCAATGTTTTTACAGTATTATTTTATACTTCTGTTTTTATTGTATGCACTTTACTTAACCATAAGTATTGCAATAATATCGATTCATTTCTCTTGTACGAGAAAAGAGACTGATCAATAAATAACATCTTTTATTGAACACGCCCGTCTCTTCCTTTTCTCTACAATCTGGTGAAACTAAGAATGCACTGAACTGACTGAGTAAAATAAGTTGTCTTTTGTTTTCACACGACTCTAGAGATACACTCTTGATTAGGGGAGAGCAAAGTTGTCATGTTCTATGGTTGTCAGAAACTAAATCCCTTCTTGTCAATCCAGGGAGGTTAAACTCCTCCTTGCCTATTCGAGAAAGTTTCTAGTGAACTCTGAGCTAGCTGGCAAAACACAAAACTTTAAGTCTAATATCGTCAGTAGAAGACCTAGTTAACCTCCGTCCTAGGTCTATACTATTGAAGGTATTATTCCAATGCGCAGAGCCTATTGGGATAATAGGAACTACACTACATGGCGCCCAACGTTTGGAAAGGCAATAAAACTAACGCAAGACATTAGAGTAACTCAGTCGTGCTTTTTCACACAGAACCCTTTTTTCCCATAATACTCCAAAGACGTCTGGAGTGGGTGAAAGGTCATATCCGCCAAACCTCGCAGGAGGAGACTCCTATGTATGGTTCTTGGTTTAGTCAACGTTGAAGGATACACTGTTCCAAAATATTGTGCATCTAATCTTTGTTTCCATAAGAAACCTGATCTGCAAACAAACGGAATAACCTTCCTGTCGGTAAAATGGTAGACAGTGAAGAAGAAAGAGAGACCGCTAGAATAGCAGCTGATCTAGAAGCAGCCGATAATACTATGCAAGAAGCAGACCCGGATATAATACTCATCCCGGTCAACAAAAGGAAATCTATAACTTTAAAACTTATAGAAAATGGACTGACACCTAGAGGTGGCACAGTCATATTCGTAATTGAGGCACACGAATAACGGCAGACAGAGGTATTCTATTCATGGATAAACTTTCCAGCAGCTAATGCTGTAACAAAGGTCTTCCACTATTACAAAACAGAGGAACCTCCTGAAGAGTACATTCCTTTCGAGGAGGTGGAAGTACCACTCAGATTCCAAGAGCACCTGCTCTTGTTTAATGGCGCCCTAAAACATAATAATCACATCACCAGGCTCGGTCCACTAGGTAGACCAGGAGCAACGTGGCCGGTCCTAGCCGGATACACACCACATCCAGACATCGACGGGATGTCTGCAGTAGCTCTTTTAGTACAACTAAAACAATTAATAAAATTACATAGACAATTAGTCCAATATGTAATGCGGACTTCAACAATCCAACCGGCAATCAAAATTCCACAGCTGACCCCTCATCAGGGGAACACAAATAAAATTACACCACAGAACATAGTCCTGTCTAGGTAAAGTACCCGCAAAACGGGAACAAATACCTTTCTGGCTGGCACAAAAAATCACTCAAATAGAGGCGGTGTTTCCAGACACCACTCCTCTTGAGAAACACAGGATTCTGACTATCTGTCTTCCAATGGGAATCGCACCACACATAGAGGACGGTGACACTTGGGGTACAGTCTTTGCTTCCATCTACACAAAAACACATGGTGTACCATCCATGTCAGTAATACCAGATGTGCTAAAACAAATTCAAGATGAATATGGTCCAGAACCCGCTTTAACTCTTGGTATGAAATTACTGAAAGACTTCAAGCAGGTCTCGGCTATATTACTAGCCAACATAAAGGGAGAAACAGCAAACGTGGCGATCTGCCAAAGGTTAAAAGAAACAGATATAGCAGACCAACCAGCTGAAATTGCCAGAATCCTAGAAAAATCCTATGAAGAACTAGGAAGAGATAGTCTGGGTGGAATACCGGTGAAACCACAACTGATTGAAAGTCCTGAAAAAATATTTATTAAAAATAATTTAACAACACAAAAAAAGAGCTGGGAAGGAAATAAACAATCCTATCCTAAAGAAAAAAGATTCCAGACCAGAGGAAGGTCTCCTCGGCGGAGAGAAAGATCTCCTGACCAAGGACGCAAGTCTCCCCAAAGGGAGCCCTCTGTGAAAAAATACAACCTTAGAAATAGGGATAATATAAAGAAACCTGATAGATATCAAGATAATGATACACGTCCCTCTCAATCTTTTCAGACTTCCTCGCAGAAATCGGAAAGAAGAGGACGATCAGAACACAGGGAAGAGCACGTCAAGTCCAAAGACAAGGAACCTGCTCATCCAAATAAAAAATTACAATTTCCAAAAAAGAAGGTAGCCAGCATTAAAGTAATCAACAATGCCGAGAATACTGAGGACACAACTGAAAAACGGAGAATGGGCTCAGACAATGCTAGACAGCGCAGCAGAAGTGAGCATAGCTCGCAAAGTCCTTATGAATCATCGGGAGACAGTGGACACGAATGAATACATTCAGGTGGAAACTGCCGATACCAGAGTTAGCAAACCTCACAAAATATATGAAATAACATTATGTATAGAGGGGGATAAGACTAGAAAAATAAGGGGTCTATTTTGGGATAATCTCTCCCAGGGCTATGACATCCTTCTAGCTGAACGAGACTGGCCACCCGAGTTTGTCAGGGAGTGCCCTCATGGCGAAGAAATAATTATGCCTGCCTCCTCAAATCATATTCCAATTCATAAAAAATATACACTTGCAAGAAAGTGGGCAGTAGCTCTAGCTCCTGCTTTATATAAAAATCATGTAGGATGGGAATAAGGACTCTCCTCCTCATAAAATCCAGTTAAAATCACAACCTACTGCACAAAGGCAGTACCCAATTAAGCAAGAAGCTAAAAAACAGGTAAAAGAGATCCTAGATCAACTTGAATACCAGGGGGTGATTGAAACTTGCACCTCACAAATGAACAACCCTTTGTTTCCTGTCTCCAAACCAGACAACTCATATCGTCTAGTTTTGGATTACAGACACCTCAACTCATGTTGCAAAACTTTTGCAGTGCAAAACTCGCATAGTGCTGCACTAATGAACAACATAGTGCGCAAAAAATACAAAACAACATTAGACATCTCTAATGGATTCTTTTGTCAAAATATAGCACCAGAGAGCAGATATTTGACTGCGTTCTCGGTAAATGGCTCGCAAAAAAGTTTCTGCCGTTTACCCCAGGGACACAAGAACAGCCCAGGATTATTCTCAGCGAGAGTAACAGAATTATTACAAACATATGATGACGAGGCATTATCTTATGTCGACGACATTTACCTAACAGATGATGACTTGGATACTCACTTGAAGAGAGTGAACACCATAATACTTGGGTTCGCAGCAGAGGGTTACAAATTCAACTTTAAAAAGTCTAGAATTGCCCATCTAACAGTCCTGTTTTTAGGATATGAATTATCAAGTGAAGGCAAAAGCTTGGCTGACAATTTCCTAGAGAAATGTGCTGTACTCCAAGCACCTAGAACACTAAAAAACTTACAATCAATTCTAGGCTTCCTAAATTTCGGAAGAACATACATTGCAAATTACGCAGAAAGGGTCAAACCCCTTTATGATCTAATAAAACCAGATTTTAAAAGAATCAATTGGACTCAAAAACACACAAATTTTGAGATCTTTACAAACAGACATGTTAATTAAAACAAAATTAGAAACACGTGACAACACACGCAATCTTGTGATTCGAGTCATCCCAGGAAGATGCGGATTCACATACCTGACCTCTAATGAGGGAGAAAAGGTACCAATTGCATATAAATCACACTGGTACACAGAAGCTGAAAAGAGTTTCAGTATTAAAGAAAACATTGTTCATGCAGTTCAAACGGCTATAGCAAGAGAAAAAGACAACGCTGACGGTAGACGTATCACAGTCAGAACAGCGGAATCAGCCTTTGAGGCATTAACAACCCCATGTAATTTACCAACAACAGCGTTGAATCCAGAATGGATACAATGGGTGAATTCAATTACAACGGACAGAGTAAAATACTACTTTGATCCAGATTTAAAAGAATTAAAATATCTAGAATATGAAATGACATACCCTCTGCCAATCGACGTTCGGCCCTTACGACAGTACGCCTGTGTAATCTATACAGACGGCGATGCTCAACCACCAGGGTGGGGAGAACAAGCATATAACCCCACATGTGAAATCACAAAAGAAGTGTGGCACGGAGGGAAACTGAGACCTCTGCTAATAAAAACACACTCAGTAGAAACTAATTCAGAAGAACAAGCTGAAATAATAGCATTGAAAATGGCGCTAGATAATGCAGATCGCGAATTCCCGACACTTATAGTGTCCGATTCATATTACTGCGTCAAATCATATAACAACGATTTGCAGAAATGGATTCAAAACGGTTACAAAGATGACACAGGTGCGACAATAAAGCAAAAAGAGCTTTGGAAACAAATAGTTCTTTTGCAAGAAGAACTACCAAAGACTCACGTGATACACTCACTGAGTCATCAGCGTGATGGCGTTCACGTTGCAGGGAATTCATTGGCTGAGACAGCCACAACGGTAGCAACTGAATCGGCTTCCGTAGTTAGAAAAAAGCGTGCAGTAAAATACATTGACGGTGAAACAGTGCTGGCGGTGAAAACGTCATCAAAAGGCGACTGCTCAGCGCTACCGATCAACTATCCACTCAATTATACATACATAATCGATGCAAACTCCATTCCTTTTGCTCGAATCCCTGGAGTGGGGGACAGAGTAATTCCAAACACGGACAGGAGAGGCTTGTTAATAGCAGATGCACATATGGGTGAGGGTCTCAGACACCCCAAACTAAAAGATTCTCTGGAAGAATTACAATCAAAATACTGGTGGCCAGGCATGAGCCTGCAGCATCACATTTTTGTAAAGAAATGCCCTGACTGCAACAGAGAACGCAGTGGCGAGAGAAACGGTATATTACCATGGCGTTTCACTCCAGAATGGATCAACAATAAAAATTAATGCGTCTAATTAACATATAAAGACTAGTTTCCACTTGTAATGTAGATCCCCAGCACTCGGCTGACGTCTGAACTGTTATAAAAAGATTTGCGAGTCTATAATGGCATATACGCTAGAAGCATGCTACGTTTGGCTAATGTTTTTTCCTCTTGCCCTAAAGCGTGTGGAAAAGCATGGTCAAATGAGCATAGCATAGCGGGACTCTTCTCACTTCCTACCTGAGGGAACGGGATGGTGTAAAGAAAAAACCAAAGGCATAAAGTAATCTATAACAGCGAAGGTATTAGGTTCGGGAGCTGGATGGGTCAAACATCTAATAAGTGTCCAACGTAGTCTAAACAACCTGCCAAGAAATTCTCTGAGGGGATTCAGTCCGTACGAATTATTGTTTGGGACTAGAATGATGGTCTTTGATCTTGACAGTCAGACTTCAGTGGTTAAAGAAAAAAGTTTTGATATCAAAGATCGTTTGGCTATTTTACAGGACTTAAACGAAACAAGGAAAGACCTGAGCAACATAAAGTTGAAACAACAGCCAACGACCACTGAAGAAAAACCACCTGTCCCAGCAAGACCTGTCTGGATTCCAAAAGTCGGGGATCTAGTCAGAGAAAAGATCGCGGTAAAGAAGGAATTTGGGCCTTCTTACAGAAAAGCAGTTCCTGTCTTGTCTATCAACGGGACAAGATCAGTAGTACTACCGCCCCTTGCTGGTAAAAAGGAGAACAGAGTTGTATCAATCGACCTGGTAAAAGCACAATCATGTGGCCGATAACAAACAGTAGGCCAAGTGGACTCCCGATAAGTAGTAGAACACCAAGGTTTGCTACCAACACAGAGGTTCAATCTAAGAGGCTACTCACATTTGAAATGCCTACAGAACAGTAACAAATGACTATGCTACTGCAACAAAACACACTAATAAAGCAAACAGTAATCCTGAAGCAATTGGAACAATAGACAGAACGGCATCCGGCTACTTCATCAACTTCGATGATTCATCTGAAGATCTGAGTGAATCAAAGAAACAGACATCAACAAAAACCTTTAAAGATAAAGCTAAGGAACTTTTTCAACAACTGAAAGAAACCTATCTGATTTCTCCATGGATTGAATTCTGGGTGGCCTTAGGTGCACTTATCCTCATACTTTGGCTCATCATGGTACTATGTTTAGGACATTTCATTGAGGGAAAATATGCTAAAATGGACACAGCAAGCCAGAAAATCAACTTGGTCCTCAAACCACACACGTCTTCACACGTCGAGAAAAGAGAACTTTCTTCAGTCAACTTCACAGCCAATCCTATACCCGGTGGGGTAGCATGGGACAATACTGATTATGAAATCTATGGTCCGGTTGAAATCCTGAAGTATCCACATCAAATCAAGATCTCATTGAGTGACTTTGTAAAACCAAGCTCATTTGCTGATGATTGGGACTTTGAAAGTATAAATGATATGATGTCTGACCTAGTAATGTCTGCTAAATTTACAAAACATGATTATTTGCAGGGTTCGTCTAATTATGATAAGATGTTCTGCTATAATCACTTTGGTAACCATTATCTGCATAAATCTGCACAACCTAGAAATGTTTTAAATTATAATCAATGGGAACACTGTGCAACCCCTCCAAAAACTTTTTATGACAAATATTCATATTTTTCAGGGTTCAACACAAGTAATGCAGACACATTTTATTTCAAATTGTCAAATAAGACAGGTACGAAGACCATGCTTACAAACACTAAATTGATATATTCAGACTCATTTTTTGAGCAAATGAGTACATTTGGTTTTGATTATTGGGACAAAAATGTTGAAGTAAAAAGTGTTTGGGGTACAAAAGAATGGCAAGTACAAGGTATAGAATCATTGTTTAGAGCCTGCATGATCCCAGAACAAATTATATTTTTGAATGACACTGTTCAACAAACTACCTGTCTTGGCCTAGCCAAAATCAAAGACTTAAACAAACCGTCTATTCCAAAGCCAACAATGAAAAGTAATAGCTCTATAGATGAGGAGATAGACGTAAACCATATATTAAGCCAAAACAGAACACATCCTGATTGGAAACAGTGGTTGATCTGGCCCACAGATACTAATAACTGTCAAGACAGATTCCTGAACAAAATGCAGGGGTTCACATTGACCAGGCCAGACCCTAGATATTCCCAAAGACAACACCCAGGGATAATTACCACGTACAGTGTGGGCAAGCTCTGCCTTCAATGGCTACAAACATCCACACTGGCAGAAATTAAGCAACACCTAACTTTACTTACTGATGGTGCTGACTTGCGTGATTTCATTATGGGACCGCGCAAACAGCGTCAAACGCTTCATAGCAGCCTCTGTATATGCAGCTTATAACGAAGCCTGGAAAATAACTCAAATTGAAACATCAGAGAGAATACGGGAAATTGACCGTATTAATTTGGAAAAATCACTTTCTGTAGTGGACAATGGGTTAATGACTGTCCTCCAGAATATACTCTTTGGACAGCATTGTATCTTCAGCAATCGACGTAATATCGCAAGACTTACTGTTGTTACAACACGGTCAGTCCCAATTGCGTTCTATTGTACAGCTTGGCTGGACGTTACAAAATCTGCGTTCAGGCTATGTGCCTTGGCGTTTAATCAACACAACGTCACTATTCAATATCTTTAACCTTACTGATAAACAAATCAGTATGGCACAGAAGGGTGCTGATTATACATACAATCCTGAGCATTGAGAAACTCGAGAGATTACCAGTGACAATGTCAGAACGACCTGTCAGTGAATGGATAATACATGGGATAATTAATATTCCAATATCTACTTTCAGGTTTCAATACTGCCAAAAATATATACAGGCTGGCATGTACAAAAAATTGGGTAGAGGGTACATTAAGTCAACATGGAACCTGCCCTATTCACATGCATGTGTCAGTAATAAAGGCCAGAAAGTGTTTCTTAGTGGCAATAATTGTGCGATGTCACTAAGCGGTACACTTCTGTGTAATGGAATTAGTTTACACGGAGCCTGTGAAGGGTCCTCAAATAACCTTTCATGCCACCAACTAGGCACACCTGCAACACAAATAGAACCATTCTTTAGGAGACTATCGAACGGGAGTTACATTGTAATTGTAGACCGCAGATGTTGTAGTTTGGTGCCCGGAGTACCTTATCTCGTAACTACGACTGCGAAGGTCATGTGCTGTGAACAAGTATTGTTCCCCAGCGCAATGCCAGACAGGGAGGCAAGGTTATGGCCGAACTTGAAAGTTGCTTCTATTCGAATTGATACTTTAAGCAGAATGAAAACAGTGCTCCTTCAGACGCCGACCAGGCTCACGTCATCAAAAGAAACGTATGATCTCCAAGTTGCAAGGACAACGGCAGAGATTCATTCATTGTTATCAACTAATTCCCCCATACATTTCGCAGAAATCCTGAACGAAATCTTAAATATTTCTGATACCAGTGGAGTCTCAAATGTATTTAAGACAGTGTTTTCGGGGGCTTTAACACCATTTAAAGCCATTCTGGGTATTTTTCCGGACTTCGTCCATTCCATCTTTGGTGGACTTCCTCTCCTTTTGGGACTAGTGGCAGGAATCCTATTTTTGATCCTGTTATTTCGCTATGGCAGACCGTGTCACAGACAAAACACCTGCGACAAGGGAAGAAACAATCCTAGCCATTGGATACCGGGACCGGATATCTAAGATCCTTGGACTATCCCGGCTTAGAGACCTGAACATGACTTGGTTTCTTTCATTTCGACCAATGTGGCAAAGATGTGTTTTACCTGTATTAAGGTGCTTGCTATGCGGAGAAGAATGCGTGTTGGACACCTGTCTGACGCTACAATCGGATGCGCCAATGGATGCAGAAACTTTGTTGGGTCCGGTCACGGCTCATGCATTGTGCTGTCCCCAGCGGCTACCAATCCTGATGACGGCATTCGTGGAAACTTCACCACTACGATTGAGGGGTAGTGAGGTTCAAGATGAAAGCAGCATCGATCAGGTACGACCTTCTGTCAGCTATGCTGATCAAAACATCAATGGAGGCAATCATGCTCATGAATGCATGGTGACCACTTTTTCCGAGTTAGTGGAACTTTCACAGGAAGCAGTTGACAGCTTTTTTGACAGTCTAAATGATATGATGTTCTCACCAGAGCAGAAATAATGACTTTTGAGCAAGGTAGCACGCGGCGTTCCAACCACCGTGAATTTGGCCTTCAACTTTAATGATAAAGTAACATGAACAATTTTTCTCCAGTCTACGAACAGCAGATTTTTCACAACCCCCAAAATATTTTTATGATTTTTTCGGGACACTTATCTTCTGCTTAAAGTAGAAACTATTCTTAGAGAACTAAATTTCTATTTTAGGAACTTTAGAGACATTAGCTGCCCTCTGGCATGTTCATGGATATTTTATTTTGTGATGAAATGGTCTCGCACTTTTTCTTCTGTATTAAGAGCCATTTCATGTGTCATTTTCATATCTTATTAATAGTGATGTATACATATGCGTGATTAATTAGCATTCCTCTACTGCTTATGTGCATATAGTGCATATGATTATATTTTTCTCGTGTATTACATAATTTCATAGTTTCAAAATGCATATGGATGTATTTTGGGGTGGTACGGTATACACATACGTCACTGTATATTTACTATGCCTAGATTTGTAAACATGGACATAGTCTGCGTGGAGTGGGTGTGATGTATTCCTATAGGTTCTGTATCGATCCCCCTATTCCTGACCCTGTTCTGGTTAACAATTAACTAGCAGCCATCCCATGATGCAAAAACCGTTATCTGATTAAGCCACACCACGGCACAGGAACGCGTTATCTGATTAGGTCATAACGCTTGCCATCTAATTAGGCAAGCAATATTCCTTCAGCCCCTGATAAGGCATACGAAGTTCTCAAAACAAATCAAACCTATGACAACCTGGGAAAATCCCTGCGGCCATTGTTTTGATTTCACCAATAACTTCAGTAAAGAATGTGCTAACGACTAGTTCGTATGACATCCTTATTGACGTATCTATGTCCATCCTTACGTCAATCTCGGCACCTTACAGGTATAAATATTACCGATATTGCCTTAAGCAAACACACGCGGTGGTGACGAGATCGGAGCAGCGAGACTTGCCGAAGAGGCCAGCACAGAGCGGACCCCGCTGGCGCTGCCCCGCCTTCCTGACGCGCTGAGAACGAGACGCTGCTTTCTCCAGCCGAGAAATCCAGCTCCGGCGCTTCCAAGCAGCCCTTACAGGCAGCCTGGAATATCGAGACCAAAGACGAGAGATACCAGCCCTCAACCATTCTAGATCTCAGGTACAGAACTGAATAACCCCTTGCAGAGAATTCTTGAGTCAGTCACTTGGCAAAACAAACTTAACTTAAACTGCTACTTATCTACTCCCGCCCACGTATTAGGCTTAGGTCAGGTACACTGGGGTAGGCGTAGTTAGAAGCACCAGTTGAGTACGATTAGTCAAATGTATATATGTATGAATCTATTTTATCCATTTTAAACAACCATATGGCTTAGAAACCATATCAATGTTTTTACAGTATTATTTTATACTTCTGCTTTTATTGTATGCACTTTACTTAACCATAAGTATTGCAATAATATCGATTCATTTCTCTTGTACGAGAAAAGAGACTGATCAATAAATAACATCTTTTATTGAACACGCCCGTCTCTTCCTTTTCTCTACAATCTGGTGAAACTAAGAATGCACTGAACTGACTGAGTAAAATAAGTTGTCTTTTGTTTTCACACGACTCTAGAGATACACTCTTGATTAGGGGAGAGCAAAGTTGTCATGTTCTATGGTTGTCAGAAACTAAATCCCTTCTTGTCTATCCAGGGAGGTTAAACTCCTCCTTGCCTATTCGAGAAAGTTTCAAGTGAACTCTGAGCTAGCTGACAAAACACAAAACTTTAAGTCTAATATCGTCAGTAGAAGACCTAGTTAACCTCCGTCCTAGGTCTATACTATTGAAGGTATTATTCCAATGCGCAGAGCCTATTGGGATAATAGGAACTACACTACACCCCCACCAGCAACTTCTGTGATTTCAACCTTAACAAAAATAAAATGTACAATTAACAAATTCACACTGTATGAATTCAGCACATCTACTTTCCTCTGCTGCTGCATGTTTAAGTATGAAAGCGACTACATGCTGGTATAATACTTTGGTCAAATACATAAATCAGTGGGTGAGCTTGTGAAATCAGAGCTCTCAGCAAACGTATCTTACGGAATTAGTAACTGGATTGACGTTAACCTCGCAGAGACACAGGACAGCAATCGAGATTTATCATGGACAGAGCTTGAGACCATACAGAGCCTTGTGTTAAAGGGTAAAAAAGACAGATATTGTATAAAAGCTAAAAGACTATGGTTCGTATTACAGAAAGAGTCCCGCTTTCTGTTTCTCGGTGCATTGATTGAAATAGGCATTGCTTGGCCTGTGCCCGCCGGTGCACCTTGTTAAATGTGTGCCCTGGTGCATACTGGGGTAGCACATCCTTTCTATAGTATAGCCCCAGGTGCACATTGTTCCAGATTACATGCAGCCCACCGGGAGGTGGTACTCTGCTGAAAAGTTCACTTTTCCAGTACGGGAAGTGAAGGTGCTTGGTGTCTGAAAGCACCTCCCCAAGTAAAGCAATAGATGGATGAACGTGCAGCCTGAATGGGCCTTTTGTGCAGTCTACTTGTGTTAACGCGCATAAATCACTGAGCACTGACAGCACTGCCTCTCTAACTGTGATGATGGGTGTGATTTTCGAGAACTTTACAGCAGTTTACAAAGTGTTTAGTCAGAACCGGATTGCTAGCTCAATTTGGAGCGTGTTTGAATACGAACAGTGACTCTGCATATTTTAATATGACTATCTTGAACTAGCGGTCAGCTGTGACCGTTATTATTATTATTTTTTTTTAATTCTCAGTCTCAAGAGGGACTGCTGGCATCTCCCAATAGATGCATCACCTACACAGCAGTTTTCCAACCATGTGGCAGTTGGTCACAAGTCGCCGAAGTGGGTGGATGCAGGAGTGCTCACTTTGTGGACGACACTTTGAAGGACCATTTTAGGTGACCTCAGTGCTTAATTTAAGCCGGTGGTTTCTGGTGCTCAGTACCAGCACTTAATCATCAACACCAACGCTTTTCATGACCACCAGTTGAAGACACATTAATGTACAGGGAGGTCGTGTTTTGCACAGAATCTTAGGTTGTTGAGACGACATAGAGTCTCAACCTGGTTCCCCAGCTCCGAAGTTAGTCAAAAAACAGAAGGCACAGAGATGGATACGGGACATTAAGACAAAGGAGCCAGGTCTGGGGGAGATCCCCTTGGAGATTGCACAGGCATTCGCGACTATCTGCAAAGTTTCAACAGGGCCCCCGTACCCAGGCCGGACAGGTCAACCTGGATGAATTTGTTAGGGGTATCCCGACCCCCAGACTCGAGACTGATCAGAGGGATTTGCTGGAGAAGGAGATAACTGAAGGGAAGGTGGCCATGTCTATATCCCAACTACATAGTGGTGAGACCCCTGACCCCAGTTTATTCCCACTGGAATTCTCTACGTTTTTGAAGTCCAGAATAGTAGTGCTGATGCTTAAAAGGTTTACTGCACTAGAAAATAGGTCAAGGTGCCAAAAGATCTCAGGGAGGTGATGATGTCCTAATACTCAAGGAGGGGAAATTGCCCGGCGATTGTGCCTCCTACGGGCCAATTTCACTGATTGATTAACGTGGAAACTAAGACTCTAGCGAAAATCCTGGCAAACCGTCTGGTACAAGCAGTGTACTCAATCCGGTTTTATGCACTACAGGACCACAAGACATAACATGAGGCTGTTGATGGGCTGCCTAGCTCACTGTGATAGGCTGGGTGAGCCGGGAGGTCCTCTTGTCCTTGGACTTCCAAAAAGGCTTTAGATTCCCTGGAATGTCCATATATGATGGCCATACTCGGTAAGATGGGCTTTGTTCCTAGTTTCCTGTCTTGGATTGGGCTGTTATACAGAGACCTGTGGCTAGGGTCCGAGTCAATCGGGTGCTCTCTGGGAAATTTGGGCTGCCTAGTTGCACCAGACAGGGATCCACTGGCAGTCTGGATCCGCATGGATGTGCTGGTACGTTGCCTCTGCTGGGACCCGGGTTGGAAGAATGTCATCTCATTTTATGCTGATGACATTGTGTTATATCTGGCGGTCCCTTAGCACTCTCTACCGAGAATCCTGCCCATTCTGAAAATCTTTGGATTGTATGCAGCGATCCTTAATAATTAGCACAATTTGGTGGCTTCAGGTGGGAGACTCAGGGCTTCCGATACCTTGGAATTTTCATAATGCCTGATTGGAACACATTCCTACAGAAAAATCTACTGAAGGTCTTTGACCTTTGGGGGATGTGTAGAGGTGGAGGAGACTCACGTTCCAGCCCACTATAAAATGATTTACTTGCCCAAATGTTTGTTTTGCAAAATACCCCTTTCCAGTCCTGGATACATTTAAAAAAAATGTTAAACTGTGGATGAGACCATGAGAGTGCTGCTGTGGGATGGAGAGGTACCCAAAATTACCTTGTGACTTCTGATTAGGCGCCCTGCAGATGGGGGTATTTCCCTAACAAATCTCCTGCTTTACTACTGGGCCACACAACTGCTGGTGGTAAATCTCCCCCAGAAGTTCCCTGGGCACTGTCCCTAACCCCAACATCATAAGACGCACCCTTCATCACATCACACGATCATCCCATCCAGCCAGACACCTCCTCGTAGGTAACTTTCCATGCGATTTCGATGTTCCCAACACTGGCTCGATGCCCTTGATTCCCAGGCCTTCCCCTGTGAGAAAGTACACCATCCCACATTATCAGCACCTCTTGTTCATATGTATCCTCTCCTCCCAAAGCCTAACTACTAAAATAAAAACGTTATTCTAACTTAACAAAGACTATTTTCTTTACCTGCAACAGAATGTGAGAAAGAAAAGATTATGCATACCCATGAACCTTACGAACAAGCCATCTGAAGAGCCAGGGAGAAAAACACAGGGGGCCTACAAATTCGGCTAACATAAGAATGAATGAAATGTCATGAATCACACTTCTACATGGGTATTATTACTGTGCTCATTTAAATCAATGCATCATATAACAACAAACTAATTTCTCATTAATTATTTATGAAATCACATCATAGCTTCATCATGTGATCACAATTACATTTGCAATGTTAATTTCTTCACATTGTCAGAAATATCTCTGACTTCACTTTACACGTTATTACCTTACACGTTCTAATAACCAAATGTTAACAAGACAAAGGATTATGTGCAGGTGTGAACTACCCACAATTATAATGTACCCCTTCAAATTAAGAGCACAGTCGCGCTCGATCACCAGTTATAAAGCTCTGCACTCATGATATTGCCTTAGATTTTTTCGGGGTTCTGGACGGCTGATTAGCCAGAAACCGGTTCCAGGATGCTTGTTTCTGGTCCAGGGAAGACATGCCTTGGTAGTTCAGGCTGGACTGTTCCCATGAGGCACAGGGTCAGACCGATTTGCATATGGCCATGTCTGAACTGGGGTGGCAGAGCGGGCTAAAGAATGGTGATGGATTAAACCCAGATCAGTTGACTGGGGGTCAGTGCTTGTATTGTCAACGCTCCGTCCATCATTTCCTTTGGTTTTTCTGGAAAATATTATGACTGTCTATGCTGTCCAACTCTACACCAAATTAGGGGGATATATGGGATAAATGCACCAAAAACCGAGGTGCTGATATTGAATGCTCCTCCCACAGATTTTCCTGCAATATTACACCATAATTATAGGGAGAGATCTCGGGGTTCGATTGGTATATTTTAAAAAAAATAAAATATACTAACTCCTGGCATTAAATTAATTACACTGCTCTGATTCTCACGGCAAAAGACTCTCTTCATATGGCACTTGCCTTCCCAGTCTTGGGTCTATTCTATTTGGCTGCTGTTGCCTCTCAGATACCAGGCTTTGTGTTCAACGACGACTCCTTCAGTAACAGTGTAATGAAATCTGTGTTAAGTGACTGACATTCAAGACCCCCCCCAGCATTCTCAAGCTCCCTAAATCCCCATAGAAGTTATGCTTTCATTCCATAGTTATATTTTCTAAGAATAGAACTAGGCTTTTTAAAGTACTAAGTATCCCATCACTCCATTTTGAGACCCTCTCACTGAGTGAAAAGTGTTTCTCGCAGCGGTGACAGCAGACTGGGCCGCCCTCTGAGCCCCGTTTGGGCAGAAGGAAAATTGGGGCGACGAGTTAAAAGGCAGCTCTTAATTTCCACCAAGGCTTTCACTGCTATCTTGTAGATGGGGATTGGCTGCATATGTGTTACCTGTCCTCTGCGCAATTTTGGGCTGACAGTTTTCTCTCTCATAGTGTACATTTTAAAGTTCACTTGATGCCTACTCCTAAAGTCAAATATGTTGGCCTGCTTTAGGATCTACTACTGTTGAAAACTCACAAATTACCCTTGTTTTAATTTCCTTATTAATTACACACTTTTTAATAACTACCTATTGGAAAGTCCCTTACCATTAACTTTTGACCAGCGGATTCACAATGTACAGAAAGTTGAACATCAAGAATACTTTTTTATGTTCATTCTAAATCTAAAGAAGAGGGATATTTTAAAATCTGGGGAAGTTTGATTGCATAATGATATACATAGAAAAATGCCAATGTCTGCCATTGGACTCAAGTTGACGGTACTGTATGTGTTTTTGTTCGTTATCTTTAGTTTATGTATGCCCTGATAAAGAAAATTAAAATGCTTATGAATATTGTTTAACCATGTCTTTATTAGTTGTATTAATACGTATATTCAAATATATTGGACAGTCAATACAGCGGACTTAAAGTAAATGATTATTGTTACCTGATGAAACTATTATCCTCGTAGGAGGAGCAATCTTTATAGTGTTGTTTTGCTCCAAATGGTTGTTAATTGACAGAAAATAATAGAGGACATATGTATAAGCGGACCTCTAGGTTTCTGATGACTATAGGTTAAAGCTGCCGATGTAGATTAAGCCATACCTTTAGCGTGAAATCTTTCTCATACTCTGGAAACAGAAGCATTTCAAATAGTATGGTATTTGCGGTGGAATGATACCTGTTATTTTTAGGTCTGGAGTTAGACCAGGCCTTTTTTTTTTTTTTTGTATAGTAGTTTTCAGATGGCCCTCTTCATCCATTGGTATGTTATTCACGTGCTGTTTCTGCTCACTGCAGTGTACAGCTTGGGGCACTGAGGCAGCCCACTTCCGCCATTGGCTAACTTCACTATGAAGGAAAAGCATTCTGCTCTTTTACAAGGAGCACAACTGCACACAATTTAGTTCCCTTAGGGGCCACGGACTACTGTGATAATGGGTGCTTTTTGAAACCAAAATATATTTTTGCCTTTAGCCAATGGTTTTTAAAAAGATTTATGAGGGCTCCGCAGCTTTGCAAATAATGTTTTGTGAAAACTATGGCACGACACAGTAAACATTGACAACGCCAAAAGGCTGGTGTCCAACAATAGACCTGTTGGCCTTGCCAATACTTGTCTCATTGTTCTATTCTCTCTCTTCTTTGTATCATTTTCAGCTGAAAGACTCTCCAGAGAGCCTCCAGTATAGAAGGCAAGAAATGTTCAAAACACCTAAAAGCAAACGTTTCACAAGAGACTGATGTAGACGGTTGAAAAAGTCTCACATCCTACATTTGATACAAATTCTGCAGATTGTGAAAGCAGTGGGCCTTTAAAATTAATTTTATTCTGTTAACTTATTTCTAGGAAAACTTGTTCACAATGTTATTGATTAACTATAAACTGGCACACTAGAATTATGCGATTTTGTGGCAGCGGCGGTTTCTGCATAATCATGAACTTGATTTATTTGCACTTAATCCATCATCTAATGAATAATGCACAGATTTTAACAAAAATATTTTGGTTTCTTGGTCAATTCGATCAAACGTTACTAAAAATGTGGCAACCCATGTTCCTGTGCAGTGAAAGCCCTTTAGCAAAGCTTGAATGGTTATGTTTCATTAATTTAATTCTGTATTTGCTAAACTGGTGCTAATGAGGTTAAATATTTGACTAGACAGTATTACTATTTGTACAAATCGGTGGCTTGCGTAGCTCGAACGTTTCATTTTTAAAATTAATTTGGTGGCCAAATGTAGAACATTATAAAGATCAGCAGCGGCAGAAAACAGGAAGGATGCCCTGTGCTGGCAGGAAACTCGGAATTACTGGTGTCAGCTGCGAAGAATGTTTTTTCAGGCCCTCTGTCTTCAAGTTTATAAATAGCGGTGAGGTGTAGGATGTGAAATCTTAAATATGATGCGTGATGGTGGCTGGCCGGAGCTCGGCCTGAAATTAAGTAAAGATGCAAATATAGCGCCGACTTTAATCAGCCTAGTTAGACTTTTTTCTGCTTGTGAAAATCAAATGTTGTGCTACGAAATGAAAAGAAAAAAATATTTTAAAACGTCTCGGGAGCATGCTTAGAACCTGAGGACGTCTGCTACACAGGGGGAAAAGCCGCAAACAAACTTGAGTGTTGAACTTTCTCATTTTCGTAAAATAGTAATGAGAGAGAACCCCTAAGTTGATTATGAATAGTTGTTTTTATGACATATCCTGATCCTTTTGTTAATGTTTTTAGGAATTTTAATCATGTTACCTATTCTCCCAAATGATAGTGTTGACGTAAGAATGTTGCTCAGATAAAAAACGATTTTTTGCAAATATCTCGATTGAAAAAGAAAAATGGCTATTTTGCACAGCTTTTACAGCTGGCATGCAATGTGAGCGTGGTGAAGAACTACCCCATCCCCTCACCCTATCTCCCACTGCATGTGGCGCTCTTAGGATACCAAAGTCCGGAAGTGGGCTTAGACCCCTGGGTCAGCCGAACACAAGGAGATGCCTTGTGCTCCCCTCACACACCATGCACCACCTGGATAAGAACAGCAAAATAGTCGTCTTCTTCATAGTGGTATGAGCCTGTCTCTGCTGGCGCTGTGATGAGGCAGTTGAAGACTGTTCTGGTGGGGCCCCGTTTGCATTGGGCATTGTACCATTAAATGTGGTCCTTGCGGGCCGAGTGGTGTAAAGTGCTCCACCTCTGGGCCTTCCCAGCCGGTGGAGCACACCACTCGGAGTTTCCACAACCTTTCTGCTATATGTAGTACACACCACCAAGAGGGAATCTCGGTAACTGACGGATTGTACCTACTTATCCATTTAGAAATAATCCTCAATGTCTTTAAATGCATGAGTATTTTGAACCTCGAGATGAACGTCTGCAAACTCTGGTGCAGAAAGACTAATGGTGGAAAAGACTTTACTACTGTTGAGGCACAGAAAGGTCCCCTGTATGGCTTGGGACATAAAAACAAGCTGTCGTTTTTAGGTCTCGCGACCTATCGATGCGCGCAAGCGCATCGAGCGGAGCGAGAATTCAAGTGCTCTAAATCCTCGTGAAACCAAGGGCTTCTTGCGCTGCGGTTTTGTTTAAGTTCACGTGAATCACGTGATCAAACAAGCACGCGCATCAGCCTCCCTCCCTCCTAATTGCATTTTTTTAACGGCCGCCGCACAGCACATCAAAGGGCTTTGCCCAGCGTGCGCTCTGCGGCTACTCGGCTTCTCCTCCCCTAATTATTCATGGCTCAGTTTCCCGGCGCACGCATTTGTTCACATTTTTTTCGCCGCTCTCCCCACTCGGCCCCCTCCCCTGCCCGCCGTGTCGCATTTCTCCTCCCCCTCCCCTTCTCTGCCTTCCATTCCGTCTTGTGTTAATTTATGTTCCTTCGTCCACACTATTTCCTTTTTGGGTCTGCCTCGGGCTTGTGTTTACGCATGTTCATGCGCTTCCCTTCTTAATATTTTTTTTTTAACAGCTGCTCTTGTGCGTACAGTTGTTAATTAATTGCAGCTCTTGCAGTTGTAAGCTATTTTCTAAATTACTTTTTTTTAAATAAAAGGAAGTGTGTGTAGCTGTTTGAACTGCACAAAATGTGTTTATTTATATACTTTTGGACACCACGCGGCTTTTATGTTATCAGCACGACACCCGCTTCAGGGACGCTGCACTTCAGATCATTGTCTTCTTTCCTCACCGGTGCTGGGGGGGAAGGGACATGGCTGCTTTGTTTACATTCCTCCTGCTACTGCGAAATAAAATGAACAAGCATTGGCATAGCCAATAGGTCTCGCTTGTGGGACCTTATAAGTATTTAGTTTTGCAGCACAATATCCTTGGTGCAACAAGGATATTGTGCTGCAAAACTAAATACTTATAAGGTCCCACAAGCGAGACCTATTGGCAATGCCAATGCTTGTTTGACTGCCCACCTCCGCACACACAACAATCATGCGTGTATAATGGAGGCATTTGTGACCCGGGCTGGCACCCAGAGGTGGGCACTGTAATATGGAGAACTATACCATGCTTCCCCTCCTTAAAGACCATGACTGCCACCAGTACACAAGACTGTAGGCAAGAGACTGTGGGGGTTGATTAGAGTAGCAAGTCGGACGTGTTTACCTGACCCAGCTTGGGAGGGAACACTACAGGCCTCTCCCGCATATTTAAAGTGACATACAAGTACCCTGCTGCTAGGCCCTCACCCATCAATATGCACAATTTTAAAAACATTTTATTTATTTATTTATAAAGTTTTATACAGCACGAACATGACCCACGGGGGTATCAGAGCGCTTTACAGTACATCATTATCACATATTATACATACAATCGGGAATCACATATAATACAAATGAGGTAGACATTGCTGTTTGAGTAAAATCGGTGGCAAGTAGGAATCAGAGAGTTAATAGTTTAGGATGATAATTTGTTCTTGAAAAACATTTTCGCTTCTTTTTTGAAGACAATAAAAGATGATATTCTGCGTACGACTGGGGGAAGGCTGTTCCAAATCTTCGGAGCGATACCTGAGAAAGCTCTGCACCCAGTACTAATTTTGTGTAAGGATTGAGGTTTTAGTAGTAGTGAGCTTGCGCTTCGGGAATGTCTTCAACCTCCCGATTGCTCTAGCTTTTGTGCTTAGTAGCTGGGTGTGCTGCTATGTAGGGCTTTATGTGTCATGCAGGCGATCTTTAGTTGTATTTTTGACTCATATGGCAGCCAGTTCAAAGCCTTCAGAGTCGGGGTGATGTGGTTATGTCTTTTTATTCCGCAGACCAGCCTGGCCGCAGCGATAAGCGATGCCCTGATCGGTGCTAGTTTGTATTTTGGAAGACCGCAAAGAGTGGTGCTGCCATAGTCCAGTCTTGGTGGTACTAGAGCCTGGACCGCCATTTTTAGATCCGACTGTGGGAGGAAGGGTTTAAGTTTCCTTAAGATACTCAGCTGAAAGTTGGCCCCCTTTGGTGGCATTGTAGGTTTGTTCCTGCATATTTAAATGTTTGTCAAGGGTAACTCCAAGGGATTTTGTGGAGTCAATGATGTGTGGTGTGCAATCAAAGAAAGTAAGATGTTTCAGCCATAAGTCTATCCTGGGTGTGTGATTGGGAGGGAAGATGAGGAGGTACTCCGTTTTCTTGGTATTAAGCATGAGGTGGTTGCCATTGAGCCAACTTTGGGTATTATGAAGAATGGCGTTGAGGGAGATGAAGTCATCTGGTGAGGAGATTTTCATATGTAGTTGAGTGTCGTCCGCGTATAGGTGATATAGAATTTTTTCAGAACTAAGCGCATTAGCAAGGGGTTCCATGAGTAGATTAAAAAGTACAGGTGATAGTGCTGATCCCTGTGGAACTCCTAGTGTGACCATGGAAGGTTGAGAGAATGATTGCTTCAACTTGATTCTTTGGGTTCTGTTGCTTAGGAAGGAGGTAAACCATTGTAACACTGGACCGGTTAGGCCCATCCTTTGTTCAAGTAGGGACAGTAGATTGTCGTGTTTAACCGTATCGAAAGCGGAAGATAGGTCAAGAAGTATCAATAGGCACGATTCGTTGTGATCTAACATTTTTAAAATGTCATCCATTATATGGGTGAGGGCTGATTTAGTACTGTGACCTTGACGAAAACCGGATTGGTGCTTATCTAGGAGGTTGAAGTTCTCGATCTGCTTATGTAGAAGATGAGTGTGGAGTGTGAGTGGCACATGCGGCCATAGCCACTGTGAAATCCATTTTGCATTTGCTACATCCAACTGGTACCTATGATAGAAGGTTGCAGAGAACTTCCAGACAGCATAGATGAAATTCAAAGCTTCTTAATGTCTTTCCAGGTATCCATTGCAGTGGGTCAGGCTTTTGGGTACGGAGAAGAGAATACTGAGCGTCCTTTTGAAGTTTAGATATTTCCCAATGCCCTTTTTCCCTTTCCAGGCACATTGTTCACTGTAATGACTACCCCCATCCCTCACAGGTTAATAGGTAGTTAAGGGGGTCAGCTTCCATTTCTTTAATACCCTTGTTTGGGGTATCTCCTGACAGGAGACTCCTAGCTCCTCCACACCTTCCTACTAGCACATGGTATCAAAGACCATGATTTGACGAGTCTGAGTGGATTAAGCAAGAGGCAGAACTACTCAGACTGTTCTCAAAGTTGAATATTGAATCAAGAGGTAATACTCAACTTAGGACTGCAGTCAGCAGTTTCACTGGACTGAGTTGTGCCAAGAAGGATATCAGATCCTGTTCACAGAATAGAACATTGGACGTCGCCTGACTCACTATTTCCATGGGGGTGGCTTCTAGCTTTATTTGGGTGGGACGTTGTTGCCTGGGCCCAAGGAAGCGCTTGAGGAGCAAGACGAGAAGAATAAATGCCGCACAGCCGCCTGTTGCCGGTATGGGTGCTGCCCATGGTGAGCTGATAAATCGTATGCTCACATGTTCACCCCGACGGCAACCTGCATTGGCTGTGCTGGGGAGAAGGAGGTGCATATCACTCGGTGGGCTGTGCAAGGCGCACAGTAACGTTAGCAGCAAGATTGACAACTAACAATGAACTGCAGTCCTGGCCATCATAAACTATTAGCAAGGTCAGTAAGTTATTGGGATCCCAAAACTGAGGGAAACCATCCTATATCTTTGGCTGTCCAAACGGTAACTCTTGGGATTGAATGGCGAACTAGCCCCACGGACAATTCCTCCGAGAGTCCCCTAGAAGGACCACAGGATAATGAGCGTAACCTCATAGACCTGTTCACAGTGAACAGTTTGAACTGCCCCACTTATTCCTGTTGTTTGTGAATTACAATCCATATGTAGCTTCAGGTGCCATATGGTGATAATGTTCAGTAATTCTATTGTGCGTCTACATTACCATACGTTTATTTAAAAAAAATAAGTACTGGCTGGGCTGTGTTTTGTTATTTGATCTCCGATGTTTCATTGAATGCCAAGCCTTTAATCACAAATCAGCTCACTGAGTCTTGGACTGTAACTCTGCTGCCCAAAGGGTCAAATGATAAAGACATGAATTTGTTGATAAGTTTTAGGTTTAATAGTAAGCCCCAGGACACAAGTCCTGGGGCTTAAAAGGGTCATATTTTGAGACCTGTGGCCCCTGATTGCAGTGGAACTCCTGAAAAAGTTCTCAGTTACCTAGTTATTTTTGCCTGTAAATGAATATGCCTTCAAGGGGAACTCCTGCCCACATTATCTTTTTATTTCCTGTAATTGATTCCCTGGCTTCGTGCCCTTGACCAGGTAGGTGTGATTAGCTTTTGTGCCATGTGTACGGGGATAAACAAAGAAGCACAATCTACTCTTTCCAATGTTATCTCTGTGGACCTGGAAGATTTTCTCTGCTGTTCAATTTTATATCTCTCTAGAAGTGACATCAGCTCGCGAATCGCACCATATCACGGCAAAGTACTAGTCCAGTCCCAAAACTCATTCTCCCCTCCAATCACTTTTGAACCTTTGCCCCTAGGCTGTGCACTGTTCCCAAGTGTCCTTTTGGCTTGGTTTTCTCAACACAAATGCCACATACATATACCTATTAGTCTTTTTTACTTCTCATAAGGTCCTGTTTGGCGGGAGCAGGTGGCCCTGTAGCAAACCTTATTGCCTGGGGGTTGCGGAGGTGGTCGATCCACCACCCCACCTCTATGCACATCTAACCACTCAGGTTGCAGAGATCCACCAAGACAAAACCTCTGCCTTTCATTGGACATTTTCCATGTCCATCTTCTAATAATGAGGAGGCTTCCATTCTCCCATTACAAAGGTAGTGTATAGGTTTGAGAAAGAATGCGTTTTTCAAATAAAATGTGTGTGGAGAATATAAATGAAAAATGTTAATAGTAATTTACTGGGTAATTAATAATACTGCTTAGCATAGGAATACCTTGTAGCCACATACTGATCTCATAAGTTGTGAAAATAGGTACCACTTGGATGTTGTAAATACAAAATAGAATACAATGCAATCTATCTAGTGTTGTCCTTCTAGTGGGTACACATTTGAAGGTTGTTTCTTCCCCAGGTAATGCCCTAGTCATGGGCAGCAATCGCTAACCCATCTCCCAAAATGTTCTCCCAGTTTATCTGAAATTTTAGAGGGCACCATCTCCCTTCATACATCACCATTTCCGCCCAATGCATCCATCCTTGCCTTCACACCCTTTCACCCACTTTGGAGACTATTTATGTTCCCGCTCCCTTATTATGTTCCTTTTCGCTATCATCATGCTTACTTTTCATACCCACATCTTTGGGAATGCCTAGAGTTGTGAATTGTGGCATCAGGTGCAGTTCCACTCCCAGGACTTCAGTAAGTTTATTGTTTACTTTAATCCAAGATGTTTAAATGGTGCAACATTCCCATAACACATGTAGGGATAGCGCCTCTCCTAACACTGCAGTACTTGTCCCATCTCATACAGTCTGCTTTTTTATAATATGCTGTATGGAATTGCTTCACTTAGATGAGATGCAGACCCTCTTATATGCTCACCTCTTTGTAGTGCATTAGTACCGCTTCCCAAATAATATCCTCTAAGCTTCCCAGATCATGTGTCCCCGACTCTGACGGTTAAGTAAGCAGTCAGGCCTGTTAATTACCTGGGTCTTACATATGTCCTCTTTGACCATCTTTTCTGTCACAACCTTCTTTTCCAGAGGGCTATCCTTCAGTATCTTTGCCCAGTTAAGCAGTTAGGTTGCCTTGACATAGCAGAAGTGTGCACATAAGTAGGCCTTGGTTGCACTTACATCTCAGAGAGATCAGAGGAAATCCAGTTCTTGTCTGGAGTGGGAGGACAGGCAACTGCTGAATACAAAGTAGGTGTTTCTTGATGAATGAGAACACCACGTGAACGTTGTTATTGTCACATTAAAGTGGCAGCTTTGGCTGGAGTGATCAGTTCCAAATCGACCATACTTTAAAGGCTCTTGACTTTGAGTTTAATGGCAGTGGGCTGCTCTTCTCGGCCACTGGAGATGACCTCTTAAATGAACGAGGTACGATGACATCCAAGCCCTTGCCAGTCACCACAAAGACTTGGATAGTGGAATCCAGTCCCAGGCCAATCATTATGCAGTTTAAGGCTCACAGTACAAACCTACAAGAAGAAAGCTATGTAATGCCCAAAATACTTTGCTCTGTCTATTCTGTATGTTATGTGGCTTCCCAAACAGCTTGGCGTTTTTCACAACTCTGAACATCATGACCGAAGGGAATGTAGTTCTCCACTTTCTTCACTGCCAAGCCCTCTTATCCATGACTCCTGGATGTCACTCATAGGCAAGTGCAGCATTTACCTTTTTCAGATGCCTTCCTTATCCCATCTATTCTCTGGATGAGTGCTTAAGAAATACATATGAAAACACATATAGAGTCCAGATCGGTCATAAGACCAGAGGTTGTGCTTTGACTGTTTTACATGTGATAAAAACAGGATCTGCATGCCCTATCCTGGATCTGTCCAGGAAACGCCACCTATCGGTACTGTTCTGAATTTAGTACATTGAATCATTTAGATGTGGTCTTGAGTTTGAAAGAGGGCTGGCATTGCCCAACCAATCATCTTGACATCCCACCTTCAGGTTTTGTACTGAAAAGGGTCAATCTAAGCTGGACAAACCACTTAGTTTCAAACTGGCGCACAGGATCGTCAAGACAGTCAGCATTTTATTCTATTTTTCCTCCCTGTAATTACAATTCTTTTTTTACTTCAAAGCGTATGTTGGTCGAGGATGTAACACTGAAATCCAGATGGTTTTCCAGGTAGCTGATCTTTCTGCATACTCTTTGAAAGTCATGGCTCTTGCCTCCATTAAATAATATCTTTTCTTAATCCAACTAAAATTCACATTTATTGGCGCTGTCATGGCTACAAATCAAGGCATGGCATTTGCTCCACTTGAGAGCACCCTGATCATTATAAGACCATATCTGACTTTTGTGATCACCGGACAGCTTCAGGATATTAGTTGTAGATAGCTTTGTGAGTGAGGGCTTTGTGTATTTCTGTGTAAATCCAAGCCACAAATGATATGCATGTGTACATTTAAACTCAGTGATTTGAAAAAGCAACTATTGTGTCCCAGGAGGAACAGAACAAATATAATCCCTCTCATATACAGCTTCAGCCTTGGATGTACACAGTAAAGCTATGGGACTTCAGGTGGTGACTACCATGATATGCTCAAATAAGCTGCAGCCCTTAAACAGATAACCTAGTTCTGTCCTTCCCTTTGCTGCTAGTAACGGTTGTATGTTTGTGAACAGATTGCATCACTACCTTCGTCTTTGTACGCGGGCATCACATACCCATGCCACTGTCTTTGCTTGCTACCTATAATCACGGTGAGCGCCTCATCTGTCATTGTTATCCAGCATATAAAATTCAGCAACTGTGTCTTCAAGGAATATGCTAAAAAGTTCTTACTGTGCAGCTCACAAGGTATATACCACTAGACGCCCTCGTATCTCTGATGATCTGTAACTTGCATTGTATACAGTATGAAGACTAAATACAGTTAAAATACATGGACATCTTTGTCTGAGATGCCAACTGTGGCAAAAGGGCCAAAATGCACTTTTAAGTCAAGAATAGCACTTGCGCTCAGTCACTGATAGACAGTTTTCTAGGTTCAGAGTCCGGTTATATTCTTTCTTCACCTTCCATTACCAGAAGAGAATGTCTAGCATCTATAACACACACCCCTTACACCATTTACTCTGTGAATGGCAATATTTAGCATTTCCTCGTTGGACCTTAGTCACAAACCAAACTCAGTTTTAGTAAGAACTCAGCAGTCTGTCTTAATCCTTAAAATGTGGCCCCAGAGCTGACCGAGTTCTCTAGATGAGGTTCCGCCAGTATGCACGACCAGGCTGGCTCAGCATTCCAAGTGCTTCGTGCCTCTCATTGATCTCCTACTAACATTTGTATTTACCTTTCACCAACTTCCACAATAATTACCGCCGTCATATTGTCAAAAGTCATCGACCCCTGTTCACCTTTTTAATTTTTACATTTTTAGTCTTAACTCCCATAGTCGTTATTGTCATACGCCCATTAATATTCATAAGATAAGACAGTAGATGTGTGCTGCATAGTTATAGAGTACATGTGGAATTAAGAAATTTGCCAGGCAAGGGATGTCCTCTATTTAATCAGATCCTCGAAGTCTATCTGCATGAATAAAGAGCTGATACCCATTTTCCCCTCTTCTTTGCCAATCTTCCCACACACTTCAGGCCACGATATGGCCAGATGCCACTCTTTTTGTAATCCCACCTACCCCCAATTTAACATTACTAATATGATTTCTCCACCCAGACTCACACTTTCCTTCCACTTCTTTTAAAAACAATACCTTGTCTCATGCAGCCTTCTTTCAAGAGTCCAGCCTTCTCTTGATCTCCACAAGTCCTTTTTCTTGATCTCCACAAGTCCTTTTTCTTGTGTTTTCCTTCTGCAGTTGAAGAGAATTGCCATTAGTATCCCCATGCACAGTCTGTTTTCAATTTCCGCTGGAAGTTGTTATTTAGTGCTTTAACCTGTAGGTTTACAAGACACCTTTTCATAAAAGCGCGCATCCAAGGCTGCCGTCGTAATTTGGCGGAGTGAATGGAGGAGGCGGGTTTTGATGTTTCATGTTCATGTTGTTGATTATGACGAACAAATGTTGGGAAATATTTGCTCACATGTAGAATATTACTAGCTTGTATTGTACAATCTAAGAAAACTTCAATTAAAATAATCATAAAAAAGATAACTGCACATCGATAGAGGGTTAGATACCTGCTTTTGTAGTTTCTGCGAATCACCTTTGCTATTGCGTTTTTAGTTGTCTGGTGATTCTTTTTGTAGCTGGGCTCAATGTATCTATCTTTATTTCATGGCACAGGAGTAAAGCTCAGTAGCCTGCTTGGTAAAAAGGGGAACTTGGAAAACATTCAGCGTTACTGGGATGTAGGATTCTTCCTCGGAGCCAGTGTCCTCGCCAATGACCACATGAAAGTGATCCAAGCATCAGAAAAACTCTTCAAGCTGAAAGCCCCCGCCTGGTGAGTAGCAACAAATGCCCAAAGACACAGAATTGTTACTGATGTACATTGTTGGAAACCAATGTTGGAAATACGTTGTTCAAACATATCCGTTTCTTTCATGAATTAGCCTTTTTTCCTAATTTGTTGATTTCACTGAGGAACGCACGTCAATGGAAATGTAAACTTTTCTTTAAATCATAACATGGAACCAAAGGAACATTATTTACATCTAAGAAAAAATGTCCAAATATATAGGGGGTCTAAAGACACTGAACTAGGCAGACAGTAAGCTCTAGATTTCACTGGATTCCTTTGGGTTGCTTTAGTTTAGGCAAGTCATGACCGGTCCAGCTGACATCAATCCATCAAAGAAAAGCAAAATGAATAAAATGTGTAGGTGAGCATCCTACTCTGTAGGGGTAAATCTGAAAACCTGGTCGTTTAGAGGTGGGTGTCTGTTCAGTCTTTCAGAAAATGCTATATTTATTTTGTTTGTTCACTTCTAAAGCACACTACCACACCAAAGTGCCATTGCTCTAGGAGCCATATTAAAATCATGCATGGCCCTAAGAAAACAAGCATGACCTGACCAAAGACAAAGAACCAACCAAATAACACAATTAGAAGAGAATGTGAGTAAAGCTCTGAAAAATGTAATGTGATATTCGTAAAGCATAGTTAATTCAGTGTATATATATATTTTATTTATTTATTTGAGGTTTTATAGAGCGCAAACGTGAACCGTTAGGGTATCAGAGTGCTTTACAGGGAGTACACGTTATGTACAGGTTAGGCACAGGCAAAACACAAGGATGGGGATAAGGGAATTGACTACATTATTAAAAAAGCCAGAATTATATACAATAATCAGTACAGTACCATAATCAGAAGAGTGACATGTCAGTGCTAAAAAGAGAAAACTAGCAATTGTATAAGAGGGGAGATATGATAGCAAAAGGCAGAGCGAACCAGCAGAACATTTGAAGGTGTGAGAATTGGTACACGGAAAAAGGGCAAGCAGTACAGGAGATTATGCACAGAAACAAAAGCCATGACAAAAGGCGGTATACGCAACAAAGGAGAGTTATTGGAGGAATTTGCTCATTAGGAAGGTTTTAGCTTCCTTTTTGAAGATTGACAGAGAAGTTATTCTTTTGATGGAAGATAGTAGCGAGTTCCAGATTCTTGGTGCAGCCCCAGAGAACGCTCTGTTATATGTTTTTTCCTTGCGGAAGCGGGGTGGCTGGAGCACATGGTCTCTGGCAGACCGGGAGTTTCTGAATCTCCCTGATACCACGATTTTCTGGGCGAGATATGCCGGGGAGTTCATGTACAAGGTCTTGTGTGTGATACAGACCAGCTTGAGCTGGATTCTGCCTTCAAAAGGAAGCCAGTTCAAGGCCTTCAGATGAGGTGAAATGTGGACACATTCTTTAGAACCAGATAAGAGTCTAGCTGCTGCGTTGAGGCAAGCTTTTAGAGAGGCCGTGGAAGTCTTTGGTAGGCCTGATAGAGTAGAGCAGCCGTATTCAATTCTGGAGATGACTAACTCCTGAACTGCGGTTTTTAGGTCAGCGGTTTCAAGGAGGGGTTTTAGTTTTCTTAAGTAGCTCAGGTGGAACCTGACAGTTTTGGCCATCGAGCTAAAAAACGGTGATGGATCAAGCCCTGATCTTTTGACTGGGTATGAGTGTTCTGTTTAATTCAGATGCTCTGTCCATCACCACCCCCTTTTCTGAATCGTTTTGGCCACTATAGGAGTGGCAGGGTATGCTCAGATGTGAGTCCCTTGCTCACTGCACCATCAGGATTCAAGCAAGCCGGGCCGAAGACGGCTGCAATGCCAGAAACCGGTCCCCGGAAGCTTGTTTCCTTTCCAGTAAAGAATTGGCTTGGTAGTTTGGTCTGCCCTGTTCCCATGATGCACTGGGCCAGGGACAGACTAATTTGCATGTAACCAGGTTCTGAACTGGGATGGTGCAGTGAGCTAAACAACGGTGATGGATCAAGCCCTGATCTTTTGACTGGGTATGAGTGTTCTGATTAATTCAGATGCTCTGTCCATCACCACCCCCTTTTCTGAATCGTTGTGGCCACTATAGGAGTGGTAGGGTATGCTCAGATGTGAGTCCCTTGCTCACTGCACCATCAGGATTCAAGCAAGCCGGGCCGAAGACGGCTGGAACGCCAGAAACCGGTCCCCGGAAGCTTGTTTCCTTTCCAGTAAAGAATTGGCTTGGTAGTTTGGTCTGCCCTGTTCCCATGATGCACTGGGCCAGGGACAGACTAATTTGCATGTAGCCAGGTTCTGAACTGGGATGGTGCAGTGAGCTAAAAAACGGCGATGGATCAAGCCCTGATCTTTTGACTGGGTATGAGTGTTCTGTTTAATTCAGATGCTCTGTCCATCACCACCCCCTTTTCTGCATCGAGTTGATGTGTTCATGCATATTCAGGTTGCTGTCCAAGGTTGTACCGAGAGATTTGGCAGAATCCACTATGGTCAGTGTGCAGTTGAGTGCTGTGATCGAGTTAATCCATTCCAGGATGTCATTGGAGATTTTAGTGGGGGAGAAGATATTTCCAAGTTTAAGCTTAAATAATCGACAAGCGTGCTTGTAACTTGTGATTTGAAGCAGAACCAAGGACACTACTCTTGGTAGCCTAAAGAGGAATTTGTCAAAGATTGGCCGTTTTTGTAGTAAGTAAAGTGAACAAAGCACATCATCCTAAAAAAACACCATTTGCTTCAACTTGAGCCGGCACAAGGACCATTTGGCTTCTGACATTTAGTAACATTTAGCTCACTTGCTAATCTCGTGGCCATGTTGTGAATGGCCAGAACCTGCAAAATTACATATTCATGAAGGCCGAGGCACTGGGTATTTTGTCGTCCATGTTCCTAAGAAGACAAGTCCCAGTGGCCTTAGACTTCCTACTGTGGGTGAATAAAAGTCAGACTCTTCCTTAGAGAACCCTTTCCATGTCTCACTGGCACCTCATTGCAAACCCTGCATTTTGCCATGTTTTTCACTCTCTATCTGTGTCCATTGTGCTTTCCATTTTATTTATTTCTCATGTGCTTTCCTGCCGTCCAACCGTTGTGTTTTTCTCCTTCTCCATCGACCACTGAAATAGATGTACTTCTTAGTCCTGTGGACATCATTGTAGTTAACACTCCACAGTCCAGCAGCAGCATTTCCAATGAAGTCAAGTTCAGAAAGTTTAATGGACTACCAAAGACACGGAAGTTGGATTTTTTCTATTAAACGATCATAGTACCTTAACAGGATGTGACCTCCTGTGACAACCATCTTACATCGTGCACAGACTATGCAAATCATCTCAAGGCTGTGCGTTTCTTAAAGGCTTAGTATGTAGACTAATTGGTAGGTAACCAGGCTCAATGAGAAATTATGTTACAACTTTGCATCAGATTTTGCAAAGTTGGGTTCCCACCTCTGTTCACTCTCTCTGTTGCCTATTACTCCACTTCACTCTACTCTACTGCTGACTTAAGGGACACCAGTCTGCAGCACTGAAAGCTTTATGCTCACTCTTCTGGAATGTTCTGTAGTCACTGTTAAATTCCTCTGCGGTCGCCTGGATGTAGACATATTCAAAGTGGGCGATAACAACGCACAGTGTCTGCAAAGTGCTTTTGGTATCTGTCCAAAGAGATAAGACTTGTTGAACATGTTACATCTGTAGAAAGAACTGTTGCATCACCTAGCCTCCTGCAGGCCATTGGAGTTATGATTCATTTTCAAAACAGAGAACGCAAATCTCTGGAGCCATCACAGACCAAAGCTCATATCCGCTCGAGAAAAAAAAGTGTGAAAAATCCCGTCTGCTTCTCCACTTCTTGCTAACGTGCCCAGAGCTGTTCATTATTCTGTGCGCTTGTGAAGCAGCAGGGGCGACACATGCTAATATGACTAGGTTCAATAAGCAGATACTTCTACCAAATAACTGCTTCCAGTTTGATGTGTATTGATGTGATTGTACTGCTCTTTACCTTGCCAGGACATTTTCTTTCTGCTTCTATTTCTAATTTTGTCAGCTTTACCCCTACTTCCAACTTTTTCTGTGTCCTCCTCTTTGTTAAACTCTTTCTTGTTGTTTGCACCATGTGTTGCACCTTCCTCTTGTATCCAACAGTGCAGCCATTATCCACAGGAAGTGTCAATATTTAGGCGTCCTGTGGATAATGGTCTCAAACTGACCACAAATGTTTAGGGTTAATTTGTGCAATAGTCGCTTCATCAGTAAAACTGTTTTTTAGGGTTAAGGAGGAGATAGAGCGGCATGTTATACTGCGTTAAACGTAGTTCTCTGGCACACCAAGTATTTTGAACTGAAAATATCAATGAAAAGCCTGCACAAGAAAGACAACTCGCTGTTACAAAACAGGCTGCTGGACACACTGTATAACCAAGGGTGATATACATGACTTAAAGCACCCTAATAAATAACACATGCAAGGACCTGATCAAATAGTGAAACTTATGGGATTGGAATGTCTGCACAATAGAAGAAGACATATGGTAGAGGCCTTAATCGTTTGCCCCCCCCCCCCCACCCCCCTCTCCGCCCGAGACGTTTTGATCAAGACTAGTTTCAGGCGAATACAGCTCAAGAGTCTACACAGGGTGACCTACTCCAGGGAACAAATGCATGCATGTGAGTAAACCAAAGACTGCCAGTTTATGAGAGGGGTGTGTGGCCATTGGCACATTTTTGCTCATCTTATTGCAGTGTCGACTTATTAAATCTATTGGACAGCTGACTGTGGGGAATTGGAGCAAATGACAAGTGGAGCCCTGGAAATGCGGACTTCAACGATAAGAACATGGGAGACCATAGAGCTGACTAGATACCAAAAATCCCTAGTGTATAAAGATCTTACTTTAGCAGAGGGTGATATCATCTGAAAATGGGGAAAAACAATGCTGCCAGACAATGTCCACGGTGTCGACCCATACACCCTGAGAAGGTCCACTCGGTAGACCCACACACCCTCAAAGGCTCCACCTTTGAAGGAGGTAGGCCCAGGAACGTACAGTAAACAAGGTGGAGAGAAGATGTTGCATTTTTTAAAGCCAGATGACCTTCTGCCACTTCCTTCCTTCCCACTGCAACTAGAACAAGCCTAATCTTCACATGAAAGCATTCCTCGCACATAGCCAAAGCCACATTGAGAAGAGCACCTACAAGACAAACTCCACTTTATTGTGTGCTCCCACAACCAGATGTGCAGCTGTCTTGAAAGTAAAAATGAGAAACTGCAGCCCTCATTACATTTTGACTTTACCATGGTAATCATGTTAGTCCCACCATACTCTTCACAGCACATATCATCAAATTGTATTTTGCATGGCAGTATTGTACTTTACTCCACATTTCAGCACTTCGCAAGCTCTCCTCAAAAGTCTTTACATTTTTCTGCAACAACGCTTGTTCATTAATCATTTAAAATTAGCTTAATAGCTTGAATCTACAAGAAAGGCAGGATCCACAATCTTAGCATGAAAAATAATTTCTATACACTTATTTTGGAGCATCTGTCATTTGGGTTTAATGAGAATCACATTCTGAATCCCATGCAGGAAAGTTCAGAGGGGAACTGTCCACTACAGATGAGATATAACTTCACTTGGTCATCTACAGATTCTCCACCAAGAGACATTGGTCAGTCTATACACAAATGGCATGTACAATGCAATATTAATAGCCTTGCCAGATATCCCAGAAATCAACCAAACAATGAATCCGCTACGCCAAACGCCTTGCATGAATGCAAAGTGCTGTGCAGTCCCAGCTATGAGCAATGGAAAGCTACTGTGTCACAAACAACTTGCAGGTTAACCCACCAAAATCAAAAGTAATGACCTGGGGGAACAAGAGCAAATGAGAAGCTTTAAAGTATGTTACTTATAAGCAACCAGACACTAAAGGCAACGAGTACCTTTAGATGGCTAGAAGTAACAATAAACCATTCAGTCTCGGGGGGGGAAAAGCCACATCAAAGGCGTGCTAACTAGAGCTGAGTGTGCTGCAAAGGGAATAGTTCAGTTTACCATAGAACATGGCCATGTAGATTCCAGGATCATCATTTCTGCTGACCTGGCAAAAATAGTTGGCATCTTATGCTATTGTACAGAGGTCTGGGGCACCTCAATCAATCGGTCATCCATAAGCTGCCTGGAGTAGAGCCTCTAGAAAAATATATTTTACCTTATTCAGCATCCACTGATTCCCTTGAAGAGACTTGGGCTATACATACATTGGGTACAAAGTCACACATGCACCTCCATCTGAAGGGAATTCAGTATCACTAATCATTGCATTGGAAGATCTTGGAAAGAGAGCTTTTTATACAAAAAAGTCAATGTCCCACTAGTGGAAAAAGCTTGCTGAACTAAACCCGGAATGCATAATAGATCATCAACCATGCACCAACCTCACTAAACATCTTGCCACAAACTTGCGTAAAGAACCCTAAAGGAAAGAAGAACCCAAAAAAAGGAAGTAGGACTCCAATTAAAAAGAGTATTTAATGGTCAAAACATGTCTCTACCACACTGAAGGCTGTTATGTTTCCAAGGAGATATCCTTATTAGAAAAAACTGTTGGTCTTGATGAGACATGAAGAGACATCAAGTTGGTTGAAAAGCAAGAGCCTTCCTATTTATTTATTTGAAAAGTTTTATAAAGCACGAACATGAACCTTACAGGTATTAGAGTGCTGTACAAAGAGGCGAAAGCATGAATAAACTCAGTACAATGGAAGTCAACACTGTCAAACCACAAGGAGTAAACAATCAAGGTCAGGGCACCAGGTAGTGGGCCCCGCTTATCCAGTTTCAGACGAGCCCTAGAGTGCGAAAGAATTCCTGTAAAACTCTGCAGAACTATGATAAAGTGACTCGTAATATAGTTAAATAAATGACAAATCTGTAGTCTGCCCAGTTAGTATATAACCCCTTTCCTTCTGGGGGTCCACCAGCAGAGGATGCTAATCTGAAATAAGGTGGAATAATGATAGTATATCATCGGAACTCCCACCTACACATTTGGATGTTTCCCTTGTTTCTGGTTAGATCCTGTGCGGTCATCAGATCACCAAACAAATAGGCTAGCTGGCAGACATACATCCAGTTCCTAGTTGTGATTGATGCTCAGTCCCAGGTGATGCTGCCTGACTGTTACTTGAATCTCCATAAAGACATGACCTCAGCTGATCTTGTAATGATGCCTTGGGCCGCTATTGTCCCCAAAGGCCCGCCCCGTGTCTGCAGATAAGGGTGAAAGAGATACTGGAGCTTGTGGAATCCTGATACCGAGGATGAGCCCCCCCATCTCCCTCAGGAATGCCCAAGTGGGGAAAAAGATACACCTAGGAAAAAGATGTTACAATGAGCCCAGCCCCTCCACCCTGTCTATTGATGAGGCACTGATGATGTTCCAGCTGTCAGTATGTGGTTCCTTCGTAATCAAGTAAGGCGGTCGCCCACTGCCTCTGAGCCACTTCCTAAGAAACCGTCCTTGCGATTGCAAAGAAAGATCCATGTCTTTAGATAAAGGCAAATATGACAAATGGAAATGTTTGTGAACCCTGTAGGCCATAAGAATTCCTTTGTCATGTGCATTTCATGTACGCAGTAGCAAACGTTTCATTATAAGAAGCTACTTGAATCCCAACAAAAACCAGCAAAACAAAAACACATTGATTGGTCAACAATTCAATCCGAGCTACCAGGCCTATGGTAATTATGAAACCCATGAGAACGCTGCAGGCCCTTTTTGTTTCACCCAAGCTTTGCAGCTGCTCCTAAACAAACTGAAATCTGTGTTAAACTCTGGAGGAGAATGAGGAATAACCTGGGGAAATTGAACTCTGAATTACTGGTTTGTCCTGTCAATTCTCATTTCTTAGAGGAACCTGGGGCGATGACCTGTAATGCCCGGTAATCCCTGTACCCTCCTCTCCCCAAAGAGTTATCAGGACCCCTGGTATCAGAAGCGTGAGGGGACATTTGATTACCACCTGAAAATCAGGGGCACTTATAATGGCCTCTTAGTGTATGTTTTAATATAGCCTTATAGCCCGCCGTAGAGGGCTATACCGGCTATTAAAGGCCCTCTCCAGCATTAAAGGCCCCGAGCCGAAGGCGAGGGCCTTTAACAAGGGAGAGGGACTTTAATAGCGGTATAGCCCATCTACAAAGGGCTATAAGGCTATTAGAACCTTCTGTCACTAGAGGACAGAATGTTCTAACAAAAAAAACAAAGCCTTTTGGGAGCGTGAGGGGATTGGAATCCCCTCAGGCTCCCTGAAGCCTTTGTTCACAGTCAGAGCTGTGAACAAAGAAACATTGGAATGTTGGAGCTCCAGGCTTATACCAGCCATTATAAGCCCAGAGCACTCCATTGTTTTCAATGGAGCTCCCAACATTCCAATGTTCTAATGATAAATGAAATCTGCTGAAGTGAATATTGTTGAAGCTGTTCATCTACCTGCACCACAGTGTTAGTTTCATACCAGTCAGATTGATGGCAATGTGGGCATGTAGGGATTGAAGTACGGCTTCATGTATGATTATGCCAATCAGTAAAGGAATTCATTGTGCCTATACTATAGACTGCACTATGTTTATTAAGGCAAAGAATTCCAAAGATCAAGGGATTAGCTGGGCATGAAAATTGAAGTAGTGAAGTCATCCATCAATTGCTAGAGACAATTATTCCAGTGAGAAGCCAATAATGGTAAGGATGTACACTCTCCTTTCACCTCCGCCTAAAGCGTACATCTCTATAGAAATAGTTGTCTGTTCTTCTTCGACCAGGCCAACAAGCTGTATATCTGTACATGTATATATGAATGGTGTCTGGAATTGCATGAATGTTTGTATATTTGTTGTGCCTGTGTGTGCATATTTGCCTGTCCCTGTTGGTCGGTATGCACAGGGGCATTGAAGTCTGTTGGTCTCTGTGTCTGGATGGGTGTATTTTTCTTGCTCTCGGCCTGGGTGCCTTCATATTCTTCGGTCTGTGTGCATACCGGTGTAACTGTTGGTCGATTGCTATAGTATATTGAAGTCAATGGGTGCCTGACCTCTCCATTGGTCTCTCTGCCTGGGTGCTTGTATACCCGTTTGTCTCTGTGTACAGGTGCCTGTCTGTCTCTGTGCTTGCGTGCTGGTATATCAGTTGGCCCTGAGCTCATGCCTATGTTGGCCTGTGTGTGAGTTTGTCTGTCGCCATGTTGTTCGGCAGTTCTATGTGCGCTGTATATGGCCTCTCTGTTCCACTGGCGTCAGCACACGCTGCATAAAAGCTAACCATATTGGCTCTTTTGTCGCTTGTTTACTAAGGCCTTCCTCCTACACTTTCTACCACAGGAGCCCAGGAAGTGTACAGAGGAGATCAAGTTCCTTGCCACACTCCTAACAAGCATTGCCACGCCCATTAGGTGTGGGTTTTTGTGCGCGCGCGAGTGTTTGGTAATATTTAGGCGATTTCTGTGTATGTTGGCCACCAGCTTCGTAGAACGAACATCTCATAATGATACAGCATCTGGGGCTACACCAGTGTGGAAGCTGGGAGTAGGGCCACTTGTGCTGAGCAGGCTGCAAATATTTGTAGAGGTAATCTGTACCCTTAAAGAAGAGTGTTACGAAAATGAGTTAGAAGTTGAAGTTTACATTGTAAGATGTGAGCTTAACCGGAATACTCAGCAACATATTTCATATTGGATACATTTGGAAAACTTATTGAGTCTTTAAGAAAGCTGTAAATCCAACAATATGTTAACTTGACAGCATTGTGAAGCAAAGGAATGCGGAAGGGCAATTAGTGAATAGCACTATGTCTTCGCCAAGCCCAGAGATCCAGAAACTATGACGTTTCTAAATTTAAAAAGCCATAAATTAGCAGTTAAACTGTCATTCTGTCTTAGTAAAAGCATGAATGAACTCCCACTACGCCTCTAGCTACATATTGTAGTTGCCCACTATTCAAAGGACTAAGTGATGAAACATCATCAACAACTCTTGGATACTCAGATGGAACAATATATCCATCCTTAATTGCACCCAGTTGAAGTAGCAAAACCATTACTAGCTGTGCTTGATGACAATGGGAAGTGCATCATTTGTCAAGGCCGTCCTGATATCAATCCTATTGATTGATTCCTCTATCTAGGAGTTGGCTGAGGATTAATATAGGAAACGGGGTCTGTTATGTTTCATTTTAATAGTCATGTAGGGGAAAGAGTATAATCCAGAATTCTTTACGGAGGGTCAAGTCGTTCTAATGAAATCTGGGTTAAGCCTTACCAGATGTGCAGATTTTGCTAATCCTAGTCATTGAAATTATGATTTAAATATTTGAGATGCCAATGCGGACATGTTGATTGCAGAACTCCGCCATCAACACCTCGGTCCTTCCAGCTATCTTCACCATTTCTTGTATCCTAAGTGAACAAGCCGCGGGTACAGGAAATCCCTGATGATCCACTGTGAGTCCAGCTCCCTGGTCCAACTATTTTGTCAATGCTGTTGTTCTCATTTTAAAGCTGTGAACTTAAGCTTTACAGCAAATTGTTGCTTCTTCTAGATCATCACACTGATGAGGTACCATTACTTCTGTAGTGCTTCATAGCTTTGTTTGCAGTGTGCTGTCCTGATCAAGGTGAGTGCCGGCACTGTGCTTCCAACCTGATCCAAAGAGCTTCCTTTTTTTGGTAAGCACTCAATGCATATGATGCTGCCCGCAAGGCTTGGACCAGATAATAACTAATCCTACGTGACTAATTGAACACATTTGTTCATAGGAAAGGCAGTGCCGCAGGGGATTCTGGATTCACTGCAAGAATTAGGAAGTTGTCTTTGTTGCTCTGTGGGTGATAGCACATTGAGTGATTTTCTCTGTTTTGTCTTCTCTTACTGCTGAGACTGCGGCAAGCTGCAATCAGAACGCTGGTGTGCTTGTAGGTACCTATTGAAGTGGTACAGTCATCAAATTCTTTTAGATATCCATTTACGAGCCTAATAGTTATCTAAACTGTTTTGTTTAATTCTTCAATCACCGTGCTCTATATATCACTGGTTCATTCTAGGTACATCAAATCTACTGTGGAGGTCATTTTGATGCATCAACATTTTAAGAAGCAAAGCCCTGAACAGCATGTTGCAAAACAGGAACTTGTGGACTTCTGGATGGACTTCCTTGTCGAGTCCACAAAGACCGATGTTGCTGTAGTTCGCTTCCCAGTAAGTGTTTTTTATCCACTTTTCCACTATGTTGTCTACATAAACGAGTAATTTCTTACATATCTAGCAGTTACCAATCATGCATTTGTGTGTGTGTGTGTGTGTGTGTGTGTGTACACGTAGACACACGTGAAATATGAAGACCTATCTACGTTTGATTTTGTTTCCTGCACTTGTGATAATATTCCTCCATTACCGTTCTCAGTTGAGTAATGGCTCTGTTACCTGCAATACTGTCTTTTTTCTGAGGAAACTGCGCTGCACTATTTAGCATTATGCCTATTCTAAAAAGTATCCAAGTCTGGCCAACCCATCTTGGTACAGGTAGCATCGGAGCACCTGACTAGCTATTGCCCAACTGGTATGAGCCAATTTAGCAAACACATCTCCTTTAAAGATACTCACCATAGCGAACCAGTTGCTCAAGCTCGTGCAACTGGCTGTCGGTCACTTATTAAATTGGCTTGACCAATTTTCAGTCCTACTTACCAGGTCCTGATAAGAAGTTGTCGAGGGTGTTAGCCAAAGTGAATGGTAGACTTACTTAAGGGTTCACACCCAGCCATCATTTCTCTGATGAACGTTGTCTGCTGATGTCCCAGAAGTACACGTGGTTCATCAGCATAGGGATAGACAGTAAATACTTGGTCAAAATCTCCCTAGGGAGTATGGCAACCATTGTCTAGTACAGGTCACAGGGATAAAGTGTCTATTACAAATATTAAACTAGGAGGAGTCACCCTTAACCGCATGTTCGCTAGCGGGTTTTCCCGCTGCGCGCTGGATTTTTTAAAAACCCGCGTTACGTGACAAAGCCAGCTCGTCATGCGCGTAGCGCAGGTAACGCCCATGACGAGCTGGCTTTGTCATCTGCGCTGAAGGGGTTAAACCTGTAACTGTGCTCTGAAAACGAAAACATTTGATGGGAGCATACATGTCCTGCATATGAAACGCACAACGTGAAACTTGTAGGCACTTTGTAAAACATCTGATTGATGCCTCTGAGTGTCACACATGAAACGCAAGTTTGGGTCAAGCGCTGCTTAATTTAACACCACTCCACAATCAAAAATGAGCAAGGTAACACACAAGGTCTAGTTAACAACATTGCCTTCTTTCGGTTGTTGGTTTGCCTTTCCTTGGCTCAATTTTCCTGACCATCTAGCTCATTCATCAGGAACCTATTTCATTTGTAAACATGGGTTTCCTTCTGTCTCACAGGTTTTAATTTTGGAACCAACAAAGATTTACCAGCCATCCTACCTCTCCATCAACAGCGATGCTGACGTGAAGACTGTCTCCATATGGCATGTGTACCCGGATGACAAGGTAAACCAAAAAGCACAAGGTCATTCAGCAAGGCTCCATGATTGGTTTTGTACAAAAGGGTCACCATATAGTAAAACAAAGGGTTGTGTATGTCGTGGCTAAAGAAAAAGAAACAAGCGTCCTTTACTTGACCATTCCAAATAACTTTTGCTCTTAACAAGGCTCTGATTTTACACGGTTCATTTGATATTATTTCCCTTTCGTTCAGTTCATCTAAACTGGTGCACATAATTAACTATCCCACATGGAGTGGAGTGCACGTTTCTTATCTGTTGGAAATGTATTTTTGATGGGATAAGCTCTATGTCAATGGATCTGATAAAATGGGTGACCCTATACATTCATCGTCCACAAGAAAATTCATTTTTTCCACACAGTCAACATTATAAACTCACATTCTACCAAACAAGCACAAAAAACTGAGTGTCCTTTTGCCTGTCCCCTGAAAATTGATCCAAGTCTTTCAGAGATTTGAAGGGACATCTAAATCAATGCAGTACTAACCGTTTGTTTTTTTTGATGGGTCACAGTTTTTAGCCTCTAAGTAGGATTATAAGGGGTAGGCCCATATACCACCAGTGGCGACTGCTGGAAATCTCAAGGGGGAGGGTGTGGGGTGGGGGGGGGTCGAGAGGAGGGATTGAAAGGGGATTAGGGAAATAATTGTAATAAAAAATAAACATACCTGTTCAAAGGTTGCCGGCCGCCTCAGTGCTCCTCTTCTCCCTTAATGGTGTCCAGCAGTCCATTGAACACCAGCACAGGCTCCCCACTCAGTCCCTGTGCTGCTCTCAATAGCATGAGCAGAAAAACAACCACAAATGCCAATACTGATGAACAGTTTCTGAACAATTAAACCGGCGCATAAGGTACAAGTCAATATACACCCTTACTATTTAATAGTGTTTATTATTAGAACCATATTTTAAGTCCACTTTTTTTCTTTTAAACAATACGCATCTTTATAGACAAAAAACACCACAATGAACATTTCGAAAAGGAGAAAAAGTAGAAAAGGAATTTCACCATATCACACAATAACCAACCCACACTTTAGCTTGTCACAACATTTACATTCATACTTCAGCAATCAGACCACATTCCTCATTCATCAACACCTTTCATCACACATACATGCTTCTTCCACCTCCTTGGTATTCCAAAGGATTCTTGTCATCTACAATCATACACCAAGGATCAATCACCAAACAAGGGAACATTTTTAATCTAACTTAGTTGTGCATCACACCAAATCACAATATATTTGTTAAATTTAAAAACTATTTAGAAATGCACCTCTAGACTAGCATGTTTGGAAAATACAATTGTTTGGTATACAACAAACAGGTCTACGCATTTGAAACCCCCTGCTTCCTGGGGTTTTCCTCAGGACCAAAACAACTATTTAAACCTGATCGCCAAATGATCAACAAATTCTCATCAGAACAACGTATAGGGTAGAAATTGTCAAGTAACGTGGTGTTGTGTTGAATGGAGCTTTAAAAGTGCTTAAAGCTCAAATCTCAGAGAGCCTGCGTCTTCGAGCTACAAAATAGCAAAGACGGGTTCAGTGAATAATCCGTCTCAGGCAGAACTCTGTTTCTTAGAGTTCGAATATTACAGAGGCACGTTTCCAAGAATGCCCGCTCGGTGTGCGTCACGTTTTCAGCTGAACTCTATTTCTGTTCAGATTTCACCATTTCTTCATTTTCAATCGTGCTCTCAAATCCTCAATATCATGAGAGCAGTGCCAGGATTGGTCTGAGCAGCTTTGTTTGCCGCCTCAGACAATGCCTTGGAGTCTGTGCTGTTTCTCTAACCCGGCTGTGCAACACAGCTGGGTTGGAGAAACCTAGGTGCACATGACGGTTTGACCACTTAAGACGGCTGGCCAAATCGTCATGTGCACTTAGTGTGCACTGCTCTTCCCCTGCTGGCTGTGATAACAGCCAAACCCCGACTGGCCACGACTTGGCTGGCTCTAGAGGTAAATGGGGAAAAATAAAATGATAATAAAACCAATTTATTATCATTTTGTTTCCCTCAGGTGGCTCTCAGTAGGAGGTGCTACGCTCCTTCGTCATAGCGGAGGAGCTGCCACTGTATACCACAAGGAACTGATTATGTGACCCACATGTAAGGAAAGCTCCCCTGTGGCCGCCCAACTTCACGAGAAAAGGCTGCCAAATAACCCTGGGACTCGTTGAACAAATGCAGTGATCCACCACACAAGATCTGGACCTGGTCACCTTGTCCCGCACCATTAGTCATATTCCATTAGTGAGGTGATGTAAGTACATTGCATGGACAGCCCTGCCCTTTGACCTTTAGCAAGACTTGTGTTGGTCTCGGTAGGTTGCATGCATATAATAGCAGTCTAACTGCATAGTGCTGTGTAGAATAAGACTTTTATTTCATGTTTGTTATCAGATGGAACCGACCTACGTTTATGACTTATGGAACATTTTATTCCATTCTATGTTCCCAGACTCCTCATTCCATATGTCTGTCTTAACATGGGGCTTGTGTTCGGAGAGAGCCAGATCTTCATCTAAGTTGTGGCTGTTTATGGCATACAGTTTATATTCATACTCCGTGAAGTGACATATTCTCTTTTTTTTACCCGGGTGTGGGCAGCACTCAGAGAAACCACATTTTCATCATTGTATAAGACATAGATGATTACAGTTCTACAGAATGAAAACATTGTGTATGAGACTGGTACTTCTGCCAAACATTACCACTTATTTTTAAATGCAAAATGAATACTGAAAGAAGGCATTGGTTTCATGCGCATTGCCGCTCACCGTGCCTGCAGCACTTTCTATGCTGACATTTAAAGCTGAGTTCAATAGAAACATTGGCAGAATATAATAAAGAAATTAGGGAGTTTAAATGACTAATCAAGTCTAATATTTATTTAAGTCATCATTTTGCCTCTTTAACAATGAGGGACAGTATACAGAACAATGAGTCATATGGTTGTCAGTTCCTTGTGTGTCAGGGCACATTGAATTTATCGTATTCTCAGTAGCGGCCGGTGTATGGGACGAGTGGTGACGCGGAAGAAGAGGCACAGGGGTCGCAAAGAGAGAGGGGAAGATTATAAATAATATATTTTTTTTTAATGTACCTTCAGCCGGCCACGTCGCGCTCCTCTGCTCTCTTCTTCAGGCACAGGCTCCCAGAAAGCCCTGCAGTCAATCCTGAAACTGCTCTCATGCATGAGAGCACCTTCAGGATTGGCCTGAGCTCCCTCGAGTTGCGCTCCAGGACAGACTGGGAGTGCTCTCTCCAACCCCAACAATGCAGCTGGGGTTGGATAGAGCTTCACTGGCCATGACGGTTTGGCTGGCCCGAGACGCCATCATGCGCAGTGAAGGGAGTGCACTACCACTCCCCTCAGTGCGGTCATCCCCCAGGCCCTTCCCCCAAAACGCAGCAGGGAAGGAGAAATAAAACGAGTGTTTTATTTTTCATTCCTGCTGTTTTTTGGGGGTGACGCTCCTCCCCCATAGCAGAGGCTCAGATGCGGTGTATTCTACAGACATCCTTCTCTCAGAAATGGAATCCATTGTCAGTTTGGTTTTGATGCAATCAATACATAGGGGTGCATTAGCACTACTTAAAGCAATACATTAAATCATACAAACAGGCCAAGCAATGTCAAATACACTGTGTTAGCCATAGGGCACTCCTTGTGGGGTGTGAGGAAAGCACATAGTAGTGAAACTATACACCAAGGTAGGGTACCAAGTACACCATACTGTAAATGTGGTGGATTATCTGTTGCTCTTGTACTGAGAAAGATTAACAAAATAAAAACAGAGATTTAGGTATAATTAGCCATCAGTAGAAAAGGCTAATCAGAGCTTATTGATCAGGGTTGTGGGCAGAGGCGCAACTAGAGCCACATTCCGGGGGGGTGGGGGCTACTAAAAATTTCGCGGGGGCTCATTCTTCAAGCAATAGTCAGAGTGGAGATGCAGGTGCTCTAAGAAGGGGTGAAAAAACAACAAAGCCTCATTAGCAAGTAAATGGTTTTTTAAAGACCTGTGAACTACTTGATGCGGCTGTGTGCGCTCAGGAAGCTGTCACGGCCCGGGCTGACCCACACGACCTGGGGGGGGTCAATGGTGGCTGAAGCCTTTTCAATCCAATGGGCGTTGCGCAACTTTTTGAGGGTTACCCTGTTGTTAGATGTCAGTGTTATAGATCCACTCCACCAGGGCTTGAGTCGGGGTACCACGCGGGTGGATGGCGTCCCACCACTTATTTTACTGAATGGACACCGTCCCCCCTGCCAATCAGCTGAACTTCACTCTTTGTCCTCTCCGGGACGAGATCGGAGCTCACTCAGCACACTGCTCACGCGCCGGCTTCTCAGATGGAATCACATCTAAGAAGTGAGCAAGGGCAGGCAATGAGCCTGATGGTTCAAGCCACCTTTCGTGACGTCACTTCCTGTTGTGACGCCACTTCTGGTCGTGACGCCACTTCCGGTGACAGCGTCCCCACACTTCTGTTTTTTAGGACTCGTGCCCTGCACTCCACAGAATTGTTTGTTCTAAATGAAACCCGGGGAAACAGGAAACATTGGAATGTTGGTGTAGATGGCCTGTATCAGCCATATTGGCCCTGTGCACTCTATTGTGTGCAATTGAGCTCTCAACATTCCACTGCATAATAAGGGGTTATCCGTTATTGCCCTGCAGAGAAGGGCAATACGGCTATTAACAACCCTCAAGCCAAAATAGAGCGTAGTGGGAGCAGGTGCTGCCTCTCATCTGAATCATAAGAGGAAAGTAAACTGTTCCCTTCTTCCATGGCCCTTATCTCTGATGCAGATGTTTCAGACACGGCACTCCAGGGTCCACCCTTACTTTCTAAAAGGAGAGTGCAAACCTTATTGCCACAGAGAAGTAGAAAAATAAACAAACAAGTTAGTTTAGTTTACTTTTTACACATTTTATCGGGCTTCCCTCTTAACAAAGCCAGGGGAGAGCCCGGACAGTGTGTCTGAAATGGGGCTTCAAAGTAGTAGGAGCGCTGAAGGAAAATTAAAAAAAACATTTCTTTCCAGTCAAGCTTCAGGTGAGAGCCAGCTTCTTCCCTCAAGACGTTCACTATTTTCTCTATTGTTTGCATTTAACCCTGAATGGTGGAGGGTTGGGTCCGTGGCTTTGGGGATGGGGCTGAGACCCATAGCACACCCGTGAACATGGAGCTGGCAGTCCAAAATGCGGAGGCCAAATGCGCAGCCCAAAATGCCCCAGTAACTGTAATTATGGCCTGCAGAGAGTCCGTTCTGATTAGCGGCTAGCTCAGAGACGTTTTAAGACATGGGCAAAGCGGACAATTGCCCAGGGCCCCCACCTTCCAACAAAGCCACTTAGAATGTGACTTTTCTCGCTTTTTTACCTTTATTCCTATCTTAACGTCTCTCCTACTTCTCTGCCCACATCTGACTCTGCCTTTTGCTATCCAGTATCCTCGGGCAAGACTTAGTTTAGCCGTTTTTGTGTGACCCTTTTACTGTACGTTTCAACGAGTAATACAATTCAAAGCTGTTCCGGAGAGCACACCAAAAATATGTCTTGCATAGGGCCTCCCAAATGCTTTAGATGTTACAGGGCCAGCTCCCAGCATTCCGTCCAAGTTACTAATAGTTATTACTTTTCAACAATCATTTCCCCTTCAGAATCACTGTGATTAGCTTATTGTGCACAAGGGACCTAAGTATGTTGACCTCAAGGGGAGGTACTTCTAAATTTCGCCTTTGAACATGGCATTTCTGAGCAGCAAAAGCGTGATATATATATATATATATATATATATATCTCTCTGAAATAATAAAGACCTGCATTTGCCACGACATACTGGAGTCCGTGACACTCTCTTCGCCGACTGGGAAGGGGGGAGGGCCAAAAAACAATTCGACAAGTGGCTGCTGCTATGTGCTGTCCGTCCTTGACGGGGACGTTGGTTCACTGTATCACACCGTCACGATGATATGTCCACCGCAGACAGTTTGTGTAGACAGCCTCGTTGCGGACTCAGGTACAGTGACCGGTCCGGGCACTAATTATACCCCAGCATTGCCAGCTAGCGAGTCCGCCCACGTTCTGCTGCGGGGAATCTTCAATGGCGGCAATAGTCTCCCGGATTTCGCCCCAGTCAGCAGGAAAGCGCTGCTCTCTCCCCAATACCAAGAGCACTATCCTGGGCGGGGGGGCGCCACTGTGTGCATTCAGCACGCAGCACCACACGAAGATGCCGGCATCAGTGGAGCACCAAACCGAGAGGCGTGTCGGATATGCAGCGCCGACTGCTGCATTAACATCCACCACCAGTCCCGCCTCTTCCTTCAAAACGGGTCCGACACATGCATTGGAGCAAATCCAGGTAAAATGTATTGCCACCATCAGGAAGACACAGTTCATTAAAAACACCTGGCAGACGCGTTTCGGCTTTTGCCTTAATCATTGCTAGCTTTATGTTTTATGCTGCGATGGTTTCGTGGGGTGTAAGCTGCTGATCATACTCCCATTGGAGCCTGATTAATCCAGTAAGAGGCACTGTTCTTTCCACCTCCTTCGCAGTCCTCGCTATGAATGCTGGTTGATGTAGTCCCCCCCCACGTCAGCGTGTCGATCATATGTCCACCGCAGACAGTTTGTGTAGACAGCCTAGTTGCGGTGAAATAAAAAGTTTACCTGGTATCCCCGCTGTGGCCTTTGGTCTTTTCGGTAAGGGACTCTTTTCGATATATATCTCGTACCTGCCTCTGACAGAAACCACCTTCTTCCACAATCGCTTGTTGCACAGTCTCCTAGGCTCACTCCCCTCCAAATCCAGAGATTGGTCTGAGCGGGCTGGACTGATGCTAGCTCAGAGACAGGGAGCCTGTGCCTTTGCTCCCACCCGGCTGTACAATACAACTGGGTTTGAGAAATGTAAGTGCGCATGTCAGTTTGGCCGTCCTGAGACGGCCGGTAAAACCGACGTGCGCACTTACAGTGCACAACTCTCCTCCTCAGCCTGCTGCCATCCTAGTCAATGACCCCATCCTAGACTTGGCCCACTCGACTTAGCCAGGGAAAAATAAAATGATAAATAGGTTTATTATCTTTTTAATTTATCTCTTTGATCTGATAAGCGGGCAAAGCTCTTCTGCCATAACGGAGTAGCCACCCCTGGATAGCTGGATGTATTACATCTGTCTTTTAGTGCGGTTTTACAGTGCTCAGACACCCTTGAGGCCTGGTTTGTGGTCCTCAAAACTATGTAAATTAATAAATAAAATGAGATGACTCGTCATCACCCACTCCTACCTGTGTGGCAGCATTCCGGACCCGCCAGCCTCTCTGCTCTCCCCCGCCGCCGCTGTGGGCATCGCAGCCGCCGAGAGGGGAGAGCTACATCTACTACATCTCCCAGCGTCCCCTGCTTCGTGGACGCCGACGCCGACCGCAGCATCACTCTGCCGCGCCCGGAGGCGCATAAGAGCGAGGCGCTCCTCCCGCGCCACGCGCGCGGGCAACGCCGGGCCGTCTGTGGCCGTCCGGGGACGATAGGGGACGGGACGGGCTACCCCCCTAAGAAGCCATTATGGGTAAGCGCAAACAACTTTGTAATGGGGGCCAAGGGAATAAAAAGACAAAAATCCCACGAAAAGCAGACACTATCAAATCATATCTTACTTCAGCTGTCGGAGTGATTACAAAAGAAATTGCAAACGCTGAAAAAGAACAGTATCGGTAAATGAGGAAGCAGCCCATCCCGATGAGGGGGTTACACACAAGACCATAGACTCACAGCTTGAACCCCAGTTGGACCATAGCCATGTCTCATCGCTAGCAGCTGCCCAAATTGATGGCAGCCAGGAACTCCCCAAAACCCAGGAGGACACAGAGTCCGTGTTAATTCATCCGGGTAAGGGCAGACAAACAAAGAAGTGCAACAGGAAGACTAAACACATCAATAGTATATCGGAGGATATGGAACTAGAACTGGAGAATGATCTGGTCAACAGGTTAAGCTCTAAAATTGAAGGGCTTATTAATTTGCACCTAGAACCGGTACTGACTAGCATCGCTAAAGATATCATCGATGTTCTTAATACGTGCATAGCAGAACTGCTAAAAAGATGTGCTGCTCTCGACAGCTTTGTCCAAGAGTTTCGTGGGCAGCTGGACAAAACTCCAGGACCTCAGACCTCGTACCAAGGGAACTCGGCGCAAAGTGATATCCCGATTACACATCCCAATATAGCACACGTACCTGTTGTTAATACTGCCCGAGTTGGGTCGGTCCCAGAGGGGGGTGCGAGGTCCTCTGTTATCGAGAGCAGAAATGTAGTAAAGCAACATAGGTCTACCCTGGTTGGCCAACAGTGTTGTGGCAAGGATCTCGACGTGATGCCATGTCAATTCAACCTACATCTCCCACCACAAGCTGCTCCCTTAGTGGTTGTTTTAACAGGGGTTCCCCCACTTGAGAAAAACGGGTTAGAAAGCAACCATGAGCTCATGGAAAGAACTAAAACATGGTGCAATAATTACTCCAGTGGGGACACTGATATAGCGGCCAGTATAAACATGGTGAGAAGAGTACGTTGGGTGGGCCGACAAAGAAAATCACGGGAAGGCGACTGTGTAGTAATTAATTTCAAAACTCTAAATTTAGCAGACCGCCTCCTATGGGACGGTTCTGAGTTGTCAAACCCAGGCATTAGGCCCCTCCCCCTTGGTTTTTTTTATCCACCCCCTCAAATTAGAGTATGGGTCCCAGCTGCCCCTATGGCGAAAGCACATGCACCACACATCAATGTAAATAGTTGCTCACAGCCAGCGCGAGAAGGGGGGATTCCACTCCGGGCTACAAACTCAAACACTGAGACTCAAAACATTATGGGGTGCACATTAGGAAACCGTTTCTCCCCACTCTCAGGTCTGGAGGAGAACGATTGACTAACTAATACCCAGGTACAGGCTCCGATAGTGAGGTTACCAGCTCTATCCTGTAGAATCTTGAGCTGGAATATAGCCGGTCTAAGGGCCAAAAAGGGTGATGAAATTTGGGAGAGGTGTTTTTTTTTTTTTAACTGTTTTTAATGTGGCGTATCCGCAAGATATAGATGCAGATGCACAGTTGCGTCCATATAGGCAGTACTAAAGGGCATAAGACAGGTATAGTAATAATACACAGCCCGTCAGTCCACAACCTGGAGGTCGGACGGCGTCGGAGTAGAGCGGAGTCATAAAAACGCAGCAATATCAGCCTGGGACACAAGCAAAGTAGTCACACCACTATTTTCATTTAACAAAACATATCCAGCAGAGAAGGTCAAGACAGCCCACACTCCACCCCATGGGCCCAAATCACAACAGTGACGTAATAGCGTCCCAGATCCAAATGACGTAAAGCAGAATGATAGGAACATCTCACAAGGCGCCAAAGGAATAGGGGAAGAAAGGAGTAGACACCAGCCGAGACCACCTCAGCCCACACCTTGCCTCCCGAGTCCCCTACGGGGCATCGCCAGCTCCATCGTTGGAGAATCACATAGGTCGCCACGGAAAGCATTCCAGTGTCCCCACCTCTGGTCCCACACCCTGGGGCAGCCCCGCAGCTTGTATACGGTCTTCTCGGCTAGCATGCATTGGTCCATTGCGGCCACCCATCTCACCACCAGTGGCCTGTCCGGGGAACCCCATCCCATCGCTATGGAACGTTTAACCAGCAGGAACCCCAGTGCAGCCCATCGCTGTTCAGAGGTAGTGAGGTCGGTCGGCCCCCAAACATTGAGGACACATTCCCTGGGAGATGTAGGAAGTGGTTTGCCCAAGGAGCTGCCCATTTTACGCAGTGCAGATGACCAGAGCTGCTGTATCACGGGGCAGTCCCACAGGATATGGTAGAAGGTCCCGGGGAGGCCGCAGCCCCGCAGGCACAATGTGTCGGGTCGCCGACCAATTCTGGCCAAGGTAAGGGCGGACATGTACGCTCGGTGGAGCACTTTAAGCTGGATTAATCGAAACCTGTGGCATATGGCCGATTCCCTTGGGGACATTAGCGCAGAGCGCCACTCATCGTCCCCCAAGGGACCCAGGTCAGCTTCCCACTTGGCCCGCAGCGGCAAAAAGGAGTCAGGCAGGTTATTGCAGAGCTTACGGTAGGTCAGGGATATGGCCTATCCAGGGAGAGGGTCGGACAACAGTCTATCCTCCAAGGGGAAGGTAGCAGGTATGGAGGTGAAGTCTGGGAAGGCGGCCCTTAGGGCGTGTGTGATCTGTAGGTACCGAAAGTACTCAGTGGGTGCTAGGTCATATTGAGCCTGTAAGTCACTAAAGGTCAGTAATTTTCCCCTGCATACCAGATCTCCAACCTCAGAAATCCTTATCGCATCCCACCGGTCAAAGCCACGGGAGAAACACAGGGAACCCAGACGTTGCGCGGACCACAAAGGCGAGGTTTTGGTAAGTTTGTCAGCCCAGCCCAACTTTGCATTGGCCTTGTGCCAGACGGCCACCGTGTGTGCCATAGGCCCAGTATATCTAGCCTTCGTGGGTTTGCTATATAAGGCCCCCAGGTAGCCCTCTCGCCCCGTCTGATCTCTATCCAATAAAAGGCCGGATTTTGGGGTGAGCCATGTATCCATTGGTTAACCACCACAAGCTGGGATGCCCAATAATAAAGGCGGAGATTGGGGAGGGCTATTCCCCCGTCATACCATCCCTGGAACAGCTTGTTGAGAGCAATACGAGCTGCACCACCATCCCAGAGCAGCAGACGAAGCTCACTCTCCACCGTCCGGAAGTACGAGTCTGGAACGGAGAAGGGGCAGTTCTGTAGGACATAGAGAGAGCGCGGGAGCGCAAGCATTTTAAACAGTGCCGCCCGCCCCAGGAGAGAAAGCGGGAGGGAGCGCCAGTGAGCAACGTCGCTACGAAGCCGGCGAAGTGGACCCAGCAAATTCCGATCATAGAATTTTATTTTATTTTGCAGAGTTTTATATAGCGCGAACTAGACCCGAACTGAATCAGGTATCAGAGCGCTTTACATATTTTTCCAGTTACGTTACATTTTTACGTTTCCAGTTACTTTCATTTTTTAGGCACGGGGAGATTAAGTGATTTGCCCAGAATCACAGGAGGTTTTTTGGCGTCGTTACCGAGACTCGAACCCAGATCCCCAGGTCCGAGGTCGAGCGCCCTAGCCGTTAGGCCAACTCCTCTCCCCAGCACCCTAGCCGTTAGGCCAACTCCTCTCCCCTGGAATAGAATAGAATAGAATTGCTGGAAGTCAGGGGTAATGAAGATACCGAGATAAGTAAAGCCTTCAGAGGCTAACGTGACGGAGAACCCCCCGGGCAGGCGAGGCCGCGGACCGTGCAACATGTACAGCACCGATTTGGTCCAATTTATTGCATAGCCCGAGTATTTCCCAAAGTTGGTAACGACGTGGAAAAGGCTGTTAATAGAGGATTGAGGGGACGACACGTATATTAGGATGTCGTCGGCGTAGAGAGAGATCTTATCAACATTCTCGTCGCTCCATCTCAAGCCTCTGATTGAGGCATCCGTGCGAACCCAGTGAGCCAAAGGTTCCAGGGTGAGGGCAAACAGCAAAGGGGAAAGAGGACAACCCTGCCGGGTACCCCGATGGAGAGGAAATCTCCGGGACAGGAAGTTGTTGACCCGAACTTGACCAAAGAGGTCAGTATATAAGAGACGCACCCAGCCGATAAATTTGGGTCCGAAGCCAAAGCGATGGAGAACCTCAAATAGGTAGGGCCACTCAATCGAGTCGAACGCCATCGCCGCGTCAAGGGATAATATGGCAGCATCCTGGGACATGGTGGGCTGACGGCTCAACACGCTTTGCACCCTGCGGAGATTCAGAGCCGTGCTACGGCCCGGGAGGAAACCGGACTGGTCATCATGAATGAGAGAGGGGAGGACCAGGAGGAGACGAGTCGCCAGCAGTTTAGCAAGGACTTGGCCCCAGTGCTAATCAAGGAAATCGGCCGGTAGGAGCTACACTCCGCGGGGGGCTTGCCAGGCTTGAGGACGACCGCTATAGAGGCCAGTCTCTGATCAAGAGGGAGCACTCCAAGTTCCAGGCTCCCCGTATACATATTCAAAAGGTGGGGGACAATGTCAGGGACCATCCCCTTCAGAAATTCGACCGGGATTCCGTCAGGACCCATAGCTTTGCCGGAGTTTACTGCAAAGAGTGCCGCGGTGAGCTCGTCAGCTGAGAGGTCAGTGTCCAAGGCAAGCCGGTCAGAATCTGAGACGGTTGGAGGCGCATCTCCTCCAACAGTTGTCTAGATTCGGCAGACGAGTAGCCACCACCAGCGGTGTATACAGTTTCAAGGTGGTCAGCGAACACCTCTGCAATGTCCTGGGGGGCCACCACAACCGAACCATCAGGTCTAGTGACGGACGACACCCACCTGGACCCCTGGTCGCGACGCTCCAGCCAAGCAAGCATCTTGCCCGCGCTGTCACCGGATTCGTAGACCCGTTGACGCGTATGGAGCAGGCGCGCCTGTGCTTTTTCGTGGGTCAGCTCTTTGTAGACCAGTTGTTGGGCCTGAAGGCGTTCAGCCGTGGAATCCGATAGGGCCGCGTTGTAGGCAGCCTCGAGGCCGATGAGGGTGGTCTCCGCCTGCGTGATGTGCTCGGCGTGTTTACGCAAATGATGTGTCCTAAGGGTTAGCGCTTCACCCTTTACGACTGCCACGTAGGCCTCCCAGAGTGTAACAGCCGAATCCACCGAGCCCACATTTTCCGCAAAGTAGAGCTCGGTACGCTCCCGCAGCGCCTCCCTAATATCAGGAACCTGCATGAGCCAAGGATTAATAACTATGGGTCCCCTCACCAACTGGCGATTGTAAGTCAGGTCTACCATGAGCGGCGAATGGTCGGAGATACCGCGAGGGAGACCTCTCGGACGGACGAAGCAGCCTATGTCAGCGACGGGGCAGAAGAAATAGTCAATTCTTGATGTACTGTGGTGTGCGTTAGAGTAGTGTGTGAAGTGAGGGGTATCTGGGAAATGAGTGCGCCAAATGTCTTTCAAGCCTAAAGCCTGAGCAAAGTCGGCCAAGTCAGAGCTCTGACGGTGTGAGTCCCTATTGGGCCTTCGGTCCAGGTCGTCGCACATCGTGGCGTTAAAGTCACCTCCAATTATGAGTGTGCCCGGGGGAAGGTTCAACAATTGAGTGCCCAGTTCCTTGAGGGAGTCTCGTACCAAGGTTGGCGGGAGGTATGCAGAGATAACATTCAAGGGCCGCCCCTCCCAGGAGGCCTCAACAATAGCTAACCGACCCAGAGGTTCGGCCCAGCAGCGAGAGTAGGTGAGTGGGAGAGATTTCCTGACCAAGATTCCAGTACCCCGGGACCCAGGAGTAAACCCAGCATGGACCAAGAGCCTGTATCCCCCACGCTGCAGAGCCCGACAGGTGTTGCCAACCAAGTGGGTCTCCTGTAAGAGGACTATGTCAGGGGAGTGGCGGCGGAGGAACTGTAGGACCACACCCCTTTTTATTTTGTGACCCAGACGATTGACGTTCCATGTGAGGATAGTAAGGGACCTAGAGAGTAGTTGAGTCATGACTGCAAGATTGAAGGGTCGTGCATTCCGGGCGCCCCAGGGACGGCCACCAACGGCGGCGAGGCCAAGGGACTGCTAGAATCAGGGGGCACCTCAAGACACGCAGTGTCCAGAGACCAAGGAGCAGCCAGGACAACCGGCCAGGCACCATGGGACCCAGGACGGACAGGAAGGCTAAACTAAAGACAACTCCGCTGGTTGGGAGAGGTTTTTAAAGACATTTGATATAATATCCCTCCAAGAGACTTGGGATCCTCTAAACTGTTTTGCCTTGGATGGGTAGTGTCAGTTCAGTATACCAGCGAGAAGGAGTACTGCAGGGAGAGCGAAGGGAGGGCTGATTAGTTTGTTCTACATAGAGCTAAAGGGGTTGCTCTTGCAACTTGACACAGGTTGTCTGAATTGTTTAGCAGTCGAACTTTCAGTCTCTGACACTAGGAAAGTTCTTTTTAAAAATGTATATAATTCCATGGAAACTGGTAATAGCCTAGCCATGTTAGAATAATTTCTTTTAACCTATAGTCTGAAGTCAAATTGCTTTGAGATCCTATTGATGGGAGATTTCAATATCCACCCCTGTGAAATCCTTTGCATTAATAATGCGTATGAGGGTCCACCATTCTCCATAGCGTCCCACTTTGAACATACAAAGCAGGGGGAGGATTTAGAACTTATTCTAGCAAATTGGAACCTCTATGAGTCAGGATGTGGGGTGGTCGAAAAGAGGATCCAGATGTTCAAAGGGAAAGATAAAGGTACAATCATTGACTATATATTTTTAACATCATTCATGTTATCCAACGTTTTAAGATATTTTACTGAAGTTTCTACCTATAGTGACCATAATCCGGTGATAATTGAATTGTCACCAGGCGATCCATTATCCTTTAGGCCCACATTACAAAAGGCTGTGAGGGAGGTGGCTCTAATGGATCAGGGGAGAAGACTAAAATGGGCAAAAGTAGTCCCAGAGACCCTCTTATCTGAAATTCTATCTAAAGTAGAGGTGGAGGTAAATATTTGTCTAGATGCTGAGTCACAAGGCCCTAGTGGAAAATATAAAGAGTGCTGGCCCCCAAAAATGATTTACCCTCATAAATTGTGGGACTACAAACAGAGGAAAACCTTTTTGTTTGTGTGGGTTATTTTATTTCAACCCTTTTCTTATCAATTTTTAGTTAGTTTGCAAAACATTTCATGGGTAAGACAAACACTATTTACAAACATTTACAATATTTACAAACTATTATACATGCTCAATATCATACAGTGAAACAATAACATATAAGTGAAAAAATCCACATTTAAACAAGCTTCTCAGACAAGAGAAAAAAGCAATAATTAGACCAACACAAATAGTAAATCTTTGCGAAGAATCAAATCATTAGAATGCCCAGCAAGGGTCAAAAAACAGAAAAAGGCAACAGAAATCTGAATTCAAAATCTTCAATCAATTAGATTTTATGAGAAACAACTCAGATGAAATCCTTTTATATCACAGATTGCCTATTTGCCGTTTTGCCGACGCGTTTCGAATCTGGATGCAATCTCAGATTCTCCTCAGGGCTCTATCAGTGTCGCATTCTACAAAAAGAAAGGAAGCTTGCTTTAACCACCATTTAAAAGAACATTAAACCCCCCTTCCGGGCATAAGGTCACAGAATTTTACCTTTACTTTTGGAAACGCGGTCCCGCGATCCAATTATTCAAATGTTGTAGGGCTTTTGATTTAAACAGAGTTTCTGTTGAAAGAACAAGCGAATTAAGAATCACTCATAATGCCAATGAGAGACATGCCAATAGCGTCGCTACACTCCTCTAAAACTCACAAGTCGTACCTTAGCACTGTGGGGCACGGGAACGCTATTTATTCATTTCCTGCTCAAATTCCTCCACTCGCAAAACAGGGGCGCTGCCACCTGGAAACAACAGACAAATACTATGCTTTACGATGTTCGCGTATGCTGCAACAAACGTGTGCAGGATTGAAAACACTTCCGGACCGACATACCTGGTATCGTCAATCAATGGCAAGATGTTAAACCGGTCCCAGCGTGCCTGGGTCGTCGGACGGGGGACAGGCTGGGGGGCAGGCTGGAGTTGCCTCCACGGTATTTCCCAAGGCGTGCTTCAATCGCGCTGATTTCTAAAAGGAGGTATCTCCCATTACTTTGTGCAAGAACGCCGTGTTCGTTTTGTCATCATAGAAGAACACACAACTACCTACCTCACTTTCCAATGGATGAAACGGGAAGTGCCGACTCATTGGTTGCGAGCGGCCATGTGGGGTGCCTTCATCTAAGCAGACCCGCCGCTTGGCATTGTGGGATTTGTAGTTTCCAGGCATGCAGGGATTGTTATAAACGAGAAATTTCAGACAAAGAGTTGAGCCCTGTTTGCGTACTGTTGAATTTAAGTATTAAATATGCTTCTTTCTTTAGTAGCATTTGATCATTATTTGCACCCACAGTAGGTGAAGTCAAATTGAACAGCACAGTCCACTTGAACTCGTTTTCCCCATGGCTGTGATCAATAAAATGTTGAACAAGAGGCGCTGTGATCACTTTGTTCTTAATGCGTGACCTGTGTTGCGTCATGCGTGTGTTGACCTGTTGATTTGTCTTGCCTATATAAATTTTGGGACAAGGGCAAATAATGGCGTAAACCACATTTTTGGTTCTGCAGTTAGTGAAATTCAAGTGCTTCCACATTGTTGTGGAATGGTGGAACATTTTTCCTTCAATGGTTGTGTCGCATGCAACACAAGTTCCACATCTGTGGTGTCCCTCGATTGGTTTGAGACCCCATTGGGATAATAAGTCACTTCTTGGTTTTAATGTTCGAATATCTGCACGCACTAGTTGTTGACCAATATTCTGATTCTTCTTAAAAGCGAATATTGGGCGAGGGAATGGTATCCCTATGTCATCAAGCAAGTGCCAATGTTTTAGAACCATCTGTCTTATTTTATGTGCCTCCGCACAGAATGTGGTAACACAAACCAAACTCTCAAGATCATGTCTGCTTTTTGTCTCAAGGAGACATTCTCTAGGCGTGTACCGCGCCCTTTTAAAAGAATGTTTCAATAATTTCTTGGGATAACCCCGTTGTCCCAATTCATCACAGAATTTTTGGCCATGTAGCTCAAACTGTTCAACATCAGAGCAATTTCTCCGAATACGGAGGAGTTGCCCATATGGCAAGTTGGCCCTCAGATTTCTCGGATGCGAACTGCCATAGTGAAGGATTGTGTTTTTGTCCGTTTTCTTCTTGAATAGTGATGATTTCAACGTACCTCCCACATTACTTATCTCCACATCCAAAAACGTCATTTTGACATTACTTGAATCAAGTGAGAACTGTATGTCGTGGTGTCTTGAATTAAGCCATTGGTGAAAGTTACTCAAGTCGGCATGGCTCCCCTGCCACAGGAGCCACACGTCGTCGATGTAACGATACCAATGCAGTATGTTTCCTGAATGGGGGTTGTTCGTTTCTATGAACTTTTTTTCATATTCCGCCATAAAGAGTACGGCCATCTCCGGAGCATAAGGGCACCCCATCGCGGTGCCCTTAACCTGCATGAAAAAATCATCATTGAAGCGAAAGTAATTCTTTTTCAGGGTTATCTCAGCCAGTCTTAGTATAAAGGATGTGGGGACTTTGTGAGGTCTTTCTCTAGAATCAAGGCCCTGGCACCATTAACGCATTTAACAATATCTGCGCACAAATAAATCAAAGGTTATTTGTAAAAGGGAAACAGAAACCGCAGACCGGCAAAAGATGGTTTGATAAAAGCTGTTCAAAATCACATGCTGCCCTTCTCAAGGCTCTAAAGATCACCCCCAGGGACAGGGGACTTATAGCAAACCGGAGACTTGCATATAAACAGCATTAACTGCAAGAAAACGGGAGCTGCGGGACGAAGCCTGGACAAAACTTTTGACACCTGAAACCCTAAGATAGTGGGAAATTTTGGGCAACTGTTAATCAGCCATTGTTTACGAATGATGACAATTCCCCTCTTGATTGTAATATTATGGATGATGTCTGGATAGCCCACTTTGAAAACATATACAGAACAAAAATGTGATTTTAATTTGCCTGAAAACATTTCGTCACCGTTGGTTTTTACTGTTCGTGAAGTAGAAAGGGCAATAGGGGAGATGTCAAAGAATAAGGCTCCCGGGCCTGATGGGGTCCCAGCTGACCTGTTCAGAGCTGCCCCAAATCTTTGGTCTAAAATGTTAACTAATGTTTTTAATTCAGTAGGGCCAAATAGTCTGCCAGCTTCGTGGGCTACATCGATCATTATTCCGATTTTTAAAAAGGGTGCTAGGCAGGACCCCTCTTGTTATAGACCCATTTCCCTGATCGATTCTTCGGTTAAGGTGCTAGGCCGTGTGGTCCTGCATAGACTCAGTGAGTGGCTGGAAGATAGAGGGGTGCTGTCAAATGCGCAATATGGCTTTAGATCTAAACCGAGCACTATTGATCAGTGTTTAAACCTCTGTCTTTTAGTAAATAAGTATACAGTAGCTAAGGAGAGGTCCATTTACATGGGTTTTATGGACCTCTCCTCTGCTTTTGATCTCGTTAATCGGTCGAAGCTTTGGCACATACTTTTAAACATGGGAATTGACCCACCTTTAGTACATTTTTTAGCAGATTTGCACTCGGGCCTTACCGCCACAATTAGAGTTAACACTGAGGGGCGATGCACTAGACACTTTAAGTCAGAAAGGGGGGTTAGACAGGGGTGCATTCTTGCACCCCTGCTGTTTACATTATATATAAACTCCCTAGAGTCACAACTGGTGGAGGTTTCCGCGGATATTCCACGTATAGGGGAACTGGTTATACCAGTTCTCCTATATGCGGATGATGCCGTCCTTCAGGCTCGTACTGGGGTAGGCCTGCAAAGGCTGCTAGATGCATTTGGAAGCTTTATGGAGAATCTTGATTTAAAAATAAATGCAAAAAAATCCCAGGTCATGATTGCAGGGAATGTGAATCGCAAAACTAAAATCAAAACCTCCTTCTGCAGTGGGGAAGTGGTATCTAGAGTGCCTACATTTCCCTACCTGGGTGTTGTCTTCGACGAAAAGGGTAGTTGGCGCCCACAAATTAACACCCGTAGCATGACATTTGCTAGGACTACCTCAGCACTAATGGGATTCTCGAAAAAGCTTGGGGCCAGACCAGTTGAAACACGTTTAAAAGTCTACAAAGTTAAGTGTCTGGCGGTTGCTACATATGGCTCCCAGATCTGGGGTTACACACCACACGAAAAAATGCAGATAATAGAAAATACATTTTTAAGAGGAGTTTTAACCGTCCCACAGTGTACCCCCACTTTTACAATTCATACTGAACTAGGGGTTGGATTTGTTACTGATCAAATTAAAATAGCACCTTTGATATATTGGCTAAAAACCTGGTTAAACACAGAAATTTCTCCTAATCATATTATTCTGAAAAATTGTATAGCACTGGATAATGCAAATAAAATCCCATGGTTGTCCTATATAAAATCTGGTTTCCAAAAAATAGGGCGTCCAATCCTTTTTTCCTCACCTGACAAAAAAGGATATCGCTCTGACAAAAAATGCCCTGTTGAATATACTTTCATTAGAGCGAGAGGAGATGGAAATGGGGAAACCGTTAGCAAGAGCCAACTATGCTTTAGTCAGCTGTCCAGGACCTGAACCGTATCTGATTATAGTAAATAACCCATACCATCTGCATCTTTTAATCAGATTTCGGTTCAATCAGATACATTTTTCTTTGGGCTTTTTTCAAACCTGGTGTTCTCCCGAATGGGCTGATCCCTGTAAATGCGACAATTTTTCAGTACAGGATACTTTACACTTTATGTTCTGTGACCGATACCAGGAGTGTAGGAAGAAGTACTTGCTTCCCATTCTGAGGGAGGCAGGATTTACACAAGTGAGGCCAGCTTTGCTGCACTTACAACAACTAGATTCCCCACGTGTAATGTTTTATGTCGCCTGTTTCTTGGTTGCTGCTCTCCGTATCCGGAACAAGAGTTCCACGCCTTCATTGACCCCATTTAGCTCAGAATAAAATTTTTCTTTTTTATAAAATAGTTTGAATGCAGAGTAAAAAAATGTACCCAGTTTTAAAATGTTTTTCTAAGAATATTCCTATGTATGTGACAGAGGAAACTAAAACAAGTATAAAATGTATAGGATGAAATTTCTAAATTTAAAAATGTGTAAATTAATTGTTTTGCTATTGTAATGATTGTACCATGACCTTTCATGATATTAACCGCATGCGCGCTAGCGGGTTTTCCCGCTGCGCGCTGGATTTTTAAAAAACCCGCGTTACGTGACAAAGGCAGCTCGTCATGCCCGTAGCGCAGGTAACGCCCATGACGAGCTGGCTTTGTCATCCGCGCTGAAGGGGTTAAGTTATCGAATAAAGTAAATTTGACTGACTGACTCGTCATTGCTAACTATCATCTTACCTGCTTCATTATTGATGCTCTGGGTGGCTGTAACCGCTGAACACCATAAACAATTCTGTTCCTCTACTTCTGCATGAAATTGCTTTGCCACTGTTTATGTACTATGCTTCAGCACTTTACTGTCACCTAACAGTTACCTTAGAGGCCCTATTTACATGCATGTGTATACAGTGTGGATGGCACATGGGTTAGACACGGTACCTGCAGAGATTTCTAGAATCGCACACAGAGGGGATGTAGTATAATATTGGTGTCATGGATTGCTGTTGGGTCGCGTAAGAAAATGAGGTCCTGTGGTGCAAATAAACCATTTTCTTGCTGGTAGATAGAGTAAGCATGTGTATGCCTCAACAGAAGGCAGCAATGTTCTATAGAAGAACAACAAACCTATATAGTATGTCGTAGATGAATAGATTAATTTTGAGGTTAGGAAGGACTGCAGAAACTACGGATAGAGCACAGTCAGTGGCTTTACGCATACACCACTGTTACGTCCCACCGAAGTCAATCACATCCTTAAAATCTTTATACAGAAAATCATAAATTAAGCAGCTCTTGTCTGAAAATGTTTCTAAAGCACATTAACTCGGATCATCTCAGTAGTAGGATCATGACTTCACAATCAGTCCCTATACATGGCTTTTTGTAGATAGCTACTTTCTCAGAACAAACTTTGTTTCCTCATGTGCTCCTGCAATTTTTCAGTTTTTTCACCAGCTGCAAGGCAAAGCCACATTGTGCAAACATGCTAAGACATCTCTGACCACTCAGTAGCGTTGCGTGGGCGGAGCCACAGGGACGGTTGAACCGAGTGCAAAATTCTTAGGGACATTCATAGGGGCGCTGGGGCAGCCTCAATATGCAAACATGCTTTAACACATCTGCCCCCACTCAGTAGCGTGGGTGGGGCCACGGGGGCGGTTGCACTGGGCGCAGAATTCACTAGGGCGCAAAATTTGAAAAGAAAAATGAGAGGCTACTTGCCTTGCCCCGGGCGCTGGCAACCCACGCTACGTCGCTGCACCACTGTTGCATGATGTTGCACATTTGTGACCTACTGTATCCACTGCCCGTAGATAAACTATGGCAGTAAAAGAGAGTGGATGTGGAATGATCATTTGACTTAAAATATAGAATATTCTACCTCACTGCACTGTATACACTTCTCTCCAAATGCTATTTCCTACACATGCCTCCTTTATAGGACCCAGGGCAACACCCCAAACTAAATCAAATGCAAAAGAGGCAGTGGATGCAGGGAACCTCGTGTTCTGTTGAGCTGTGGATAAGCCATTGCACCGATTTAGGAGTGACATCAAAGAAGATTTTACAGCGCGGGGACACACTTGCTAGTGTAACCAGGCGCTCTACAAAATACTAATAAATAAAATTAATACTTACAATGTATCAATGAGTGGTAAATTCTGCAGTCCAGCTATGTGCCATTAGTCTCCCAGCAGCAGCATTAGCATATCATTGATTTGCAAATGTGACGTGATGAACATACATTTGAAGACCAGATGAAAATGTACTCCGCTAATTTATTTATAAATGTCAAGAATTCTGAATACATTAACGATTGGGTTACTTCCGAAGCACGACTCAGCAAAGTGATCCACCTCAAGGCGCTCAGTGGTTTCACAGAATTGGAAATGTGCATTTTTAAACTTTCTTTCAGCGGGTCTCTTTTATTTCCTTTTTTGAAAAATAAATAGTTATTTCAACATAAATATAGCAGTGAGTGCAAATATTAATTACATTTCAGATGCCTCTAATTATAAGTTAAAATTATATACAAAACAGTAACAATTGAACACCAATACGACTTCAATTTTTAATCAATTGGAAGCTCAGAAATAATAAAACCCTGTTCGTTTACATCCATTCACCGATGGCAATACTTAACCATTCATAAAATTGCACACAAAAGCACTACAATTCCATATAAAACTGTCACCTGTGTACGCGTACACGTATGTGTTAGACATTCTTAAGTCAATTTTGCAAACATGCTTGCATGTTGGATCTTACATTCATTTATGTAGTGTCTCGCCAAATATTCAGTTATGCGTCAAATATTTTTTTCAGCAAGAAAATGAATAATGTACAAAACTGTGAAACCTACTCCCATTCACAAATATTTATCAATGCAAGTATCTTAGGGCCATATGCATGAACACATTTTCCCAAAGACGCAGAATGAGTAAAACCCTTAATGTATCTGGCCCTTAATTTGTACATCGAATGTGCCATTCCTACTCGGGTTCAGTGCTGAACTTGTGTAAAAAAATTAAAATAAAGTGCCAGGGCGCAAATGCGTTCTTGGGAGTCCTGCAGAGTAGTAGAGTTGCCGAACATCGAGGCTGCCTAGCTTGATTCCACATCATGGCTTTTTTCTTCCACCTCACATTTCCTCTCTCTTAATGTCACACTCGCTAATCGTTTTCGTTCCATCTTTCACCTGTTGTCATTCTTTGTATTTATTTCTCTTATCCTTGTTCCATCCTTTACTCACTAATGCTTCGGTTCAAAGTCTCACATTGTTGTGGAAACTAAGCACTGCTCGGGGTGTGGATGGGCCTAGTTCCAAAAGCTCAACTAACTTCGTGTCTAGGTTACCATCAGTCCCTTTTTCGGGGGACACCCTTAGATTATGGCTAATCCGGTCATATTTCTGTGCTGTATAGAATAATAATGTTAATTGGGTGCTGTAATACAAAGGTGAGGCATATATATTTAAAAAAAGATTTATGGGTCAACCGAAGATTATCAGAAGGCCACAGACGCCAGTCAGGAAAGCACACAAGTCATAACAGTGGGCAAGTAGAGGAAAAATATTTTTTCATAGATGGTTCAAAGATCACCTGCATATGTTCTTCGTAGTTTTGTGGTGAGGCGGGCCGGACTGGTTTGCATATAGTTGGTCCCTGCCTGTAATGGCACAACATAACTTAAAAAAACAATGGTCTCAAGTGCTGCCCAGAGTAATTACCAGTCGCTGAAATTAATTGATGCGTCCCATGTATCTCGTTTTGTGCTGTGATACTTTACATTGAAAGAGATGAAAATTGCAAGGTTAGAGGTCAGCCTTGTATTGATGTGTATTTCATTCTAAACTCTCAAGAGCTGTGCGCTGATGGTGAGCCGAAGCTCCAGCAGAACCCCAGACTTAGCAGGAGAGCTGAAATTGGTCATCTGGAGCGCCTATACTGAGCAGTGCTGAATTTGAGCTGGTAGTTTTCGGTGCTCGGCACCTACACTTAATTGTCAGCACCCGTTCTAGTGACAGTCCACCACATGGTGGCGCTGTCTATCCAATTTTGAGATGAACCCCACAACAGTGTTTAATAAAGTCAATATACATTAAGAATGAATAATACCTGCCACTCACATCATGACTATATTTTTGGGTGACTTGGAATAGTCTGAATTGTCACACTTGTAGGAGTTCAGTGTTTACAATTTTTTTTGGGGGGGATGGGGGAGTTTTATATAACAGAAACTCAACCCAAAGGTATCAGAGCGCTTTACATGAGCACCAGTGGCGTTACAAACCGACACATTCATTTTTGTTAGGCACAGGGAGATTAAGTGTTTTGCCCAGAATCACAGGATGTTGAGCGTCCTGCCGAGACTCGAACCCAGTACACTAGCTTCAGTCGACCTCGCTTGCCTATTTGTACTGTCTTGGCGGCACTGGGGAGGGCAATGGGTGGTGCAGACTGCAGTGGTTTCCTGAGAAGTTCCCCGGCACGTACATAATTTGTAAAAAAGTAACCAAGCACAAGAACCCTCCTGTGAGGTCTGGAACTTTCTGCCACCAGTGGCGGTTGCTACTGAATAGTACAGGAACGGTGTGTGTGTGTGTGGGGGGGGGGGGGTAGAAAAAGAGTTTCACGAGTTTCACTTACCTGCCGGCCTCTGCCTCGCCTCCGTCCTTCTGTCCACGATGCACGGAAGCAGGAAGCACACAGGCTCCCAGACTCCCCTATCCAATCACAACACTGCTGTCACCAGAATGACAGCAGCGTCGTGATTGTTCTGAGCAGCCTGGTTCACTGCTCAGATATGGACTGGGAACCTGGTGCCGTTCTCCACTCGGCTGTACATCCCAGCAAAGTAGAGGAATGCTAAGTGCACATGGCAGTTTGGCCGACCTATGGTACATCCACCGCCTCTCCACGTGACACAGCCAAGCCCTGTCACGTTCATTACTAAAAACCAAACTGGCCCACGTACGGAAAATTAAAAAAGATAATAATATTGCGTTTTATTTTTCCTTTTTGCAAATGGGGCAACGCTCAAGCCACCGCTGTCCTGCTCTCTTCCAGCTCCTTAGTTCCCATGAGGAAACCCTCTCTTCATAGTTAATTGTACAGGTTGATAATTAAGTGTTGTTTGGTTGACTTGTCAACACCTGAACTTATGACACTCTGCCTACCACATGTAAGCGCCGTTTGTCTAATTTGGAAATGAGCACAATAACGGTTGTTTTTTTTTTTTAGTACAAAATGCATTATAATGAGTAATATCTGCACCCCAAGCTATTTCAATAGCTTTCAGAGGCAGTGGATGGTGCAAGCTGCAGTGACCTCTTCAGAAGAGCCCTGGCACTTATTGTTTTTACCAATTAAACACTGCACTGACCCTCTGCTTTTCCATTTTCCATTTTCAAACATACACGGGCTTTCAGTTAACTAATCACATTGTTAACTTCATATTTAGCTTTGAAAGGCATTATTTGTCATATCACTCTCGATATTGAACTTCAAGAATTGCATCTGGCAGCGTCAAAGGCTAATACATTTTCCCTTTTGTTATTAGAGCTGGTGTCTCACTCTTTTCTTCGCCGTTTCTATGGAAACACTCTTTATATCCCTGATTGGTGATCAAGTAGCTCTACCACCCATGGGCAAGAAATAAGAGAGCAAAACAGTATCTGAGAGACAGTGGGCGCGCAATTATATTAATTGTGCTTTTCTAAGCTCCTCTTGGCCCCCACGGTTCTCGGGAGAAGAGGTTCAAATATCAAGTGATTTGAGAATGTAAACAGTGTCTGGAATGGACCGAGGGAACGGCGGTTGGGAATGCACGTCATCCGAAGGTGCACCTGCCAATTAGAATGTTTGCATGGTTGTTACTAATTGGGACGTTGAGGAGCAGGACAGCTGCACTAAGAAGTCTTATCTTGGCCGTCAGAGAGCTGCCAATATATGTCAACGGTTATTCATTTAAGCGTCTTATGATGAACTGCTTTTATTGTCTCTGCATCAATCCCACAGTCACTTTCACTCTCATATCCAAAGTTACTCCTCATCTGCCTTGTGGCTCCACTGTAAGCGGCCACCAGTTACTCTTGGACGATGCTTCTGCTCTCCAGTGGGCTCCCTCTAGAGATATTCGGAGATGTGGTACCCACCCCATCACTGCTCATCTGCTCGTAACATACCTGGTCTTCGTTTGTTCTACTCCGTACATCATCCATTTATAACTAACTGTACTACATCAGTGCTGTCATGTCACTTACAGTCTAGCCTGTGGTATACAAGAGCCGAAAGTAAACCAAAATGTATGCAACAAGCATATCTCTAACCATTTGTCCTGATTTAGTGTCTTTAAATTAGTTTCCAAAAATGCAGCATGTCACCTTAGCAAGCCTTAGTCACACCACCGTGTGATTTCCAGAACCCCTTTCAGAGGGCCACGGGGCATGCAGGAGTTACTGGGAGGCCGAGCCATGGTGTTTCAGGCCTTTTTCAGATGGCCCAGGGCACAACTGGGCCAAGTACCCCTTCTGCAGTAAACTGTCAGTGATAGCTGTAGACGAGTAGTTCAAGGCTCCCCCTAGGGGGAGGGGGAGTATAGATACAGGTGAGTGAACATGACTTATAACTCTGAAAGTGCACTTAGCAATGCCAGTAAACCAATGTCCAGTCAAATACTTCTATTTGTATGAAAAAGAAGTATTTTACATCTTAACATTAGTAAGCAATAACTGAATCCTCTTGAGTTCAGGGCTCTTGTGTTTGTCTGGCAAGTCGGTATAAGACCCTCTTCCTTGCAGTGTGGTCGGGGTTATTCTCCATTTACTGTTGGCAGCCTCCAGGGAATGCTTACTAGTATTCTTTTCTCAAGAGTCCCCCCTTTGATTCTTAGGAAATAATTATGTGTCGATGGTGCCGCAGCACCTTCAACAGGGAGAATCTTGATGGCCCAACAGGCCCAACTCAAGTCTTACCCACTCCTGCAGCACCGAAGCGTTCAGCGTTTCAACGGGTGTCGCAACAGTGGGGACATGCAAGCTATTGGTCTGTTCGGAGAAGTTAGGCTGTTTGCGGTAAATGCGGCAACACCCGACAGGCAAAACCTCTCTCCCGAGTGGTACTGCCGACTTTCTCTATGGTCGGAGATGCCACCAGCTTCCGTTGGAGTGTTAAGTCTCTTTTCGCCGCAAAGGGGAGGAGGATTGATCTTCAGGCTCCCGACCTGATCCCAGCGATTTTTCCCTCGTCGTCGTCTGTCAAAATCCCCTCCACCTGGCCTACCGCTCTTACCTGTACGGGCCGCGCCTGGGATAGACACGGGTGCTTGCAGGCAAAGTGCAAACTCCTCCGGTGTAGTGATCCACACCATGGCGACCCCTCCTGGCATACGGGGTCACTGCTAAGGCATACATGAGTCTTGGCATGCTTTTTGGCACAATCACTTCAGCGGTGCCCCCTCTGGCATATAGTCATCATCAACAAGGCGGTAGGGGCTTGGTCCTCCCTGCACGGTCCCCAATACGTGGCTCAGTCCACCACAGCCCTCACCTGGCATATGGGAGTCACCAAATGGCTGTGCACTGACTGGTTTGCTGCCCTTTGCAAAGGGCAGCAAACCAGTCCGTGCACAGCCGTCTCCTCCCACCTCACTCAACGTTTCCTCCCAAAAGGGCCCCTCACTGGACCTCGCTCCCTCCTATGCTCTCCTCTTCCTCACAGGTCACACTGTTCTTAACAAGCAGGTAGGTGCTGGTGCTCCACGCTGTAAAGCAGGTGGTCTTGATTTTCGTGGGTGATATCCCCTCACTCAGCTGGAAGAGTAGCATGCTTTGTCCCCCAGTCACAGGCTGAAGTCTTACACAGCTTCCCCTTGGTGGCTGGTGGAATTTGAAAGTGGTGGGGGCGTAAGACCAGTTAATGAACGTTGGTGTGCAAGCAAGTCCAATGATGGAGCTTGTCATTTCCCTGGGAGATCTGGGTTTTCTGCCTCAGGATTTTTTATTAAAGAGAGTGGGAAACTGTACATTTGCAAGTACAATTTCTGTAATAAATTGACCAAAAACACATAAAGGTATGTATGCCCTTTTGTAGCACCCACTTTTACTCTTCCTCATTAATAGCACATTCTAATGCAGATGGGTGAGGGAAGCTCAAATCCTGTTTCAAAGGTAGTGTCCAAAACGTAGAAAGCACTAAGAAAGAAATGCTCTTTCAATTAGGTGGGTGCCTGCAAAGTAGCATTCCATACAATGTGCCTAGAGTATGCTATCTGGCATGGTTCTGGAGCACAAGTTAGCTGTCACGTGAACAGTGGTTGGAATGCATAAAAAATATGTATGGGAGGCGTGAAGCGTGATGCTGAGTGTCGTATGGTGGTCAGTGAGTGTGAGGGTGGGTCAAAGACATCCATAAAGACCAAAATGTTCTGTAACTATTTTTTTTTCATCTTCAGGTAACTGCTTATCAAATAACGCATATATTTTAAGTGAAAAATAAATGTTAGTTAAACTAAGCTGTGAGAAAGGAACTTTTTATTTTCTTACACCTTAATTGGATTATGCAATAATGCAGATGTTGGTTTGTGTATCCAGAGAGTTGCAGAATGTAATCCTGGTTGGCGCACTGGAGACTAGTGACATGTGTATTTACGGTGCTATTATCTCCCTTGTCCCAGCTTGTAACTGAAAGCACTATGAACTTGTAGTCATTATTTTACAACTGAATTACACACACTGTCTTGCCAAATGTGGAAAACATTTTACTGGTAAAAATAAAACAAGTGCTTTCAACATATATATATATCTGAAAGAGACACGTTAGTGATAGATTCCTTACCTTAGAATATCCCCAGGCGTCAGACTGGATCCGGACTTTTTTTGCGTAGCAGTACCCATGCGCGTTGGTAGGCGTCGTCCGTCGTGGGCGCCGTGATGACGTCGTCGGAGAACTTAGACACCGCCTCCGCGTGCTGACGTTAGTTCTTCTTTTTTCCGCGCCAGCTAGCGCAGATCTGGAAAAAGTTGTACCCTAGTCACTTTTTGACTAACCTTTTGAGATCCTTTTTGATCTATTTTCAAAGTCTACTCAACTCCAACGGTGCCGGTAGGGATGCCCGGGTTCAAGCCCTGCGCCGACTGCAACCGACTGTCGGTTACCGACCCCCATCGCCGTTGCCTGCACTGTTTGGGCCTGGACCACGACGACAAGTGCTGCTCCGACTGCCGGGCCCTGACGTCTAAGGCTAGACGGGAGCGGTCCCGTAAGCGACTCTAGCTTCTGCAGTCCGCCCCGTGCCGCTCGAGGTCCCGGTCCGAAAGGAGGTCGAGGGACCGGTCGCGGGCCGGAGCCACCACAGTTCCGGGAGTCATCGGTCTTCGGGCTCGAAGGTAAGAGGCACAAGAAGTCGAAGAGGCACCATCGCTCTTCTGACTCCCCTCCCCCCGATGCTCGCGCGACGTGGCCGGGGGTTCGGGCGACACCGCCCACGCGGCTCCGCGGGGCCATAGGTGTCGCGGCCCTCTCCACACCCGCCGGTCCCTGGGCAGGACGTGACGCCGGGGGAGATTGCAGACTTCCTCATGGCCATGAGGTCGCTCGCTCCTCCGCCGGGTTCCGCGGCGCCTTCGGGCCAAGCGGCTCCGACTGAGTCCCCACACGGGATGGGTGCTTCGGCACCGTCGGGTGCTTCGGCCCCGGTGCCGTCGATGACTTCGGTCCCGACGCCGCCGGGTCCCTTTGGGTCTGGTTCCGGATCCGGGTCGCCGCCGGTCGACCTTACGACCTCGCCGGCGTTGGCCCCATGGGTGTCGCCCCCGGCGACGTCCCAGGACAACGGCGTCCCTGGTCCTGCCCTCGATTCAGGTGCGGCGCCGGAGCGGCGCCGCTCTCGACGCTGATGGGCGAATTTTATTTCTATGACCCGACCCCATCTTTGAGCCTGAGTACCAGGCGGTGGGTGATGAGGAGGATTGGGAGGGGTCTGAGGACCCTCTGGCACGTGAGTGTCCGTCTTCTGAGGACTGGACAGGAGAGCTTGGGAATGCCAGTGGTCTGGACACTTCGCCCAACACTGGTTTTGTCTCCCCTCCTAGCGTGGCTACGGAGGAGGGGGCTGCTTATAGCGTGGTGCTGATGAGGGCGGCCAAGGCCCTGGGCCTTGAGCTCCCCGTCGCGGCCGTGAGGACTAACCTCCTCACTGAGGTCCTTAAACCGCAGTCAAGCTCGGCCGAGCCTCTGCTGCCGTTTAATGAGGCCTTGTCAGACATTCTTTTGGGCACTTGGTCCAGGCCCGCCACAGGGCAGCCTGTGGATAGGAACGTGGCCAGACGCCACCGCCCGGCTCCGGGTGACCCTTGCTTTCTGTCTACCCCCCCCACCCCTGAGAGCCTGGTTATCCAGACCTCCAATTCCCAGACCGCATTCCTGTTGGCTCCCCCTGACAGGGAATCCAAGAGGTACGAGAATTACGGGAAGAAGGTATTCTCCTCCCTGAGTTCGGGATTGCGGTCAGTCAATACCGCGTGCCTCTTGGGCCGCTACACCCACTCTCTCTGTGGGACACGGTCGCGGCCGTGCTGCCAGAATGCCCAATGGAGGTACGGGCTAAACTCGGCGAGGCCCTTGTGGAGGGCCGAGATGCGGCACGGTATTCCATCCGGTGTCGGCTGGACACTACCGACTCTCTGGGCAGAGTGATGGCAACGACAGTGGCAATTCGTCGTCACGCCTGGTTGTGGTCCGCCAAATTCTCGGCCGATGTCCAAAACACCCTTATGGACATGCCGATCGATGGCCGTCGCCTCTTTGGCGACAAGGCAGACCATGCACTTAAGCGCTTTAAGGACTCCAGGGCTACGGCCAAGTCCTTGGGCCTCTCGGCCACGCGCCAGCAAACGGCTGCCTTTCGCCTCTTTCGTGGCCAAGGAAGGGGTGCCCCCACACATCCTGCCAGCCACGTGCCGCAGACTACCATCCAGCGCAGTGGCGGTTAAGTGAAAACCGCAGTGGCGGCGGTCGGGGACAACGGCGCGGCCAGTCCACACCTGCTCCTGCAGCATCCGCCTCTAAACCCTCCTAGTCCATGCTTTCAGGCCCATGTGATGCCAGTGGGGGGCAGGGTTCGCCATCACCACCACCACTGGCGCACTGTCACTTCGGACAAGTGGGTGCTGCAGAAATTCAAGATGCTGACATTGGCTCAGGTCCTTGCTGCCCTAGACCCTGGAGACTGGATGGTAGCGTTGGACTTGCAGGACGCTTATTTTCACATCCCCGTCCTGCTGGCCCACCGGCGTTACCTGCGGATCACGGTAGGCCACAAGCACTTTCAGTTTACCGTGCTCCCCTTCGGCCTTACCAGCGCCCCACGGGTGTTATCGAAAGTGATGGCGGTGGTCGCAGCTCATCTGCGCAGGTTAGGGGTTTCAGTCTTCCCCTACCTCGACTACGGCCGACCTCCTGCACCTGCTGGGGTTCTCCATCAATGTGCCGAAGTCACACCTGTGTCCCTCTCAGAAGCTCCTCTTCATCGGAGCGGTTCTAGACTCGGCGCAGTTTCGGGTTTATCCTCCCGAACAGCGGGTTCGGGATATTCAGGCTCTGATTCTGATCTTTCAACCTTTATCCCGAGTGTCGGTCAGGTTGACACTGCGGCTTCTGGGGCTGATGGCCTCCTGCATCCTTCTGGTGCATCACGCCCGGTGGCGGATGCAGGCTCTGCAGTGGGACCTGAAGTTTCAGTGGGCCCAGCATCAGGGCAACTTGTCCGACCATGTCTTGATCTCGGAGGGCACTGCAAGACAGTTGCAGTGGTGGCTCACGGACCGCGATTGGGTCAGCGACAGATCCCTCTCCCTGCCCCACCCGGAGCACGTAGTTGTGACGGACGCGTCCCTCCAGGGCTGGGGGGGCCACATGGGAGAGGCGGAGATCAGAGGCCTCTGGTCTCCGGTGGAGTCCCAGCTCCACATCAAGCTTTTGGAGCTGCGGGCGATCCGGCTTGCACTGAAGGCATTCCTCCCCTCTGTCCGGGGGAGTGTAGTGCAGGTGTTAACGGACAACACCACCGCCATGTGGTACTGCAACAAACAGGGCGGGGTGGGGTCGTGGACCCTTTGCCAGGAGGCTCTGCACCTCTGGCAGTGGCTGGAACATCAGGGCGTGACCCTGGTGGTTCAACACCTGGCAAGTTCGCTGAACGCCGGGGCGGACGAACTCAGCCGTCGGTGCATGATGGATCACGAATGGCGTCTGAAGTCGGATGTGGCGCAAGGCCTCTTTCAGCAGTGGGGAGAGCCTTGGTTAGATCTATTCGCCACAGAAGAGAACGCGCAATGTCATCAGTTCTGCTCGTTGGAATTTCCAAGGCGGCACTCGCTCGGAGACGCTTTTTGTCGCGAGTGGAGTTGCGGTCTTTTGTACGCCTTTCCGCCTATACCAATTCTGCCCAGAGTGCTGAAGAAGATCAAGCGCGACCGGGCCCAAGTTATACTTGTGGCTCCGGACTGGGCACTAAGATATTGGTATCCAGAGCTACTCAGCATGTCTGTAGATCCCCAGATTCGTCTGCCTCTTCAGGAGGACCTTCTGTCGCAGCAGCAGGGGACGGTCCTCCACCCGAACCTGTCCAGTCTCCACCTCCAAGCTTGGAGATTGAGCTGCGGCAGTTGAGGCCATTTGACTTGCCTCCTGAAGTCTGTAATGTCATTCTGGCAGCCAGGTGTCCATCCACAAAGTCGGTATACGCCTGCAGGTGGAACAGATTTGTGGCATGGTGCACAGCAAAGGCTGTGGATCCACTCTCTGCCCCCCTTTCTGAGGTTCTCCTCTTCCTTCTATCTCTTGCCCAGCAGGGCTCTGCTCTGGGCACTATCTAGGGCTACCTTTCTGCCTTCTTAAAGCTACCTGATCAGCCATCTTTGTTCAATTCCCCAATTGTAAATAGGTTTTTGAAGGGCATCACACACCTGTTCCCTCCTGTTCCATTCGTGATGCCCCAGTGGGACTTGAACCATGTACTCACTTATCTGATGTGTGCACTCCCTTCGAGCCACTTCATAACTGTCCTCTCCTTTTTCTTACCCTTAAGACTGCTTTCCTGGTTGCCATCACCTCTGCCAGGAGGGTGAGTGAGCTCCAGGCTCTTTCTTCCAAACCACCTTTCCTTTCTGTCCATCCGGACAAGGTTGTGTTGCGGACAAGACCCTCTTTCCTGCTCAAGGTAGTCACAGCCTTCCACATCGGGCAGTCTATCACCTTGCCCACCTTCTTTCCCGCTCTGCATCCCTCGAAAGAGGAAGAGAGGCTCCACCGTCTGGACCCAAAACGTGCGCTCTCATTCTATCTGGATTGCACACGCCAGTTCCGGGTGGATGACCAACTCTTTGTTGGTTACGTGGGCGCTAAGAAAGGACGGGCGGTGCACAAACGGACCATCTCTCGGTGGATCGTGTTGTGCATCCAGGCCCGGGAAGTAATTCGAGTCGATTGTGAAGGCTCCCTTCCCCTACGCGACCGAGCATCCAGCTGGCGCGCTATCTAAACCATTACCGGCCGCTCTGCGGGAGATAATCCCCCGCGCAATTCAACTATCGGAACTCTACTCCTAGCGAGTTCCAGCTTTGGACCCTTATCGGCGTCCACACGTACTTGGCCCACATCCCTTGTGGCCTCCCACCGGCTATCATGGCTTGTAAATATTAGGCAATATCTTGTCCTGATGATGATCTCTGTAATTTAGTAATGAGATCGAAACGCCGTCGACTTCAAAAACACCATATACTGTAAAAATGTATGGAATGCCATGTCTGGCAAGTAATGGTGTTTAATGGAATTTCTGTCATTGAGATACTTACAGAAAATAACAGCTTTTGCCTAAGAATTCCGTTCTACTCTCCGACTATCTTCCTGTTATGTCAAATTGTACATGTTTGGGTACAGGCTTGTGCCCCTCTCTATGAAATGTTGAAGGTATTCCTTCATAATATTCACTGTTCATAGTACAAATTGGACCTCTGTCCGGCTGGACAAGTCATTTTTCAATATAGTTCCATTGTGTCTATATTCATTGCATGCTACTACCTTCTTGTGCTTGGGACCATTGTTGTTTGTTTAAAAAAAGTGCATCCAGGCATGCTACTCCTTGGCTAAAAAGGAACCTCCTGTTGGGCTGAGGGCCCATTCCACTTGGGCCACGGCGACTACTACTGCCATGGGCCGGGGAGTCCCCTTGCAGGACATTTGTCAGGCAGCTACGTGGGCCTCGCTGGACACATTGGCAAGGCACTACTGCCTGGACAGCCAAGTCGGAGGGATGGCTTCTTTGGCCGTTCCGTCCTCCAGGACTTTCTGGTGTGATTATTGGTTCGCAGACCCACCACCGGGGTTGGTATTGCTGCGGTATCTATTCTAAGGTAAGGAATCTATCACTAACGTGTCTCTTTCAGATGCACAAGTTACTACTTGTGTAACGATATATCTGTAAGAGACATTAGTTAGTGATAGATTCCTTACCGACCCACCCATCCTCCCCGTTCTGCGAACCTATATCTAGGGTTAAGGTCAGCCCCTTTCAGGGCCCTAGTTTCATGGCACCAGTGTTGGTTTTTATCATGGCTCTGCGTTTCTGGCGCGGAAAAGCTGTGTATAAGAACTGACGTCAGCACGCGGAGGCGGCGTCTAAGTACTCCGACGACGTCATCACGACGCCGACGACTGACGCGGAGCCGCGGACGACGCCTACCGACGCGCATGGGTACTGCTACGCAAAAAAAAAATCGGATCCAGTCTGACGCCTGGGGATATTCTAAGGTAAGGAATCTATCACTAACTAATGTCTCTTACAGATATATCGTTACAAAAGTAGTAACTTGTGCTTTAGCAACAGTAATAAGTCTGCACCTAGGGCACATTTTTAATGTGTCTATTGAAAGAACACACCCCAGAACTCACCAAGTAACACACTAACATCACCTCGGAAAAAATAAATGTCACCCACCATAAAGCTTGAAGCGACTCCTTCAATTAAAGCTCATACTCTCAGCCTACCAGCAATTACACTTGCAATTGACCAACCTCACACATTAACATTTCTTTCAGTTACCAGCAGGCGCTTACCTTTAAGAAGACACAGCGCCTGGAACAGTCAAGCTATAGCACTCAGGGTAGTTTGTTACTCATTTCCAGTTCCTTCCAAACAAGGTAATAGGGTGTGCATTCCAAAGCTGGGGGCTCACTGTGTGGTACGAAACCTCACTTTTTTAAACATATAGTTATCATATCTTATGAGAACTCTTCCTGCACGTCTTCTCCTATCTCCTGACCGCCTCCTCTCACTCTTGCTACCAGATCCTCGGTATATATCCATGAGATTCGAACCATAGGCTGCGCTTCTACTCCTCTTAAAAGTAGAGGGGAAAATGTGCAGTAGTAGGTGCTCAAACATGTGTTCCCAAACAGGGAGGTTGGCTTTTGCTGCTGGCAGTGACTCTGGGAGTCAGGCCTTTGGTCTGTTGGGTGTTTCCTGTATAGATTATTGCCTATGTGCAGCTATTGCCCTGTCCGCACCAACGTATGTATTGCCCTCCCATGCTAGGGTCATTGTATTATATTTTATATTATATATTATAGTGAAAACATTATGACCAGGCACACGCCTCTGCTTTATGCCAAATTGCTCTGCCTCTGGCATTTTCCTAGGAAACCTTGTGATTGGGCAATCCAAACATTGGGCCTTGATCTCCCTCCTTAAACGTGGTGGCTATTCTATCCATTTCAACAAATGCTACATTCAACTTAAGACCTCAACTCTGAGCTTTTGGGAGTGCCCTGCAGCTGATGGGTGTCTCTGCAAGTGACATACTAAAGTAGCTTTCACGTACCACTCTTTCAAAAGCTGAATTTTCTCCTTTGTATTAATCTTTTTGCAGTTAACTGTTCTGTAGCGCTAACAACTCTGCGTGAGGATATTGTCACACTTTTTACATGAACCCTTGTTTCATTACACCAGGCCAGATATAAATATATTTTTCTTTTTCTTTAGGTGCAGCAAGATTAATTGATTTGCCCAGAATCCCAGTATGTTGAGGAGATGCTGAAAATCGAACCCATGTCTCCAGTTTTAAAGCTGGTAGCTCTAAGTTGACCCTGAACTTTCTCGTGAGTTGCCCAGTGCCTGTTAGAGCGGCGCGATGCCAGCAGATCTGTGTGTGGCATACGGGCCGCGATCTGTATTTACAGACAGTCACAGTGTGACACACAGGCCGGGATCCCACTCGATTACAGAGGGATTTGTATGCAGCCGTATTGGCATTTGCAGCCTCCGGTCACAGAAAATGTGCTAGCCCTGCTGGAGAGGGGTGAGCTGCTCCTTGGGGTCTGCCGTAGAAGGCCACCGTGACAAGTCCTGCTGCCGCCTGCCCCTAGCCTGAGACGATCTTGATTGCCGCCTTTCAAAGCCGTCACAAGGCCGGGTGGGATCTGTGATTCTTACGGACCACACCCCATCTTATGACGACATGAGAAAGGGAGGCAGGAAAGGGAGGCAGTGAAAATAAGCATGAAGCCCCGGTCGCTGGTTTGGGGCGCTGGGGGCCGTTTTTGTTACAGGGCCGTTTATGCAGCAAAGCTGCAAAATCGTCCCTGTAACAAAATCGGCCGAAAACCGGCCCCGGCAAAGAGCTCGGTCACACCCGCAACCTCCCGCGGGGGGGCCTGGTCCTACCCAGCTCACAGGAATGCATCAATCCACAAATCTTCCTGGGGGTAAATCCTCTACTCCTCATGTTACCACCAGGCAGGCCTTGGCTTCCCAAAAAGGAACCGACTGTCCTCCATGTAATGTACCATTGTAGGCACACTTGCACTCAGAGTACATAAACAGCACACATATTGTCCAGTACTGTCACCTCCATGTATTGTGCCACCCTAGGCGCACATAAATCCATACTGTATCCTTTCTGTATTGTGCCATGGTGTGATATTTAAAAACACACACACTCCCATCATACGCCCTCACCATGCTTGCACTGCACAGCACTGCTCTCTCCTTGTACTAGACCATCCCCAGGCACACATACGTTCCGCGCAGTGACTATTCCTGCACTGCGCAGCACTCTACATTTAACTCATGGAGGTCAAGGGTGAGTGAAGTATACAGCAGCAGAACGTATACAAAGGTGATTGAGCCTGTAGGCCTCACTTCAGTGACAGGGTAAAAGGGGCCTGTTCACTCCTGCTGATCACTACACAGTATGCTGTTACCACTACGCTCGTGCTGCTAACTCTTAGGGAAGGTGGTAGCCATCAACCACTAAGAGAGTAGCGCTCTGGGAGCCCCTCCCAGTCCAACAAGAACGCAATATGTGAGACAGGCCTATGTCGTGGTGCACATGCATGATTCATGTTTCCCTATGACATAAAAATCTGCATTAGCGAACCAGACAACAGCGCAGAAGGGCACTCTCGGAAGGGGTACATGTCCATCACCATGCAGAGGACGTTTGTCCCAGCAATGAGGTTAACTGCAGTGGTGTAATTGAGACATTTTGTTAGCACCAAACTGTTGAAAAACAGATCAGGAGCATCTGGAATTCTTAGGTACATTACAAATTTGGAATGAATGATTCTATAATGTAAAGAGAAAACATGCAATTTAATGCACACAATTTGAATAAGTTGCTAGTTAATTCTAGTTCTTTGAAGAAACCATGTCCTTAATGAGTGAAATTATAATTTCCTGTCTTGTGACACCACAAAAGGTATTGTAACCTGTTCAATCATTCAGTTGTTAAATGGAACAAAAATAGATAACCAACTTATCAGCGGTTTGTTTGTAATAGCCCCGAACACTTACTAAGCATCTTCGTGTTATCACAGTGAATGCGCTCTTCTTTGGTCGGCACAGCCAAAGGCTTATTCAGCGAAATGCACCCACTTCAGTCATTACCTTGTTAGAGTAAGCCTCATTTAGTCACTGCTTCAAAAGTGTCATTCACATTTGAAAGAGCAGACTTCAGCTCCTGCAGAAATCCTGTTTTCAGCCACATTTTTTTAAAGTGCATATGTTGCATTGTCTGTAGACACAAAGAGCGCACACTGATACTTCTCTATGTAAATTGCTGTTGCCGCCTTATGATTGGCTAGTTACTCTTCTTAATAATTCAACCATCTTGGAAAGGTGCATTTCTCTAAATACTGCATTATCAGTCATTCTAAGAAAAGGAAACGTACATACTTTTACAAACTAAGTGTCTATGGGTCTAACTTTTCATAAGTATGAGTAATTGTTACAATACTGTTAAAGGATTACCACAATGGTTTGTGGAGTTCTCAGTCCAAGGGCAGCACTGTCATCTGCCACATGTGCATTTAAAAATGTCCTAGCATCACCCCAAATTCCGAGTACCATCACACAAATCAGCCTAGCTCAGCTGATAGGGAAATCTTCAAGACCTGTATTCTGGTTTTCCCTCTGAGGCTGTGCCCCATCCCCTGCTGGTCTGTGACAAATCTGGGAAAGGATATTCCAAATTCTAATAGGTCGATGTCCAAAGCTCAATGAATGGTGGACATTTGTTTTTGTCCTTACATCCTTTGTATTGCTTGATTAGTTTGACTTGTAGTCTTTCTATCAGGACTCTTACGTGCTTATGATTTCGATCCAGCCTTTACATGCAGCTGCTCAGTTAGCTCACTTGTATGTAGTTCATGTCTCATGATGGTGTGCCGAAACCCACAACTCTGAGGCAGGCTGCAGTGCATGCCTCCATCGTGACCCGGTGAGGCGCTTGCCAAAGTTAAAGGATTGATCAATAAAACTAGGAGCCGCAGGACTGCGTAGAGTATTGCAGAGAAGGGAGACGTATTGAGACAAAATCTCTTGATGGTCCCCATCACATGGATCATTGGCTCTGAAATAGGACACACGTTGACTTGTAACCAGGAGTGAAAAGCTTTGTTAAAAAAAAGACAAACATCATTGACACCAAAATACAACATGCTATGGTCCCTTGCATCCTCCTGTAGGCTAATGTGTGTAATCTACCATCAACATGTACAATAAAACCAGTGTACACATTTGCATTTGGTAGCGAGAAATAGATGCGCACTTAATGAAAAACTTGACTTCATTTTTTGCCAGTCTGTCAATATATTTCACTTAATTTCAATGAATATTTGATCATATTATTTCAGAAGCATACCATTCCCCTTGTAGAATATGTAATTATATCAAATATTCATCACTCCAAGTACCAGCCCAAATCAAGACTAGTGCTTAAAGTGAGATGAACAATTAGGAGGCCTCTGAAAGGGGCATGGCCTAAGAAGTGTATCCTGGAAGCCTGCACTATAGGCACGGTCAGTGTAACCAAGGCATGACCTAATAACTGTTAAAATAGAACCTTGTGCTTGACAAATTCATAAAGAGCACTTTACTGAACAAACAGTAAACAAAATCAGCTTGTGACCAGATATTTGAAACAGTTTATATAGAAACATTATTCTGATGAATACTTCTAACCACAGACTCCTCATCTTAGAATAACTCTGAGGTGCCATACTGGATCCAGAGATTTTTTCATAACAGTACTTCTGTGCTACACTAGGTGGCATCATGCAGCAATGCATTTGCTGTACATGGCACTACTTGTGACTGGGCTGGCCCAGATTCTGTCTGCTCTGGTTCCGGGTGACTGGATGATGTCCTTGGACTTGCAGGACTCGTATTTTGATGTACCAGTACTGCAGACCCATGGTCGACCGATGCCTGCTACGGCCAGTCCGGCCTTGCCCCTGTCCACTGGTAACCTGTTATGATGGGGTGTATTATAGGTATGGCACTCATTTCTCCTCACGCTTTTCTAACGCCACAGTAGGACCTTAACTTAGTCTTTACATTTCTTATGTAGAAGCCCTTCGAGCCTATGCAAAGCTGCTCTGTGTGTTCTGACCTTGAAGAACGCCTTCCTCATTGTAATTATGTTAGCTCATTGTGTGAATGAACTACCAAAATCTTCACTGAAACCACCCTACACCTCTTTGTTCGTGGACAAATTTGTGCTGAGAACTTTGGTAGCCTTCCTACTAAAAGTTGTATGTAACTCCCTCCCACATTTGCCAATCCATCACTCTAGCAGCATTCTTTGCTCTCTCTCGCCTCTCATAAGAATGAGCAGAGGCTCCTTCAGTTGAACCTAAGTCAGATTTTAATCTTTCACATTGATCATGCAAAGGACCATCAAGTGGACGATCAGCTTTTTATTGGGTTATTTGGTGCGAAGTAAGGGAAGGCAGTGCATAAGAGGGCTTGTTGAGGTGGCTAGTCCTTTGCATTAAGATCTGCTATGCACTGGCCAAGAAACAGCCGTCAACAGGTCTGATAGCTCATTCCACGAGAGTTAAGGCTGCTTCCGTTGCGTTGGCACTGCAAGTGCCTGTATTTGACATCTGCCAGGCTGAGACATGGGTGTCTGTGCATGCACCAAAAAACATAAAGAGGAGTGAAGAGGTTTGCTCAGTCCTGGACTCAACCTCCTCTATGAACCATGAAAAAACAGAAAGAGTCAATTGAGAGTTATAAAATGTAATGCTAACCTTACAAAATAAATGACTAAACCCAAGTGAACCGTTTGGTTTCTAGCATGGGAGAAACAATATGTTTTCTAAAATAACCCTCACCCACCAAAAGGTCCCTTGGTGGTATGCTTCATCATTGGGTTCTTCCCGCCCGCTGCGGGACGGGGCATGCTACAACCGATTGATACTTGGGAGCACTTTTAAGTGAAGTGACATTATGTGTTTGGTGCAAGAGTGGAAGGGACAGAAGTGAGTCAATTAAAAAATACCGGGCTATGTGGAGAAACTAAACTTTAATGGTCCCTGTAGGTGGTATTAATAAAAATGGGGAGTAAAGAGGAAAAGTGCTTTAATGAGCAGTTCTCTCGCTGGTCGACATGTTTTGAAGCCTACCGCTAAGCTTCACTTCGGGACCTATTATGTTGATCCCTTTACCACTCTGACTATAGCCTAGTACCTTCCAGCCTATTAGGTGTTCTGAATTAATTGATTGATTGATGCTTTATTTCGATATGCACATATCATAAAAGCAGTACAAAAAGATAAAAACAGCATGTCGAAATAAGTAAGACTGTACAAATAGAATGGTAATTAAAACACAATATGTCAGAATAAATTAGCTAAAAAAGAATTAAATTGATATGGACAGTCTTCTAAGTCTTATCAACCAAGCCCATTTTAAAAATTTTGCAACAGCACAGACAATAGGAGGGGCTGTGTTCGTTAAAAGAATCCGAAGGGCAACAGAGTGCTGACGAGTCCCCAGTTCTCTGCAAATGGGGGCAAGCCAACGTGATCTGGGGCGACCATAGTCCGGGCATTCGAAAAGGAAGTGTGGCACCGTCTCTGATTTGTCCGGACAAAAAGCACAAAAGCGTGATGTGTGCTGGGCTTTATTCCACCTTGAACAGAGATCCGCCAAGGGCAAGGTTCCTAGCCGAAATTTTATATACAAGGACCTATCCATGGCAACTGTTATAATATCCATATATGGCTCATACAGGGCAACGTCTTTAAACAACAGGAAAGCTGCGGTGGTTTTACAATGCTGCTGGCTACTAGAGCGCTTCACGTCAACCCACTCCCAGAAGAGTTTTTTTAAAATCTTCTTTGGTGGAGCGGAGTGACTATGCCAGCAGGAGGCCAGACCCAGTTCCCCTAAAAGATGTTTTATGTCCTTCAGCCATTTGATGCTACTCCAACCATCGGCATGCATCACTTCTGCCAGCCCATTGGCGTAAGATTGTAGCTCCGGGACCCTCCACAAGCGTGCCCAGAGCAGAAGCGGACGAAGCCGAGCCTGGTCCCTTATGGCTTTACAGCCAGTGTCCAAGAGCATTGGGATGGTCGGGCTGCTCGATGGGATAGCAAGAAGGTCCTTGATGAATTTATTTTCGGCCTTACTCAGTGCATCGACCTTGCCCAAGCCCCACAGTTCCGATCCATATAGAGAAGCAGGGACTGCACGGGCCTTATAAATCTCAAGTATGGGTGCAACACAATGTTTTGAGGAGTTGTTGTATTCCTTCAGAAGGGCGCCCCCCACCCTTTTGTGAGCCAGAGTCATTTTATCAATATGGGCAGTCCAACTCATTGCATCATTCAGACGGATCCCCAGATAATCAAATTCCGCCACTCTTTCTAGGGGTATAGAGTTCAGAATTGGAGGGCGACCAAGTTTGCGGGGTGGGTGCATGACTAGGTACTTGGTCTTATCTATGTTTATGACGAGGCCTTTAGTGGTACAGAAATCCTGGAAGCGGTTCAGTAAAGACTGTAGACCTTGGGGGGTTTTGGAGATGAGGAGGGTGTCGTCGGCGAACAACAGAGTTGGAATTTTTACTCCACCCAGGCTAGGAGCGTCTGATGGTTCGCCCAATAGATGATCTACCACCCCGTTAATATAGAGGGAGAATAAGGTGGGGGCCAAGACACAGCCCTGCCTTACTCCCCTCTCGACCCTGATTTTATCGGTCTTTTCCCCATTCAACCCCCATCTAACCTGGGCATAGGTGTTAGTGTGCAGGTTAATGAGGAGGTTCAGTAGGTACGGGGGCATCCCTAAACCATCAAGCACCCTCCAAAGTTCCTCCCTAGGTACCAGGTCAAAGGCAGTCTTAAGGTCAATAAAGGCCAGATAGAGACTGCCTTTGCCCAGCACCACCACCTTCCAGTGTAACAACAAGAGCCTAAAGGCCTGTTCAATAGTTCCTGTACCCGAACGGAACCCAGCCTGCATGTCAGACAGAATGTGATTGTCGTCCACCCATTGAGTAATTCTCCCCAAGATGGTTTTCCCGGCCAATTTCTGACTGGAATCTATTAGGCTTATAGGCCTATAGTTCCCTGGTGAGTCCCGACTGCCCTTTTTGAAAATGGGCACCACCTCCGCGCCTCTCCAGGAGTCAGGCACAAGCCCTCCCCCCATGATTGCATTGAGGAGTGCACAGATTAGAGCCCCCCATTCTTCCGGATAGGCACGGAGAATGTCCCCCGGTAAGCCGTCCGGGCCAGCTGCTTTCAAGGGGACCAAGGTTTTGATTTGCTTTATTACATCGAGGGGGGAAAACAATTCCAGGTCTCGGTCTAGATTAAAGGATGGAATTTTAAAGGGATCATTAAGTGGGCCTTCAACAACAGAGTAAAGATTTTGGAAATGGGAAAACCAAGTCTGGGCATTAATCGCGCAAGTCCTCCGGGAATCGTCGGGACGATTCCTTTTGCCCACCATGTCCCAAAAACCTTTAGCATCTTTCCCACGACTGGCAGCCAGGAGGTCCTGCCAGAAATTATCCTCCCATTCCATCCTTGCGTTTTTCTGACAGAGTGTGTAGTGTCTCCTGGCCTCCCTAGTCCTGAGCGGTAATTTGGACTTGACTGCCTCGATAAGAAGTGACTTCGCCTCCCTACACTTTTGGTTGTACCAGCCTTGACCCGGTCGTAGGTTGGGTTTCCTTCCGCTCGGGTGGGCTGGGACTACAAAGACGTCACCAATGGCCTTAATTATGGCACAAAACCTAGGTGCCACCTCCATCTGCCCTTCCTCTTGGCAGTCAAGATTGGCCAGGGCTGAAACCAGAAGCTGCCTAATCGCAGAGGTTTTCTCCTCCGAAAGAGCTAGCTTCGCCCACTTTAGCCTACGCCCACAATTCGTGACCACTAACAGGTCTGGAGCGGGGTTACAAGAAGACCCACTCACGGTACTGTTGACGCACCTGTGGGACAGGGTGAGGGACAGTAGATTGTGGTCACTCTCCACAGAAGGTAAAACTACCATGTCCTCCACCATGCCCCACAGATGTATGTCAAGGAGGAAATAATCAATCCGTGACGTGTGTCCTGGCCTATTGTAGGTGTGCGCCCCTACTTTATCGGACCTGGTCCTGCCATTGGCAGCTCTAAGCCCGAACTCCATAACTATGGAGTTAATCTGTAGGGCCACTTCTGTCCACTTTTTGACAGGGCCAAGCTCCAGGGGAGGAATCCCCCACCCATTATCAAGATCCTCTTGATCAGCTAGGATGTCCAGATCAAGAGGCTCGAAAGTGCAATTCAGGTCACCTGCCAACAGTGTGCAAGACCTGTATGGAGATGAGCGGAGTTGCGCTTCCAAGCAAGCTATAACTGGGGATTCTCTTCCCCCCTTAGTGCCGCGGGCATAGATGTTAAAAATGTTTAAGATGACTCTGCCCTGGGAATTCCTAAGCAAAATATTTAGGAGGTCAGGGCAGTTAGTGTCCTTCTCCTCCACCCTACAATTAAGTTCGGTGGCTACCCAGATTAACAGACCGCCAGAGGGGCGGCCCCTACCAGTTGCACTTTCTGCTGCCGGCAAAAAATGGGTGGAATACCCCGCCTTATGGAGGGGCACCCGGCTCCATGTTTCCTGGAACAGGCATATGGAGTATTGCTCCACACGCTCGTTCCAGTCCGGCAACGCCAACTTCCTTTCGAGGCCCGCAACATTCCAGCTGAAAACCCTAATCGGGGGGTCCGTCACAGCTGCAATGCTACAATCCTCGACAGGGGGTAACAAGTCCGCAAAACCCTCATCAGGGGGACCAGGCGGAGAAATATGGGGAGCCCCGGTCTCCCCCTTCCCCTCTACAGACTCGACCGTAGCCAGAGTCTGCAGTGGGGAGGAGGAGCCAATGGATTTGGGGTATGACGTTGACTCAGCGACAGAGCCTGGGGCCACAACGTCCTCCCCCGGATCATAACTGAGTCAACAACTCCCAGGTCCCCAATTTGGTGTCACTGAGGCTGGGCATGGCTGCTGGGAAGGAACTCCCGGGGTCAAAAGGCCGTGGGCAGTGTTTTCCACCAAAAATTGGCCCCCCAGGCTGCCAATGAAGGAGGGTTGACCAAGATGGATGGAGGGGGTGGTCGAGGTAGACCGTGGATAAAAGAATGTCAAATCGACTATGTCGATACCCGAACCAGCCGTGGGTTGACCTTGAGAGCATATAAATTGGGCAACCCTAGCATCTTGGAAATTTACAACCACACAATCCCCTTCAAGCGATTTTTTCCCGTGTCCAATCCAACCCACCCTGCGTACACCAAGAATAATTCCATCCACTCCCGCGGGCAAGGGCCTGTTGGCTTTCAGCCAGTGGATGACCTTATTCTTTAGTGCCTGATGGTTTTCACGCTGGGTACTCCCAAGAGGGGGGACTTTCGAAAGGATAACGACATACGGGTGGCACTCAGGGGGGAGGTTGACTGGGGGGCACTTGCGTCTACTGATCTGAGGAGGACCCAAAGGGGGCCGATTCGTGGGTGGGACGGGAATAGATACAACCTTAGGAGTTGGAACAACACCACCAATTGCATCAGATACGGCAACCCCAGGTTGCGAAATAGGGCCCGTCCCTCCCTTCTTGTGTTGCCTTGGGGCCTGGATAGCCACCGGGGATATTAATGCTGGGGGAAGGGTAGCATGCACGTGGGCAACACAAGTGGGAACCTTCGATTTTGTCTGTCCAGGACCACCCTTAGGAGCAGCCAAAATCGTATTCCCAGGTGCAGGGTACTTGGGCGGCTGCGTCAACTGGTCTCCCAGGGGGGGTCTCACTGGGGCCTCTATCCTATTGGACTCCTCTAACCTATCTGTCCTAACCTCACTGGGCTTGGGCTGGTGCTTGAGAAGGGTCTTCAGGGCATAAAAATTGTCCCTAGTAGCCTGCTCAAAACAGTCAAGCCTTTCCCCCAACCTCTTGACCTGGTCTATAAGTGGCAACACAAGAGACTTGACCATCTTCTCAAACGCCTCCATAGAGTAACCCACGTTATCCTGAACAGGCGTTGGTGGGGCCGATAAGAAAGGTGGCACTATATCAGTAACAGCTGGAGCGCAAATGGCTGACCCTGAGGATACCGGTCCTACAGTGCTCTGGGGGGAAGGACCCCTCAAGGGCGGGTACCTGAGATGGTTAGTAGTCTTAGATGGGCAACCCTTCCGAGTGTGATTTGCCCTTTTCCCCTTCCTTTTAATAGGCTCCTGGACGGGTTGCTTCTTGTACGGGGCTTGTGGGGCGAGAGCAGGAACCTCAGGGCAGTATAGGGACTGAGTGCCAGGTGAGCCTACTAAGGAGAGCTCATTGCAAGGATCTGTGAGCACGGCACATGGGCTGGTACCGTGGACACCAATCGATGCGCTTAACCCCTCTAAACCACCCATTGGAGGTGCAATAAGGGAACCCCCAGGTAAATCTCCAAGCAAGAGTGCAGGGGGAGTAGGATTTGAAGGGGACACCACTATTGCTGGCGATGGACTCTTAACAGGAGGGAAATCAAGTGAAAGGCGCCGTTCAGATATGGCAAGTTCATTGTCTATGACGGCCGCCACCCTTGTCAGGAATTTGTCCATTGAGCCAAACATAGCACCGCTGGGGGCACTCTCCCCGCAACCCCTCAAGGCCTTACCGGAGCGTGTTGACATGCTGAGATGCGGCACCTCAAGTTGAAACCGGTACAGTAGAAGGAAATGGGGTGGCCCTGCCCTGCCTCCTCCTGCCCCGGACGGCCACAGACGGTCCCGCCCTTGTCCCGGGCTTCTCCCGGCGCGCGACTCGCGGGGCGAGGGGGGTGTCAGCGTTTTGCTGGCGCCTCCTGGCGCTTCTGGCGCGTCACGGGCGCGCTGGCGCCCCAGGGGCTGCTGGGAGGTGTGGTCCGGTGGCTCCGGTTTCCTGCTACCGCCGTTTCCCTCACGGCTTGGCCCGTTGGCCTGGCGAGGCTGTTCACAAAGTCCCCCAGTAAGTGCTCAGGTGTTCCCCCAGGTCTCGCGGGGGTCAGCGTTTTGCTGGCGCCTCCTGGCGCTTCTGGCGCGTCACGGGCGCGCTGGCGCCCCAGGGGCTGCTGGGAGGTGTGGTCCGGTGGCTCCGGTTTCCCGCTACCGCCGTTTCCCTCACGGCTTGGCCCGTTGGCCTGGCGAGGCTGTTCACAAAGTCCCCCAGTAAGTGCTCAGGTGTTCCCCCAGGTCTCGCGGGGGTCAGCGTTTTGCTGGCGCCTCCTGGCGCTTCTGGCGCGTCACGGGCGCGCTGGCGCCCCAGGGGCTGCTGGGAGGTGTGGTCCGGTGGCTCCGGTTTCCCGCTACCGCCGTTTCCCTCACGGCTTGGCCCGTTGGCCTGGCGAGGCTGTTCACAAAGTCCCCCAGTAAGTGCTCAGGTGAATTAATATGTAAACGCTCTGCAATACATTCATTCTTTACCGACTTGGTAATTTTTCTTAACAAAATGAGATCGAGTTTCTTAATTAACAATCTGGTAGGATAGTAAAAAGAAATTAATGGTTCTGATGTGCTTCGATATTCGTATAACAGTCCTTCACCACAGTTGTGTGAGGACAAAAATAGTGATATATTTTTTGGGTGATATATTTTCTAGTGATGTATTTTTCACTTCATGCACGATATCGTAACTGAAATAATACATGTGCTTCGTGCTGCCCTCTGTTTTAAAAAACGACATACAAGACAAAACAATACATGTAACAATTAAATAATCACACTCTCATATAGCATTAATCGTTGTTTAGCAGTGATTAGTGCCTTCTCATAGTGACCTTGAGTTGGAAAGGTATGTCAACTTCTCAGTATGACACATAAGAAACGTACTTATTAGGTTGCCTAATCGGACCCCATGAGCTTCGGTAGGAGAGGAGCGCTTATAGTCGCACACGGTGGATTAAATGAGAAAGTTCCATTAAAAGCCAGATTTAGTATAGAGCAATAGTTAAAATGTTGCTGGTTTTGTCGGTAATCCCACTAGTGAGGTGTCTCAGGTTATCGGCTATGTCGTACTTACTTTGTCAAAGCATCTCGCTCACCCTAGGAAATGCTGCCTGCCCATGGCTCAGTCGACCACTGAATGCTGCCAGGGTGCCGGTATTTGTATCCGGTATGGACTGCCTTCAAAGACTCGGCATGCTGAACAGCTGTGAAAAAGCCACCTGTTCAGTAGAAAGACTAAAGAGGTAAATACCCAAAATGGCCACCCTTGTTTGGCACAATTTCCTGGTTGGAAAAACACTCGACTGTGTGCTCGAGGCTGCTATCAACACAAAATTATTATCTTGTCCAGAACTGTCTCATTATGTCTTGTGTGTTTGAATAATTCTTGTTGAAAAATAAATTCCAAAGGGATGTTTACTGTCTACAGTGGCAGGAACCACGAAGCAGCTGTAGAGATGCAGTCAGCTCAACAGAAACACAAGAGAGATAAAAACCCAAAATGGCCGCCCTCCGTGTGGCAAATTTTCCTGGTTGGAAAAGCTGCTCGACCATATGTTTGAGACTGCTATCCGATCTATTTGTTTTTATTCAAATCTGTAATGATGCAGGCACACACCAATAAGTACTCTGGAGCCAGGTTGTGTTGACTGCTTTTATTTCTTAATAACCCCCAAAAAGCGCCGAGCCTCTGCTCCTTACGCCGGCTCTCTCTGACTCCTTTCGCGCTCTTCGCGCCCCTCGCACGCCTCTGCGCGCGCAGCCAATAGTGGCCGCCCACACGTCACGTCGCCGACGTGACGTGCATAAACTAGACCGTCTCTACATATCTCCCTTTTTTCCACACAACCATTTATAACTTACAGTCCGTCGCTCAGATCATAGTCTCTGAACCTCGTGGGCTTCACCACCGCTCTGCCACTCCGAGTCTGTCTTACTGGGGTGGTGTGGTTCTCTTCCTCGCCGTTCCTTCTGCTTTCTCTTGCCTCTCCTTGTCCATTTCTGTCATCGCCATTCTCATCAGCTCTTATCTCCTGCTCGATGCACCTTGCTTCTCCTTGTCGTTGTTCTCCTCCCCTCAGGGCAATTTCATTCTCCTGATGTTCCTGTTTCCCGCTCTCGTTCTCTTCTTCTTCTCCGCCTGCTCTTCCATAGTCCCAAGCTAGGATCTTATTGCATCTAGCCATGCGGTCCTGTGACCATATGTTACCGTCACTCAATCTGGCCGCTCTGCCCTTAATTTCCTTCACCTGCATGGGCTTGCTGTATTTGCTCTCCCCCTTTCTTTGTAGTGTGGGCAACTTTACTCTCACCCATTCTCCTTCTTTGAGCTCTGTGTTTTGCACGTTCCTCCGCTCGTTGTAATGTCTTGTGTATACTGCCTGAGCTTTCTCTATGTTGGCGCGCACCACTGCAGGGGACCATTCGCTTACTATCGTTTTTTCCTTCCATACTCTGTTGTCCTGGGTGAATGGTTCCCGGCCACGCAATAACTGAAAGGGGCTATAGCCAGTGCCTGTGGGAGTGATCCTGTATGCCCATAACATGTGCCATATGTCCTTCTCCCAGTCTTTGTTGTCCGAGATGGCCGCTTGGATCGATCCCATCACCACCCTGTTGAAGCGTTCCACTTGGCCGTTTCCCGCCGGGTGGTAAATGGATGTGTGCTTCGCCAGGATGCCGTTTCTTTTCATGAAGTTGTCCCATTTTTCCGATCGGAATTGGGGCCCATTGTCACTGAGGATGGACTTGGGTATGCCCTCCCTCACAAAGGTGTCTGCCAAAAACTTTACTATTGTTTTAGTGTCCATAGCTTCCTCTATCTTAACTTCTGGCCATTTCGAAAATTTGTCGACGAGGACACACACGTACTTCTGGACTCCTTGTGTGTCTAGGATCGGGCCTAAGATATCAACTGACAGCTCTTCCCATGGGTTCCTTGGCGTTTCAAATGTACCTAATGCTGGGCGCAGTGGTTTGAGTGTCTTGTCTGCGCCTTGGCACCTCGCGCACTCCCTTACGTGCCGTTCTGCTCTTATGTCCATTCCTGGCCACCAATAGTCTTGCTTGGACCGCAGTTTGAGTTTTCCGATGCCCAGGTGCCCTTCGTGTAGCATGTCCAGCAGTCTGGGTATGATGCTTGTCGGGGGGATAACTTTCTCACCTCTATACACGAATATTCCTTGATTGTCCAATGATAGTTCCTCCCTCACTTCGAAGTATGGATTGAGTTCTCTCTGGACATGTCTCTTGTCCGGCCAACCTTGGGTGATGTATGTTTTCACCTCTTCCAATGTCTGGTCTTCCTCATACGCCTGTGTCCATTCTTGGAGGCTGATGACTTTTTCGTGATCCTCCATTAGTGCCACCCACTCTTCTGTACCGGCCTTGTCTTCCTCACCTGGTTCCATGGCTGCCGCTCGGCTCAAGTAGTCTGCGACCTTGTTTTTGCTGCCTGGTATGTGTTCCACATCATACCTAAATTGAAGAAGTTTTAGCGACATTTTTGATATGCGGGGCGTGGCATCTGCATGGCCGCTCGATGTCAGCACTCTCAGTAACGGTTTGTGGTCAGTCCGCAACTGAAATCTGGTGCCCCACAGGAATTGTCGGAAGCGCGTGGTGGCCCACACCACCGCCAGCATCTCCTTCTCTATCACTCTGTATTTTTTTTCTGTTTCACTCAGTGTGCGCGAGGCGAAGCTGATCGTTTCCAACTGTCCTTGCCCTCGGTCTTGCATGAGAACAGCGCCCAATCCCTTGTCGCTGGCATCGGTGGTTAGGACAGTTTTGCTTTGAGGGTCGAATCCTTGGAGTGGTATAGCTCTAGCCACTTCCTTTTTGATGATCTCAAATTCCCTTTGTGTGTCCTCTGACCACTTGAATTCCGTGTTTTCTTTTGTGAGCTGTCTCATGTGATGAGTCTTTGAGGCAAAGTGCTGCACGAATTTCCCGTAATACTCTGCCATTCCCAGGAATGACCTGACCTCTTCCTTGGTGGCGGGGGATGGTGCTTCACAGATCGCCCTGACATTTTATGCTTTATGAGTTACACCCTGCACTCCTATCTCATGCCCCGGGTAGGTCACCGAGTTCATCCCTATTCGGCATTTGGACCATTCTGCCGTGAGTCCTTTCCTTTCTAGGATCTTCAATACTTTTCCTAACTTCATATCGTGGTCTGGTATGTCTCTTCCCATCACCAAGATGTCATCCTGGAAGTATTGGACTTCAGTAATGTCCTTGAATAATTGGTGCATCATCTTCTGAAACACCGCCGCTGCTGAAGCTAAGCCGAATGGCATCCGGCGGAACTGATAGCACCCAAACGGGGTGATGAAGGATGTTAGTCTGCGGCTGTCCGGGTGTAGAGCTATTTGATGGTACGCGGAGGTCAAGTCTATGGTTGAGTACCACTTAATCCCCCTGGTGCTGGCCAGCATCTCCTCTATCCTGGGCAAGGAGAAACTTTCCACCACAATGTTTTTATTCAGTTCTCTCAGGTCGACGCACAACCGGACCTTTCCGTTGGGTTTCTTAACCACTACTAAGGGCGCCAGCCACTCAGCGCACGTGATGGGTTCTATGATCCCCTTCTTTTCCAAGTCTTGGAGTTCTTCCCTTACAGCTTCTCTCACCGCCAACGGGACATTCCTTGCTTTGTGGGCCACCGGGACGGCGTCCTCCTTCAGGATGATTTTGTGGGCGAATTTTTCCAGCTTCCCTACTGTGCCTCCAAACACTTTGGGGTATTCGCTCCTCCATTTGTCCAGACTTGGCACTGTTTCCTGGTCCGTCAGAAGTATTTGCTCCTTGCCTCCCGGATCCAGCTTGATGCCCAGGTCGCCTTGATCCAGCCATCCTAAGACCGACGGGCCTCTCTCCGATACATAGAGCTTGCATTGTGCCGACCGGCCTCGAAATTCGAAGGTCAGGGGTCTGAACCCCGCCATTGGTATGCGGTCTCCGTTGTACGTGACTGGGCGGATGTCTAGTTTCTCTAGCTCTGGGCCGAGACGTGGTGCAAATTTCTCCTCCCATACTGCTCTCTGGATGATGGTGAAGGGTGATCCTGTGTCTGCCACCACGTTGATCTTGACACCGCCTATAGCCATTTCCAAGACTGGTTTCATCGTACGTCTTCCTTCTCTGTCCAGGACTTTGCCCTCCGTACTTAGTACCTGGTCCTCAATGTAGATCATTGTGACCTCTTCTGCCTCGGTATCGTCGTTGCTTTGACCCACGCATCTCACCATGCTCTTGGAAGCCTTCTTCCTGCAAACCTTCTCGTAGTGGCCAACTATTCCGCAGTACGTGCACTTGGCGCGGAATGCGGGGCACTTCCGATCATGTGCTTCGTGCGACCAGCTCCCACACCTGTAGCATGGCTTCCTGTTGCTCCCTGCTTGTTTCCCTGACGTGCTTGCGTTGCTTTGCCACTTGTTTTGCCCTCTTTCCGTTGGTTTCCTGTTCTGATACTCTCTGCGAGGCCCTTCATCATCTACCTTGTTCACCATCGTGCTGGACGTCATTTCTTTCTTCGTCACTTCAGCACATCGACGTGCTAATTCCGCTCTTTTTACGATGACTAACACCTCTTTCAGTGTGGTGTCTCCACTGGCCCATAGCTTGTCCTGCACGGTCGTGCACGTGGTGTGCATCACCACCTGGTCCTTGATGAACTCTTCTTCCCAGTTGGCGTACCTGCACATAGCTGCCAGCCGTTTCAGTGCCGCCACGTACTCCTCCACCGTTTCTCCTTGCCTCTGCTTCCTCTGTTGGAAATTAAACCTGTCCACCGACACGCACACTGCCGGTCTGAAATGTTCATTGAGGTCGTCGAGTGCATGTGCGTACACATCATCGTCTGTGGCTGTTCTCTGTTTCGGGACTAAGCTCTTGTAAATCCGGAGACCTTCCGGGCCTAGGTTCAGTAGCAAGATGCGCTTCTTCCTCTGGGGTTTGAACACTTCTTCGTTCTCATCTTCCAGGTCACCTATGAAATTGTCTATGTACTCTCTCCAGTCCTCCCATTTCATGAGGGGTTCCCCTGGGCGAGGTAAAAACTGTACCGGTGCCGTCGCGTAACCTGCTTGCGCGCTCATCTTCTCTCTCTTTACCGCGGGTAGTGTTCCTCCTCGGCGGCGGGGACTCCCTGGTGTGTCGTCCTGTTCTTCTTCGCTTGCTTGGGCTCGGGGACTATCTGTGTCGGCCCCCTCAGTTCCCTGTGAGTTCTCCAGCGCGTGTTCTCTGGTCCTGCGGTTTACTGCGTGGGTCGGTGCCCTTTATCCTGGTTCCTGGGGTCTGTCCCCCCTTTTTCACTCCTGCGCCACACCCTCCGGTGTGCCTGGCTCTGCCACGCTCTTTGGGGTACCTGTTGTCCTGCACCAGGGTGTTCCTGCTCGTCTGTCCCTTGTGTGGTAGTCCTGGTGCCTCTGGTGCTCCACTTGTTGTCTTGAGGTTGGGTTGGTGGTCCTGCCTTGCTGGGGGGTCTTTATCCCACCCTCGTCGCCATTGTAATGATGCAGGCACACACCAATAAGTACTCTGGAGCCAGGTTGTGTTGACTGCTTTTATTTCTTAATAACCCCCAAAGAGCGCCGAGCCTCTGCTCCTTACGCCGGCTCTCTCTGACTCCTTTCGCGCTCTTCGCGCCCCTCGCACGCCTCTGCGCGCGCAGCCAATAGTGGCCGCCCACATGTCACGTCGCCGACGTGACGTGCATAAACTAGACCGTCTCTACAAAATCCAACCAAAAATATCTCCTGGGGACTAGGTTTATGAAAAAGAATTATTCTCGTGGTTAACCTCAATAATATACTGTTAATTCCTCGCAAAAGGAAAAATTCGTAAGATTTGTGTTAGACTAAATGGGTGGTGATTTGCCATCTGCTCCCTTAATGTGTGGTTCACTGGTTCTCTCACCTGTAACCTAGGGATGGCGTATTGTGTGATGATTCATGAGTGTATACATGGATAATGTATGGTTCACAACTATACTCAGGTGCCTTGATACATCTGTAAATTGTCATTGAGTGCCTTGGTTATTCGTGCCACAGTGAGGTATATACACAATATAGTAGGTGCACCGTGTGGTAAAGGTGCTATGTCGAAGGATGGTCATGACCTGTACATATATTGTTGATGTAGAGTGCAGCAGCTTACACCTGATTATATCAACTGGTCAGTGTGTCATGAATCACATGGACAGGGACAAAGGAGGAATGATATCTTATTTTATTTGTCCTTGAGGGATGTCCTCATTCAGTTTCCCGATGTGGGTGCCCAGGCGGAATATCCATCGCTGTACCTTCTCGAAAATAGTGCCTTCAGAGTCCATCTGCTCAATAACTGTCCAATGCAGATCTAGTATGGTGTGATTGGTTTCCAGATAATGTGCTGACATTTTAGTTGTGGCTTATCTGCATTTCACATTGCTCCTGTGTTCGCAGATGCAGACTTTTACAGGGCGCCTGGTCATCCCAATGTAATGGAGACCGCATGGACAAGTGATCATATACATCACATTTTTAGGTCTCGGCAACGAGAACTATTGTCGCCTAGTAAGCTAGCAAGGGACTACAGAGAGGTGGACGAGCCGACCAGGGTCTGTGGACGCGCACAAAGGCAGGCAGGCATGCGCCAGACACACACACAGACAGACACACGCACGCACGCACGCACGCATGCATGCACGCACACACACACACACACACACACTCACTCTCACACTCTCTCTCTCTCTGCCGCCCCCCCCCCCACTCACCGGGCTCTTTCCCTCTGCAGCGGGTCAGTCACGGCAGCAGGCAGGCTCGGTGTCTTCTCCGGCGATCTTCAGCTGATGTGCACGCTCACGCTGCGTCTCCTGCGCGCCCACCACGCTGTTTCGCGCCCGTTGATCCTCAGCTTGTGATTACTACTCCTTCTAACCCGGAATCTAAATTACTATTTCTTGGTTCTCTAACTCCACTCTGTTGATTCATAACAAACTGATATTCAGCACATTTCACAGTCTCGCTTTTGCTTCTCATAAATACAATAAGATTATTTTAAGCAATGTCTACCCTTCTTTTGGTTCTGTGCCCATTATGCTTCGGACTATAGAGTTTTAGAAAGTGTGGTGGAAGATTCCATGATATCAGCGGCGTGTACAGTGCAGAGTGAGTGTGCAGAGTGCAGAGTAGTGAGTGCAGAGTAGTGAGTGCAGAGTAGTGAGTGCAGAGTAGTGAGTGCAGAGTAGTGAGTGCAGAGTAGTGAGTGCAGAGTAGTGAGTGCAGAGTAGTGAGTGCAGAGTAGTGAGTGCAGAGTAGTGAGTGCAGAGTAGTGAGTGCAGAGTAGTGAGTGCAGAGTAGTGAGTGCAGAGTAGTGAGTGTGCAGAGTGAGTGTGCAGAGTGAGTGTGCAGAGTGAGTGTGCAGAGTGAGTGTGCAGAGTGAGTGTGCAGAGTGAGTGTGCAGAGTGAGTGTGCAGAGTGAGTGTGCAGAGTGAGTGTGCAGAGTGAGTGTGCAGAGTGAGTGTGCAGAGTGAGTGTGCAGAGTGAGTGTGCAGAGTGAGTGTGCAGAGTGAGTGTGCAGAGTGAGTGTGCAGAGTGAGTGTGCAGAGTGAGTGTGCAGAGTGAGTGTGCAGAGTGAGTGTGCAGAGTGAGTGTGCAGAGTGAGTGTGCAGAGTGAGTGTGCAGAGTGAGTGTGCAGAGTGAGTGTGCAGAGTGAGTGTGCAGAGTGAGTGTGCAGAGTGAGTGTGCAGAGTGAGTGTGCAGAGTGAGTGTGCAGAGAGAGTGTGCAGAGTAGTGAGTGTGCAGAGTAGTGAGTGTGCAGAGTAGTGAGTGTGCAGAGTAGTGAGTGTGCAGAGTAGTGAGTGTGCAGAGTAGTGAGTGTGCAGAGTAGTGAGTGTGCAGAGTAGTGCGTGTGCAGAGTAGTGAGTGTGCAGAGTAGTGAGTGTGCAGAGTAGTGAGTGTGCAGAGTAGTGAGTGTGCAGAGTAGTGAGTGCAGAGTAGTGAGTGCAGAGTAGTGAGTGCAGAGTAGTGAGTGCAGAGTAGTGAGTGCAGAGTAGTGAGTGCAGAGTAGTGAGTGCAGAGTAGTGAGTGCAGAGTAGTGAGTGCAGAGTAGTGAGTGCAGAGTAGTGAGTGCAGAGTAGTGAGTGCAGAGTAGTGAGTGCAGAGTAGTGAGTGCAGAGTAGTGAGTGCAGAGTAGTGAGTGCAGAGTAGTGAGTGCAGAGTAGTGAGTGCAGAGTAGTGAGTGCAGAGTAGTGAGTAGTGAGTGCAGAGTAGTGAGTAGTGAGTGCAGAGTAGTGAGTGCAGAGTAGTGAGTGCAGAGTAGTGAGTGCAGAGTAGTGAGTGCAGAGTAGTGAGTGCAGAGTAGTGAGTGCAGAGTGAGTGTGCAGAGTAGTGAGTGCAGAGTGAGTGTGCAGAGTGAGTGTGCAGAGTAGTGAGTGCGCAGAGTGAGTGCGCAGAGTGAGTGCGCAGAGTGAGTGCGCAGAGGAGTGAGTGCAGAGTGCAGGTGAGTGCAGTGCAGTGCAGTGCAGTGGAGTGCAGGTGAGTGCAGGTGAGTGCAGTGCAGTGCAGGTGAGTGCAGGTGAGTGCAGTGCAGTGCAGTGCAGTGCAGTGCAGGTGAGTGCAGTGCAGTGCAGGTGAGTGCAGTGCAGGTGAGTGCAGTGCAGTGCAGGTGAGTGCAGTGCAGGTGAGTGCAGTGCAGGTGAGTGCAGTGCAGTGCAGGTGAGTGCAGTGCAGTGCAGGTGAGTGCAGTGCAGGTGAGTGCAGTGCAGGTGAGTGCAGTGCAGTGCAGGTGAGTGCAGTGCAGTGCAGGTGAGTGCAGTGCAGGTGAGTGCAGTGCAGTGCAGGTGAGTGCAGTGCAGTGCAGGTGAGTGCAGTGCAGGTGAGTGCAGTGCAGTGCAGGTGAGTGCAGTGCAGGTGAGTGCAGTGCAGGTGAGTGCAGTGGAGGGCAGGTGAGTGCAGTGCAGGTGAGTGCAGTGGAGGGCAGGTGAGTGCAGTGCAGGTGAGTGCAGTGCAGGTGAGTGCAGTGCAGGTGAGTGCAGTGCAGGTGAGTGCAGTGCAGTGCAGGTGATTGCAGTGGCATGCAGGTGAGTGCAGTGCAGGTGAGTGCAGTGCAGTGGCGTGCAGGTGAGTGCAGTGCAGGTGAGTGCAGTGCAGGTGAGTGCAGGTGAGTGCAGTGCAGGTGAGTGCAGTGCAGTGGAGTGCAGTGCAGTGCAGGTGAGTGCAGTGCAGTGCAGGTGAGTGCAGTGCAGGTGAGTGCAGTGCAGTGCAGGTGAGTGCAGTGCAGGTGAGTGCAGTGCAGTGCAGGTGAGTGCAGTGCAGTGCAGGTGAGTGCAGTGCAGGTGAGTGCAGTGCAGTGCAGGTGAGTGCAGTGCAGTGCAGGTGAGTGCAGTGCAGGTGAGTGCAGTGCAGTGCAGGTGAGTGCAGTGCAGGTGAGTGCAGTGCAGGTGAGTACAGTGCAGGTGAGTGCAGTGCAGGTGAGTGCAGTGCAGTGCAGGTGAGTGCAGTGGAGTGCAGGTGAGTGCAGTGCAGGTGAGTGCAGTGCAGGTGAGTGCAGGTGAGTGCAGTGCAGGTGAGTGCAGTGCAGTGCAGGTGATTGCAGTGGCATGCAGGTGAGTGCAGTGCAGGTGAGTGCAGTGCAGTGGCGTGCAGGTGAGTGCAGTGCAGGTGAGTGCAGTGCAGGTGAGTGCAGTGCAGTGCAGGTGAGTGCAGTGCAGGTCAGTGCAGGTGAGTGCAGTGCAGTGCATGTGAATGCAGTGCAGGTGAGTGCAGGTGAGTGCAGTGCAGGTGAGTGCAGTGCAGTGCAGGTGAGTGCAGTGCAGTGCAAGTGAGTGCAGTGCAGGTGAGTGCAGGTGAGTGCAGTGCAGGTGAGTGCAGTGCCGGTGAGTGCAGTGCAGGTGAGTGCAGTGCAGGTGAGTGCAGTTGAGTGCAGAGTGGTGTGTATTGACAATGTAAATGACAATGCCATTTATTTATGATTTAAAGAAAAAAAAAAGAAATGTCATGAGCAATGCCAATAGCTCTACCTTTAATGATGCCGAGACCATTGCATTGTAAATGCTTGTTGCTATTGCATGTGGTGAATCTCCGTTGCTCCCAATTTGTGTTGTTTTTAAAGATGTGCTCATTCTTGTTAGGTGGCACACACTGTACTGCCCACAGGGATTATGTCCTTTCAGTGGGGGAAGTAGTGTAGTTGGCTCTGTGTTAGCTGTTTGTTGATATGGTCTTGTATGTACCACTAAGTCTTGTATACCTTTCCCTTTCCTATTTGAATACATAGGTTTGGGGAAATTCAGGTGTCCACAGTTGAGTGTCCGCCAGTCCTTGTTTACTATTTTTGTGACCTGATTGGAACAGGTAATGAAGGTTGTTATGCAAATCGGTCTGTCCTCCATGGTTGTCCATTGTGTGGGTTCTAGTAGGGCCACTCTATTGTTCTTTCAAGCACGTTTGAAGGCGTCATCCACCACTTTCAGTGGGTAATTCCTTTGGGCTAATTTTCGCCGTAGTTCTTCAGCTTGGGTTTTGAAGTCCTTGATGTCAGAGCAGTTCCTCCTTAAGTTTAGAAATTGACCATAAGGGAGATTGTCTCGTAGGTGCCGGGGTCTGTGCATGCATTCACGAAGCACTACCGCCTTGAAAGCCAGATTGGTGGGAAGGACATTTTGGCTGCATGTTTTTTATTTTATTTTATTTTTTATTTTTTTTGTCCTCATTTGCCTTGCCCCTTACTTGGGAGATACCAGCCATCTTGCGTGTCCCTGACCAAGAGGCGGAGCAATGATAATCTTGCCCATCTCTGGCGCCAGAACCCGAGAATGTTATCCTGGTGGCAGACAGGTCCCAAGAAGAAGAGAGGTTTTAGGATCTTGGGCTGACTCCATCTAGGTGTATTTCAACCTATAGGACCAAAACCCGTATCGAGGCCAGACCCGGTCCAAGGAGTATTGATGGCATATTCATAGGACCCGGGGGGAAAAAAAACCCCCAAAAACCCGGAATACTATCTCCATTGTGTGAACAGATCCCAAAAGGCCAGGTTACGTTTATTGCAAGATCTAGCCATGTCCACCTTTGATGTTTCATATAGGGACGTGAGCCAACCTGAATGTGATGGAGCAATTTTATCAACCCACTGTATACAAATCTGCCTTCTAGCCAACAATATGGCATAGAACAAAAAAAATCTAGCCTTGCCGGTGATGCTGTCCTCCAAGCCAAAGATAAGTGGCAATGAGATTACTAATGATGTACTCAAGATAGAGTTCAGAGTAGACTTCACTTCCTCCCAGAACCGGCCGATGACAGGGCACTCCATGAACATGTGAATGTCCGATGCTTCCAATAAATTGCATTTACTACATTTCTTGTCTGGGAGAAATTTGGAAAGTTTCAACGGTGTTATATATGCCCGATGGGCTGTGAACAGGTGGTTGCGTCTTAATCATGATGGCTTCACAACTTTATGAAGGAGCGCAAAGGATCTTAACCATACCTCCTCACACTGAAAGCCAGTCACCTCTCCCCACAGCTCATCTGGGAGGGTAAAATCCCCATCGATTTCATCCTTCAGCTGCCAATACCAAAAGGCCACCTCCTTGCCGCCCCTAGGTCTTTCCACTAGCAACTGCTCCAGGTAGCTTGACTTCCCAAAGTGTACGTCTTTACACCCCTGAGCCCTCCCCCAGCTTTCCAGCTGGAAGAATTTAAATCTGGAAAGCGCTGGACCTATGCGATCGTGTAATTCATCCCAAGCTATTACTGATCCTTCCGCCATTAACTCTCCCCATCTAGTAATCCCAGCCTCCTCTAATGAAGAGGATAAGCTGTCCCTTAGGCACACCGGTAGTCCCGGAAAATCCCATATAGGTGCGAAATTAGAATAGTAGGACAGCCCCAGTCTTTTTCTAATGGCTAACCATCCCTTAGCCCATGACTGTAAGATTTTTAGCCTTATTTTTTTAAAGAATTTCTGGCTCCCAAACTTAAACAGAAATCCATCAGCTGGTAGATTTGCTCCGGTTAACATGGCTTTATACATCGTCCCCCCAGGAAGATTAGATGGTGTTTTTAGAATCATCCTGGAATAAGATAACTGAAAGGCCCATGCGTAGTATACTAAGTCAGGTAGGGCAAGACCTCCCTTTTCCCTCCTCCTCCTCAACTTCTTCCATGCAATTCTAGTAGATTTGTAATTCCAAATAAAGGGATTGATCTCTCGCTGACACTTGTCAATCATCTTGACATCAAACCCCAAAGGAATGGCGCCCAAAATAAATGTGAACTTGGGGAGAATACACATTTTTATTAGGTTCACCCTACCCTTTATAGAGAGTGGCAGGTGAGTCCAAGATTTCAGTAGGCCCTTACATTCCTTGGATATTCGATCTAAATTAGCTTATGCAATAGTACCGATGTCTTGGGTAATTCGGGTCCCAAGATAGCGCATAGAGGTGGTGATATTTATGCCTAACCGTAAATCTGGAATATTCCACACCATAACCTCAGTCTTGCTTGAGTTGATATTATAGCCCGAGACATTGCCAAACTCTTCTGCCCTTTAGATCACAGCAGGGAAAGACATTACCGGGTCCGAGGTAAAGATTAAAATATCGTCAGCATATAGTGCTGTCTGCCTTTCCCACTCCTTAAATTTAAACGATGGAATATTTTCGTCTGCCCGCAAAACCTGAGCAAACGGCTCAATATATAAATTGAAAAGGAGGGGATAGAGCGGACAGCCCTGCCTCGTACCTCTAGTGATCTTAAAGGGTTCTGTCAAGACCCCATTAATCAGCAACCTAGCCGAAGGGGCCCCATAAAGCAAGGCAATGTTTCTGCAAAAGCCCTTCCCAAAGTTAAACTTTTTTAGTACATCATTCAGATAGGGCCAATTGACCCTATCAAAGGCCTTTGCCGCGTCAAGAGTGAGGGTGGCCAGTGGAAGGGAAAAAGCAGAGGCAATATCTATTGCCCCTACCAAGTCGTGTGTAAGGTCCGAGAGATAGCGCCCTTTGATAAAACCTTTCTGGTCTTGATGGACAATGGTGCCTATTACTCTTCCCAATCTTACTGACATTATGGCGGCTAAGGTCTTATAGTCACTGTTCAGCAACGATATTGGCCTGTAGGACCCACAGTCCGAAACATCCTTCCCTGGTTTGGGGATGAGAACAATTGTGGCCTCACCCCACGATTTTGGCGGTAGCATCCCTTCTCTTAGGATACCATTAAAAAGGGTTGTCAATACTTGGACGATAGCATACCCCAAAGCTCTATAGATCTCTCCAGGAAGCCCGTCTGGGCCAGATGCTTTCCCTTTTTTTGTTTGCCGTATTGCTTCCCTCACCTCTGCCTCCGTTATTACAGTCTCTAGGCTGTTGCTCTGTGCTCTTGAGAGAGTTGGAAGCATAATCCCTTCCAGCCACGTATCCCTTGCCGTCTGATCATTAGGTAGCTCTTCCCTATAGATTGCCTCAAAAAATTCAAAAAAGGCATTGCCAATCTCTAGATTTGATACCCTTGGCGCCGCCTCCCCATCTACCTTGATTTCTCTAATGTATTTTAGGGCTTGGTCAGATTTTATTTTCCATGCCAATACCCTGCCCGCGGCCTCTCCAAACTCGAAGTGGGAAATCTTACATGCTTTCCACCTTTTGTTAACCCTCTCTTGTAAGATGTTTTCTAGTTGGAGCTTTAGCTCAGCTAGTTTTCTGTTCCCCTAAGGAACCTAGAGACTGCCCTAGTTTTGACTCAATATCCTTCATTTCCTGTTCCAAACCGGTTATCATCTCCTTGTATTTTTTACTCCGATGGGAGGCCCTGCTAGTGATACACCTTCTTAAAAAGGCCTTGAAGGCCTCCCAGACCACAGCCAGGGTTGAGGATTCAAGATTTATTTTAAAAAATGCAGTTGTTTCTGCGGCCAGAAAGTTGACTTCTTCTTCCTCAAGTAGGAGTGTCCGGTCAAATGACCATGATGGATGTTCCATCCTGCTGTCGGATCTAAGGGTAAAAGCAAGAGCCGAATGATCCGACAGATGAGAAGGGAGATACTCTATCGCTATCAAGGTGTCTTTCAGATTATAGCTGAACAGAGCGTAATCGATTCTAGATTTGTGCTTGAATCGACTATTCCGGAAGGAAACCCCCATTTTACTACCTGCTCTTTCCCTCCATAGATCCGCCAGGCCAAGCTGGGTCATAATTGCTATAAGGGTTTGCCTGGACCTTGGTGAACTACAGGCTCTCGAATTTACTGATTTATCCAACCTAGGATTCAGCACGATGTTAAAATCGCCCATCCAGATCACCGGATCCTGAGAAAGTACCAGATGATTCCTAATGGTATCCAGATGCGTTGGATCATCTGAATTAGGGCCATAATAGCCCACCAAGGTACAGCTCCGACCAGCCAACAAGAGACTCAGTATCAACCATCTCCCTGTATGGTCTTCTATGTGATCCAGAATTTGGGCTTTAGCAGCTTTTTTGAAGATAAATAGAACCCCCCTGAAATTAGCATTATGATCGGTAGAACAGAATTTATCAACCCATCTCTGTTTTTTAAGTATCTCTGCGGCCTCTATTTTAATAAGATGTGACTCCTGGATGGCGATGATCTGCGCGGGAGAGTCCCTCAAGTACTGCATAATACGTTCCCGCCTACTTCTCACGCGCAGACCGTTGACATTCCAGGACATATAGTGAAGAAGTGTCATGGTGCCTCATCTATCCCCTGCTCCTCCACCTTTCCCAACAGCCCCTGAGGTAGTCCTAACATTAACATTTTAGAATTCTGATGTTGGACAAGTGTCAGAAATAAACATGCTATAGTATAGCAAGAGGCAGACTTATGAGGATTTTTTGCTATTTTCCCCCTCCCTCCCTTCTCCCACCCCCCCCTGGAAAACCCACCCCTACTTACTCTGGCCTGATGGGTAGCCAGATTTACGCCTCCAACAGCCCTCCACCATTAACGCCACCCTGCTGCTATGATGGCTGCTTGGTTTTACAAAACATTTTGGTCTGAGCCCACTCCACAGACCTTCCATCTTGGGGAGCCACTGCTTTGGTATCTGTTCAGTGGTGTGGAATCGATGAGAAAAAATAAGTTGCTTACCTTTCTGGTGGATACTTTATCTAACCACAGATTCCTCACTGCCCTCCCATCTCAAGTTTCTTGAGAGTGGTCTCTTTTTAACATCTAAAGAGGTCCCAAGTTAGTATTCTGCACATCGTTGCCAATTATTTTTCAAACTCCGCTTTTGAGGTCGCAGAAAGGGTAAAGATCAGAAACTGGCATCAGTGCCTGGAGTGGTCATTAAATGAGGCTCCACTCTGTCGTTTCTGAGGCAGTGTGCAGCCAACGCAGAGCTTTACCACACCACCGAGCAGCGCGTAGGAGCACTGCTAGAAAAAAATCCCCAGATCCAGTCTGGCTCCTGGAAGATATTCTAAAGTCAGGAATCTGGAGTTAGAGTATCCACCAGAAAGTGTTACCAAAGGTAAGTAACTTGTTTTCCTGGAATATAACATAGAACACTTCCTAAGGTAGGTTTAAAATTAAATAGGGTATTCGGTTAGAATGAAGTAGTATCTTATGCTCAGGGACACCACCGTTAAACAACAATATCCATTCTCCTACTTCATTCTAGTGTCACAAAGCTGACTTCTCGGGATGTTGCGTACGTGCTCCTGCATGTGACAGGCACAGTGTTGGCCCACTTAGAGCACTAAATAACACTACAAAACTCCTTCACTTCACTAATGAGGTACATCACTATTGTTTCATTTAACATTCAAGTTAGATTTTTTTAGTAGCTTTCAACCAAGAGCACGTCATCAAAATTTTCACTTGCTTGATCAATGGCACTCAACTCCGTAGAATGAAGAAGGTTCAAGGAATGCCCAATCTTTGACTGTTAATTTGGAGTGACAGGGATCTGACATAATTACATGTTGGCAAATATGGGCTGGCATGCTTCTGAAGAAACATGATTCAGATATTTGTTCAAATAAAATGCAATATTTCAGCAAAATGTAGAGATAAATGTCATGTTTTGTTGTTGTTTTTTTTTAGCAAATGGATGTCTTTTTTGCTTTCAAATTAGGTGTGGGTGGAACTTGCGATGTTTAACTCCTTGGAATTCGCGGAGTTGCATAAAAACTCAGAAAGATTCCACAGAGTTCGGCCAACGGGCAGAAATATGCATGTCTTGCTTTTCTCACTGCAATTTGGCGCCAGTACTTCGCGCAGCTTTGAAAATCAGCACCACACGCAGGAGTGCACTGCCATTCGAGTTGATTTGCTGCTGTTCTAGTAGAAAATCTACTTGAGCAGCAGCAAATCTACTCGAGACGCAGCCCTCTTAAGTGACTGCCCGCATAAGGGGAAGCTAAATCTCACTTGCATTTCTGGAGCCTCGCGAGAAGAAATTCCACCGCGTGGTGATTGGTGAAATTTGTCCAGTACTCTCTGTTACAAAAGTAACGCAGAGCCGCCAAATTCCACCAAATCCGCCCACCCCTAGTTCAAGTGATAAAGTGTACACTGACATTTTTAAGCGCATCCATAGTGAGAACACAGACCTGCTATACATAATAAGAACATAGATCTTGTAAATTACCAAAGACCTCATTTTCTTATTGCATGATGTTGGCTACAAACCCAGCAGTATATATATATGCCAGATTTTGTGTGTACTTAAAATATGACAGAAATGTGTAGTAATAGTCTCAATTGACGCTTGGAGACAGTCCGCGTTTAAGTTTTAAATAAAAAAACATGCTATTGCCCGAAACGTTACCTATCTGTTGGCGGTTGGCGCCAGGCCCTTCCCCTCCACCCCCGGGCAGTGTGAATCTAAACATGCACCTGGCAGAAGGTATTGGAGCGCGGTGCTTCCTGTCACGCAGCCTGCTACCGCCGGTGTAGTGCAAGCTCGGCTTCAGGCCTCGTTTTTCACAGCCTCGCTTTGAGGCCATGTACGGGTCAGACCACGGGAGCTTCCGTAGCCCGCTCCACACTGTCAACGGGGAGTGGGCCTGGCGTCTGACTCGCCTGTACAGACCGAATCTGTATGATGCAACGAATGTCGGTGAACCCCCTTGGAACAAGGACCAACCTCCTTTAAGCTTAGGATGTCAAGATGAAATAGGAAGGTCTTATATACCTTCTGGTAGTGCCGGGCACTTAAAAAATACTGGAAAGGCGCACAAGCGATTAGTATTCCCTATGGATGTCCATATGGTCCTTAATATTATATTCATACATCTAAATACAAAAAATGTGTAAATACACGAAATATAAAATCATTACCTGCAAGTAAACAGAGATCAAAGTGGGATATGGCATGTATAACTCCTTATCACCACATCAGTCAGGTCCTCCCCGTCTTATAGGTATTTACTGGTAAGAGGAAGAGTACAAAATCAGACCAGTACCAAAAGCAAAATGCTATCTAAGATGGATACAATCACACCCAGTGAGGTCTACTGTTATGTAAACATCCTTTATAACCCAAGTAAACAGTGGGCTGATATTAATCTAATCTGCTGGGAGAAATTGCGGGACAACTAGTTCTGTGGAAAAGTGCTCTTTCAAAGGTAATAAAAGCTGAAATACGATATAAAACGAAAGGGGCACCATAATGTGCGCCAGGACCACGAGTGTCACAATATAAACCCACCCACATAAGGTGTATGCAACTTTATACCGGACAGACAGATGGACTGCTACCAGGAGCAGACAGTTTTCTGTGAGATAGACGTTTGAGACTACAGGCATGGTTAGGTGGGCAGAGGGGTGCTCCGGACAGCAGGCACCTTTATAGGGGGCATCCACCAGCAGGCAGGGGGGGCTGGAGACTTGACAAGGGGCAATAGAGGGATGCTGCCAAGAGCAGACAGGCTCCCATGGAGAAGAGGGGTGGTACTACCGGCAGCTTTAGGGGGCAGAGCGGTGGTCGCGGCAGAGACGAAATGGAGTCAAGTTATAATAAAAAAAAAAGCATTCCATAAGAAAGAAAATAAAGAGGGCTTACCTGAGACCCACAAACAGCTGCATACATACCGGGCAAAACACTCCTTTAACGACGCTGCACGGAACGGCCACGGGCCCGGGGGGGCCTGTAAAAGGAACAAAAACAAGCATTAGACAACAAAACAGAGACAAGATGGCTTACCTGAGACCCGCAAACTGCTGCATACATACCGGGCTAAACACTCCTTGCACGACGCTGCACGGAAGGGCCACGGGCCAGGGAGGGACCTGTAAAAGGAACAAAAACAAGCATTAGACAACAAACAGAGACAAGATGGCTTACCTGAGACCCGCAAACAGCTGCATACACACCGGGCAAAACACTCCTTGCACGACGCTGCACGGAACGGCCACGGGCCGGGGGGGACCTGTAAAAGGAACAAAAACAAGCATTAGACAACAAACAGAGAAAAGATGGCTTACCTGAGACCCGCAAACTGCTGCAAACATACCGGGCAAAACACTCCTTGCACGACGCGCCACGGAAGGGCCACGGGCCGGGGGGGGACCTGTAAAATGAACAAAAACAAGCATTAGACAACAAAACAGAGACAAGATTGCTTACCTGACACCCAGAAAGTGCTGCATACATAGCGGGCAAAACACTCCTTGCACGACGCTGCACGGAACGGCCACGGGCCGGGGGGGGGGAGAATCTGTAAAAGGAACAAAAACAAGCATTAGACAACGAACAGAGACAAGATGGCTTACCTGAGACCCCCAAACAGCTGCATACATACTGGGCAAAACACTCCTTGCACGACGCTGCACGGAACGGCCACGGGCCGGGGGGGACCTGTAAAAGGAACAAAAACAAGCATTAGACAACAAAACAGAGACAAGATTGCTTACCTGAGACCCGCAAACAGCTGCATACATACCGGGCAAAACACTCCTTGAACGACGCTGCATGGAACGGCCACGGGCCGGGGGGGACCTGTAAAAGGAACAAAAACAAGCATTAGACACAAAACAGAGATAAGATGGCTTACCTGAGACCCGCAAACTGCTGCATACATACCGGGCAAAACACTCCTTGCACGACGCTGCACGGAAGGGCCACGGGCCGGGGGGGGACCTGTAAAAGGAACAAAAACAAGCATTAGACAACAAACAGAGACAAGATGGCTTACCTGAGACCCAGAAAGTGCTGCATACATACCGGGCAAAACACTCCTTGCGCGGGCACACGGACAGCGGAAGGGGGGGGTGGAACGGGCAAACGTACAGCGGGACGGGGGCGGGTTAGCGGGCACACGGACAGCGGGAGGGGGGCGGGAACGGACAGCGGGACATCGCGCAACCCACCCCTGCAAAGGACACTTCCGAAATGGCGAAAACAAAACTTAAAAAAAATAAAATAAAAGCACCGCCCACCGCCGCATGACGTGGGCAAAATGCGAAAAACTTTTGGGAACGCCCACGAATCTGGTCCGGCCATGACGGACAGATCTCTGTTCCAATGGCTAGCCTCCATTTATGGAGCTAGCCAATGGAACAGAGGGGCGGGACTACACACACACGCACACACACACACACACACACTGTAAACATAAGATTTCGCCTGTGCGAAAGCCTGCTGCGCAGCTTTCGGCGAGGCGAAACCTAAAAAGTGCAGCTGGCATCCACCGGCAACCAGTGGTACAAATGAAACTGCACCGACAAGCAGGAAATATTGTGCAGTTCTCCACAACCACTTAAGCCTAGTGCTGACAGTTATGCACGGCACTCAGTACTGACACCATTAGCCAGTCCTGACTTTGTAACCAGCTGAGCATATTTCCCACATTAAGAATAAAAACGAAACTTCACTGAATGCAATTTGTTCATCTTTTGACTTGAAAAGCTTTACTGGGTGAAGGTGCACAAGACGGGGCAGCTAACAAGCAGGCAAGCACAGAAGAAGCCTGTGGAGACTGCCCAGATCTCAGAGGTGAAAATCAAACGGTAAATACATGGCCATTAGCCTCATCGAACCTGCCTTGTTCTGCTGTAAACGCTGCTAAAGCCGGCTGCCCAATGCCTTGTGTTACTCTGGCACTAAAGTGTCAGGTGCTGCGTGGAACCTCCGACAAGAGCAGCGAGGACAGGTGATGCCAATGCTGGCTAGGAGTGTGTTACCCTATTCCCACAGTATGCACCATTCTTATTTCAGAAGACTGATACAGAGGTGTATATAACATGGGGCACCACTTAGCGGAGAGCTCAGTAGGATGTATGTTTTAAGAGACTGGCAATGAAAATGTTTTTGACATCTCCAGTCTTTTAAAGGTTACATACAAACTGGCCCTCTGCTAGGAATAAAGCATAGTTGCCACTTGGTCAACTATGTTTGGTCGCCATTTCTATTAAGGTTTTCTAACAAACATTTCTGACTTTTTTGATCTGGAACTTTTGTTTTTAATATACGTCAAAAATCCCTGTATGTAAAGAACTAACAACCATGGACTCCAAAATGTCTTTGAAATGATTATCTGCATTGTTTGTACACAAAATAAACAATGTTCTTGTGCACTGCCACCACTGCATTATAACCTCTGCAGTTAAGCATATGATGACACTTCAGTACACACCAAACACCCATGTTACATAACTTTCCCAAACCCCAAAGAGACACCAAAGCCTCAAATGGCACAGAACAGCAGCACAGCAGCCCCCCATACCATAATGCTCCATGACAGTTTAAGAGCTAATAGGCTCCATATCACACAAAACCTGTCTTAGCTTTGCCGCACTGCATAGGAACTCGTGGCAAAAAGCCTTTAAAACACACACTGCATGTTCCCAGATCACACCCCAGAGCAAGATACCTCTCGCTTCACACCTGCTCACTGCACACTGGCCACTCTTTCTCCCTTTTATCCATGCATACAAACTCACAGCTACAGGACACTTTCATATTTAAACAACCCTTGGTAAAGCCAAGTGGTTTTGTTTTCGCTGTGGAAAGTGTGCGTAATAGGCGTCTGTGTGTTTTCTCTAGCTATCCTCGAAAGCAAATCCCATAATGTAGCAAAATCTTGGGCTACCATAATGTGGAAGCTGGGGGTAGTGTCCCCATGCAGAATAGGCTGCTTAGGCAGAGTTCAGCTGCACCATTAAATAGTGTTATTAGTCAGTAAACACAGTTAACCTTGTAAGTCGTGAACTTTAAAAGCATACAAGAGCAAAATATTTCATAGTATATACTTCTCTCAATGGGCTAGATTTTTGATGCATCTTTAAGATTTCCTATGTGATGCACGTCTTTACTTTGTGAACAAAAGACAGCTGTAAACGTCGCATGTTGTAACGATGAAATACAACAAATTCATTTGCATGGGCTATTGGTGGTTAACACTCTGTCTTTATGACTGGCTAACATACTCAAACAGTGAGCACTTATTTAATAGAAAAACATAACCTAGCAATACAAATGTCAGCAAAGTAAAAATAAACAGTGCATTCTCTCTCTGGTCTAGTCCCGGAACTACTCAATACCCCATCACCAAAACTGAGCAGGGAGGCAAATGAGACCATGTACCCATTCACATAATGCCATGGCCTGGGTGAGCAGCCAGTCCAAGCAAAGGAACCCCATGCTGATCGTTCACTACATATGTTTAGTGGAGTATCCTTTAAGCTAATGTTTAAGAATAGCAAATAGGATTTTCTGTATTAATGGTGGTGTGTTTTTCTGACCTACAAATCTTTCTTGGTGTCTTGCAGAAAGGGATTCATGAGTGGAACTTCAGCGCAGCCTCCATCCGAGGAGTAAGGCAAGTTTTCATTTGTATTCATTTTTTGCATGTGTTACATATTCCTCGAATATCTGCCACATCGCTGGTGTTAGTGGATTGTTTGCATGCTGATCCCTGTCTTGAAGCCGGTATGGTTTGTCAGGTTAGTAGACCCAGCAGTAAGATTGTGCTTACGGAGCTGATGCTCAAGATGGTCCACATGAAGACTGTTCTTTAGAAAAGGCAGATTTGAGTAGCATCTGAAGTATCTATTTTAGATGGTAGAATATCAAGAGGTATAGAATAAAAAAAACATGAATGTAATGAATCCATCCACAGAGAGAGTACATTTTTTATAAAGCACTAGCCATGACTAACAATCATTGGCAAAACCAATATGTCTGAGTATAATGTGCTAACACATGCATTGTTTGCACCTTAAAGTGAGACACACTCAATAGGGAGCCAGCAGGAGCGGACCGAGAAGGGTATGATTGTAAAGCAGTTCTTCGTGCTTTTCAGTGTAAGCACTGTAGCGGAGATGGAAGGATGCAACCAAACAGTCCAGGGAAGTGTTCATCTTGTATCAAAAAGAAGGGGGAGTGAGATGATATACTGGGTTCGCTTCCCCAACAAGCATTTCATTCACAAAGTGTCCTGGTTATGTCATGGTGACCAAATCTCCACTGAAGAAAACCCTCACTCACCAGGGTTACCCGTTGGTGGCATGCTTAACCATCGGGTACATCCTGTTCCGCTCTGAAAGCAGGTAAATTATATCCTCCTTTCCTATTTTCCTCCCTTTTTAACCATACCGACCAGAGGTCAGAATAAATAGGAGAAACCTACTAGCCAGATATTTTTAAATTACACTCCAGCACAAACCCCCCCACTCATTTTTAACACATTATTTGTCATTGTACAAAATCAAAAAATGCTCCAGAATAGTCCCTAGGTTGCAGCACACCTTGATCTGTAGCGGAATGGGATGGACCCGATGATGAAGCATGCCACCAAGGGGCAATGCTGGTGGGTGAGGGTTTTACAAGAAAGTTGGTCCGCTTGACATAGCTGGGTTTCTTTTTGTGAATAGAGTATTCAACTTGACCTAATGTTATTGACTAAGTCAAGAAATGATTGACAAAAGCTCCAGCCAATAGCTGAATTAGGCTGATAGAAATTCAGTGGTTGAAAGGGGCGGACCAAAAACCCACTCTGTGTATAATGGTGACAGTAGGTCTGTGTGACAACTTTGCTGTCAAAACCTAAATCTAAAAAGGAGTTTCAGTGTGCTTGAGTTGGATGAGATGGAGCCAAGATAACTTAACTGCTAATGAAAAAATAAGTGTCACACGAGCAAACAAGATTTTGGCACTTAGAGTGGTAAAAAGCCTGACATTATCATGCAGGGAATAAGGCAGGGTCACAATCTTGTCTGTTTAAAACAGAAGGTGAAAAAAAGCTTTGTTTAGCGGTGCCTGGTGTGGAAAGTGGGTGATTAGATGTTTTTGATATAGAAACGTGAAACCAGTTGTGTTAAAATATTTAGGACAAGCTGAGGAACTGGAGGTTCCAATTAGGGAGCAAGAAGTTAAATATGCATTTAAAGGATTGGCAAGAGGTGAAACACTAGACAGCGACAGACTGCCATCTGAATTTTATAAAATGTACCTGAAACTACTAGTTCCACACACCTGCAAGAAATATACCAAACTAATAAAGAACATGGATGGTCCGCCCCAAAACCAAAAAGGCAATCATGGTGGCCATTCCCAAACCAGACAGCGACCTGCTAGATGCTGTGGCATGCCGACCTTTATCATTGATAATCTTGGCTTGTAAGATACTAGGGACAGTACTAGCAAATCTCAATTTTTCACCCAACAGGAGCATCTGTCTAAATGTAAGTAAACAGTTCCATATGTTATCAAATGATTCTCAACGGCAACTCTGTCTTCCATCGACTTGCAAAGCCATTTGACTCTTTAAGTTAAGACTAGTTTTTGCAGTCTTATTTGAAATGTGGTTTGAAAATTAAAGGAGTTGCATATGACTCCTACAATTAAATGCGATTCTTTAGAGTCAGAACGCAAAGTCACTTCAGTCGCCCTGCTGGTGCAGAAGGAGACGAGGCAAGGGTGTCCATTCCTCTCCTTTAAGAGCTGGACATAGAGCCACTGATTTCACTGATGAGGATTGAAGGCATAAATAGGGGCATATAAGATTGCATGGATCCATACATTCCATTTCTCTGTTTGCAGATGATGTACTTCTGTATCTTCACACTGCTCCAAAAAATCTTACAGGTGCCCTGTCAAAATTACAATTTTGTAAAACCTGCCCAGTCTCAAAGTTAATAGGGTCAAATCCTAGCTATTTTCTGTATGGCTGATCACAGCAGACCTTTGTGGACAAGACCTGTCTGAGGCACCATTAGAGTGTAAAATAGAAACATTGAAGTACTTAGGAGTACAAATAAACAGCAAAATGCACAAGACCGTTGATGGAAACATTGCAAAAACTTTTGTCGAAATCTTGAAACAATTGGGCATACTGGAAGAAGTTCCCGCTGTTGACAGTGGTTTGGATAACACCCTCACAACATTGTTTACTACATCATCTTGTGAACATTCCAGTGAAACTGCCTAAATCCCTATTTAAGGCATTACATAACATTTATTACTGAGAGAACTATTTTGAGCGGTAGGCAGATGCATCTAAGTGTTGTGTAAGATTGAATTGGCAATTACTGAAGGCTGACGGGGTGCACCTGATTAGAGTATCACTGGGCAGCACAACTGCAGTGGGTGATGGGGTGTTTCTCAGATAGGGATAACGAAGAGGCCCAGTACTTACCGTGGCCATTAGGTGGACAAGCTTTCCCAGAAGCGTTGTTTAAACTAAGCGACAGGCCATTTGAACACCGTAGTTTGATAAACACTGCCAAGTACTGCGGAGGGCAATGCCACTCTGATATCTGCACTGGACCAGTGTATGCACCAAATTAACCTCTATGGTTGAAACCCAGATTAAAGGAGAAAGTGACTGTGGTGAATACCATATGATGGTCTGGGGCACAGATCGGAAATCTAAATGAGAAATGTAAACTTCTGATCTTTGGAGCTCTTAAGCAACTTTACACCAGACTCAAAAGATAGTTTCCGGCTCAGGCACTAGGAGCAATAGTAAAGACCGTGTGAGGCACTTGAAGATTACAGTGATTTTATTACAAAAGTCATAGAACACTGCTTCCTTCTGATAAATACATCTTTCTGCAGATTCCTTGACTTGTGAATTCTCCATCTAGGGTTCAGGCTGGTCTGGAAAACATTTTCCCTGCAATGACTACCCAGTTCTGCCCTGTTTCGCCATACACCTCCAGCTGTGCTTTCACCTCTAGATGTGACATCACTGGAGTATATGAGGCACCAACCAGCATTTTTGCTTCGGTTCCCTGTTTTTCTGTACTTCATCAATGTGGTTCTGTGCTCGCTCTGAGTCTCACTGACTAATAAATCAGCTTCAGTCTGTGACTAGGTAAAGCGTCTCCTAAAAGGGCTTTAGACTTTATGCCCTGCAGAAGGTTCCACACAATGTCCTTTTTAGACTCCCATCACATAACGGGCTAGGGTCAGAAAATAACAACAGGGCCTGCGACCTGCACGTCCATGCACCCAAAGTCTGTTGGAGAGCAAGAGGCCAAGATATTTTTGGCTAAGCCATGAAAGAAGACTCTTCAGCCGAGTACCTCTACCAAAGTTAAGTCAACTTTCAGGGAAAATTCTCTTAAAGGATATTCCCTCAAAAAACACCAACTATAACCCAGGATAGAGAAGTTGCCTCTTCTTTCAAATAAAGCGTTCTCAACACATTTAGAGTTGCGTGTCATTCCTAAACACTGAACTCTTGCTCACTGCCCTGTGATCTACCCTAAACTGCCTAAAAAGATGAGACTGGAGTTTTCCCGCCCCCTCAGCCGCACAGTTCGAGGCATTCCGGCTAGTAATGGTGGATCTTCACAGGATAGCTCTGCAACCGCCTGGACTCCCCAAAGGGGTTGGGGTTTCAGTCCAGTAGACTTAGCAGCTCCTGCAGCTCTGAACCTGATATCTCAAGACAATACCCCTCCACGAGTTTTGCCACATCACCAATGGCAAAATTGACACTGAGAGGTGCACTGCACTTTCTTTCTGTGCCAATTTCAAAGCTATTGACAACAAGCATGAAGCAGACTCCATCACCGGCCAATGAGTCAGTAACTGAGCCAATCATCTGTTTGGCAAAGGAGCTAGTTTTTAAAATAAACCCTGTTTTGAGCACTTGCTGATGTCCCAAAGTTTCAGCTTAGATATTCTGCTTAGACAGTTATTGTTCCAATTCAGATGCATTGGCTTTAGAGGATAATGGCTATGGTTGCACAAAGGATGGTGACTCTGAGGTGGATTACAACTTGCCAGCTTACAATGCTGATTACAGCATCTGCTTGGACTTACAAAACCACAGTGGGCTAGAAAGCTTTACCAGCAAGGGACACTTCATACTTCTCTGGCCCTGCTTTGGAGCAGATGCTATCTTTTACAGCAGTTTTTCAGAAGTCAGAGAAGGCCTTGGAAATGATTTTGCCTTCTGCCAAAGTAAAGCCAAACATCCTGACAGAAATCTTGCAAAGTTTTCAACTGCTACAGAGCCCTTGTTTCTGTTTTATGAGGCTGTCTTAAAACATGTATTTCTGTCTTAAAACGTGTTTTGTAAAGCATGTGTTTCTGGGTTCAGCAGTCCACAGATAGAGCATCAAACTCCATAGGTCAGCTCTGTGTAACCTGCAGTTTTTGTTTTCTCATCCATCTCTGGAGAGACTGGATTTTTGTGAGACATTAAGGCTACGTTCGTGGACATGCCCTTTGATGGGGAGTGGCTCTTCGGAGAGTAAGTGAACTCCTCCTTGGGACCTTTCAAGAACAGCAGGGCTAGTGCTCATGCTGTGGACCTGGCCTTCTCTGCAAGTCAATTTTCACCAGCAGTATCAAAAGGTTTGTGGGTATGCTAGTTCTGCGCAGTTCTGATAACATTAGCTGTCTCAGCTCGTCCAGTCCCGCCATCCTTTGTTGAATCGGGCGCCTCCAATCCCTCTGACTTCTCCAGCTCACTACACCTTTTACTGAGTGTACAGTCTCCCACTGCATCATTCATGGGAGGTGATTTCGCTAGACTACTGGATGGTGCAGATGGTCCACTGTGACCATGCCATGCCCTTCCTGTCCTTCTGCCCCAGACCACTCCTTTCCTTCAGCACATGCTTGCAGACTCCTGCCTTGCTGGACAAAAGATCTATAAAAGTGGTGCTTCCGGAAGAGAGGGGCATAGGATTTTATTCCTCTTACTTCTTGGTCCCCGAAAAGGGTGGAGACCTGAGGAGCCCAGATCTCTGCCTTCTGAATCTGCATCTTAACAGGAAAAGTTAAAAATGCTCTACCTGAGCCAGGCTATGTTGACTTTGAACATCGGAGATTGGTTTATGTCCCTGAAACTCTAGGATGCCTATTTTTATCTTTAAATTCTCTCCGTTCACACATGTTACTTGAGGTTCATGCTGGACTCACAAAATGGTACCAAAGGGGGTGGTGATGGACGGAGCATCTGAACCAATCAAACACTCACACCCAGTCAACAGATCTGGGTTTATTCCATCACTGTTCTTTAGCCCACTCTGCCACCCCAGTTCAGACATGGCCATATGCAAATCAGTCTGTCCCTGTGCCTCATGGGAACAGTCCAGCCCGAACTGCCAAGCCATGCCTTCCCTGGACCGGAAACAAGCTTCCGAAGACCGGTTTCTGGCATTTCAGCCGTCTTCAGCCCGGCTTGCTCGAATCCAGTGGCAAAGTGAGCAAGGGACTCACGTCTGAGCATACCCTGCCAACTTATGGCGAACAAAGCGGTACAAAAGGGGGTGGTGATGGACGGAGCATCTGAACCAATCAAACACTCAAACACAGTCAACAGATCTGGGTTTAATCCATCACTGTTCTTTAGCCAATTCTGCCACCCCAGTTCAGACATGGCCATATGCAAATCAGTCTGACCGTGTGCCTCATGGGAACAGTCCAGCCCGAACTGCCAAGCCATGCCTTCCCTGGACCGGAAACAAGCTTCTGAGGACCGGTTTCTGGCATTTCAGCCGTCTTCAGCCCGGCTTGCTTGAATCCAGTGGCAAAGTGAGCAAGGGACTCACGTCTGAGCATACCCTGCCAACTTATGGCGAACAAAGCGGTACAAAAAACCTCCAGTTTCTGTCTGACAACACCGCTATCATCTCTCATAAAAAAAATTACAGGGCAGTGTGGATCTGATTCTGGCAGACGATTCACCTGTGGATGCTGGGGCAGGGATGTAGAGCTTCTCAGCAGCAGCTCTTCCATCTGATAGAGACTTCTAGCCACAGATTCCTTAACTTAGAATATCCCCATGCGTCAGACTGGATCCAGAAAACCTTCTGCAGCAGCACCTCTGCACGCCGGGAGGCAGCTCCGCCCTGCCGTCGTCCACGGATATGACGTCAGCGGAGCCATATATGCCCCTCCCGGCGTGCTGACGTCAGTTTTATTTTTTTCTGCTTCCGAACTCGGATCCTGGAAAACCAGCAGTTCCTTGGCCTGGTTTTTGGGCCTTCTCGACACCCTTGGTGTCGTGGGAACAGTTTGCAATGCCTTCCGGCTTTAAAGCTTGCGAAGCCTGTGCGCATCCGATGTCTGGCACTGACCCGCACCATATCTGTATGTGGTACCTTGGCACGCACCATGACTTCAAAGAGTGCGACGCCTGTCAGTAGATGAAGCCCAAGTCCCTGGGAGAGCTCCGTATGAAACTGCTGTCCGCACTGATGTCCGGTTCAGCTCCCTCCGTCGCCGCTCTTCCTCTCTGGATCAGGCTCGTTCCCGAGGTCACTCCCGCGACCACCATGCGAAAGCATGTAAGTGTAAGCACAGGCATCGCCTTCGGAGGTCTTCCTCCAATGCTGGTGCCACCCATTCCTCTCGCACTGTGCCAGGTACGGGCGCACGGCAGCCCCATCCTCCGTACCCTCCCTTTCCAGTCAGTTTACAGTGGGATCAAAGTCGGTAGGCGTCTCAGTTGCGTCCCCTATGGAGGTTGTCGATGTCCAGGCGACTCCGGTCGCCGACGTCCAGGCAACTCTGACATGGCGTAGATCGACCCCGGTACCGATGTCGATTCCTCTTCTGTGGGTTGACGTTGTTGCTGCTCCCGACTCCTCAGGCGGCGATAGATCTCCTATGTGGCGTCAGTCGACACCGGTACTAGCGATTACGCCTCCTCCTTTACAACATGATGCTTCCTGGGACTCCCCAGATCAAGGGCCCATGGTGCAAGTACCCAGTGTTGCCTGGCCTTCGGGCCAGTCCCCACCTCCTCCACTCCTAATGTCTAGTGGCTGGATTAGTCTTCAACCATTCTCCTACTGATGGTTTGTTATCACCTACACAGATGGCGACTGAATCTAGTGCTGCCTTCTCACGCGCTATTCATGGGGCGGCTGCTGTCTTCGGCTTTCATTCTCCTGTAGTGCCTCTACTTTCCGATCCTTTGATGAAACTGCTCCACTTGCTCCAATCGGGCTCTTTATTTAACATCCTGCGTGGCACTTGGTCGAGACCCTCTTCTGATGAGCCTGTTGATCGGGCTATTGCTAGTAGGCACCGCCCTGCTCCGAGTGATCCTCTTTGCCTGTTTCTTCACTCAACAGCTCAGGGCCTAGTTGTTCAGGCGGCTTTTAATTTACAGTCTTCACCCACTTTGTCGTTATTACCTCCCACCAGGGAGTCTAGGTGGATGGACGATTGTGGTCACCGGCTTTTCGCCTCTGCCAGCGCAGGCATTCTGTCATTAAATACGACTTGTGTTTTTGCACGTGCATCCTAACCTCTTTGGGACTCAGTTGAGAACCTTCTCCCTTCTGTTTTAAAAGGTCCTCGGGCAGAATTACTTCATCTTCTGCTGCATGGCAGGGGAATGGCCCAATTCTCCTTAGGTCTTCCTTTGATGCAACTGACTCCATGGGACGGGTTCTTGCTCACGCTGTGGCTTTACGCCGCCATACTTGGCTGTGCGACAGTCGCTTCCCAGATCATATTCCGGATGCCCTCAGAGATCTGTTGTTCAATGGGGTGGATCTGTTTGACTGCCACGTGGATTCAGTGGTGTCCCGTCTCCTGTCCGGGTTGCAGTGATGTTGGGGCCTTATTTACAGCGCCAACCTCTACACGGGTTGGTTATAGTGCCCGGTTGGTGTTCATGGCTGCTTAGCCATGTCTGTTGCTTTAGTACAACCGTTTGTCTGATTCTCTTGTTTTTTCAGTCCTCTGACTGTGTGCTTAGCCCAAGAGGACACCCTTACAGGGGATTAGCCTTACCCTACGTGGGGTATTTGCTGGCATTGGGTTCGGCCTTTGCCTTGGTACGCCCCTATGGAGTTTTTTCTGAGGACATCCTGCTGGGAGTCACTTGTCTGTACTACAATACTCCTTGTGTAGCGTTGCTCTATTGCCTGTCTGGGTTAGTCTATCTGCCTTGCATCGGGACCTAGCATCTATGCCGTGCCGTATCTATCCAGCAGGCCTGGCACAACACCTTGTTGTCGCAAGTGTTTATTGATACAGATTTGGACGTGCTGCCCTTTCTGGGTTTGTCTTCCAATGCAGTGGTTTAGCAGCTGTTCCCTGCGGTGTGTGGTCGTGGCCTCCTTCTGGCCGATTATCCTACCACTATTTCCATATTCCCTACTGTTTCCGTATGGGTGTTTACACGCTTTACCTTGCATTCACACGGTGCACTCTGAAGGGGCGTGTTTTTCTTTACAATACTCGCTTCTACGGGGTCCGGAACGTTTCCATTTGTCCTTACTATCTCCACTGTTGTGTGTAGTGCTTCTAGCTTGCAGGAGGTCATTGTTCCTCCCGGGCAAGGGGAAATTGTAACTTGAGGCTCTAGGTGCTGTCCTATCCAGTTTCCAAGTGTCTGCGGGTAATTTTAGCATACCCTAGACTCTTGTTGTGTTCCGCTTCCTGTTTCAGCATCTTTCTTGCTGCTCGGTGTCTGTTCTGTGTTCTTGCCCAGCGGATCTGTGCAGGCTGTTCCTTCATACGGTGTCCGTGGTCTCTGGCCCGGTCTGCTTGTTCCACCGGCTCTTATCTGGTACCCGGCTTATTGGTGCCCATTTTGGGCCGTGACCTTCTTGCTGTTGTGCGCACCTACACTGTTCATACTGGTCTACTTCAGGTATGTGCTTATTTCGGGTGGCTCCAGTGTCCACACGGTATGCATTGGTATGCTTCAGTGCCTTCTGGTCTTCGCTCTTGTTTTTTGGCGCTTGACTACTGGTCATCGGCTCTTTTACATGTTGTGACAGACCATTTAAGTCCTGATGTGTCTTTTGCTTTCGTACTACTAACGCCTTCTTGCCCTAGATTGGCATCCTGCCAATACTGTCTCTTGTGTCTTGCTGGTACAGGTTTCAACAGGGTTCCTTTTTGCTGTTGTACACATTGGGCCGGTGTGTGATGTCCCCGTCATAACATTTGCAGTCTCTCGAGGCGTTGCTGCAGTCGGCATGCTGCATTCGGAGGCTCTCTCAAACCCTCGGTTCAGTTCACTTCAGCGAATTCGTATCCTCCATTTTACCCCAGCATGTCTAGTGCATGGGTTCTTCTACATGCTTACATTTGCTGGGCGAGGTCCAGCCTCTTGCCACTGCTGCTCTGCCTGCCTTGCAGGCGTAGGGTTCAAAGTGCTTTTTTCCATGGTTCATCTTCTTTTCCCAAGTTATGGACTTTCACTTCACCTCAGGCATTCTGGCTCTGTGTTTTCCTTTTACAAACCCTGTATACACAACAGAGTTTTTTCGCGCTGTTCTTGACAGCTTCTGATGCCTTTGCCTTCCATTGTTTTTCCGCTCTCTTTAGAGCTTTATGGTCTGGTAGTTAACTGCGCTGACGTTACTGCCCTCACTATGGTTCATCCACTGAATGACAGTACTGTATTAGTCACTCTCTGGACGACCAAGTTCTCTCGGGGACTTGGTGGGGTTCCGTTGCAGACCCGCCTCCTCCATGGGTATGGCTTTGGTATCTATTCTAAGTTAAGGAATCTGCGGCTAGACGTCTCTATCAGATGGACGAGTTACTTACCTTTGGTAAGGATGTATCTGGTCGAGACATAGTCTAGCTGCAGATTCCTTAACGCCCGCCTGTCCTCTCCATTCTGCGAGGACCTTTTCAGGTTGGGGCTTTCTATGCTCGCCTCCCTTGGGCTGGCTTGCCCTTTTGTGGGGTGACATTCTACCTTCTCTCCAACACAGACTGCTTTGTTCTGTTTCTCTGTTCCATTCCGCCCATTCTCAAAATTAGGCGGTGTTAATAGATGATCTGTTCTTTCCGGTCCTCTGTCGGGATTGTACGGTGTGACATCTATTTACATTTTTTCCCACCGTCCCGCTCCCCCCCCCCACTCCTTTCTCCATTGCCATGTGTTTTTGGCCATCCCTGTGGCCTTTTGCTTCAGATCCATTGGCTCTATACATTTATAAGTCTTTTATTGGGGTTGCGACGTCTCTTTATGGTGACGTCTTGTGGTGAGCTATCCTTTAATCTTGTGTTCCGGACTTGTTCTCCTTCACGGTTTTACTTTTAGATGCAGACTTCTGTCCTCTTCCAGGCTGTTTTTTCCACATCCTTGTCTTCCTTAACGTTGACTTAGGCTTTGCTCGTGCCGGGTTGCTTTCCAGAGCGCTGCTCTGTCTCACCTATCAATTTCTTTCTAATTTTTCATCATTTTTGCACACTGTTCCCATATTCTCACAGTTTTTGGTGGTGGCATTGCGTTCTGACACGGAAAAGTCTCTCCGACGAAAACTGAAATCAGCTCACCATGAGGGGCATATATGGCTCCACTGATGTCATATCCGTGGACGACGTCATGGAGGAGCTGGGTGGGGTGGTCTGTAGGGGGGGGGAGGTGCTGCTGCGGAACGTTTTCCAGATCCAGTCTGAGACCTGGGGATGTTCTAAGTTCCAGCCAATACCACTCTGTTCCAGAGTACTGTAGAGTGTACAGGAGGATCAGGCACAGCTGATTCTAATCTTTCTAGACTGGGCAAAGCAGGTCTGGTAGGCTGATCTGTTGGTACTCTGCACTCAGCGATTTGTAGCTCCTGCATAGAGTGGGATCTGCTCATGTAACAGGATGCTCAGATCCTCAACCCCAATTGCCAGACTCTGCGGCTGCAAGCATGGAGATTGAGCAGTGCTAGCTAGACTCCATTTGCCTTCCTTATGAGTTTGCAGACGTTATCTTCTCTTCTAAGAAGTCTGTTAACAAGCTCATATCTGCAGGCCACTGGACCAAATTTCTTCAGTAGTAAGAGTCAGACAGCATTAATTGTTTTAGATCTTACCGGTTCAGCATCTTCTGCAGCCCCCCTTGCTCCGCAGGGTCTAATAGTGGCTACTTTTAAAGGATACCTGGTAGCACTGTTAAAATGTGCTTTATTTGTTTCCTCCCAATCTGGCTAATTGCTCCTCAGTAGGGGTTGAATCTTGCACTGACTTTATGCATCTCCATTCGAGCTGATGCAGTTACCCAGTTCAATTTCTTGCTCTATAAACAGTACTTTTAGTGGCAATTCTGCTTGTGGGTTTGGAGAACTTTAGGCCCTTTTGGTTAACTCACTCTTCACAGTTTTCTACGTGAATATGTTGGTCCATTCACACATGCTTTCCTTCTTACCCAAGCAGGTATCTGCATTTTATATCCCCATATCTATGAACCTTCATCTTCCTTCCCTTCTCAAGCAAGGTATATGTGCTCAACCCCTATAAACGGTGTTATACCACATTGATTGCATGTGGCAAGATAGAGTTGACGATCAGCTCTTCGTTGACTTTACTGGATGTAAAAATAGCAAGGCGGTGACCAAACACACTATGTCGAGTTAGGCCGTCCTTTACATTGAGAGCTGCTAAGCCCTCACTAAAAAAGACCCTCTGGAGGGCATTAATGCTCATTCCACCAGGGCCATGGCTGCTTACTTGGCTTTTTCCAGTGCCATCATGATTGCTGAAATCTAACGGCCAGCTATGTCATCACCTGGTACACTTTTGCCAAGCTCCACTGAGCCACGTTGTTAGCATGCAGTCATGTCTACTTTTCCCCGATGTGTATTGACCAGTTCCTAGGTTAACTGGTACTGCTAATTCCCATTACCCAGGAGAGTACTACTTTGGGACTCATTCTTAAGGTGAGGAATCTGCAGGAAAATGAATACTTCAGAAGAGAAACTTACTTGCCTTCAGTATTAATATTTCAGATGGATACATAATCGTACTGACAATTACACATTAGGGATAGGGGATACTTTTTCTGAATGTTCAAAAAGTGATGTCATGTGATTAGCGTTCCTACATAGTTTCATTGATTTCCTTGAAAATTCATAGTTTTGAAGGTTTTGTTAAGCATTTTGATTTAATTAATTTACTTTGTACATTTGCTGCTGTTATCTTGTAGGAAACTTGGTTGCAGACTATCCCCCAATACAAGGCTATCTGTTTGAGAATTCACTACAAATTCAGAAGGACGACTCTCTTTCTGGGGGCCTTCTAACCTTCGTTTCTACCCAACACATACAAATGTCTGGGGAGATAAAAGTTCATCATATTAGCTGCTTTGCCCATGTGGTTAAACACCAGTGGCTGTATTACAGCATGCGCAAACACAGTATGAGTCCATTACTGATAATATACTGCTCCCAGCTGAAAGCTTGTACATGAACATCCAGCCAGCACGTTCAAGCGGGACAGAAATTCCCCTGCAGACAGGTGCAGAGAGTGACTGCACCCACCATTGGAGAGTGTCTTGTGAGGTCCCCTTTTGCCATCAAGGGGCACATTGACTGTCTACCACCTCTTTGTGTCACACAGTCAGTGCACCTCCTGACAGCCTCCTTGCCTCTGTACTGTGTCCATAATACACAGACAACATAGTTCTACTAAGTAAAAGACCAATTGGAAAGCCTTGAAGAGGCAATTTCAGTGAACATCTATCTACAGTCTGAACAAAGCACGATCCTTGGGTTCTGAGTTTGAGATCTTAGATGAAGAACATTCTCTTTCGAACCACTCTAAAAAATAATAAAAGCTAATCACCTCCCTGCAATAACTTATGGAAGCACTACTGAGGAATGATGCAAAACTCCTCGACTTATTAATCAGCAATGTTTATAGATAACTATTTGTTCTTACCATATGTGACTGTAGTTACTCATGCTTAGCATACTCAGGGCCACTGGAATTATACGACAGGAGAGGGCCAAATTATGCAGCAGGGTTTAGTAAATTATGCAGCAAGAAAAGACTAGTTATGCGGGATAATGATGTACATTTCGTAATAGTATTACTTCATTTTCCATCATTTTTAAACTTGGTAACACTGTCTGGGCTTAGTTGCACCTCATTAGCACCAGTTTATTGCCCAAATATAGCAATAAGCAACAGAAGGGGACCATTCCAGTTTTGTAGAGCACTCCCCACTGCGCGGCAACTCGTGTTGGTGTATGTTTAATAACGTTTGATCAGTTTGAGCTAGAAACAATTTTTTTGTTGTTAAAATCTGCAGATTATGCGGCAGATGATGAATTATGTGGCACATGCATCAACTCTATAATGTTGCGAGTATCTCCACGACCCCGCAATTGCATAACTCGAGTGGCCCTGAGCATACTCCGGCCATCTAGTATTGGAGTTGGATATTTGCAAGTTGTTTTTCTTCAAAGAAGTCTCTGGTGTCACAAGATGTGGTGTGATTCCTCCTCAGTGTACATTGCTCATGGGCACTGATTCCATGCTGGATTGTTATTTTTTCACCATATGGGCCAAATGGGCTCGGAGCTCGCTGTGTTCTCCATGTGCCCGTTAGATCCCCTCACTTTTGTCATGCTCTTTGAACCTCCTTTATCAGTTAAGTATTTATTGGAAACCCATCAAACCTTGATGACTATAATCATTATTGCGTTCCATTCGAGGCTTCTCCCCCTTAGGGACCCAAGCACACTTCCCTCAGATTCTGTTGCATCAGAACGTGACACGGGTGATGAATTCCAATACTGTCCTTGATGCCATGCAAAATATCTGTGGACTGATAACCAGAAGGCATGCCAACTTTGACTGTCCCCCATTCACGATGATGCCACCTGCTCCTCGTGTCTCATCTTCCGGTCGAAGAATACACTCAGGTACTGGAGGGAATGCCCTGGGTGCACAGCAACATTCAGTAGCAGGACCTGTCCATCACCTTGCACATCTTTGAGGAAGGTCGCCTGACGAAAAGCTAAATGAGGAATGTATGACGATACATAGCATGCCATTACTACGTATGCTTTTAGTGCAATGTTTTACATTGCAAATAGCTTTAGTACGCATAATAATACAACGCTTACCATTACTTCACAAAAGCATTAAAAATATAACGAATGTATTTTAGTGCGCACACCATTACTTCGCAAACCACTACGACGCGTACATGCCCCTACACTACACACACATGATGACACTACACTGAAACCTTTAACACTACACACCACTACTCTACCCTAAACCCTAACTCACTACCCCCATCTCAACCCCCACTCTACAAAAACACAATACTACCCTGAACCCTGACACTACTCCCAGCACAACCCCCTACACTACAAAAACACAACACTACCCTTAACCCTAATACACTACTCCCAGCACGACCCCTACACTACATATAAACCAAAACACTACCCTAAACCCTAATACTCTACCCCAGTACGACCCCCAACCCCCACTCCTGTCCCTACACGCCAACACTACCCAGCACGACCCACCTACACTACCCTAAACCCTAAAACAGTAACCTACACTACACATACACCAAAACACTACCCTCAACCCTATAACACTAACCCCAGCACGACTTCCTAAACTACACTACACATACACCACAACACTACACTCAACCCTTAAACTGTACCCCCAGCACGACCCCCTGCACTACAAAAACACACTACATCCCCCTTACCTTACTCTCCTCGTGATTCCTCTTTCCTCCTGGGACCTTCCTCACGTCGTCTCCGAGGGTCAGTGCACGTAGTTGTGAGGAAACAGCCTCACTTTCCTTACAGCGAAATGGATCGTTTTCTTTTAAGCATAAAGCATTTCTTTACTTCGCATGCGTAGTAACAATGCTTGCGATGTAACAACTTGCGTACTAATGGTACGCGTTGTAACATCGCAAGCGAAGTAATGGTATGCGCAGTAGCAGCCGCGCACTAAAGGCTGTTTACCGTCCCATAGGTGCTCATCCTCGTGCAACAGTCAACCAGCCTGGACCTGCTCTTGTTCAGCAAGTCTGAAAAAGACCAGCCACACGTCAATGCTCGAACAGTGAAGAATGGGCCTCGGGTCAAAACTTCACTGAAATCTAGGAGTATACCCATGAAACATAAGACAGTACCTCACTCCAATGCATAGCACCTCTCCTTCAGGAGTAGGGCTTTGAGCCCAAAGCGCAGTAGTCAAGTTAAACCCAAACACAAGCCACTGCCACTTTCTGGCTATGGTTGGTTCTGACAGAACCTGTTGAGGATAGCAAGCCTCAGAGCAAAGTGATCTACACTCACACACCAGTACCGAAGACTATATTGGTTCTGAAGCACTCCGCTGTGTCAACAGCCACAACCGCTAAAAAAGGCCTTCATTGGCACCCATGCTGCAGCTGGCATCGAAGTTGCTCATGACAGCAGAACTCCATTCGGCACCCAAGCTGCAGCCTGGTCCGAAACCTTCTTCAGGCCCCTGGGAGAAAGATGCTTGGAAGCCACTGGAAGCACCCAAGGAGGAGGATCAAAAGCGCCTCTTTATTGACTCACTCACTGCGAAGATCACCACTAGAATCCCTCCTACTCCAGAGTCGATTCCTCATAAAAGGAAGCTTACCTTCAGGAAAGAACCTTCAGAATTGTCTTCTCCATAGGACTCTCCACCTACGAGGTACAGAGACCTGGTCACCAGCCTTGTTTCTCTTCCACACATTCCTTCCTGGGGTCTCCTCATTCATTCTCTCCTCAGGCATCTTGACTGGTCTTATGAACTTTATGACCCGCCAGTGAGGCAGGGGCCCACTGATGACCCATTTGACTACTATAACATAGACTCACTGGGGGCCTATGACCTAGCCCATTATCCCATCAGAGCTTCTCCACCCCCCCTGCCCCCCCTCCCCCCCCCCGTAACTCAGGTGCCTACCACAAAGTGATTCAGGCGGCAGCAACATACCACAAAGTGGACATACATGTAATTCAGGAGGAAGATGATTTCGTCATGGAGATGCTCTTCAAATTGGAGCACTCAGTCCACTTTCTCCCTACGCTAAAGTTGACAGAAAAGTCTGTCCCTGAGAACTTCAGAGAGCGGTGTCATGGCTAGAGTAGTCACCCCCAGGGTGGAAAAGAAATTAAAATCCTCCCCCAGTGACCTGGCTTATATTAAATGGCAGGTTCCCCCTGACTCCATAGTGGTCTACACTGCCTGCAAACCCACCTCCACCCAAGACACTGGCAAAGCACCTCCTCCAGATAAGGGGAGCAAAAATATAGACACTGTGGACAAGAGGGTGATGGTGCTGCTCTGCTAGGGTCATACAATAAGTCACAATGGGAGGGACATGAAGAACCCCCTTAAACACCTCCCAGAACAGCAACATCTGTTGTGCATTGGATGCTGCCAACAGACTTCAGGGAAGTCAACACCAGGGTCCTACTTCGATGCCTTGCCTGGCTCCGAATGTCTAGGTTTAAACCCAAGGAGCAGTAGTATCTCATCAATCTTCTGTTTGTATGGGTATACCTTTTTGGGCCACAGTTTTATAAGATGGTGGAAAAGATAAAAATGATAGACACACCAAGTCCATGGTGCTCTCCAGGCTGAAACACTTAGAGGATCCATTTGGAGGCACTAACCCAGAGGTGGGGCCAAAACTGCCACGAGCAGTACCACTCCTATCAGACGCGGCACTTCTTTTGGGAATGGTGGTATCTTGAATTACAATAGTTTTTTATGCAAGGTTCCACATGGTGCCCCTTCAAGAGCGTTTTGCAGTCCAGCTGTCATAAGCCTAGAGTCAATAGGAAGGTCTAGTGTTAGCTCAGGCAAAGGCACACCATTCTATGCAATGGTAGTCTCCTATCAGCCAGGTGTAAGGCAGACCTTTCGCAGACCAAGTTACTCATGTGATCCTTACTACGAATGCCTCTCTCACGAGCTGGGGCATGCATCTATCACAGTGCACAGATCAGGGACAGTAGCCATCTCAGAACCAAGACTGCCACATCAATGTCCAGAAACTTCTAGCCATCCAGCTGGCCCGCAAAGCCTTTCTCCAACTCATTTGCGGATGCGTAGTACTGATCAGAATGGATAACATGACAGCCATGTGTTACCTTCAGAAATAGGTTGGCCCACATTCTCCTCAGCTCTCATCTAGCCCAAAGCATCTGGCATGGGGGCTCTGCTACAATGTTCACCTCCTGGCAGAGCTTCTAGCAAGGAAGCCTACACTATTGTGGCATCAACAAGTCCACAAGAGGGGACTCCAACCCCAGATCCTCCAAAAATAGTTGCAGCATTGGGCCACTCCACAAGTAGACCTCTGTGCCAACCTTTAAAATGCAAAATGCCCAAGCCTTGCCTTCAGATACACCCACTTAGTGTCCATGGACAATGCATTTTGGATGAACTGGTAGGGATATTTGCCTGAGGTTGCCACCTCTCCCACTTCTTCCATTCGTGGCCCAGAAGCTCAGGCAAACATCTTTGACTTTAATCTTAGTGGCTCCAAAGTGAGCCTGAGAGCCTTGGTTTCCCACTCTTCTAAAGTATCAATTAGCCCCTACAAGAGGCTTCTCCTCAGGTCAGACCTTCTCACAAAGAGACCAGGTCAATTCAGGCAGGCGGGTCTTGGGCAGCTCAGTCTTGCAATTTGCTCATGAGATCCTAGAATTCAGATGCCTTCTGCCTTCCCCAAGATCATATGTCAACCAGGAAGGAGGCCAGATGACCTACAACAAGCACATGCTATGCAACTAAGTGGAAGAGATTTGTCAATTACTGACATTTCTAAGTAAGTAAGTACATTTCAATAAATCTGATCCTTAAAATGGCTTCTATTCCCTTTGCACCTACCCCCCCATCAGTATCGAGCCAACCATCAACATCTTCCGCTCTGAGCGGAACTTTGTCTCTGAAACACAAACACAGCACCGAACTGAAACCTTCCAAGCCTGCACCCAAAGAGACTGTCAAGGTTCCAGTCAAACCAATTCTCCACAGACTTCAGGAAAAATTGAACACCAAACACAGGCAAATTCAGCTACAGCCGCAAACTGAGCACATCCTAGCAAAGCCTCCAGCTCTAATGCCTCCATCTATACAACAATTGTCGTTTGAAGAGGATATTGACCTGCCTATCCCACAAAAGAAGAGCAAGATGGACAAGGCTATCAGCTCTCTACCACTGCAACTACCATCATCCCCCCCCCACCCCCACCATCTGGCTCACCATCTCCACCTGAGGATCCCCAAGACATATCACCTCAGGGATCCCCCTGTGAGGGCACAGGTGGGCAAAATATGGTGAATGATAGATTTGTATTTAGTAATTAGGCAGGGCTGCTAAGTTCTATTGGGTGGAATTACACAAAGAACCTCTAGAAGAGGATTTTATTTTTGAAATGTTATCCACAACACAGAGGGGTACACAATACCTACCTATGTTAAAAGGTATGACACAGACAACATCTTCAAAGGCCCTATCAGGGCCTGAATCATAACACCTAGTGTTGACAAAAAAGTATAAGCCCTCTCCTTCAGACATATTGTTATCAGGGGACAAGTGTCACCAGACTCATTGGTGGTAACCAGTGCTCGTAACAGAGCAAGCTCTCAGACAAGCGGAGATGTTCCCGCTCCTGACAAGGAGATCAAACGCATCGACGTAGCAAGTAAAAGAGTAGCTGCCCAATCAGCAAACCACTGGCGTATTGCCAGTTCCCAGGGTTTGCTAGCCAGATATGACCGTGCTCACTGGAATGCGATGGAGGAGCTTCTCCAACATCTCTCAGATGAGCACAGAAAAAGAAAGAAATCTCTGATACTGCCATCAGTTGTGCCCTTGATTTAGCCAATAATGTGGCATGAGGTATCAATACCAGCAACTTAACTACGCTGCCATGCTTGGCTACGTATTTCATACTTTAAGCCGGAGGTACAGCAAAACCTCCTAAATGTCCCTTTTGACAAGTAGCACCTCTTTGGCCCACATGTTGATGATGCCAAGCTCTTTTAAGGACAGGACTTTTTGCTTAATGTGTTACTCAAATAACTAGCCCATTTGTAACTTGCAAAATCGTAGACACCAAAAATATTTCATATGTTAAAAATGCTTAAAGAAAGTAGATTTGTTAAGCAGAAAATTAGATGCATAATCTTAATAAAGTGAGTGTGGCTTCGACTGAAAATTTGATGAGAGGCGACAGTGTTCCTTTATTCATTTAACTTTCTGCACTGTTCATTCTAGAGATTTTAAGGGTTTGATTTAAGATTAGGCCAAAATAGCACATTCAAGAGCTGCTGGCTTAGGGAGGAAAGAATAAGGGTGATGCTCACGCTGTGATTAACCCTAATTTGATATTTTATATATTATAATGGATTGTCCTCACTATGCGATATAAAGCTGCAAGTTGATAAGACACACCCTTATGCAAACATAGGACAAGGGTTCCAACCTTTTGTGTTACACAAGTCTCATTCATTGGGACTATATGAAAAAATGATATTTTGAGCCCCAGCTTAATTCGAAGTGAATCATTACATGCACAAGTTCAGATGTGTAAGATATAAAAGCAGGTGCTTCATTTGTTATATTCGTAATTAGTATCCTATGTAAACATCAGACAATGTGTAATTATATCTAGCATCAATAATAGCGCAGAAGGCACAGTGTTCAAAATGTGACACGGTCAATTTCAAAATTACAATAGAGCCAAAGAAAGCACCCAGTACTGTATGGCTTTCATTCATAAGTCATGAGGTGCATCGAATGTAATTGAGAGCAACCCCAGGTACACTGTTGACGTTTCAACCTCTAGACTATAAATCAGCAGGTCTCTTCAGAACAAGGTGCCATCTGTCCAGCCACTCATTTGCCAAATAAATATTTGATCAAAAGCCTAGCTGCCAGAGTAGGGGAAACCAATGCCACCTGTAGTCTGTGAATTCGATGATGCACAGAACTCTGCCTGTTTTCTTCATTCTATACGATGAATACTGCACCTGCACGTGGGGATTGGATGAGCATACGGTACACACTGAAGGAATATACATGTCTCTACTGATCTTAAATCCCCAAGCGGAACGGCACAAGTTGTCTCCAGTGTCTAGCTCCAGCCCTTCTTACACCTTAACCTCTACTTCATTAACCACGTGTCAAATGACTAAATGTTTATTTACCTGTCGGAAGTTTCAGCATCAGGCCTTTAGCACACACCATAGATTTTTGTGAAAAGTCAAGTATATTTAGTCATTTGAACCACAGGAAACCTAATTTCTGACCCCCTTTGGATGATAAGTTAATGTTCCCAATGTTTGTGGTGGTGCCAGAATGCACACCCCTTGGTCCTTTTTTGTGGTTTTCCATGTGCAACGCTGGGTTTACACATCTGTTCCTGCATGTTTGGCAAACTAATGCATACCTTTGTCCAGCTGCAAGTAGTCTCTCTGGCTTGTTCTCCATGCCCATGGGACCAGAGGCTGGGGGGAGGTCTAGGTGGCAGCAGAAGCTTGGATAGGACTGCAGGTTCTAGGCTACTTCTGGGAGCTCCAAAACACATAGGAAATCTACCCTCTTTTACTTTTACTTTCCGAGTACAGTCTGTGCCTTGCACTGGTCACAAGCATGTTTCATGCAAGAGGTTAAGGTTCCAACAGGTAACATTTATTGACATTTATAAAGTACATACCAATGTAGACCATAGGGTTATAATCTTTACATATCTACTTTGTAACCAATAAATTTAATATAGGGGCACTCAACACACAAGCACTGATGAAGGGGCTAGCAGATAATAATGATTCAAGATGCAGATCATCATATACACATATTTACACTGATGTATCCATTCTCATCAGGTAAGTCATTCGGTCTGATATCACTTTCTTAGATCAGTCAAGTCTTCATTTTCCAACCTACTTTTTCAGAGTCATAGTATAATTGGTTTAAGTACAGTTGGATGTCATCAGTAAATGAACTTGGGTGTGGTAGGTTTTACATATTAATATATAATTGACCTGCATCTAGGCCTCACCAAGTCTCCTAACAGTAGATAAATATAACCCACTGTGACAAGTAATGCACATAATTTCACTTCATCTACATTGCCTTTGGAATAACCTGTAGTCCAAGTCAGGCCCATTGTCATGCTTTTGAACTGAGAGCTAGCAAACCCATATGCTAATTGCAGACGAAAGCAGCCAAGTGTAGTGATCAAAGCATAGAAGGCTGTTAATTATAAGGTACTGGCTGGAATTGTCCATTGTGCTGCTAAACTGGTCCGGTCAAGCACTGGCTACTTCGACTAAATTCACCTCAAGTGCTAAATGACTAAGCAACTTACCCCTCCAGTTAAATTGCACCCACAAATCACAACGCATCTTGCAGTTAAAAAATTATGTTCCCTTCTGATCCAACCTCACTGAGTCTATCTAGTAACCTTCTATAGTGCACTTAAGCTGCCTTTGATGACAAAAGTACTTATAAAGGGCGCCCCAATATTTCTTCTAGATGTGCAACTGTTATTCTTTTGTCAGCACCTTCTTCTATGGCTATCTTGTATATGTTATTCAGTTTTCTAGTTTGGCAAGCTGCACTTATCATACCATCCTTTTGAGCTTTCATTCATAAACTCCTCACGGTCACCAATTTTTATTAATTGTATTTATTTGAAAAGTTTTATAGAGCGCGAACAAGACCCGGCAGTGTATCAGAGCGCTGTAGAAAATAAGCCAGCTGGTTAGGCTGGCAAAGGCGAACATAATAGATGGCTAAGCTTATGCAGTAGAAGCACAATGGAGACAAAGTAGACCTGTAAACAGTTAACAAGATGAAGATTGAATTGTAGACAAGGGAAGGCAGGGTTGTAAGGTCAATACCATTAGTTTGTAAGGCTAAAGTACTATTTTCACATGCAACTATTCAGGAGAAAACCCTTGACTTCTTTTTTTAATTCATAGGTTGAGGGGTTCATTCTGATTTCTGGCAGCAGAGCGTTCCAAATTCTCAGAGCAAGACCTGAGAAGGCACAGCTATAGGTTCTCTTCTTTTTGAACTTTAGTGGTTTCAGCAGTAGTGTGTGTGAACTTCTTAGTGCGTGATTCCCACCCGATAGTTCAAGTTTATTTGCAAGGTACGTAGGCATGTTCTGATGGAGCGCTTTGTGCGTCAAACAGGCTATTTTATACCTGATCCTTGTAAGATGGAGAGCCAGTTGAGTTGTATTAGGTCTGGTGTGATGTAGCCACGCTTTCTTGAGCCCTTGATGAGTCTGGCAGCTGAGTTCAGAGTGGCCCTTAAAGGGACCAGTTTAGCGTTGGGCAGTCCTTCCAGAGTCGCAATTCCATACTCTAAACTGGATATAACTAGGGATTGAACAGCTTGTTTCAGATCAGTAGGCAGCAGGAACGGTTCGATTTTCTTTAATGTGCATAGTTGGAGATTGGCTCCTCTTGTTGTCGCACTGATATGATCTTGCCTATTCAGGCATTTGTCCTATTAAATATTAATCTCAGTCCACTTCAATTTCATTATGCAGGCAAACATCCTTCCTATTCGCCCCATCACTAATCTTGTTTTCTGTTGACACATAGATTAAATTCTTACTAGGTTTATCCTGTTTCTTTATTGAGTCTGTATATGTAGACCGCTGTCCTTGCTGCCTGTCATGAATCCTTCTCTATCTCTCACTCTCTCGGCCCACCATAATCAGTTGAGCTTTCTGTTGAACGCCAGTGACACTAGATCTTTCTGCAACAGCCAAAATTCGATCTTCGCTTTCAATAATCTCACTCTACCATCTTCCTCAGTCATGGGAAAGCTTTTGGTAGAATTGAATAGTTACATGTTTTTCAAGTACTCCCTATTAGGGCAATGCTTACCTAATATGATTTTATAGCTAAACCCACCTTGTATGTACAGTTTCGCCATAGCTGGATCGCCAAGTTTTAACAGTCTAGTCATATTCACATTCTCAAAAGGCAGACCTTGCCGGGATGAAGGGATCCAGGCAGGATTCAAAATGTCAACGGATCGATGTAGCTCCTGACAAGACTTGTGTTTCTGGCATGTTCTCACCCCCTTGAGCGTTGGGAGGGCTGCTACGGCCATAAGGAGTGTCTTAGCTGAGGAGCATATTTCTGAGTTACCGGTGGTGACGGCCCCTCCCTCTCCAGCTCATAACTGGTGATGCGCATTTGGATGGTGGTTGACCGAGCCGCCATTGAGTGAGGGGCAGAATGTGAATAGAAAGCATTTGTAGGGGATTAATATGGGGCTCCCAGGGTCATGGAAGGACTGAATATGATAATGGCATAACTGGAGCTGCGACCCATTGGTTCGGCACTTGAGGTGGTCATGGCCTGGTCGGTACAAGCCAGACGAGCATGAGACCCTTGGGCTGGTGGAGTACAGACACTTCATCCACAAGATGCTGGCTAATTGTGCTGTGTGGGGGCTCTGCCTACACCTGGGCTCTGTTTGGTGGCCCGTGGCGAGTGGTGCATCACCATGGATGGACAGAGGAAGGAATTTGAAAATGTCAAAGTGTATACTTGCGGTCTGCTGATGACTGGTCTTCAACGTATCTTTCACTCAAATGTAGAGGCAACAAAGAGTGGAGAAGATTTGTTCCCCAAGGAAGTCCAGCTCCAGTCGTTAAAAGAGAGATTGAGCATGAAGCCTCACTGATGACACTCAGCTTTTGGTGGTGGACAGTCCACCATGCACTCCATCATTTCAACACATAGATTATGTGGGAAGATCTCCTCGATGGCATTGATGGTAAAACGCTCGTGTGGGGGAGGGGTTGGAGTATATCTGCTTTAAAGATCACTGATCAGAGAGGATTCCAATTGGCTGGTTATGGCAGAGCAAAAATGAGTCTAACCTTGAAGGATTCCTTCGGAGATGCGCTGGATTTTTATTCAACTGAGGAGTTAGGACCACTCCCTTAAAGGAGTCACTGATATTCCTAACAGCAAGAAAAAAGTTGATGGATTCATAATTTGTGTACAGCTGGATCCAGGCGGGATGAGAGTTAGCATTCTGCCTCGTGTTGCAGTAGTCCCCGTTTCCTCAATATTTTTTCAGTGCCTGTTTTTTGCATGTTTCAATGTTGATTCACTGCTGTTGGTACATAACACTGGGAAACCGCTCTGAACCATTAGATGAAAACAAGTATCTCAGGTGATTTTTTTGTCCCTGTGCAATTTGGATTTCATGCAGTATACTGACAAATCCTATGACACGTATGAACTGGAGACAGAAACATTTAAGTAAAATAAGTTGCAATATTTAGGACCCAAAACTAGCTGGAAGATGGTGAGTGTGCAACATGTGATCTATAAATGCTGCAAGCTGACTGTCACAAGTAAGTAACATTTCACTGTCCGTGGGTCAACCAGTCTTACTTCTTAGCTTTTTCTTTAAAGATGATATGATGGCATATTTAGACTGTTGCGAAATATCCATTTATAGTCCAGTGCTTAATTTGTGCCTGTGCGCAACACATACACTTATTTACAAACACCAGCATTTTCTAATAACAGGGGCACCACATTGTGACACTATCTGACTTTTTTTTAAAGACCATCAAAGTGTTTCACAGTTCCATAAACTTCAAAAAGATATAATAACCTGGCATGCCTAGTCCAGTTTTCGAACCCAAGGAGGCTTGAAATAGTGCAGCGTGTCACTTGTATCAGTGTGACGGTCAGTAGTAATCGCTGGAACTGGTATTTGAGAGACCTAGCAGGTGCAGTGGAAGGCGTAAGCCCAAGTATCTTCCTGAGAAATAAGTTGGGCCCTGGCACTTACATCTCTACAAATTTACCACTGACTAAGGCCGTTGCTCTAATTATTAGGTATTCGTTACAACCTGGTTCTTCAAAAATACCACACATGCATGCATAGCCCAGGCTAGATCTGCATTTATGCTTTCCTGGTTTTTGTCAGTAGAAGGTGACCGCTGCAATTGCGTTGTCTGTACTCTCTTTTTCACTAAAGAATGTTTTTATTGATCATTTTGAAATCCTTTTCAATCTCAGCTGCTTCTGAATAACTTTCAACCCTCTTTGCTCTTGATACAGTATTTCAAAGTTTGAAGAAAGGTGTTGTTTCCTCTATGTGCTCCACAACTCTGATGATTTCCAGATATACTTCTGCACCGAGCTTCACTGCAAAAAGTAGGTGGTGGTCTCAAATTCGATATAAACCTGCTATGTTATGTTTTATGTTATGTGTATGTCATGCTATGTTATTTTATGTTATGTTGTCACCCTGTGGCTCTCTGCTAAATGTAATATTGTAGTTTCTGTGTGCGTATTTTCCGGACATGAATGCAGGGTGTAATGGGTGTCAATTATCACGTGTCTATTGCTTGTGAATTGTTCTTGATACTGTGTTTTGTCCACTTAATCTTAAACCAACTACCTCTCTATTCAATGCAGTGTACAAAGCTGCTGTGATACACATTACTGCTTTAAAAATAGTATGACCTACTGGATAGGGATTTTGATTAGCATTTACTGACATGTAGGTAGGAGGTTTCTCTCTGTTTTTATGAGTCCTGGTCATATATTGCAGGTAGACACACTATGCTCCACCCTTGGTGTGTCTCCTTCATACTGCTTGCATATACATTTATTTTTGTACATTGGAGATTAACAGTCCTTGTGTAGGCGGAGGTCTAGCACTATATGTAACTAGTGGAAACTGTTGAAGACTATACATCTGGGTGTAGCGGTGACGTGAATGCAGTCACCCAAGTGTCTATATCCCTTAGCAGTGTAAAACAAAACTATTTGAAGACACTTGTCTTTGGATCATTTCTAAACCACAGGAAATAGTGAGGGTGAATGGTTGTCCGATGAACATTCTGAGTGTGTAGATGGGGGGAGTCATGCCTCAATTTTTTTTCTTTTCTTATATTTCGTGTAATCTTGTGATTCGTTACATAAACAACCAGTTTTGAAAGAAGGTTCGTTATTACTCTGTTGCAGTGAATTTACTGTGCTTATTCTGCTTCGGAAAAACTTACAGATCACATTTAGTCGATTCTCCTCGATTACCTGTACATCCTTCTCAATACGACAAATATCCGTGTTCTGTGCTTATATTTTATATTTCTGTACAGTGCTTAATGTGAGCCGGTGGTTGCAGGTGGGGTCCACAGACACTTATTTTTCCTCATTATGTTTTGATACAGAGCAAGCTAGAGAGAAATGCACAAAACGGGGAAAGAAAGTAGAAGGGAAAACGGAAAAAGAGTGACAAAGGGGGAAAGCAGGAATGAAAATGAACCCGGACGAGTGAGTTAAAGAGTTAGGGAGTTTCTGGTTGTGATTCAAAGAAGCATGGGGTGGAATTTAAGACCAGGCAGCCTTGGTATTTGGCATCCCGACCTTTGATGGAGCCGGTCACGGGCTTCTAAGCAAAACTTTGTGCATCGGCCCTTATTCTTTTACAAATTAAGCACCGTGTATCCCAAAGCACATTTATTTATCTAAATTGATTCAGTGGGCAGGCATTTAAAATTCACCTACCACTAAACAAAGCACCACTAGGCTCAGTAAGACTCCTCATCCAGCCTTTACAATATTATGCAATATATTAACTACGTGAGAAGTGTCTCCAGGGAGTTCTGAAAATGAGTTGGCAGATAATTCAAAGACACCCACCTAACAGTATCTCTGACCTTTATCATCAAAGTTTACTGGAGGTACTAAGAAAACGCAGAACATGACTGCAGATGGTAAGTAGGGCGTATCTGATGAACTTAATATATAATTTAAAGGCTACTTCTGAGAACATCCATCTGCTCCACTGTTATGTTTCTAATGGTGACTTGTCTGCTTGTTTGCCAGTTCATCGCTCAAACAGTTCCCATTGCAGCCTATTTGTTAGATCCATTTGAAATCAGACGCTTTACCCTGATATGTTGAGTAAATTTGCCAAGTGCAAGTATTCCCGCAGTGAGGACTTAACCATCTCTCAGCTCGCATTTCCACTGTCTTCACGTGACCTGCTTCCTTTAGCTCCATTGTACATTTTTGCCCCACAAATGCAATTTGTGAATGAGCATGGAGTGGCAGAGGTTCACGAGTTCCATCCCTGACTCTTTTAAGCAATCCTAGATCAATTGGTGAATGGATAATATGGTTTACAGGAACAATTCCCGAGGAGAACTTATGATATTTATCCCAAAGACAAATGACAGCAAAAGGAGTCAGTAGTTTGTTTTAAAGCACTTATTCTCCAGATGTTTTATACAACAATAGACACAAAGAGCACAAGCCAAGACAAAAGGAGTAAAAGTCAGGGTATTTATTTGAGAACTTAATTAAGTTGCACCCATTTTTGGCCTATATATGAACTTCGTCTTCCACTCAATGGATTCACGGCCACCTCGAACAGTCTGTCTTTTGATCAATTAAATCAGCCATCTGGTGCTAGATAGCAAGACAGGCTTCGTGGTGATCTGTATAACTGATAACATACGTACTCTGTACAGACAAAGATTCAAGATGTGCAACTTAAAAGTTAGCACTGGTGCCCTAGAATACATCATGAACGATGGGCGCCAAACATGACATTTGATTGGTTGACCCTGGCTATTATCAAAGGGAGATAAGCAAGGTGATGCTCTCCTGTCCTGACTACTGACACAGCTACGGTGAACAGTTAGCTGCATGTCTCTGGTACACCGCCTTTCCATTTTTGAGCTTTCCTCTGAGAAATCATTATCCTCAGCTATTTTAGTCTATTTGTTTCAATTCAGGTGAACCAAGAGTATAACACCCATAATGCACAGCTTTCTTCGATTAAAGCCCAGGACTGGAAAAGAAGTGTGATTGTGAAATGTATCATCTCTTCACCACTGTCCATAAAGCCACAGCAAGTCCGAATTCCCATCCAAAGGGAAGAAGCTTGAATATGGTTGAGTTCACAAAACCTACAGAGGAAAGCAGAAGTGGTGACTTTGTCTCCACTTAGTTTTCGAGTGAAAAAAACAGTTATATTTTGAAGAAAAATATAAACTCTTTGATAAAAAATTTTGTGTGATTAAAAAGTATAGGGACTCCACAAATGGATCTCACACTTTTAAGTAAATGTTCCATTTTACAACTCTGTTTTAAAATATAAAAGTGGAAGGCCAATCACCCAGTGAAATTTTGGAAAGTTGGAGTACATGATACATTATAATGCATTTTATTACTTTTGTTATCAGGAGAAACATTTCAAAGAGACAGTTGCAAAAGAACTGGTTTCCCACACTAAACTATTTTTGTTATGAGCCAGTTGCCACCCCCTCATCAGTTCAGTGCTTAATTTGAGTCGGTGGTTCCCGGTGCTTGGCACCGGTTCCTAATTGTCAACACCAGTACTTAAAACAGTTCACCACAAGGTGGTGCTGTCTGTCTAATTTGGCGATTAGCACAACTGTAATTTAGTATACTATGGGGGCCTGGAATAACCTGAACTGTCGGACTTCCAAGCTATGATGACTAGTAGTTGTGTTGGTTCTGTCACTGTCACTGGGTAGTGCAAGCTGCATTGGCCTGCAAAATAACTGCAATGGCCTCGCACACACAGAGTACAGTATAACTATATGGTATACAAAATACAACAACATTCCAAGTGTAGAGCTCAATTAAGACAATTGCAATCCAGAACTGTATATCGTGGGATCAGATGTAGGTTTATTGGTTCCAAAAGCCAGCCGACACGCGTTTCGTCGCGTGGGAACAGATTACTGCGACTCCTCAGGGCTTAGGACACGACCTAAAGACCTGTCTCTCTCGGTCAATGTGTTTATACAATCTGATTACGTAGAAATATTGGCGATTTCGATCGAGTTCTGAAAGTACTGGTAGAGCGAAAGAAATGGAGGAAGGGAGATTGTATGTTGTCTACGAAGTCCCAGGTGTGGTGGTTCCCTCTGTTGTAATGAGTGGTCCAATGACTGAGTTAATTCGAATTTTTAAATGAGTGAGTATCCCACCTCTGTTAATGCTGTCAAGAGGACGAGTGTAGGTCTGTTATCGTAAACTGTGCTTGATGTTAGTGTGCATCAAGCCGTAGACCGGGAGGGGATGTTGGGTCAAGTACCGGATCCGGTGTTTGCTACCTGATGCCGGAAAGTCGTAAGCGTGTAATCCCTCCTCCTAAGTTTCCCGGTCGCCGTTCTCCAAATACGGTCTTTCTTTCTGAAAAACCTAAAAACCCCACCTGCTGTGTCTGCATTGGGCTGCTGACAAGGGCCTGGCACTTATTATTTTCGAAATTAAGCACTGCTGTCGCCTCAGCCATTGATGAGCTACCCAACATAACAAATAACACCATGGTATCTATCATCAGTCAGCAGACCCTTCGTAGTACGAAAAGCGCAACATTAGTCTCCTTACCACTTTCAGACCCTATCATCTGCCTTCTCAACACCCCTCCCAACCACCAGGCAGTAGCCCTCTTTACCCCCGTCTCTCTCCTGTCTTTAGCCTGTCGTTTTTCAGCAGTCTCCATCAGCTTTTTAAGTCCCCTCCTTCCTCGCCTGTTATCAGACACCGGTCTTTGTCCCACCGCACCTCATACGCCATGCCCCATCCAACACGTTAGGTAAGGTGCTGGTTCCAGGGCATCCTATCCTGGTTTCACTCTTTACTCTGGGTCCAGTGATTTTTACAGGCCTCTAACCTAGACTGAGGACATGAAATAGGGGACAAAATAGTGGCAGTCTGAACCCTGGTAATCTGGCAACATCGTGGAGACTGCATCTCGTGCCAGTGCTCTCATCCTTCCCAAGTTTGCCAAACTCCAAATCCAGCTTCCTCTGCAGGGATTTCTCCGAAAAGTGCCTCATTGGCTGTGTTTAAAGCTCACCTACACCGAGAAGGCCTCTGGAATTGAAGATTGTTTATGCTTCTTGTACATATATGTTCATTTGTTCACACTCTCTATCACTTGCGTACTGGGTCTCCACCGTACATATCCTTGACTTTGTGTTTCTTAATTCCTTATTTATTGGCTCAGTATCTACCCCTTTGTCTGTAGGTTTAAACACTGAGGCAAAAATAGTCATCGGCTAGTTTTGTGGCCTTTGTATTTATAGAGTTATCAACCTTTATCAAGCAGAGCTTTACGTCCTTAATTAGTTTTCCCCTTTTCACCTCTGTTTATAAAAATGCTATCCTCACTTCTCTTAGCTGCATTTGCAAGTGTTAACTTGTTTCTGTTTTCTGTTACAAACTGTCCCTTCCAAAGCAGTGCATTTTCTTAACTAAAAAAACATTTTCCAAAGATGTTATCAGATTATCAACATCCGGTTAGTCATGTCAACTTCCTGGTTATGTTTTATGTTGATGAGTTTATTTCATTCATAACAACTAGCGTTCCAATTCCATAAATTATTTAATGGTTACATTTCATATTGTTGTTATGAGATTGAAAATGGTATCCCACTTGTGCACAATTAATTAGCTTTCCATTAACATTTTATGTGGATTCATGCTGGCATGTGCTATCAGTGGATTTAAAACGTGCTATGTAACCCCTTTGGAGCTGCAATGTTTCAACAAATCTTTAAGTGAAATTTAATATGAAACGGTCTAAATATTTAGCAACCAGAAACGAACGCAGCACAGCCTTAAATGGGTAATATTTAACCTGTCACAGATTCGTCCATCTTTCCGAGTTTTGGAGAGCAGGCTAATAGATGTGTCCCCCTTGTTAAGTGAAATATTTTAAAACATTTCCAAGCCTTTGTTATTTGACTCAAACATAATGTCTGTCACAACGAGACAATGGGATTATTTTATTTACCTTTTTAATTTCTTAAAGTATTACCATCAAAAGATCAAGAATTGAAAATTCACTGTGTCCTTACAAGACACTTGTGTGTTAAAATTTGTTTTACAACAATTTAAACTACATTTTATTAACGTTACCTACAAGGACTTACTTTTGAATGATTCATATTTTAGGAAAAATGAATCGATCAAAGTCCAAGCCAAGACTTCATTTTAGTTGTGTTCTATATGTGAGGTAAAATGTACTGCCTTACTAGAACAACCCGAATAAAAGGAAAAGAAGGTGTGCACGGGAGTTCTTTTCCTCAGATGAGTAGATTATGTAACTACAAAGCTGCCACGTGCTGTGATTGTATCATGTTCGATGATGTCATTGCATCTCCAGTCTTTGAATGCTTAAATGTCCTAAACTTGCTAGTTGATGCTGAGAGAGGCTGGTAATCCGGGCTTTGTCCTGTGACTACAATAAACTTGTCGTTTTTTTTGTCAAAACCTTTCTTTGGAACTTCATTTCACCCAGTTCTTTAGGGGCACACATTTGGTTCAGCAGCAGCGCACATATCCGAACACTTTTTTGAGACTTCAAACATTTTGGATTCGACTCAAAGTTGCTTTGGTGAGCGGGTTTACTTTTCACCCAGCCTTCACTGTTCCCCATGTTTAGATTGTCAACTCAGTTTTAGTGTATCAGTCCATTCACCGTACTCGTCACTTTGGGTACCACCTGTGTGTTGTAGGGATGCATAACTAAAGCCTACCTGGTGGGTACATAAGTGCTACATGAGGGACGCCACCAGTCAGTCTGGGTAGGTCCTGACTGGGAACTCAAACCTGCCCTGGCAATTATGTCGGCCCGGCCCCAGGGTAAGGGGAGGGGGGTGCTGGTGGAAACACTACTGGTGCGCTTTTGTTACAGGGAGCTGATTTTGCAGTAAATTTGCAAAATCAGCCCCCAGTAATAAAAACAGCCCCCACCCTTCCGGCCCACCGGGAAAACGCCAGGTGCCCGCTACAGCCAGTACGGCCCAGAGTCTGGGGGACACTGGACACACTGTCCCAGACTGCAACTTCTTGTTTGCACTAAGGAAGAGGAGGGGTTCTTCAGGAGCGCTGTGTTAGGCGTCCATTTCACCTGCAGCGCAGGACATCACCAATTAGTCTGGAGGACTCTGGATTTGCTGTCTCAGACTACACCTTGTTCTTTAGCCCAAAGAGCAGGAGGGGCTCTTCAGGAGTGCTACTACAGGAACCAATTTCTTCCGGAAAGCGGAATGCCGCAAATCAGTCTGGGAGCCCTGGGCTTGCTGTACCAGACTTGACCTTGTTTTAGGACAGTACCCCTTTTTGGCATGGTTACCCCTCAATTTTTGCATGACTTGGATGCATATTTGACTGAGTGGGCACTGGGTTCCCAGTGCCTGTGTTCTTTCCTAAAACTATACCTTTGTTTCCACACCTCTGGCTCACGTATAAGTCCCTTATAAAAGGTACAAGTGGTACCCAGGGCCTTGTGAACAGAGAGGGTCTCTAAAGGCTGTGGCATATATTGTGCCACCCTAAGAGACTCCTTACCAAACACAAGCATAATGCCACTGTGCATACAAAAGTGAAGGGTCGGCCTGGCACACATCTCTGTGTGCCAGGCCTACCAGCATTGCCAGAGACATAGGTAAGTCCCCCCTACAGCAGGTCTTACAGTTTTTGTTGTATTGAATATGGTAAATGCACTAACAGTAGACTTTTCCATCTGACCAATATACTGAATGACCAGCAGTGGCAGGTCTTACAGCCCTAAGGCAGGGTGCACTATACCTCATGTGAGGGCATAACTGCATGAGAAGATATGCCACAATAGTGTTGAAGTCCATTCTTAGACATAAGTGCACAGTGAAGCCATACTTAATACATGGGCTGGGAGCTTGTCGTTACGAGTTCCACAGCTCCATGATTGCTTCACCCAATTCCAAGATGTTTATGAGCCCACACTGATGCCAGTGTTGGGTTCATTAATAAATGCTCTCAGAGGGCACCTCAGAGGTGCTCCCTGAAAACCTACCAACCCACTAGTATGTGCCTGACTGGTCTGTACCAGCCTGCCACCATTAGACATGTTTTTGAACTAGTGAGGTGGGACCCTTTTGCTCTTGTGGGTCAGAAACAAATACTGCTCTGGATGAAGGTGCTTCACACCGACCCCCAAGCAGGAACAGCATTGAAAGATTATCAAGTTTATCAGTGGAAACTGTTTCACAAGATGTTGGACCTTGGGGTGGAATTATCAATAGTCACTTTTTTGTTTTCAACTAGATATGACTGAATGTGTACGGTATGGTTCTTCTGGTGAGCGGTCAACTTTATTTGGGATTAGAAGGACTTGGATCTGGAAACAAATCTATCTAAAACACACTTAAAGATGTTCAAACCATATCAACTAAAACAAAGTTCTTCTTTGTTGATTCAGTCCCAATTGACAAGGTTTAAACTTTTCAATATTTGGGCGTCTCATTGGACTCTGGTTTTTAATGGTATCACCTTATTACTTTCAGATCACACTTTGAGAGATGTGTGGAAGCCATTTTTCTGCACCTCAAAAGGCGCTTCCTGGTCCCAATTATATGCCAGCAAAATATCACATCTTACAAGATGGCACATTACAATTTATGGCAATCAACTTCTGTCCTTGTTTGTTTGTTTATTGTGCATTTCATTAAGTGATGTACGAAAATTCAGGACTTATGCTGAAGTACTTTGTTCGTGTTAATAATGAAATATTTTTCTGTATTTAGGTCTTTTTAAAATTAAGAGTGAACTATATGTGGTCTTATTTATATGTCATTTTAAATTGTTATTGTAGTATGGTTAGTAATTAAATGTTTTTTTTACCATTGACCTACACTTGTGCTCTATCTTTTATGGTTGTGTTTGAAGAATAAAGTTGAATTGACAGAGTGCTCTCCTCTGAATGTTGTGGTTATCCCGCCACTGCATGACTTTTCATGCTACATTGCTTTATTCTATTTTTCAAAATTTATAAAGCGCATTGCTACTCAAAGTCACGCTTCCCAGCGTTATTTGACTGGTTGGAGTGAGTGAATTAGAAAGCTAAAATAATTTTTGAGCTTAGGGAAAATATAGGTTTTAAGTTTTTTCTAAAATCAACAAAGTTGTCCCCCCTTCTTATACTGATTGTCAGGGAGTTCCAAAGCTTTGGTGCAAGATACCTAAAAGATCTGCCCCCACTTCTAGCTGTCTGGATTCTGGGTACAGAATGCAATTTAAGATTGTTTGATCTCAGATCCCTATTGGCCTGATAGGGATTTATGTGCTACATTGTTCCCACTGACTGCCCATCTTAAGCCTATAGGTGCATAGACTCTATGCTTTGTGCCCCACTTCAGGACACAGATGAGCGCTGTGACACTTCATTTGTTAAACAATTCTTTAGATCCTTTTTTCATCCTGTTAAAATCAGTATCGCTCATTATAAATCCAAACTTGTTCTCAGCATTGTATATAATGACTACAAAACGTATTTTGAGTTATTGGAAATCAGGACAAGTTCCTGGATGATCGGGGTTCTGTTGGATAATAAGTCACGGGAACAGCCCCACCCCCAACGGTCCATAAAGAGCCAGTCTCCTTAATATATTCTTTCCTCCACACAGCACCATGTCTGACTTGCTAGCTTAAAGACTTCACGTAAAATGATAATGTACAAGACTCTGAACAACCTCCATTCTGAAACAGAACACATTTTGACATTTCCGCCACCCTCTATAGATTTTTTTGAGAGTTATATGACTATGCTACTCTAGCTTCCAAACATTTAGGTTTCCCAGCAGATTGTACCAATATTGATTTGTGTTGTTCCCATTGCCAACACAGTGTTTGCATTGGCAGCTGTCAACATTTGGAAGCACGTTGTATGTATGCATATTTGTGCCTACTGCAGAATGCCAAGAGATTTAAATAGGAGTATTTCTTTCTTTATCCATACTCATAAAATAATCAAAGTTCTCTAAATCTAATATCAGGAGTATCCTACTGGAAATCTTTGTCCATGAATCACCCTTGCTCCAAATTGATTTCTATTGATGTCCATTTCTGTTGCAGATTTTATGAACTGGTTAATAGTATAACTGAAGAAATTGGCAAAAACACCGAAGACGGAGAATGTGAGGGAGAGACCATGGAGGTAAAAACAAGCAGTTTTTTTTAACAGATTAGCTGGTCTAGATGAATTGAAGATTTAAAAAGTAGTTTGGACATTCAGGAATGAACGCTCCATGTTAAAAAACACTGGCGATTGTGTTCTTCGAGAGAGTATAAAACCATAGCAATAATCTATTTCTAGAAAAGTTACCTTTATTAAAATCTGTGGCCGTCACTAAGTGTTCATTTTGATGGATGTAGCCGTACCTATGAGCAATATAGCTTTTAATTAATATATACCACATTTTCTATATTATAGCTGGTTGTTGTGTCTTGCTGCATGTATTGTGACTATGATGTATTTCAAAACATTTTCCCAAATTAGATATAATTGACCTCCTCCTGTTCTGCTCACCCCCTCCTCTTTCTCAGTACAAACACAGATGCTGATCCACAATGCACAGAAACTGATGTGTTTACTCCTGTCTGCTACTGTATTCCACTAGAAGACTTTTTGCCAGACTTTACATCTGTGTTCCAGGCTGGGCATCCCCGTGTAAAGATAACCAGTGGTCTCTTAATACAACATAGTGCGTTTCTCCAGACTTCGAACTTGAACACTAAATTTTGCCAAGGTCACCCAGGATCACATTACAAATGTTGTTCCTTTTTACAAAATAGAAAAACATTTTCTATTTGTTCTGAACTTCCTCCCTCTGAGCATTTTATGAAACACCTGAACAGTTATTAATTGGTGAATCAGTTCTATTTTATTGGTTTAGTTTCACAGAAACGAACTGGCAACAGAATCACTTACAACCCAGAGGCCAGCTGAAGAAGTAAACCAATACGAGCCCTGAAAGAACCCCCCAATCAGTCGTATTCACAGTCCCCATGCTATATCAGCACGGCCATTCACTAGCTATGGGCAGTGTCCCTAATGGTGTTCCCCCACTCGCTTAAGGCCTGTCCTCGGATTAAGCCGCAACTGATCCTGCAGCGGGCCTAGCACCTTAAAGTGTTTGGGGAAGGTCAGTTTGTTGAACTCCTCTGTCAGCAGTCATATAAGAGGGGCCCCCAGCTCCTGGTATGCTTCTAGTTTAAGTTCTTTCAAAAGAACAGCGGTCCCTTTTACTTAAAATATTAATACTGTAATTTACATAAAAGTATAATGATATCTGTTTTGAGTGTCTAACTGGAGATAATCATTTTAATATAAACGGTTAATTAGAACAACATATAAGTGGGACATTTGACAAAAAGGAGAAGGACTCGGGCATTAATTAGTAAGGCTATAGCATTATTAGGTAGTTAGACCAACAAATACATATTCTGGTACCATAGCACAATTTGGTAAACAATAAGATTGTGTCAAGGTGCAAAGTGTCGACGACGTTTCGATCCACTTTTCGAAATACTAGGGTCCTCTTCAGAACAACAAGGATAATGCGCGAGTTCATTGCTAATTGCAATAGTGGCTAAAAGGAGGGAAAGGAAGAGAGGGTAGGGTAGGGGAATGGGAAAATGAGAAAAACAATACTTTGTTAGTATTAGGGCCAATTGGGAAATGTAATCATTACACTTGAGCATGCACAAGTAGTGGGCATGCATGGGCTGGAAGAATCGGCGCAAGTGCAACCAGAGTCGGGTGGACTCGCTTAATAATTATCATATAGTGTGACCGATAGCAAGGAATATTTAGTGATAGTGAGAGAAGGCTTCTGTGGTAGCTAGGACATGCTAGATTGAGGGTTGCTCATAGTAGATGGGGACTCACCCTGGAATCTAAATCCAGAGCGTTGATCCAGGAATGTTAATCCAGAAAGTTTGAGTGGTACAATGACGCGGAGGAAAACCATTCACGAATGATGCCTGAGCGCAGTGGTTTAGGAGTCCACACGGCGTTACACGTACGCCAATTTCCAAGGATAAGCAGGCAGCTGTCCGTAGCCAGGAGGACAAGCGGTGAGCGTAGAGTTATACAATTACCTAGTGGGAGAAGAGAAGGGGTGATCGTACGGAACCATACATTAGAGAAGGAACAATGCGTCAGGTAATGTGGTACGAACGGTAAGGTATAATGGTCGAATACTTGGTAGATAATCGTGATGAGGTAAAGTTGAGCGACATTCCTGGATCAGGAACTGTCACTGTGGAGGTATGAAAACGCAAGTAAATCCACTAAATTGCTGCCAGTTAAGGGCTGGGGCAATAGAACTGAGAGCTCTTACCTTGGAATTCGCCTCAATGCTGCGGGTCAGTATGAAGCAGGAAGGCGTGATTCTCCGAACTAATGTGCCTGCAAGGACGTAAGGTGAGGATGTGCCCAGATGTGCGAAGGACTTGCAGATAGACGCCTGCTCTGTGTATCCAGCCATCCGTCTCCCAATGGAGCATACGCAGTAGTTATGACGAATTTCAGTTATCCTCATTCAAACCAGAACTCCATGTTCAGTTAGGACTAATCGTCTCATTAAGTGATCTTGAGCGGGCGCTGATGCTCTTCCTCTTTCACAAAACCTTTACATCAGTTTCCCGTTTCATCTACTGGAATAGGATAGTCTTTTTATCAGTAAACATCATGCAATATATATTACAATCTTGGTGATTTCCATACATGACAGACCTACGGATCCCAGTCATCTATCCTGCTTGTTTTATTTTAAGTTAACATAATTGTGCATGAATACAGACTTCCTGAAGAAGGCTCACGCCGAAACGCGTTGAAATGGGAATGCACTTCTGTATTTTATAAGTCAATTGGACTGTGTGTTACTATTCACATAAACCATGTTACATGTATTAGAATTTTGTATGTATTAATTTATAATCAAACAAATATTTTTGACCCAAAAAAATGATATAAAAATTAATGAAATATTATAATATAACAGTAAAATTATAGTGGGAGTTCAGTCATTAGCACTTAGTTTTCCTTCTCTTTAGTATAACAGGCACAACACCCGGTGCAATTTTTCTCTCCTTTACCCACAGTGTAGTTTCCTTGCAAGGGTTCATCCCATGAGGCAGGGGCCCCTTCCTTCCAAATATAGTGTGCCCAGATGTGCGACACTGTAGAACTATGTGGAGCTGGTTGGGCGTGATTGCGCTAACCAATTAAGAACGCGTGGCCGCGACATGATGGCATAAGCAGACGTGTTTTGGTTGGTGGTGCCGCCATACTAAAGTGGTGAATGATGGATTCCTTTTAAAGGATAGATAATGAGGAATTGGTAAGGCAAGAAAGATAAGGTAATCACAGCAGCCATTCACAGTTGTCACAGTATCAACACTAATATGGGTATAATTAGGTATCGTTAGCAATAGTAAACAATTACTGATTCAGACATATACAATAGTAAGAAAACCCGGGTGAGTCGTCATCAGAGTACATACAGTAAGATTGTAATAATGGTTACCTTATGACTGTAAGTTTGATAAGGTAATCATAACAGCCATTCATAGTTGTCATAGTAAGAATCACTAATATGGTTATAGTTAGGTATCATTAGCAGTAGTAAACAATTACTGATTCAAAACTTGGGTTCTCAATCCTGAGCAAAAAAAAGTATTAATAATCAGTTGTCAAAGAACAAGTTCAATCTTCTTTATTCTCAAATGTTCATCCATTCCAAAAGACACAGGTGATACATAGATGATTCATGTTATCACATTGGCGTTGCCAATACGTGTTTCGTCATGTGGGTATCACCCTCTAACTTCCTCAGGGCTACAACAACAATAGAGGAATATACACTTAGAAGTCATCCTATTGCCATCGTTAATGAACTTTTTAACAAAAACATAAGACAAAGGAAAAAAACTGGGGAAAAAGAGGACCACCAGAAATGCTTCATGTGAAGCGTACCATGGGTTTAACCAAGGTACTGAGAAGTTCTAAAAATAAAGGAGTGAAAGGATGGGGAAAGGCGAACGAGTAGAGAGAAGATTAGTGCGATGTTGAAGAGAAGCATGCTAGGTTCAAGTTTAAATAAAATACTGCATTATAAAGTATCAATGCCACAGGAAATTAAATGTGCCAAGCAAACGCCCAAAAGAGAAGTTAAATTGGGTGCATAAGATGTGCACAAAAAAGGCCCGAATCCAAAGTGAATATAATTCAGTAGAAACCACAAGCATATGGCTCACCAATTCGTTGAGAGATCAAATCCGTCACTTTCCAGACAAAAATATTAGAACCTTATTCAGCGAAGGTCTGAAAGAATAGAAATCGTTGTCTCAAAAGGTTATATCCATCAAGAAAAATTCGAAATATTAATCACCATAAGGTAATGCCTGTATCCTTTAAGGTTCAGGATATTGGATGTGGTAAGTATGTTAGTCTAAAAAGGGGAATGAGGAATAGTACGTATAAGTTTCACTTTATCAAAACATCATATGATATCTGGGTATGTACGCCACCCGCCCATAGTCATGAGTTTTCTTGAGGAGGCATAGGTCGTGCCTGCTTCAAAAATTATATATCATATATATCGTAAATACTAGACACATATCCAGTCAGGAAAAATAATCGGACATACAAAAGGAAATTTAGTTCGATCAATTCATGTCTGTAAAAGTCTTAGAGAGCCCAAGTCACACAGGTGGGGGGAGTGAAGGGATTCATTCTGTCAAAGTGCAAAGGTAAAAAAACACACAGATCACGTGCCTGAGTAGGAAAAGTCACATGCTTCCTGAATATATGTGCATATTACCTCAGGAGTATACAGGATATGACATGTATCCACTATTATCCAAAAAAAGAAGTATAGAAGAAATATAAAATTGTATATCTAAACTGAAATGGCATACATTAGTCCCAGTTGTGGTAAAGCGTTGAATACGTGGTGAGACAATGATAGTCATTATCAGTCCCTAATTCCAAGGCTGCTCGTATTGTCCATCGGGAAACAGATGTACCATACCTGAGTGATCTAATTAGTATGTCTGCCCTTATACTGTGATATCAAATCTGGACAAAGGATGAAACTTATTTTACTAAGGAAATAATAGGAGATTGCCTTACACTGGACCATTCGAAGAAAATACCATGGTAAAAATATATTCATAACCTTCTTATTGAGTGTAATGTGGCAACTGATCTTTAAGACCCAGTAAGTATTGAGCCTTCTAGTAAGGGGGAGCTAAAAAGGAGACTTTTTAAATGTAGGGAAAAAATGAGGGAAGCCGTGACGTGCACGAAACCGTGCTGTAGATTGTACTGTGAAGGGCCTCTATCACCTGATACTCAGCCATATCTTATTTTTATTAGAAACGTTCTACCTAGATTTTATTTAACGAGATTAAGGCTGAGTACGCTGCACTTTCAGATAGCATTCCCAAAGATGGGTAGGTGGAGCGCAAATCTTCCCAAGTGCCCGTGCGATGGCAAATACCCTCCAAAAGCACTTTTTATTGTTCTGCAATTTTTATAGGGATATCAGGAAATTAATTCTACGCCCACTTTTTATTTCCAACAGATTGTACTCCTATAAAACTGCCTTCTATTTTATTTGTAATTTGGAGCATGTTTCAATATGTAATGCGGTGATTGTCTTCACTCAATTGGCCATTAAGCGAAGGAAGGAACTCTCATATTTGGAATCTGTGAATTACGAAACTGAATAGACTGTATATTTTAAGATCTGAAAATTTTGTTTTTTATTTATAAGAAAAATTTATGAATGCACTTTAACTTTTTTATAGTTTTTATTGTTTTTATATGTTGATATGTAATAATGACTGATTGACATGGTGTGTTGATATCAACGTAGAAAATGTTTTAAATAATTTTATTGGGATGAAAATGTTCAAAGGAGTTTGCATATTGGGGAATTAAGTAGACTATTGTAAGACATGTGATGAACTGATTTTATTTTTGTAGAATGCTTTAATGGATATATTCTTATATTCCGAATAAAGCTTGTTTGAATTTAGTATAGAGTGATCCTACGTCCAAGGTACATAGAATGTCAGCGTTAGGATTAAAGGGGGGATGTTCAACTTGGTTGATCATATCCATGTATCTCTGATGTAACAGCGTGCCATCGGGACAAAGTCCCTTATGAAGAAGTTAACATATTGCCCTAGGGGTTCCAAAATGGAACCATATTATGAGGCAATAGGTCGTCCAGGAGGAGTCTCAGCATTCTTGTGTATTTTGTGGAGCCTATAAATGACTGGTGTTCTGGGGGATTTCTTATTGAGAAATACAAATTTGTTCTGGGTCAAAAAACCCTCGGTTTGGCCTGTCTCAGTAATGGCAATATTTTTGATTTCCTGTGTGGGATCTGTTGTTAACTTAAGATGGTAGTCAGTATTGGACAATTGCTTCAGGATCTCTGCCTTATACGGGTCAATGTCCTGGACCACAATGCCACCCCATTTGTCAGCCAGTTTAATGATTATAGTGTGAGCCGATTTTAAACTGGCGGGGGGCCTGCTTTTCTTGAATTGGGAGATTGTAAGAAATGAAGGTGGGAGTGTGCTCTAGTTTTTTTTTTTTTTTGCAGAATCAATTTCTCAAAAGTATGTATTTCTGTAGACAGCTGTATGGGGAGAGAAGGTAGAGGGAAGCTGAAATGTTGTATTGGCATTGTGGGGCATACTTTGATTGTTTTGAAAGAAGTATTGTAATCGAATTTTGTGGAAAAAGCGTAATAACTCTGTTTGTAGTTCCAAAAAATTGTTACGAATTGTCGGAACAAAGGAAAGCCTGTTGCTCAATAGTGATATTTCATCTCCGGATAGGAGATGCGTAGACAGATTGAAAATAGGTATAGTCTGAGAGATATTCATAGTAGTCGTTCTGGTGTTTGATACTACCATTGGTAATACTTCTGTCTTGTTTATCGATCTCTCGGTTGCTGTACCAGCATTGTTGTCGCCCCCTGCCCCATCTGGTCGGTTGGCCCTGGCCTCTCTCTAAAAATGGCAGGTGGGATGTGCTAGTAGGAGAGCTTAGACCTTCACCCAAGTCTGAGTTATCAGAAGAGACTCCTGAAGTGTCCGAAAAGCCAACACATTTGTTCTGCTTATTGTATCTGCCCAAGGACAACCCTAATACTGTGACTCGACTGTGGGAGTCCCGGGAGAGGGACTTCGGTAGGTTGGAGGAGGGTGAGTGGCCCGAGGACTTGGCTTTCTCCTGTGAGGTGGCTATACTCTTGCACTTTCATCTCATACAGCTTAAGATCCTTCATAGATGCTACTAGGCATCCACAACACTAGTGAAAATGGGTAAAAGGGTCATGGCATACTGTCCCAAGAATTTGGACAGAAAGATATGTTTTATCATATGTTATAGGGCTGCCCAGTGCTCCAGAAGTTTTGAACTGCAGTGTTTGACTGACTTAATAGTGTTTGTGGAGGTGGAATGAAGCCATCAGCAAAATGGTGTCTTCTGAACAGTTTGGGTGAAACAGATCTCACCCGGATGAGCTGCCTCTGGTCTACGTTGGGACTGATGGTGGCTAAACGAAACATAGCCACGCTTTGGGGGCTTATGCAGCACCGCAATTAAGTGAATGGAAGAAGGGCATGGGCTGGTGTATGCAAGTGGAGAAGGCAGTCTATGAAAGTATGGGTTGCCCGAAAACAAATGGACCAATATCTAGGGAAATGGAATGGCTATTGAGAGAACCTGGGAACTCCTATTGTAAGTGCCTCTCGAAATGCTTGGGACCAGGAGAAGGTGAACGTTTGTGCTGTTTAAAAAGTTGCTGGGTATGGGATGGGGAACCATTAGAAATTGACTGGGAGATTACCATTACGTGCCAATGTACTTCTTTCCATTATGCTTGTACCACATGTCACCTGGTTACTTTTTGGTTTACATGCTAATAAAAAGAATTCAAAAAACAAAAGTTTGTCAATAAGGCAGATAAGAAATTCGATTACATTGTTTAATCTGCTTTCAGTTTGATTACGAGTATGACGAAAATGGAGACCGAGTAATTTTGGGGAAAGGCACCCATGGCGTTGTTTATGCAGGAAGAGACCTAAGTAACCAAGTCAGGATTGCTATTAAAGAAGTTCCAGAAAGAGATAACCGGTAAGCGAACCAAAGATGTTTTATTGATCCAATTGTATATGCGGGTTTCTTGGGTAGAAAAATATATAAAAAACTTGGGAGGTGAGGTTTTTACCCCCTGATACTTGGCTTTAGCGTGATTTTAATCCTCTGGTGCCTCCTCACTGATAATTGGACCTAGAAATTGTAGAATTTCTAAAATAAAATGGGCTTTTTTCTATGGTGGTGAAGATATGGAAAGTGCATATCTCCTGATGTTGGGAGTAGTGTTTCAAAAAACAAACACAAAAATTACACTTCAGCTGGTTAACTTTGATTGGGTTATGGACTCTGTGACAACTAGAATTCTGGAGAGATGTTTGTATGTATATGGTATTTCTTTAGCTCAAACAAAGCCAAAAAGCAGGGAAGAGCTGTACATCATCAAAGGCAAGCTTAAAGCCGGAGAGTAATAGGAGAGGACGCAAAGTTGTAGACGGTTAATGCATTGTGAGATTCCAGACCAACTCCATCATGTTGTATGTAAAAATTCCCCGGGACTTGTTCACTGTGGAAATGTCGATTTGTGCATTTTGTGGTGGTAAATTGGAGTTTCCCCATGAAGGGCCTCAAGATTTCAGACAACAGAACGCTTCAATAAATCGACACACAATGTGGTGTATTACTGTATGTCTCATATGCATTGTGTAGCAGGCATCCTTCGCATAAAGAATAGATTAGCTGAGCATTTGTCTTGTTGCACAGTCTGATGAAACTGACTTATTACAGCTTAGCACTAAGGAGCCGATAGATATCACTGGTTTCAAGGAATGCTTCTCTCCCAGAAAGGGAAAGATGGATTCCCCTTGACTCTTTATTTATTTATTTATTTATTGAAGAAGTTTTCTATAGCGCTGGCCAGACCCAGGGGTATCGGAGCGCTTTACAATGGGTACAGAACAGATAGTCATCAGATACAAAATAGAAGAGGTACATATTAACATAAGAGCGCAGAAACAAAGAGCAACACATTGTAGTGCTGGACAGTTTTTTACCTTCAGGGTGCTTCGGAGTCTTAAAGCTGGAGCAGAGCTCGAAGTGCGCCGGCTTCCCCGAGCTATCCATTCCCTAGGGAGCGGTTGAGGAACAGGGTTTTGAGTTGGCTTTTGAATTCTACAAAGGAGGGAATGGTTCTGATGTGAGGGGGAATAGAGTTTCAAATTTTGGGAGCGCTTCCGGTGAAAGATCGGTCCGCAGTTTTTTTTCTTCTAGTTTTTGGTAGTATGAGTAGGAGGGAGTTTGTACTGCTCAGGTTCCTGGTCTAGCCGGCTTTTATGAGTGTTTTGGCGAAGTACTCAGGTTTGCCGGTATGAAGGGCTTTATTGGCGAGGCAGGCTGTTCTGAAGCTAATCTGCATTTCGACTGGAAGCCACTTAAGTTCCTTGAGTGCAGGGGAGATATGATCACATTTCTTGATACCGGTGATCACTCTGGCGGCCGCAGGCAGTGTTGTTTTGATGGGAGCCAGGTGTGATTTTGGAATTCCTGAGAGGACTGCGTTCCCATAGTCCAGTCTTGACAGTACCAGAGATTGGGTGGCCTGTTTGAGATCATTGGACGCAATGTAGGGTTTTATTTTGTTCAGTAGTCTGAGGTTAAGGAAAGCACTTTTGGCCGAATTCTTGATGTGTCTCGTCATGTTCAGTTTTGGGTCTAGAGTGATGCCTAGAGATTTGACAGAGTCTGCTAGAGTGAGATTCCGGCTGAGCGCATCGATGGCTTTAACCATTCGGCAATTTGGGGATTATCTTCCTTATTAGAGATGAGGAGTGTGTCAGTCTTATCAGGAATTAGTTTCAGGTGGTTGCTTGTCAACCAGTGTTGGACATCTTTCAGTACATCATTAAGTCTTTGTATGTCTTTGAGAGAGGTAGTTTCCAGATAGATCTGAGTATCATCAGCGTAGAGGTGGAAGCGGATGTTGGCTTTTCTGAGAAGTTTGGAGAGAGGCTCCATGTAGATGTTAAAGAGTTGCGGTGATAGCACCGAGCCTTGAGGGACGCCCTTGTTGACTTGCTGGAGGTCGTAAGTGAAGTTTTAGATTTTTATTTTTTGTGTGCGATTGTGTAGAAAGGAGGAGAACCATTTGAGGACTACCTTGCCAAGATCAGCACTTTCTTGGAGAGCCCTTATGAGGAGTTTGTGATCTACAGTATCAAATGCTGCCGAGAGGTCAAGGAGAATGAGGAGGCAGCATTGGTCAGAGTCTAGTTATCCATGGATATCGCTGATGATGTTGAGAATCGTGGTTTCTGTGCTACAGCCTTTTCTGAAACCAGACTGGTGGGGGTCCAGGAGGTTGATGTTGTCCAGGTGCTGGGTTAGTTGATGTAGTACACATCTTTCTAGAGTGGCGGAGGTTTGACACAGGTCTAAAATTGTTCAGATCCGTCGCGTCTAGGCCGGGTTTTTTCAGGAGGGAGGTGACTTGACCCATTCTAAGGCAGTCTGGAAGCACTCCGTTTTTCAGGATGCTATTTATGATTGTGCTCCAAAGTGGAGCTAAGGCATGCTTCAGTTTTTTGGTCAGTAGGGGAGGAATGGGGTCTAGGACATGAGCTGAGGGTTTGGAGATGGAGATCAACATGACTATCTTAGTTTCTTGAATGGAACGGAAACTAAGCTAGGAATTGGGAGAGGAACCAGGAGAGAGATCCAGCGACTCAGCCGCGGTGCTCTTCGTGGTGTGCGTGTTGTTGACGTCCAGTGAGAGTTCGATTTTAGTCATCTTATCATTGAAAAAGTTGGCAAAGTTATCGCATAGTTCTTTGGACGCCTGTACAGAGGAGGGCACGGGCTTGGAGGTTTATTGTCTGATGATGCTATAGTGCTCTGTAGCAGGGATTCCGTTCTCCTACAGAACTGTGCATAGAGATTTGGAACCTCAGTGAATTAGGGTGTCCCAAAACTCACCTCAGTACCCAAAATCCCCTTACCGAGCTAACTACAGTGTCTCATTGGTCCTTACGAACTCCCAATGTTTAGACAAACCAGAATATGAACTTAGAATACTTCAGGTCACGTGGAACACATGAACACTCTTTCGTTATACAATCATTTTAAACCAGAACGTGGAGTAAATGAGGACGCGTGCACATTTGAACTATTTTTTTTCTAATGCATTGTTCTCAAACGCAGTATCTTAGATAATACAAGCAAACATATTATAAGAAGCAAAGTTATCAGCATAGTTACTAGTCCATAAAATGCGAAAGGTGACAACATGCTAACATGCTGAAATGAATAGGAGTTAACAACACCTAATTCTCACCCTCCCTATCTAGTATATTATATTATATCTAAGAAGGTCTCTTTGGGTTTTAGCAGGGCGGGCCCATACCTCAAGATCCTAGTGGTAATGGATCACATCATCTTCCACCAGCTCTATGCATGCGAAGCACCATCAAGTGTGTGTCGTGTGCTGTGTGTGGCGCAATATCAATCGTGCCTGAAGCCAGAACTTGGCCGCTTGCATGTATGTTATGTCTAGGAAGGTGCGAAGATCAGACCTCACATCAACACTGTGTCGAGTTATCCTTGAATGTTTCAGCACTCACTGTACAGACACAGTTTACCAAGCAAAGCTGATATCAGAGCAATAACATATTATTCTCGAGTAAACCACAACGCTCTACTAGGCTGAAAGCTAAAACAACAATTATGTGTCGTGTGCAGAAGCAGCAGAAAGGTAAAATGGTGTTTAAACATTTAATAAGCTCATGCTAACTTAACACAGCATATAGGCAATGAGGAACTAAATAGACCCCCCCCCCATGATCAGAGCACAGCTAAGATAAGATAAGGCAAGGGGACCATCATGATAGCAGAGTTCAAGAACGAACATTCAGGACCAATTTAGAATAGGTACAAAAAATGTTTTCGTTAAAAAAATTCCAACTTGCCAAATTATTGCGCATTTGCACTCAAGTCAATAGGTCTGGGAGGTAAAAAAGTTGCACATAATTCTCCCAAAATTTGTAAGTAAATGAGGATATGGTCGCAAAAAAGTTTTAAAAGCCTTCAGGCTAGGACTGAATATGCAAAATAAGCAGCAACAGCCTCCAGCAGAAAGTCACTGTCATCATCTGAAAACAGTTCAGCCATCCAATTTATTAGCGGGAAAGAACATACGTGTTCTTCAAGTACCAGAGCCTCTAGCCTCATCAGAGGACAACTCGGTGGGCTCTCAATAAAGCGGTTTGCCAAGAAAGCTTGCGCCGCTGCGAGAATGTTCCAATGACCCATTAGTCCATGCATCGCTGCCAAGGCCATAATCCTTTCGCCAGGACAAACCAACTCGTGAGTAATTATAGGACTCATCAGTCGATTAAAATCCACGTTAGGAGACACCGTCTTGCAGAAACACAAATCAAGGGCCCACTCGAAATCGCAGCTCAGGCAATGAAACACAGGCTGGACACAGGTGAAATAGGAAAATCGAAAGGATAATCCATATGCTGCGCTTAAGGTGGCAAGCGGCAGGGTGCCATAGTAATCAAGCATCCTGTTGCGAAACAGTGCCAGGTGGGGCTGCGCGTCGTGTAATACAGGAAGGGCATCCATTTTTAATAAAACAAAATATCACCAGAACGCCTGCAGCCAGCGCCAGCAATACAGGAAAGCCTCCGAATAAGCTTGAAAATATCGAATGGAAGAAAGCAGGAATGACTCCAAATATTTTTTCAAAGGAAGTCACAAGACCACTGCTAACTATTTGAAAAAAGTGAGCGAGGCCAGAAGTGGAGGACGCGTTAAAGATTGAATGAATCAGCTCGCTGAAATGCAATGGTAAGTCAGTATTTAATAGAGCCTGCACCTCTGTGCGGGTGTTGGCGATGTGAAGGACAAATGTTTCACAAGCCGAACTCAGGGCCACTTCTTTTTGAGACAAAAGGGCTCTTATTCTACTCATGCCATCGAACTCTGCCATCAGGGTTGGTATTCTCGGCCAGATGGAAACATCTGACTTCCCATGCGGAGGAGGATACAGAACGTTTTTGCAACACACCACACGTTCGGATACTGTAACCACATAAGCAATACCTCTAATTAACCCACAACAATCCTCGTTATTTAAAAGTAAATAACTGCCGTTTGCCAGTAATGTGAAAGTGGGGACGATTGCGGAAACGGGAGTACCTTTCAAAACACAGGCTAAATTTGGCCGTTCTTGGTTGCAAGAACCATGTAATTGGATATGTCTACACATCAATGAGTGATCTGGTGTCTCAGTACACTCCTCCCCTTTAAGATAAACTTCTTTTCTGTCTTTTAGGCATCTGTAAGTGAATGGAAGCGACCAGGCTTCATGGAGAAACGAACTACCCAGTGGTTCATATCGGCCTATCGCAATATATCGCATACAATTTGTACATTTAAATAGGGAAAATGGTAGTGTGATTAACCCGTGGATAAGCCACGTTGCTGCAGTGGCTTCTGCCACAGAAAATGGTAAAGACTCCAACCTTTCAATGTGTAACATAGAAAAAGATGCATCTCTCATTGAAAGTAAGCGCTGCTTTTCAGTCAAATTAAACGGTGCAAAGAGAGAGGACACGTTCATGTAATTCCAAGGCACTTTTCCAGCCTTAAGCGTCTGCAGGGTCCATGCAAATTGCATAATGGAACGCAATTGATTTTGACCATGATACAATACAGACACTTCATCTTGTACAATATCAACAACAGAAGACACAATATTATCTAACGTGTAAATGCGGGAAGAAAGCATGTTAATGCTATTATCTACAACAGCAAGCACTTTTTCTAAATTAGCCTGTTCAATAGCCCTAAGTCGTTTAGCTGCCTCAACCTGTGATGTTTTCCAGATTTCATTGTAAATCGCATATATCCATCTCTTCGATCTACCACTAGCCGGGCCTTTTATGAAATCATTTAAATCCACATCATCAGTCAGCTTAGATAGATGTAGTTTAACTGATGCCAAGGTAGAATGTTTGAGCAAAGTCTGACATAATTTGCCTACTGAATAAGTGGTGACAGAATGGTCAGTTTCAAAACGGGGATCAGGCCTAACCTGAGTAAAGCCATCAGCTAAACCCAGAAAACGACGTTGGCAGAAATCTGCACTTCTGTGCCACATCAGCCAACCTTTTGGATCCAAACTGGATATGTTAAAGGATGAATTCAGCAACAGGGATTGCAATTCCCTGATGGAAAATTGTGTAACATTATCCCAACCAGCATAATCCTCTAAATCAGGGAAGTAAGGAGTATTTAATTTTTTAGAAGTAGCAAATCCAAAGCATGTGGTTTGTGAAATGGTAGAATTTAAAAACCACATATGATTTGGGATGAGACATGCACGGTGCAAAGACTCAGTGCCTTGTACCTGCCAACTTTTTGAACCCCAAACAGATTTAAGGTCAATTATTTCCTTCCATAACTCGTAGCCGCCAACAGCCAGCTGGTCTAGAAAGGACTTAGAGTACAATAACTTAGTATCGGTGAGTCTAACCTTTGACATGGACTTCTCTGTCATTTTAAAATAGAAAGACGTGGGATTGGACTGATTAAAGTCGGAAAAATAAGTGTACTTTTTCAAAAAAGTACTCTAACTGCCTTGTATAGGAGCCGGGCAATGCTCCCACTGTGTATAATTTACAGCATTCCTTCTGGAATTACTCTTATGCAGAAAATGATTGCCAAAATGTTGGAAGCAAAATAATTCACCATAATTAGCAGATTCTAAATACAAATCTTCAGCATCAAAGGCAGCATAATATTTCAAATCAGAAAACAATGCCTCTACGGCCTGAACATCCCAATCATCAGAACGTATGTTTTGTTTTACTACATCCCCCATGTTTACCCTGAGCACATTTGGGACATTAACAACCTCAGTAGGGCCATGGATTTGAAATGTAACCGCATCCCACACAACCCATCCCATCAAGGACAGGCCAAGCAGTGATGTTAACAAAAGTCAAGTCTCTCTTCAGTCTGTGTGCTGAATGCGATGAGGAAAGGGGTGCCAAAGTTCCATTAAGATTTCGAATGCATGTTCTTTCCTCGACATAGTGTCCATTGACGATTCGAAAAAAATAAAACACAAAACCAATTGACATAAAAAGGTAAATTGAAAAAAGTACCAGCCAAATATATGTCCAAGGGGAAATCAATTTTTTTTTTTAAATAGACTGGCATAAATTGCAAAACGTGAAGGCTTTTTTGAGTTATGCGAAACAGTGTCAAAAGAAAATCTGGATTCTGTGGTCAAACGAGTCTGCAAATCAGGCATCGATAAGTCAGTAGGGTAAGTGTAATCAAGTTCATCAATGTTATCACCAGGCAAAGTACTTAATAAAACACTAGAAATTGTAGGCATCTCGATGGCCACTTCTGGCTCAGGATTAAAAGCAGTGGCCAAAACAGAATTTCTCACAATCGAAGGACAGGAGACCGCCGGTGTCATACTAAGAAGAATCGGCCACTCTGTGTATCTTGACATTGTCAATAGAGATAAACCTGTTTTCTTTACGACCTGGAAGTGGTGGTAAAATAACTGTTCTTGTGCCCTTCACGCCAAGCACAGGAACCGGAGCTCGATAGGATGGACCAAATTCTTTCTTGTTATCGATCTTCTCTCGAACCAGTTCTCCAACTTGGGGTAGCCAGCCAACTACCGGGATTTGCAACGCATCATCCGATGTGGAGGGCAAATGTTCCTTTGCAAGACTGTCTCTGGTCTATTGTAGATCCTGTAAAACATTGCAATGTTCATCTACGTCAAAGGTTGTGGCTTGGGCCTCGCAGTCTAGACCGTCAAGGCCCGGGACATACATCTTGATACCAAAGAGCATTTCGTATGGGGTCCGCCCACCCAGAGACCTTCTAGGGAGATTATTAAGAGCACGCTGCACGCCATTGAGATGGGCCAGCCAGTTTCTGCCAGTGCCTATAACTCGAGCTGTCAATGATTGCTTTAAGTCACGGTTCATTCGTTCCACTACACTATCACCCTCAGGTCTTTATGGAGACGAAAACTTGACTTGGACCCCCAACAAAATCATAGCATCCTTATACGCCTTAGAGGCGAAAGCCGTACCCTGATCTGAATGGAAGGTACCACAGGCAAAAATCCCTACAAAGACACGCAAATCTCTTATGACAGTCCGTGAATCAGCGCTGCGATGGGGCCAGACCCACACAAAGCGTGTGCATGAATCAACTGCTACTAAGACGTACTTATACGCAGTATCCGAAGAAAAAGGACCGCAGTGATCTAAATAAACGCATCCTAGTGGTTTATTAGATATGTACAACTGTGTCTGAGGCGGACGCACAGCAGTCGAAGGCTTGATCTGCTGGCAAATGTCACATTGAAGGACATAATCGCGTGTCTGTTTGTACAATCCCCGCCACCAGAAACGTTGTTGTAACTGATACAGTGGCCGAGACGCCCGCATGCGCAGATGCCACACCTTCATGTGCCGCTGTGATCAATGTATTCCTGCGGTCCGAGTTGGGAATCAACCGCTCACCAACTCCAGGTAGTTTCACATAAGGAACCTTATCGGGACTTAAGTGGTATGTGTACTTCGAAGGGAACCCCGCAGGATATTTACCTCCCTTCTCAGTGGCAGCTATTGCCGCCAAGATATCATCATCAATCTTACTTTTGGACCGTGTAACTGCTGCAACCAAATATGTAGATACTGCTGATTTCGCCGCTTCATCAGCAAGCGAGTTACCCACAGCGTGAACTCCAATACGCTGATGGCCAAGAGTATGAATCACAAACACAAGTGGCAACTGCTCTTTAAGCTCAGCCACCCGAACCCAGATCATTTTATGTTTTATTGTGCTACCTTTGGAATCGCGAAAGTCATTTTGAATCCAAAAGAACCAGTTTTCATTGTAAGACTGGACACAGTAATAGGAATCACTCACAATAAGAGTCGTCACACTAGGATCAGCGTACTCCAATGCAAGCATCAGAGCGCGAAGCTCTGCCAATTGTGCGGTGCAGTCCCCTAGAGTCTGCGTGTGCACGACCTTGGACTTGAACTCATCGTTCACCATGGCACCGACCACAATGGCGCATGCGGAAACGTAGGCGTGTTTAGAACCATGCGCAACCTGAGCCGACCCATCAGTGTAAATGATGCAATGGAAATCCTCCAAAGGACGCATAGCTAAAGGAGCCGGATGAACAAATTCATACTGTAGGTACTCCTGCGACCGTAAGGAGGCGTCAAAAACAAACGTGACATCCGGGGACGTCAATGACGCAGCCCATTGTATCCACCGAGGGTGCAAAGCTTTAGAATTTGGTACACTGGCTTTCGTAACTGCCTCCAAGGCAGGACACGGGGTAACAACCAACATGCGTTTTCCCTGTGATAGAGCACGTTCCTTAAGAATCGCCATCTGTACAGCCGTTAAAACTTTCTCCAGAGTGGAAAATCGAATTTCAGCCGATGTGTACAAGTGTGACTTGTAAGCAATAGGTACTGTATCTCCTTCATTAAAAGTCAGGTAAGTGAAACCCACCGTCCCAGGGATGATTCTTATCACCAGGTTGGTGTGGTTGTCACGAGTCAGTAAGAATTTAGAAGCGAGCAGATCAGCTTGCAAAAGATTGCAGAATAGCGGAGTGCTCAGGCAGCCAGCATGATTTGGAAAAAGTTGTTTGTATCAAAGCATACAAAGGTTTGATACGCTGTGCATATTCCGGAATGTATGTCCTCCCGAAATTTAAAAACCCAGCAAAGACTGTAATTTTTTCAGAGTTGTTGGAGCGCGCAACTGTGCGCATTTCTCCAGGAAGTGAGGAGCCAAACCTCTACCTTCATTGTTGAGCTCGTAGCCCAGGAACAACACTGTATATTCTGCAATGTGCGATTTTGCAAAATTGAATTTGTAACCCATGTCTGCAAAACTACAAATTTAATGGTCAACGCGACACAGATGCTCCCAAAGTTCACCGTCTGTGAGATAAATGTCATCCACATACGAGCATGCATCTGAGTCGACTCTCTCTAGGAGGGAGACTATGCGGGCAGTAAAAATCCCAGGACTATTCTTATAGCCCATAGGTAAACGCCGAAATTGTTTATGCACACCGCCGCAAGTAAAGGAGGTCCACTGGGAACTCAGACCATCCAAGTGGTGGGCATAAAAACCGTTGGATATGTCAAGCGTGGTCTTAAACCGCTTTCGCACAAGACTATCCACCAAAGCAGAGCCGTGAGTATTCTGTACTGCACAGGTACGGCAATGTGAGTTTAAATGCCGGTAATCCTGTACCAAACGATATGAACCGTCTGGCTTGGTCACAGTAAAAAGAGGGTTATTCATCGGTGACACACACGTTTCAATCACTCCTTGATATTCCAATTGTTCAAGGATTTCCGCAACGGAAGCCTTAGCTTCACGTCGAATGGGATATTGAGGTTGAGGCTGAGGCTGAGACCGCAAAGGAATCTCGTGGTGTGGGGAAAATTTATCCCAACCACAGTGTGTACGGTACAGAGCCGGCGCTAGAGCCTTAGCCCACTCTTCTGCGAAATTCAGCGCATGCTCCTTTGAGACTGTGTGCACGAAACTGGGGAGGATCACCTCCTCCCCTCGCGGAGCTGCGAGAACAAAAGGTGGGGGCCAGTCAGCCTCCGAAAGCAAAATGTCATACGTAGACGAAAGATTTTCCCAAAACACCCCTTTTATGGTACGCTGTATGTCACCTTCAATTAACAGGACAATTTCATAAAGTCTGTCAGGGGGAGCAACTCTAGTATCAGCTGTTTCTATCACAACATATTGGTCAGTCGCTGTCACCTTCAGTAGTGGACGGAGGACCTCCCGTATTATGGTAATCTCTGCCGCGCTGTCCAGCAAGGTCAGAGCCCATGTCAGATTCCGAAGCCGCGTTCTCACTATCTGTGGCATATCTCGCTGTCAAAGCGGCGACTTTCTTCTTTTGAAACTGGGGTCTTTTAGGCGTAGTGCCGTCCTGCTTTCCTGCACCTTCTTTTGGTCGGGGCTGGTCACGTCCTTGCTGGCCATCCCGACCCCTTCCGCCTCCTCTACCACCGGTCGACGAGGCCGATGACTCCTGAGAAGAACGAGGAGAGCGTTGATCAGAAACCTGAAAACGATCAGGTGATTTAATCTTCACGCGATTGCGCAAGTCATAAACACGTTCTGTGGGCGCAGGCACTGGAGACGCAGGACGAGACTCCTGTTTCTGTTGCTGTTGCTTTCCCTGATTTTGTTTTTTAGGCCAATTTTGTTTTTTGGACTTGGGCTGAACGTTAGTTACAGACTTCTGCCCTTATGGCTGCATTTTCTCTTTAGTCGAAAACGGCTTGAGACCCCTACTATTGCGGCCCACGGTTTTATAAGCCGCCACAATAATCCTCGCCAACTGTCGGGGTTTCTCGGCATCGGGAAGCGCCCCCAAAGCATTAGCTACCTGAAAGTTCACTGCATCCCCCTTTACATTAGCAAGGATGAGATAGCAAACCACATCAAAGGAGCCACACAGGCGCATACCCAATTCAACCGCAGACTCCGGTCCGTGCTCATCTTGAACACGCTTAAGGACCGTCGGCAGGACAGCGGCAGGACAGACATGGACGGAGTGCCGTAACACCTCGCATAGACTGCCGCAAAAGTCTTACCCCAGGTCTCACAGTCACCGATATCAGGGGTCAAATCTTTCGGCAAACTAATTGTCAGAATCCTGTGTTTTTCACCAGGAGACATGTTAGGAAATGCCGCCTCAAGCTGGTCAAACTTCTTGGCAAGCCAGAAAGGAAAATCATCCACATCCAGGGGACGCCTGCCCATCACAGCATTGACCGTCACGGGACTGAGCTTCATACCGCCCTGTCCTGCCTGAGGCGCCGCAGCACCCGGGGCCCCACCCGGGAGATTGCGGGTTATGTACTGCACTAACGCTCTAATCACGCTAATAGAGACTACATGTAGCCTCCGTAGCTCAGCAAGGTTACAATTACCGTGCTGAGGATGAGGAGTAAAGCCAGCCAAAACAGGCCAATTTGCGCCTGGAATGGACAAAGGACCTAACCTCGGAGCGGTTAAAGAATGGGGGAGGGCGCCACCAAACCAAACGCGATGCTGCCAAGTATCAATAGGTACTTCCTGTGCCCTGTACGGAGTATATTCATTCGGTACAGGAGAGGGAGTGTAAGTGTGGAACACACCTGAAGTTCCGTCCACAGCCGGAAATGTCACCCACGAATAAAAGATCTCGTACGGGTAAGCAGTTTCCGCAATAGGTTTGTTCCGACACCACCGTTTTCCGGAAACGACAGTGAAGGGGTTAAGGATTGAATGATATACTACTCGAGTGTCATGATATAAGACCACCAACGTATGGGCGCCATGTAGCAGGGATTCCGTTCTCCTACAGAACTGTGCATAGAGATTTGGAACCTCAGTGAATTAGGGTGTCCCAAAACTCACCTCAGTAGCCAAAATCCCCTTACCGAGCTAGCTACAGTGTCTCATTGGTCCTTACGAACTCCCAATGTTTAGACAAACCAGAACATGAACTTAGAATACCTCAGGTCACGTGGAACACATGAACACTCTTTCGTTATACAATCATTTCAAACCAGAACGTGGAGTAAATGAGGACGCGTGCACATTTGAAATATTTATTTTCTAATGCATTGTTCTCAAACGCAGTATCTTAGATAATAAAAGCAAACATATTATAAGAAGCAAAGTTATCAGCATAGTTACTAGTCCATAAAATGCGAAAGGTGACAACATGCTAACATGCTGAAATGAATAGGAGTTAACAACACCTAATTCTCACCCTCCCTATCTAGTATATTATATTATATCTAAGAAGGTCTCTTTGGGTTTTAGCAGGGCGGGCCCATACCTCAAGATCCTAGTGGTAATGGATCACATCATCTTCCACCAGCTCTCTGCATGCGAAGCACCATCAAGTGTGTGTCGTGTGCTGTGTGTGGCGCATTATCAATCGTGCCTGAAGCCAGAACTTGGCCGCTTGCATGTATGTTATGTCTAGGAAGGTGCGAAGATCAGACCTCACAACAACACTGTGTCGAGTTATCCTTGAATGTTTCAGCACTCACTGTACAGACACAGTTTACCAAGCAAAGCTGATATCAGAGCAATAACATATTATTCTCGAGTAAGCCACAACGCTCTACTAGGCTGGAAGCTAAAACAACAATTATGTGTCATGTGCAGAAGCAGCAGAAAGGTAAAATAGCGTTTAAACATTTAATAAGCTCATGCTAACTTAACACAGCATATAGGCAATGAGGAACTACATGACAGCTCCTTGGGTCTGTTTTTGGCACTGTCCAGCGTCGAGCGCAAAAAGCTGGATTTCTTGTTTTTGATGTGATTGTTGTACTTACGGGCTCATTTGAGTTGATCGCGGAGGATAGAGGTAGGGTTATTTCTCCACTTTCTTTCTTTGGCTCTTAGTTTTCTCCTTTCGGAGTTGAGGTCGGGGTTGAACCATGATCTGGATAGGATGACTCTACTCTTTTTGTGCTTCAGGGGAGCTATTTTGTCAAGCATGGACACTAGCTTTGCATTGTAACATTCAATGAGGTCATTAGTGGTTGAGGTGGTCATTGATGTCGGGGAGAAGTGAGCTTATCTGTTCTTCAAGAACTCCCTGGGAACCTGGGAGAAGTTTCACAACCATTTGGGGGGGGGGGGTCTTGCAAAGGTGATTGAGAGAGAGTTGGTTGGTTGATATGAAATAAGATGATGTGGTGGTCTGACCAGTTGACAGGGAGTGTGTGATTGATAGGGTTTCTTTGAGCGATGATGGCATCCAAGGTGGCTCCTCTGTAGTGCGTCTCCTCTGTGCAGCACTGGATTAGATTGTTATCACAGAGGAGACTGGATAGCGATTGGATTATCGGGTTGTTGGTCTCATTCCATCGTAGGTTCAGGTCGCCTTGAATAAGATTATTGGCATCACCGAGTGCACCATGAGCTGTCAGGTCAGATAATTGTTCTCCGAATGCGGAGGTTTTACCTGGAGGATGATAGAGAAGGTGACAGAGTAAAGATCCATTATCTTTGGTCTTAATGTTGGTTGAGAGACACTCAAATGTGTTGTAGTCGTATGAATTTATTTCCGTGATGATCATGTTGTCTTTATGGATGATAGCTACCCCTCCCCCTCGCTGGTCTATTCTGTCTTTATTTATGAGGGAGAAACCTGGGGGTACAAGCATGTCTAAGCATGGTGGGGATAGCTCATTGTGCCAGGTCTCAGTGAGGAATGCAATGTCATGCGAGAGGATGGCCTCTGCTGGTTCAGTTGCATGCAGAGAAGCGACCTGCAGTTGATGAGCAAGCAGTTGGTGAAAAGCTCTTTGTTGCTGCCGGTCTTTTCTTCGGGCACCCTAGGTAGGGTGGTAAGGACGGCGGTCTTGGGGGTTTTGTGCAGGGAAGGTCTTTTCGGAAACCCGTGATCACTTGGATTTTGGATTTGGAGGATTCAAAGGGGGGGATAGAATGGCTGCTTCATTGTCGGACATGGCTGCTTCTGTTCTAGTGGGTCTTGAGGTCAAGGGTTTTGTATCGGTATGTGAACGTCTCTGAGCCCTAGTGGGGAGGACTGCGATTCTTGAGACTTTTTGTGGCCAGGGTTCCGTGACCAGTCTTGGGGGTCTCTGAGGCTGAGTTTCATGGGTTACTGAGGGCCAGGAGGGGCTCTTGTGACTGTTGGTGTTGGCAGTGGGGGGAACCCAGGGAGGAGATTGGTAGGGTCTGCGTGCTTTATCTAGATTGGAGAAGATTTCGGGCAGGCCCCGGGAGATAGTCTATCTGGTTTTCTAGTGACGCGAGTCGCTGTGCCACTGAGTCATGGGAGGGGTTGTGGGCATCTTGGGGGGGTTCACCTTGTGTGGTGTAGGTCGGGTTGATGGAGTGTTGTCTCTTACTCATTGTGTAGGACAAGTTGCCCCTTATTGGAATCCTGGGAGGGGGGTGGATTGGGTCGAGAAATTAATATGAGTTTCTGAGATCTGTGCGGGGAACTAGTGAGGATAGGGGTCACTGTCAGCGGGGCTCGTTCCTGAGGTTGCGGTGGGTGGGTCCAATAGGGGAGTGAGGTTGTGTTTTCCTTAGGGAGCTGTGGAGCATGCTTGGTAAGGGGTGCTGTGTTGTGCGGGGACTCGGGGGAGGTGGACGGTGGGGGAGTGTGGTGGTGTGGATTGTCTTTCCTGTTGGAGCTGATTAGCTGTAGGCAGGAGTTGGGTTGAGGCGGGGCGAGGCAGGTGGGGGAGAGTGGATCGGAGTGAGGGGAAGAGGGAGTCGAAAAGCTTTGAGGTTCTCATTGTTTGCCTGAATGAGTATAGTGCCATTAGTGTAAATGGTCACAGATGTGATCCCTCTTCTAGACAAGCGTTTAGGGAGCAGGGATGTTAATTTGCAGCTGTGTGATGTGGTTTTGGCGTTGCAAAGTTGAGCTCTGAGTGGAGATCCAGTCTTCTGGTCTCTCTGTGTGGAAAATTAGTTCCATCTTAATCAGACCTTTGGAAGAGGAGTGGTAGATGTCTGTAAATAGGGTTTCTCTGTGTTGTCTGATTAGTTTCTGTTTGAAGTTTCGTCTCATTTTAGCAGAGAGGTGGGGGGAAGTTAATAGTGTATGAGTTCAGGCTGTGGGGTTTCAGATGTGTAGGTAGGGATTGGGTTGGGGGGGTTGGCGTGTCAAGAGCCATAGTGATGGGACTGTACGCAGGGGGGGATCAAGTCTCTGAAAGTCACAACAGAGCCCTGTAGGAAGATAGTTACCCCACACTAGCTGTTGGCAGGTCTTTTCCAGGTTGGTTTCGGAAAGATAATCCTTTCTTCACCTTTGCCGCAGGCAGAGAGATAGTAAATGATAGCTAGTCCTACTTCTCTGTGCACAGTCAACAGTCCACCCTTGAATTGATATAGTAACTGGTGGCTAGTCCTACACCTCTGTTCACAGTCCACAATCCCTCTGGTAGCTAGCTCTACTCCTCTGTTCACAGTCCACAATCCACCCTTAAATGGATCAGTGTTTCATAATAGAAAATAGTAAATAGTGGCTAGTCAGCATGTTTGTTAATGTTATTCACAGAAATAAATAGTGGCTGGCCTTACTCCTCTGTTTACAGTGAGTGATGGCCGGACGCTTGGTGCAGAGTTGGTGGGTTAGGGGCGAATGGCCGCCATCTTGGGGACAGGCCGGTTGTGTTTGTGAGGCTGTGTATTCTGAGCCTCCAGAACTTTATATGTGTGCCACTGGGCCGTCGCATCATAGACCGTGACAGCGGTCCCGAAATATGCAGCTGGAGATGCAGGTTGGGGGAGCTAAAGGGACTCGTACCTCGGTGGACGTCCGTTTCGTTTTCGTTCGGGGGACTCAGCAGTCAGTGTCAAGAGTCCCGAATTTGAAGTCAAATGTGCGAAATTCGGGTCACTGGGTTTGCTCTGCTGTAAGGATAACATTTCTCTGTCAGCTACATTACCTTTACATAATGAGTAATGTTCCCCCATGTAGTTTTGTGCCTGGGGAGAAGTTCTGAGTGTGGATCAATGGGCGGCCATCTTAGGGCCAGGCACCGAGGTTTGCTGTGGGATTATGTTGGGATTAAGGCATCCGAGGCTTTTGGGGCATACTAGTGGTGAGGTCTTTGAGCAAGACCCTTACACTGTCTTTTGGTGCCCTTACTTGTGGTTCGGTCTTCCCCCTTGCAATTTTGTGGTCGGGGAGAGATCTCAATGTCCTTCGCAGGCGTCATCTTGGGGCCAGGCATCAGGTCTTTGTGGCTATAGGAGGGACTGACCATTGTGAGCCGCATGTGTTGATCTTTGTGTAGTACGATTGGTCAAATATTTCCCAAATGAGGGGTTGGCACACAGTGTTTAGTTTTCATAAGACGCTTACTTAAGGGGGCCAGATGGTTGGAGGAGGGCCGCCAAGTTATACTGGCAGTAACTACCAGTACTCCACATCTGAACTATAGGACAGGGTTTTTTTGTTGGGACCAAGGGATGGGGTAGTAAAGAAAAGCAGATACTAGATAATCCTGTCAAGCAGATGTCCTTGTTTCTTTTGTGCTGGTCCGTGTTTAGCACTTTCTAGCTATCGCCGCCCGACCTCCGGGATGTGGGCTAAATGGCTGTGTGATGCTTAATTCGTGATATCTGTAGGATATTTGTAAATGGCGGGACAATTTGAACAAATGATTGTATGTTCCCTGAATCTGCAATAAAAACACAGTTTAAAATTTTTTTTTTTTTAAATCAGGTCTTTGTGGTGAGTTTGTCTGGAGTTAGGTTGTCCAAGGCGTTGACAGCATAAAGTTGTTCGCCAAATAATATTAGTAGTGCTGTCCAGTGTTTTATTTCTCTAGATTGTGGATCAGTCTTCCTGCTTGTAAATATGCAGTCAGGGTCAGTTTTCAAAATCGCGGGTGGCCATCTTGGGGCCAGGCATCCGGGATTTGCAGTGAGTTGAGGCAAATATTAGTTTCTCCGTGGTGTTGGGGGCAAGTTTCTGCGGTGGTCCATTGAAAAAGGTCCTATCCGTGAGCTCCTGTGCCCCTACTTGAGGTTCCGTTTTTATCTGTGTGATTATACACTGACGTGAGGAAGTAGATGTCCGTCGTGGGCGGCCATCTTTGGTACAGGCAAAATTGTTTGGCTGAAACTGCGAGGTTTTCTCTGTGTTTGCATCCACGAGTTGCCGAGCGAGACCAGCGCTAAACTCCTGCGGGTCTTAACGGAGGGTTTTCCAGGAGTCGTCCGGTATGGAGTTCGCTGACACGATCACCTCCAGGCGTCAGTTACAATCCTGAAGGTGTCGGGATGCGGATCCTCTGCTCTGGAGGCAAACGGGATGTGACTCTGGCTCAAACCCCTCCGCTAGTGCTCCGGTGACTCGCTGGTTCTTGTTGTTGTCTGGAATCTGGTTACCTCACTGCCAGTCTGTCTGGAAAATACATAAGGAGTGTTTTACCTTTTATAAAAAGAATAGGTTGACTAACAACCCACTCCCCGGTCTCTACATGTGACACACATTCTGTATCTGAAGGGTGAGACATAGGAGCTGCAGCAGAGCAGGAGAAAGATGAAGAAATAGCACATCAACTTTGAGGTTTGGGATACAGAGCAGACAGAATCATTAAATGGCTCACTAACTTATTGGGTTATTGTCTTGTTGGAAAGGAACAATGGGAGAGTAGAGCACTGTTGCTACCACTAGGGTGGTATCATTATGCTGCTTTCTGCACTACACCACTGCAGAAGGGGTCTGGGTGCTTCTTTTGGCATCTTGAGCGCATACATAAACTCGAAAATATCTCTGGGTTAATGCATTTGTGTCAGTGGAGCCCGTAAATACAAGGAAGCAATTACGCCTCTTGTTTCCAAGCTGTTCTGTCAGCAAAATATGCTTTAACTTGGAGATATTTCCTGTTATGTAATTGTATGTGCTTAAGGCACCAAAAAGATACTGAGCCTGCCCATAGCATTCAATGTGTCCGTAATCAAGGAAGACAAGCTATCAAGGTATTCTTTCAGTTTGTCAAAGCTTTACAGAAGATGATGACCTGCAAGTAGCCGGTTCTCAAAAAGGCCATCATTTTCTTTTTAAATCCCCTGGAGATAATAATTATTTTTTCTTCCTTTATCAATACCGAAAAGTTACACATTCTCAAGATAAGGATTTTCTGACCAATATCAATCACAATGTTTGCCTTGGAGTCTTTAAAAGTTTGTTCTTTTTAGAAAACGTGCTAGCTTTCGTAAGGTTCTTTCCATCATTCATTCCACTTCTCAGAGCATTCTGGCAGCAGCCTGTCCCATCCTGGTGCATTCCTTCTTTTTAGATCCTCTGATGTTTGTTTTTCATTTTATCATCAACTGGGGTCTTGCTTTTTAGGTCTCACCTACCAAACAACCTTTAAGCTGTCTTTAGGCGAAAGCCTCTTGTATACCATCCCATCAACTGGCTTAGAGCCCGCCCACTGCTTACCATTGGTTTGTTCTCATTTGCTTGCTTGTTATACGACGGATTTCTTTCCTTCTTCTTGTATTGGTCTTTTCACTTGGAGCATAGTTTCCTTAACCATCCCTTGGATTGGCTGACTTGTAATCCTTCTGCAACCCACATTTAAGAAACTGTTTTTCATTTTCATTCAGCATTTCATGACTGTACATGTTTTCTTGCTCTCTCCCTTGTGTGATGCTTCCCTCCTCAGATACCCTCCAGACCCTCATCTGTATTCCCCACCTCACTCCCAGCTTGTCTGTAGAAGTATAGCAAAAGGTATATTTTTTCCAGGGTATGACCAAAGAGCAGACTTTAACTGTTGTTTTTGTTTTATTTCCCACATTCGTATATATGGTACAAAACGGACGCCTTGGTACACAAAGGCTTTTAAGGCGCATGTGGAGGAGACGGCTGCTGCACTCATTTGGCATTTGAAGCAGAAGTTCTAATTAGCATGACTAAAAAGGAGCTGTCCTTTGGGTCTGTGTGCTTCAAGTTTATCAAATATGATAATAATATAGGGCTAGAACTACAACTTACCTCTTAGTGTCTTTCTACATTAGGAAAATATTTTATATATATGTATATGTATATATGTATATATGTATATGTATATATGTGTATATATGTGTATATGTATATATGTATATATATATATATATATATATATATATATATATATATATATATATATATATATATATATATATATATATATATATATAATTATCAATAAAGTATTCATCCACACAGGTGAGACAGTTTTGAGTTTTTAATTGTGTTAGTTACAAGTTGGGTGTCATCAGTTAAATGAGTGTTAGATTCAGCAATGAGCATTTATTTAACTGCGCTGCACAGGGACAGTGATCGAAGGTTATTTAAATGCCCCCTTTCTGGGGCAAAAGCACAGCTGCAGAACTACACTGTTCTAAGCTGAAAAATAATTGGGAGGGGTCTGCTATTTTTATTTGATGTAGATTTTGTTGCAGCTGATGATCATCACAGCTGCTAAATGTGCTTTTTGTTTGATGATGGACCGAGTTGGGCTTCTTAATTAGTAGGACCATATGATCACCTCAGGAGCTAGACATTATGGAGAAAGGACCATTGTTCATTGATGCCAAACCTTATGTGATATACAAAGTTCATGCAGCACATGAAAAATAAAACTATGCAAATGAGTTTCTTCTTCATGTTCTGATGTCCTGATTGAGGTTTTGTGAGAAGGTTGAAAAGTTGAAGGGCAAATCCAAATGTATAGGAGATTGAAAATAAAAGATAATGTAGACGGTGAAGTGGGCCAAACCATTTACTGTCAATGCCAGTACCAGTGCAACTACTAATCATTAGACTCCTAAAAATGTGACACTGTGGACAATTACAAACCTAATAATGCTGTGAGAATGGCTGGATGAACGGGTATCAGTATTTATTTTAATGTAGAGTGTGCTCTCCTCAAAAATAGACAATGTCACCATGTGGTGGATTGTCATAAGTAGATGCCATTGTTGAGAATGAAGTGCCTGTCATGCACCGGCAAACACCAGTACAAATTAAGCACTGGTTTACAGCCACCGTTGCGATCTAAGAAAACCAGCCCTCAAGGAAATGACTGGTAAATTAAATGTCCGGTCCCGCCCTGTTCTTTGGTGCCAGCCTAGAGGCTTTAAAGGTTTGGTGTACTGTTACTAGTCATTTAGGGGAAAGGAACATGAATGATTGGAGAAGGACTGGTGCTAACCACAGCACTTTCATTCGGAAAGAGAAGACCGTAATACTGCTTGGGTCATGGGGAGATTACAAAGAAGACAGACAATTATCAGGGATGGGAATGAAGCAGCAGATTGAGTGAGTTATCGATAACATAGTGACATTTTCTATTGCCTGAGAAATTCTGTTGACTGTTGAGAGTGGGAGAACTATTCGCCGTGAATCCCTCTTGGCGAGGCTTGGGAAAAGAGAGAGTGCTGACCATGGTTATGTTTTTTAATTGGCATTTTAAATTGAAAGCAGACAAACGAGTGGGGCAGTAGCTGGAGGTGTAGGGGCTCTAAGAGGGGCAGGACAAGAGCTGAAGATGTTATCTGGAACACGGGGCTCCTATAGAAACCAGGAGACAAATGTAGATACAGCCTTGGTGGAAGGTATGGGATGAGTTATGGCACCCTGTGAAAGAAGACAAACATGGTAACAAGAGGACTACTTGGATTTTGATAATGCTGCATATTTAGAACTTTGAAGTTGATATTTAAGAGTGTTGGCAGACTTTTTAGGAAAGCTTTTGATTGTTGTTGAAGAGAGGCTGGAATGAAGGAGAAAAGCAATTCAGCTTTGTAAAGTAAATTAACAAAGTGTAGACACTGTCAAAAGTAATGATGAATATGATATTGGGGTATAAACAAATATAACCAAATGAAAAGCAAAAGTATGTATGGCGACATAAGGAGAACTGATACGCTCTGCTTGACGCACAATCCCTGCTTGACGCTTAGGTCATGAAGGATCAGATTTATTTCTTTGAGAAGTAAAATGTACGTATATGCATGTAACTGTCGGGGGCGTGGCTAGCAGGCCAAGATGGCGGACGGAGTCTGCTAGAGCTCCGGTGCCGCCGGGGGTCGAAAATCCTGAAAGCCCGCTTAGGGGGGCGCAACACGACACTAAACTGTCTTATTGAACACTCTTCATTGGCTACCTATCTCCAAGCGAGTCCTTTTTAAATGCCTGACTGTGGCCTTTAAGGCCTTACATGGTATTGGCCCCAAATATATTGGGAACCGTATCTCTCGGTATGTGCCAAGCAGGAATCTCAGGTCATCTGGTCTGTCTTTGCTTACTGTTCCTGTAATTCGTCGTGCACGATTGGGAGGTCGATCTTTCCGCTATCTGACGCCCAAGGCATGGAACGAATTACCATTGTCCCTGAGATCGGCTCCTTGTCTTCTGACTTTTAGAAAGGATTTGAAGACATGGCTTTTTAGGAAATAGTCTCCTTTTCTGTTTTTTTTGCTGTTGTGTGGTTGCTTTCTATGCTGTCTTTCTTTGCCAAAGCGCCGGGATGCTCCTCTGGAGTCGCCGTGCGCTATAAAAGAAATAAAGTAACATAACATAACATAACCTGCGGTCCCTGGCTCTGTACCACCTTCAGCAGACTCGACGAAAGTTTGAAGGTCCTGAGGGCTATGGATGCGGAGTGAGCGGCCGGGAGCGACCTGAGGCCTGAACCCACGCTGTGAGCCCGGACATCGCGTAGCGGCCGTGCTCGGACCGCTGGGTGCTGCGTGGCGAGAAATCCCGGAGTTGCCCCGGAAGAAAATTTCGGCGCCGCCTCACCGACGGAGGGCTTGGACCGGGCTGTGTGCTGACGCCCTGGGAAGTGGCCCGTCCTGTTGTGGTGAGCCCCGTTCGGAAGAGACCCGAATACTGCGCCACAGCCGCGACTTTGCCCGGGGACCTGCTGCGACGCTGAGGGGCGGTGAGTGCAGGGGGCTGGGACGGACGAGCGGACCTGCCTTCCTTCTGTGAGGATCCTAAAGCGCTCGAGAGGGCGCAAGTGAGGCCGGACCGGCCGTGGGGCCCGAGAGTGGAGGAAGCCCCGCGGCTAGACCCGGAATCTGCCTACCCGGTGCTGCGCTGAACGGCGAGGGGCAACTACACGCACGCCTTGGGCGTGCGGTCAGAGGCACGGACGCCCCCCCCCACACGAAGATCTGAGCAACCCCGAATCTGGGGACCACCTGCTTGCCGGTGGCGAGACTAATCTTGGACCTGAGTCGGACACCTGGGTGCTGGCAGCGTGGTGGCTGCCCTGACCCGCACTCCCGATCACTGCTGTAGTCCGAAGGCACAAATCATGGTCCGGAAAGGGGCGAAAGCCACGGATGGCAAGGACGGACTGCCACCGGGACACGTTCTGGACACGGGTCCGGGGGGCTCCACGCCGATGCTGCTAAATCCTGCCCTATCTGGTGACCAATCAATGGATAAGCTGGACTTGATTCTCAAAGAAATCAGAGACTCCAGGGCCGCGATGGAGACACAGGTGGGCACCCTTACCACTAACCTTTCGCTGTTGAAAGCCGACCACGACAAGTTGGTGGACAAGGTTAAAGATCATGGGTCAACGCTAACGGACCTCGCCCCGACGGTGGCAGACCACACCGTTTCCATCCAACGCATGCAACACGAAGTGAAATCCCTCATGGAGCGAGTGGAAGATGCCGAAGGCCGCAACCGGCGCAATAATATCCGCGTCATTGGACTTCCGGAACGAAGTGAGGGGGCACACGCGACAGACTTCATGGAGCAGTGGTTCCGAGATAACGTGGCTACGGAAGGCCTGTCACCGTTCTTCTGTGTGGAGAGGGCCCACAGGATCCCCACTGGACAACCGAAACCGGGACTGGCGCCAAGACCATTGATTGTGAAAATTCTTAATTACCGGGACAGGGACGTGCTACTCCAAAAGGCGCGAATGAAGTCCCTCATTGAATACGAGAACAAACGCATTTTTACTATATCCGGACTATACCAACTTGGTGCAGAAACAACAATCCTCCTATTACGAGATAAAACAGCGGCTCCAGAAAGCCAAGCTCTGGTACGCCCTGCTGTTTCTGGCCCGCCTTAAAGTGATCCACGGCAACAAAACTCACTTCTTTGAGAGCCCTACGGATGCGGAGGAATGGTTGGAGGTGATGGACATTGAGGAAAACCCAGGACCGACCCCGAGATCGTCGGCCGGTGGCTCCAGAGATGAATCGGACCGCATGGAGGATGGACCCGGCAGGCGGGCCACTGAGCCAAGGCGACGTGGACCTACTCCCTTCCAGCAGAAAAAAGGCCAGGACGACGCGGTCGCGATGGTGGGCTCCTTCAGAGAAGAACGGGAAACAATCAACACGGACACTGAGGACAGCACATTGCACTCGGACTCGGAGCACAGTGTGGTGCTGTTCACGACTGTAACACCTAGGGCAGCGGATGAACTTCTCGACAACGACCAGGAGTAACTGCTGGAATGGAAGAGATCAGAGACCCTGCGACCTACTGATATCCTTTCTGTTGTACACTGCTTGAGTAATTGCGCTGGCGAAGGGGAAGGGGTTATGCTCCTGGAGTAAATGACTCTGCGTACATCCGTACATGCTGCTGTCTGGGCCAAATCTGTTGTGGGTGTCGCATACTGACTATGATTGAGGGGCCTACCCTACACTCCTGTGAAGCCAGCGATGTACATTGTTATGTGAACGAGGAACGATATTCCTTTTTTCTCTCCCCCCGCCGCCCCCCCCCCCCCCCCCCCCCCCATATAGGCTACCTGTACCTGTAGATTGTAGTATGGCTTCCCGGCGGTGCCGTTGAGCCGGCAGCACAGACGAGTATGACTTTCCGGACATGGCACATGCTTAGTGAACCCCCCAAAAGCGTATGCACTGTTAACTGTTTAGTGATGTTTTGCACTTTTTTGTTCGGCACAGCAAAGTTCCACGGCTTCGCCTATAGAGTTTGTGTTTGGGTAAGGGTGGGTGACGTCTCCTGGCTAGCACTGACTGCACGCTCATTGCAACATGAGACACTATTCATTGTGACGCTTGTACTGGACCATGGCTGATACCAAAGGAAAGTATAGGCTGGTTACCTGGAATGTACGAGGGTTGGGGGCGATACAAAAACGACATAGGATACACGCATTTTTACTTCGCCAACAGGCACACATAGTATTCCTGCAGGAATCCCATCTAACACTGTCTGAAGTGCACACATTACGGAAAAAGTGGAGAGGAACTATTTTCTCCACAACGTACTCTGCCTTCTCCAGGGGGGCCACCATATGGGTGCGACATGGCACCCCCTTTGTGGAACTAGAGAGGAAGATGGACGCCCACGGACGGTATATCCTAGTGAGAGGCACATTAGACAGTGTGATGTTGGTCCTGGGATGCATCTACGCCCCGAACTTTGATCAGGATGGGTTCCTTGCAACTGTAGGACGGGCTTTAGCTCCTGGGTACTCCCTGGGTGCTGGGAGGGGACTGGAACATGGTTTTAGATGTTAACCTGGACAGGTCGCACCCCCCCTCCAGTTGTCCGGGGTACTCAAGTTAGCCGACTCCTTTGAAACATGGCTTCAGGGATGGGGGATGGCAGATGTGTGGCGTACATTACATCCAACACACAAAGAATACTCGTACTACTCCCCGATGCACGGCCTACACACCCGCCTAGACAGGTTCTTGTGTACTAACTCCTTGCTGCCCAAGTGTACGTCCTCGGCCTACCCTGCCAAAACTTTTTCAGATCATAGACCACTAACTCTCGACCTACACTGGGGGAGGGTACCTTCCCCTGTGCCCACCTGGAGGCTCAATCCCCTGCTGCTAGAAGATGCCCCATTTCGCATGCATTTATCTGACACTCTGACTAATTACTTCCGAGAGAATTGGGACTCCGCGTCTTCGAACCTAGTGGTGTGGGAAGCAATGAAGGCTGTGATAAGAGGCGATGCGATTAGTCAACTGGTGGGTGCCCGACAGGAAATCCACAGGAAACTGTGTGGCGTTGAGGACCGCCTGAAAGACCTGGAGACAGCGGCGGGAATAGACCCTGGGCGTAGAGGGGACCTACAACTCTGCAACATAGAGCATGCAGAACTTCTAGAGACCCTGAGAATTATGGACTATAGGGACCATTTGCGACGCCAACAGGCAGAAGCGGATAGATCTGGAGCCTTACTGGCACGTCTGATCCGTGATACTCCTGAAACCCCTGTGATTACGTGTATCAGGGATGAAGCAGGTAGAGAGGTGAACACGCAGTCGGAAATTAATGCTACATTTAAAGTTCACTTGGAGAAGCTATATGCCCCTCCCCCCGAGGCCGTTGATGATAGCATGACGGAATTCTTACGAGAGCTGCCGTTCCCAGCCCTGCCCCGGGAGGCACGGACTGACTTAGCCGGACCCATAACTCGACATGAAATAAAATTAGCAATCCACTCACTTACCCGGGGCAAAACCCCCGGAATGGACGGATTACCGGCGGAATTTTATCAGACTTACTCTGACACGCTGGTACCCGTTTTAGAGAAAATGTACAAGACTGCCTATGAGACCGGTCATCTACCTGCCACGACCATGCAGGCTCTGGTAATATCCATTCCAAAGCCCGGCAGGGATGCCCTTGATGTCAGTAATTACAGGCCCCTCTCCATGCTCTCTACGGAGTATAAAATACTTAGCAAAGCTATAGCGTTGCGCATACAGGCCCATCTCCCGGCCTTGATCCACCCAGACCAATGTGGCTTCCTACCGGGGAGGGGCACCTCCCAGAATACGAGACGCCTCCACGCCCTCATGTCAGCCGCACCGTTGGACCTGCCCCAGGCTGGCTGTATCGCCTTAGACCTCCGACAGGCATTCGATTCCCTAACATGGACCTTTATGTTCGAGGTCCTGAGGCGCTTCGGCTTCCCTGACACTCTGATACAGTGGATTCGTTTACTATATGAGAACCCAACGGCTAGGGCACGCACAGGCAGGTATACCTCGGACAGCTATGACATCTACAGGGGTACCCGCCAGGGTTTCCCGCTGTCACCGCTGCTGTTCGTACTAACACTTGAACCTCTGGCTATCGCACTACGGACTCGGGCAGCTGCGGTGGGGATTCCGGTTGGAGGCGTGCATAATCTGCTCTCTATATACGCAGACGACATCTTACTATACCTCCAAGACCTGAATGGAGACCACTCACACTTGGCGATCATTTTTGATCGTTTTGAAACCATTTCTGGCCTGGCCATAAACCCAGCAAAATCCCTGGGCTTTTATTTCCGGGATGGACAGCGACCCCCTCATGTACAATTTGGTGACTATGAAATACATGTGGCACCGACCACATTTAAATACCTAGGCATTAATGTGTATAGAAGTCAGGAGGACCAGATCGAGGGTAACATACGGAGAGCGATCACTGGTCTTCGAGGTAGAGGTAGGGACGTCCAGAACTTCACACTATCTGTCATGGGTAGAGTGGCAATCTCAAAAATGGTCCTACTCCCCCGGATACTATACTACTTTGTGAACCTGCCGGTTCTTCTCCCACAAAACATATTTGCCTCGCTGAACACGCTATTGGTCGCCCTCATATGGGGTCCGGGGAGACGACGAATAAGCCTAAAGAAGCTACAGTTGTCCACCAGACGGGGGGGCCTAGGCGTGCCAGACCTACGAAGTTATTATTATGCAAGCCAACTGCAATGGCTGACACGTTGGATGGCGGGTAGAGACCTACATGAGATCGCCTTCACACAAGACCGACTAGCGAGCGGGGAATTACACTCCCTATTGCTGCCCACGTCTGCGATCCCCCGAGCCTGCCACCCCCTACTACACACTGCTTTGCGGTGCTGGCGAAAGGCGCTGATGTATACAGCGGGGACCATCCCTTATGCGGACAACATTCCCCTGTTAGGACTCCCAACGCCGCAGGGAACTCTGACAAGACGCAGGTTGCAGCCCTGGACGGAGGCAGGAGTAGATCGGGTGGGTGACTTGTTTGGGGATGACACATTGATGGATCATGCTTCCTTTACGCAGGCCACAGGAGCCCCACCGCGACTGTACCTCCTCCACGCCTCGGTGACCCACTACATACGACGTACATGGGCTCCACAGCGCATCAAACCAGACCAACATGAATTGGTACATCTCACCCACTACATGGGTACGGGAGGACACCTAGTACGATGGCTCTGTGTGGGCATTAGAGAACACGCTGCTCCGCCCCTTACCACACTCAGGGATGCTTGGGCCACGGACACGGGAGAGGCTATATCAGATGGGGAATGGAAGGTTATCCTAGAACACCACAGGAGAGTATCTAGGAACGTCAAATTCAAATTCATACAGGCTATGATATTACATAGGGCGTACGTCACCCCCCGGAGACTCCACAGAATGTTCCCGGCTTCCCCACATATCTGTCCCCGATGTGAAGCGGATGAGGCCGATATCCTTCATATGCTGTGGGCCTGCCCACGGATACGCCACTACTGGGGGATGGTCCGACACACACTTCACACCATCACAGACCTACAACTCCCTGAGGGGGCACTGCCCTACCTGATAGGACATAGGAAACGGCCCAAGACCTGTAAGGCCCAACTGAAGCTATTGGACCTGGCACTCTTGTTGGCACTCAGAGTTATAACTATGAGATGGAAATCGGCCAGACCCCCGAGTGTAGAGGTATGGCGCTCTGATCTGCTAAAGTGGGGACGGGCGGAAAGTGGGATACTGCGTAGGGAGGAGGAGAAAGGACTCCGTAAATATCCCATATCACAAGACTGGGAGCGTATGCTGATTGAGTTGGAGGGTGTAGACCTGGAAATGTCACAAGGGAATGACGCATGACCGTACACACAGGACCCGGGGTGGTGGACTACGGGGATGAAGACGAGAATGCTGAGCTGACGGGTTCGACCAGCTGGATGAGACTGCTTATGGGTGGGATAAGGCCATGGTACCAAGACCTACAGAGTGTACATGTTGACAGAGCTAGGAGACGGGAGGGATGGGAGGGAGTTGGGCGGGAGGGTGTTAACTTACCAGGCAATATTGTACGGTGCTCGCAAAAGACTACTGACATGTTAGACTGTTCCACCTGAGATGCTAAGGTGGGAGGAAAGCACATACTTGTTAATTTGTCGACAGTTATGATTAAGAAAACGTGAAAAGGCTGATAGATGTTATGCTCGTATGTAAAATGTGATTTTGATACAGCCATGAATAAAGAGTTAAAAAATAAAATGCATGTAACTGTCCTTAGCCACCCTTTTCTAGCAAGAACATTGAATGAGGATTCTAGTAATGAAAGATGAGACAACTTGCTGGCAAGATACCACATTTCCTTTTTAATGAGTATCAGTAAGAAAAGAAAATAACAGAAAATCACACTTAATTACTATAAGCAGGAGCTTACCAAGAATTACAGATATTGAGACAATAATGCTCTACTCTTCTACAATAACTGGAAATAACAAAAGGAACCTCTTTAACGAAGCAATGACTAATTTCCCTCCATTGTGTAATCCTCTGTGGCATAGCCTTCCATCCTCGAAGACTTGGTCTTGAATCTAGCCCTCCTTCTCATTTCTATATTTTCACACCAATCTTTCACCAACCAGTCTCTCAGTATCACCCTTTTACATTTAATTTGGACCAGGAACCGCTTTGGGTTTATTCCATACTTTACCATCTTCCACCTTAAAAGGTATGTTTTTTTTTCTTTTGTCCTCATCAATCACCAGAAGCTGGCATTTCTTCTATCGGTGGTAACTCAGCCAGCAGAGCCTTCTCTCCCGACCAGGGATGGCAAGGCCTCACCAACACATACCTTTGGGCTTAATGACCCTTGTAAGTTGGTCCTCTGGCGTCATCGAGTCTCTCGTGTAACTGCTATAGGACCCCCCCCCCCACTCATGAGTATTTCCATTCAGTCGCTGGATGAACAACGAAAAATCACATATTTTTAAATGGACTCCTACCTCCTACAAAGGGGCAAAACTAAGTCCGTTAAAGAAGCAGCCAGAATTGTTGAGAACTTAGAGCAGTGAAAGCCCATCAGAGCCAGGAGGCAACAGCATCCAAGACGAGCACGTTTTGCTGTGCTCCCGGGAATGTAGACTGCGCTGAGCCTTGCATCAGCCGCTGCCTCTGTAGCATCAGGTGAGTGGGGCATGTGTGCAGAAGGCTGCCCAGTGCTGCATCTCTGCTGATTCCACTCCTTGGTGAAGCTCTGCTCCATCAACGCTGAAGTCGCCATGTTCAGACCTCACTATATGCTAGGACCCAATAAAAAGAAACTGTCTGGCTAGTGAATCCTATTGCATTGGAGAATCCCTTATTCAACACATTGATGCGGTTCCTATCTGAAATGAAGAGATGAGTCTATAAATCAGTGGGATTTGTTGGCTGGCCCGTTTGAACAATTGCTGACAATGTCTCCATGTTCACCTGCCTCCACATCAGTACTTTGTTTCACTGATTGCCTTCCGCTGTAGAGGTTGGTTCGTGTACAATGCAGCTCTGCCCTACCATTTTTCCTCCACAACGTACATAAGCAAGCAAAAACAGTACTCTGGCATAGATATGCTCCATACACGGAATAACAGCATTGTTGTCATGAGATTTTGAAAAGGGGCTGCTCAACCCTGAAATCCGCTTCCTATAATCTTTCTTTTTGCCTTTTTTAGGTCATTCAGCTAAAGCTAACCCAGCCAGACCTTAAAGGTCTTCACTACCAGCAGAGCTTTTTACAAGGTTTTGTGTGCTTCCGCTAACAAGTCACTGGAGGTCTGCCTGTGGTTTCATTTAGATAATAACAGTGCGACAAGTGCACTCACTTGATCGTGGACTCAAAACGCAAATTTAAAATTGCACTTGGTGCACATCACTTAATGAAGCCTTGCTGTTCTATTTGAGGACGTGTTCTCAAAATGGCTGTAATAAAGCACTAGGCAATTGCTTCTCAATTCCTGTGGTGGCTAAAAATGCATTAAGACACATTTTCAAAAGTATTTGTTTGTATGTAATTTTAAACTCTTAGCTCTGGTTCGTACACATTTTAGCTTAATTGGATGTCATTAAGGGCTCTGTTTTACAGACTATTGCAGCAAGGAGCTGCTACAGAAGTGAAAAGTGTACTAAAAGCAGTCATTAGTCGAGTACAATGTGAGCAGGTGCTGCATAGACAATAAAAACATGTTTTTTATTCCATATTCAACGGCAACTGTAAAACTTGAATTACTTGTTCAACATATTTACTTCTGACAGTGCGGGAGAGCAGGTGCTCTTGCTCAAGTGGTTTTTGGAAGGTATTCTAGAGCAATTGTTTAAAGGAACCGAGAAAAAAATAGAACCGACTCGTATCAATGGTTTACACGTGTATAGCTTGGGTGCCAACTCTTACTGAGATTTGGCTCTGAAAGTAGAGGTTCAGCTGAGCGGATACTGGTGAACCAGTATCAGGGCCTCAATTTAAAAGTAGGAGGACTCACTGAAAATAGACACCTGGGCTGGACTGCTCTGTCTCTGATTGCCTAGGAGTTCCGAACTGATGAGCTGCCATCGAACATATCCCTGAGCAGGTAATAAACGATGAGAATCTCGAAACCATCAACACATCATAAAACCAGTGGGGAAACGAGCGTCTGTGGGCTAAACTCATTGTTACATGATACAAGGGCCTTACCGACTAGCAGTTCTGTAGATTAAGAAGAACCATTAACCCTTGCCATGTTGACATTCCCACATGCCTCCCTCACTAGTAACATTGAGCAGACTAGAATATCGTGTTCCAAAGCGCCATATTAGAAGGACATTATTCTACTATTGAAGTCTCTCCATAGCTACCGTTCCCTGTACCGTGCATGAGCAAACGCCCCTTAGACCCTTGTTAAGGCCATCTTTGGTCATGAACCCAAGATCAGCTCAGTACCACCAAGTATAAGTGCGGCCCTTCAATAGTTACTTCTTCCTCCCTTCTTGGACTCCTGATGCTAGATGTAAGGGTTGAGATCATTTTAAGGACCTTCAGTATAGACCTTAAGAAAACCTTTATCTAGTGTGACGTGTCCCCTTCTCCGCTACCCTGGGATTCATGCCTCTTGCAGAGCATACATTATGTAACCAAGGAGTTGTACAAAGTTCCCCTCGGAAGCATCTTATAAAAAGGGGGAGGGGGGGGGGAAGATGCTTCCAAGGGGAACTTTGTACAACTCCTTGGTTACATGTTGTTAGGACAGGTACACTGGACCCCTTTAAATATCGTCCCCATTCTGTCCCCCTTTGTTGTATACAGAGCATACATTATGAAATGAAAATTGAATACCAGTATTTGTAAAGCGCACAGCTACCTCCAAAGTGGTGTCCTGCCACTAGGGGCCCTCGGGATGATTAAGCGAGCTATTACCCAGAGTCACATGGTGCTGGGCTAACCTGCCGCCGGTGCCAGGGAGCGAACCGTGAACCCCGGAGTCAGGCACCCTGGCCGCTGCGCCACACCTCTTCCACAACTATTATCAACACTACCTGGGCTCTAATGTGTTATGGTAACAGAAGCATGTGTCTTATAATGTGTAACAAACTCCACATTCTCTGCCAAACACCAACTTTATTACCGTAAATCACAACTTTACTCGGCCTCAGGGGAACATTTCTGCTCTAATTGCTCAGCAAATAAATATAAAATAAATATTGACTAAGCTGATGTTTTTTTTTTTCTAGTCTGTTACCACACTATCATGATCTCTTAGAGCAAGCGGTAGAATGTGTCTCATTTCCTTCAAGAAAAAGAGTTCCTTTTGGCAAAACCTTGTATCTACAGATAGTTAATAAACTGGAACTCAAGTAAGGACATTTCTCTCCATCTCCTCTATTTTCTCCCATTGTGAAACGGCCAATGTAGCCAGAAAAAGCCCATCTTTCACCACAACTGGTATATCTGAACTCCTCCAAAGCCTTAAATTAACAGTATTGCATAGGAAGCTATTCTACACTACTCAGTAGTTCTCCAGTGCACACCGATGGGCTTTAAATCACACCTTCTCAAACTGACAAGGGTAGCCAAATGTACAGAAGAACCCTTTCTTTAAATATGGCTTCTATGGTCCTGAGTTACACAATTTGACAAGCAGACATTAGGTCCAAGGAAAGCTACAGAAAAGTCTTTTAAGCATTTTTGAGGACCAGCATCTGCGCAACCCTTGGATTGAGACTCGTGATCAATTAAATTACTGCAGTTAGGAAGTTTCTCTCTCTGGCTAGTGTAAGTAGTGTGTTCCCCTATAAAAATGCACTTCAAAGGATCTATATGTTTACATTTCCTGAAACGCAGTCCTAGCTTATAATAACTCTCTATAGCAAATATACTTTTTTTTAACCAGACCAATTCATAAGGAGGAATTTATTAAAAAAACTTGAATCCAAAGTCCACCTTGGTCTTGCATCGTCATCAGAATGTTATCTGCACTCGGGTTATGCTTATTTCGTAATGACCAATATGTGTTTACAGTTGTTATGTATAGTTAAAGACATATTCATATATGTATTTAATCACAGAAAGATTGTTAAACAATTGCAAATTAAACTTCTGGCTTCACTTTTTGTATTCAGAAAGAGTCTCTCCTTCAGATGCCCTACCCTTCTAATGTTGATGTTGCAACAGATTATAACCTTGGCTTCCATGATTTTTACTGCCCCTGGTTATTGGGAGTGGGCAGGGTGATAGACCTGTAGGCTCAGAGAAACCATTGCTGATTGGAGCCAAAGACAACCTCTTGACAAGTGCTGGGTTCGAGAAATACTTGCATCAACTTGTTTGTGAATATTGTTGCAGAGTGACAAAGGATTATCATGCACAATTTTTGCATTTACTCTTCTCGTTACTAACTGTTTTAATGTTGCATTTGTTTCCATCCCCATTGTGGGCTAAATTCCCCTTCTCTGTCACTCTCAATTCTTAAGTTAAATGTAATTATTTTTACTTGATAGGCCCTGGTCATCCACCTGAACCAAAGGGTAAGGGGTCATTCATAATAACTTTATGCAAAATGTAATGATATTAATAGTTACTAGAGATGTGTTACATTTACATTTTTTATTATATTAAGTTTCACATTGGTATATTCTTGTTCCTATATCCCCTCCTATATTTGTATGTTGGTATCTCCCTTCTGTCTCAGGGAGGCTGCCTTAGAATGTTAACTATGAGGCAATTTCTGTACTCGTGGTGGAGAGAGGAGACCGTAATAAAGAGTTTTAACTTACCTTGCTTGAAGATTCTACTTTTCATCACTGGCAATGATCTGTGGAAGGGGACAGAGGACGCCGGCTCCTCCCCTTTTGGCATGCTACTCCACTAGCATTTCTTCATGGTTCTTCACCTTCAAATTCTTAATTGTGGACTAAGGTACTGTCTTGGTTATCCTCCTTTGGTTCCTGTGTGGCTTTCTTTGCACCACATTGGCCTCATCATCTTTCAGAAGCGTGTCCTGTTCCTCCATTTCTGTCAGCCTTCCGGCGCCTGAGCCGTGTTTCTGACACCTCTACCTCCCTGCTCCTTCGCTCCTGTCAGCCTCTGTCTCAACTTTCCGAAAGACCACTTTCTTGGCGGATTTAAGTTCTGTTTCCATCTTTGGACGTTATTGAGGAGTGGCTTTGAGGGAATTGCTATTGTGGGCAGTTTCCATCCTTCTCTGAGGCTAAGCCCCCTCTTGTGAAACACATTGCCGCTCCATTCTCAACGCTAGGAGGGCGGTTCCGTTGATTTCCTGAGGCAGAGGCTTCCTCGGTGGAAGTCCTCCCCCCACTCCTGGGTGTGTCTTTTGTCTCGCTCAACTCTGTGGAGGATGGTTCTAACAATTTCTTGAGGCAGAGTTTTCCTCGGTTCAGAACCTTTGCTGCTCACCGGGGTGTGTTTTTGCCTTGCCACTCCCTCTCGCACTCGTACTGCTGTGGGTGGCAACTCTCACCCTTCTGACACTTCTGTGACCGGCTTTTTTGTCTTCCATGGGGCCACTCTCCAAAAGCTTCGCTGTGCAGGGTTCCCCCTGGATTTGCTGTTGCGTGGAGGCACTCTGTTGTTCTCCTCATGCTCTTTTTGGCATGCCATTTTGGTGACAGGCACACCACAAATTTTCTACAACAATTTTTCCATCATTCAAGTGCGCTGTTCACGGTGACAGGCACACCTTGGGGCACTTGTTATTTCTCGCATTTCATTGCATGTCATGTCACAGTGACACGCACACCTTGGAGCATCATTCTGGTTGTTTTTCAACGTGTCAAACTACAGTGGCATGCAAAACTTTGGGCTTATATTAATCTAATTTCTCCTGCATTGCGTGGCACACCTTGGAGCATTATTCTGGTCCAGTCTTTCAGCGTGTCAGAATACGGTGACACGCACACCTTTGGGCTTCTATTTTCTCATTTCTCCTGCATTGCGTGCCTTGCCTCGGTGACGCGCACACCCTGGAGCATTCCAATATTCCTTTTCTGTACCACAATGTCATGTCACAGTGACACGCACACCTTAGAGCATTATTCGTATCCTGCTTTTCATCGTGTCAGACAACAGTGACACGCCCACCTTTCAACGTTTTGATCTATTGTCAGTTACCCCGCATTGCATGCCTTATCACAGTGACACTCACAGCTCATCATCTCCTGTATTTTCCACATCTTTGGTTCCTTACTGCCATCATCTATTGTGTGTCTTTCATCAGTTACAGACTCACCTTAATTTTCTTCTATTCAGCTGCCATTCTCAGAGTATACCTTACATTTCTTATTTCTCTCACTTTGTTTATAAAGTATATTTATTCTTGGTATTATGATGGCAGCTGGTAGCATATCTCAACCCGCACCTTTCTTGATTGAATTCGGCAAACCCAGTATTCCATGGAAGGAATGTAAAAATATTTTTGAATCATACTTATTAGCGATTCTGTTACACAGTTTAGGTCCTCATAGAAGGAAAATATTTGAGTCCTTACCTGAACCTGGTGACAGTGATACTGATGAGGAGGAAGAAGAGGATGCTTACGAGACTACCTTGTTAAAGTTACAAATTCATTGTGGTGAAAAAATTAATATAGTACTGGAAAGACACAAATTCTTTATCAGATCCCAAGGTAAACAAGAAAATGGTTCCACCTACATAGCGATACTCAGAGGACTGAGTAAATTCTGTGAGTTTCATGATTTAAATGATTCTCTCATTAGAGATCAACTTGTGCGTTGTACAAATAATAAGATTCAAGAGAAGTTGTTGCAAAAACAACCCAACCTTCAAGAGGCCATAGAAATAGCCAAATCCATTGATCACACAGCCATCTGTTTAAAAGAAATTAAATCTCCTGATCCCAACGAGCAAGTGTCAAAAATTACAAATTTAGAGTCCAAAATTGCAGTTTGTAAAATAAAGAATGATAAATGGCATTCCAACAAGGAGATTCAGAAAACTTTAAATTTAAATTCTTTAGATATGGAAGCAATAATCATTTAGCGAATAGTCCCAATTGCCAAGCAAAATCCGTCATTTGCAGAAAATGCAACAAAATGGGTAATTTAGCAAGAGTTTGCAAAAGTTTCTCTAAGAAAAACCGGGGGAATGTTGCTGTAGATGAGAAATCTCAAGTTAAGAAAATTATTTTACAGGTAAATGATAATTGTATTGACAATCAACAAAGGTATCCTGAATGTAAGGTGTTCATAGATAGTAAATTGGTTAAAATGTTTGCCGACTCATGCTCACCATTCACCCTAGTTAATTACTCAGACTTCAAATCTATACTGGTGAAAATAAAATAAATTTATGTACAGATGATATTTCACCCAGTGGATACAATAAAGACCCCATACCTATGAAAGGCATGATTAAAACTCTCATGTCCTTTAAAGATCGGTCAACGGTGGATAAAGTCTATATTGGATAAGAAGGATTAAACTTACTAGGCTGACAACATCAAAGAGAATTTAACATCAACCTGGATCCCTACAATCCAGAACAACTTTTTTGCCATAAAACAATTGAGCAATAGTGAGCACATTGTTAATCAATTTCCAGAAGTTTTTTCCTGAAAACTTAGGCATCCTTAAAGATTTCCAGCACAGAATTAAATTGCAATCGGATGCCAAACCAGTGGTACACAAAACAAGACCGATACCCCACCTTTTGTGGGAACCTTTAAGAAAAGAATTGTAAAGATTAGAAAAGTTAGGTATTATACTACCTGTTGATTGCTCCGACTGGGTAGCTCCCATTGTTATCGCAAAAAAACCCCACAGTGAAGACATTAGGCTATGCATTGATCTGCGTAACCTGAACAGTAACATCCGGGTAGGAAGACATCCTCTACCTCGCATCCCTGAGATGTTAAGCCCGATGGGTGAAGCCACATGCTTCAGTGTTCTGGATCTCTCCATGGCTTATCACCAGGTAGAGTAACACCCAGATTCCTGACGTTTTACTGCATTTACCACACCCATGGGCACATTTCTGTTCTGCTGCATGCCTCTTGAGCTGGCCCCTGCGGCAGCAGTTTTCCAAAAGATTATGCAACATGTTTTAGATGATGTACCAAAGACATTATGCTTCCAAAGTGATGTATTAATTTACGGGACTACCATCGAGGAACACATCAAGATATTGAGAAAGGTTATTTCCAAATTCAAGAATGCTGGGCTTACTTTAAAAAAAGAAAAGTGCCAACTAGGTATAGAAGCAGTAGAATATTTGGGACACTACATTTCTGAGGAGGGTTTTAAACCCAAATACTGCTTACTAGAAGCTATGAAATATGCCCCTGCACCAGTAAACAAGGAAGTACTCAAATCGTTCTTAGGATTAGCTGAATATATGGCACAACCTCATTTTGTGGATTTAACCTCTAGCCTTAGAGAACTTATAAAGAACCACATACACTACCAATGGTTGGATGAACATCAAGTTTCATTCTTGAATGTCAAGGATGCCATTCTCTCAGCCCCATACTTGTGCAATTTTGAACATTATTATAAAGCCATGCTTCTACCGACGCAAGCAACAAGGGTTTAGTAGCTACCCTTTCCCAAATAGTTTATGGGAAGGAAAACATTGTTGCCTTTGCATCACACACCCTCACTAAATCTGAAATGAACTACTCTGTAGTAGAAAGGGAAGCCCTAGCCTGTTTTTGGGCTGTTGAGCATTTCAAGTTTTTTTATGGGGCATGCAATTCTGCATACGCACAGACCACAAACCCCTAATTTTCATGTTCAATCCCAAGGGCACATTTTGCAGCACTCCCCGCATAGCCCGATGGGTCTTAGGTTTAGAGAGCTTCTGCTTCAAAGTAGAATACCTTCCTGGTAGTCTTAATTCTGCAGCAGATTTTCTTTCCAGAGCTCCTCTGGACAAAGTAGAGCACTTTGAGACCAATAAATATCCTATCCTGCAACTTAATTCCTCTACCATCAGATCTCAAGAATAGTCAGAGTGTATGAACAATGACACAACCATGAATCAACTCTTAACGTACACTTTACAAGGTTGGCCTAGTTCCATTGTGTCTATCAGTGATAATGCCAGAAAATTCTGGGAAGTCCGTCATGAACTCAACATTAATTGGAATTCTCTTCTTAGAAGTGACAAAATAATACAACCTGAACCATTAAGATGCAGAATTGTAGACCTTGTATATGAGGGTCACCTTGGCAGAAGCTCAACCAAAGCTGGGCTACGAGAACGTTATTTGTTCCCCAACATGGATTCCATTGTAGAAGACAAAGTTAAAAACTGCCACATTTGTGCCAACAGCAATAAATCTAAAATACCTCGTAAAATCCCCATCTCTCCTGTATCAGTCCCAGATAAACCATGGGAGAAGATTGCCCTAGACATAATTGGTCATATGAATCAAAAAGGGGTGTTGAAACGTTTTGTCTTTGTCTTAATAGACTACCAATCTCACTGGACCGTAATGAGAATTGTCAATCAAATTACCACATATTCCCTCATCCAGTTCCTCAAAGAACCCTTTGTCACAGAAGGCATTCCTTCCACCATTTTCACGGACAATGGTGTTCAATTTACTTCATCTGTCATAGCGGAGTTTCTAAAAAACTTGAATATTGTCCATTTCAAAACACCCCTTTGTTGTCCTAGAGCTCAGGGCCTAGTAGAAAGAATGAACAGCATGATCAAAGAATGCACACAATTAGCATGCGCAAACAGTATTTCAGTGAAACAAGCAATACAAGAAATGCTATGGGCATACCACACCACCCCGAACCAAGTTACGGGCATTTCCCCTTTCACTGCCTTAAAGGGAGAAAACCCTGCAGGAAATTCTTCCCCAACTGGTTGGGATGTGGTGCCATTGTTATGCACAATGTACAGACCACAAGAGATAAGATCAGTGCACACCAAGACTACAACATGTCCAAGTGAGCTTTATCTCTTTTACATCTTATTTCTTGTTTTTACACTTTTCGTTGTTTGCTTATTGTTTAGGAAGGCGGGAGATGTGTTACAGTTACATCTTTTATTATTATTATATTAAGTTTCACATTGGTATATTCCTGTTCCTATACCCCCCTCCTTTCTTTGTTGGAATCTCCCTTCTGTCTCAGGGAGGCTACCGCAGAATGTTCACTATGAGGCATTTGCTGTATTGGTGGTGGAGAGAGGAGACCAGTAATAAAGAGTTCTAACTTACCTTGCTTGAAGATTCTCCTATTCATCAAGATACAGCACCCAAAAGCAGATGTTTGTATTCAGAATGCAACACCCCACCTTAACAAATATAGACAACATTATTAGGTGTTGTATGCAATGATCCATGATTATGTTTGTGTCTCTCCTGATTTGGCCCATTCCTTTGATTGTGGGTGAATACATCTAATGGCAGGACAGTGTGCTTTTGTTTCTGAAGTTTCCCTGTTTGTAAAATTGCCGGCTGATAGTGTTTGATAATGTTCTTCCCCCAGTTTGAAGTAAATCTGTTGATGCCTTCTCACTGCGGACACATATAAAAGAATCACAAGAGAAACATGAACTTGTCCTGCCCAATGCTAATGACAAAAACAATTACTGAGGCTGGCTGGAAGGGGCTATCATTGCGAGCTGTTGGAAGAGCAAAGTGGAATTGAAGCAGATATTGATTAGAGAGATCTGCCAAAAGAATATAGTGGTGGTATGGAAAAAGGTACATCTCTGTTGAAAATGATGGCACCGCAGAAAATTGAGTAAACGTGGCATGATTTAGAAAGTGACACTAAGCCAAAGAACTTGGAAAAATTATACTTTTCCTGGGTAGCTGTGATAGGCCGTTTGTTACAGCAACGATATCAGAGAGTCACTCTGGAAAATGCACTCTATATAATGAACGCACAGCCACCAGTTACTAGGAATGATTCTGTAATAATCCGACTTTATGAAAATGCAGGAATCCTTTTTTGTTTCAGGAGGCAGTGGCGGTGCGAATGCCCCAGTCAGCCGATAAGGCCCTGGCACCAGACATATTTCATATTAATATCCTTAGACATAATGGTAAATTGTCCCTGCTATATTTATCAGAATATTGTAACTCCCTCTTGGTATATAGGGATTGGCCAGAATCGTGGAAACAGACAGAAATATTCCCAGTTTAAAAAAAATGGTGGTGTGCCCATGAACTCCACCACTCTTTGTTCTGGTGTGAAATTGTTTGGTTGACACCACGTATTGAAGCCTGTATGTTAGATGAGGATATTGCAGCACCAGCACCACTTCCGGGCATGATTCAGGAAAGGGTGGGGCACTAATACGCTTGAATGTGCTCTGAGGCTAATATTGACAGAGAAGTTGTCATTAAGTACTGAACTGTTGCTCTTTTTGTAGCTCTTAGAAAGGCTTTTGATTCTGAACAACTTTGTGGGCAACCGTGGAGAAGGAATGGCTGGACATGAGCATTGTTCAGCTTCTGGAATATGTCCATGAGGGCACCCACCCAGTGGTTTATTTTGGGTGCAGTGGCAAAATGCCTGAATGCTTTAGAGTTGAAAGAGGAGTCATTTCAAGCAGGTGTTCCACATTTAATTTGTTCATCAACAGTCTTGACAATTAGCTGTTGAGATTGCGGTGTCATGACCCTGCGGCCGTTTCACCCCCCTTTTCCTGCCTTACTCTTTGAATTTGATGCTGTGCTTTTTGGCTCAAACTGAGATTTCGAACAAGCCTTGTCAAATAGCTTCATACAACTGGATGGATTTGGTCATCAGCACTGACAAAGTAAAAGCAGTTATTTTTGGAAAAATCCCAAAGTGAGACATACCCCAACCAAGGGAGAGGGAATAGAGACCGTGACACTGTTTGCTTACCTCTATATACTGTTTGTTTAAAAAATAGAATAGATACCTCAAATTAAGAAAAACTATTTCTCATCTATGCCGTAATATTTTATTAAATTTGAAGGTTATAACGTGAGTGTAGAACTAAGAGGCCATTATTATAAAGCAGTCCCTTCTGCCTACTATAGGGCAGACTTATGGGGACCAACTCTCAACTAAAGCTGACATTTCTTTCTTCCATAAAATGATTACAAAATCCACATTGATTCGGGGATGAAAAGAACAGATGATGTGAATGATTCCAAGAGTAACGACTAACTTAAAGTGTAATGACTATTATTGCTGCTGTTGGATTGTTCTTAGGCTTTTAGATATGACATATTAGTATCATTATATTGTCTGTAATTGAGTATATTTGAATTATTGAACATGGATTGTTTTTTGTTATGGCTCTTGGTGTGCTATATATATATATCTATATCCATCAATATATATATATATATATATATATATATATATATCTATATATATATCTATATATATATATATATATATATATATATATATATATTGATATATATATATATTGTACTGGTGATAGCCAGTATATAGTTAGGACGGGGTTTCCATAGGAAGAACATCTTTTGTATTGCAATTCACAATTCAATTTTATTTATTTATGATTTTGGAACTCTGATGAGATCCACATAAGAGAATAACAAAAAGAAATATACATTTTCATACAATCGCAATAAAAGATACAGAAAGGAGAAAACATTTTATGAACCTCTAATATATATCTAAAAAGCTTTTAAAAAAGTTAAAAAAATTTGTGACAAAACATTTCATTGGGTGGATTATAAATGGCGTCTATGAATGCGGTGGCAGACAAGATACTTAATTGTAGGCAAATTGGTCTCATCCACTTACGCCGATGTAAAAGTAGAGCCGGGCAGACAAAAAGCACATGAGTGATATCCTGAGTTGAATTATTACAAAGATTACACCTAGCTGAGAAACCATACCATCTGGACAATAGATTATTTAGAGGGAGAAGATCCTGCCTCAATAAAAACCAGAAACGGCGTACACCATGAGGGAGATTCCAAGTAACATAAGATTGTACTTTTCTTATTAGGCAGGAGTCAATGGCCAGAGAAACGCCTTTCTTTGAAATACGGGCTTCCCTATCCATCTTAAAACTTAATTTCCAGGAAGCCAGTTTCAGAGTGGACTTCAGCTGATATGCAGATAGTGTAAAAAGTACGGATTCATCTTATTGTAAAAGATCAACTGCAATTCGAAAATTCCTTACAATTAAAGAAGGCTCTTTTAGAGTTCCTAGTATTTCTTTTTGAATAAGATGTCTTAGAGTACCAGGTTCTCCCTTTGCGAGGCTTGAAACCCATCGCACTATCCCTGCGAGGCCCTGAAGCCAACTACTATGCAGGCCAAATTCCAACCTAAGGGCGGCCACAGTACAGGCAGTGTTAACTGTGGTTAAATACCGCAAGATTTTGCCTTCCGTAGTATTTTTAAAAAAAACATTTTCCTAGATCAAGTGATTCAATACCATACAGTAGGAAAACTGGGATTTTAGCACGGAAAACCTCTAGCAAAAAAGCAAAATGTCTTCTGCCTGTAGATCTATAAAGGGAGATTAAACTTTTGCCTTGTGCCATTGCTTTCCGGGTATTATTTGCTATATGAGCCTTATCACTTAAATTGCCAACTATTGTTTTTCCTAGGAAGACATAAGATTTTACCACTTCCAACTTTTGTCCACCTACAGACCAAGCGAAACTCCCATATTTCAGCTTTTTCCTTCCCGTCATGCACATTACTTTACTTTTTGACACATTTATCTTCAGGTGGTGGGCCTCTGCGTATTCATGTAATGCCTGTAGACGATTATTTAATCCTCTTGGTGTTAAGTCCAGTATTAATATATTGTCTGCATACAGCAGACAGACAATCGGTTTACCCCCCAATACAGGGGCGATACCTTCACTTAAAGACAGGGCTTAGGGGAGGTCAGATATGTATAGGGAAAATAATAAAGGGGCCAATAAACAACCTTGTTTTAAACCATTAGCTGAAGAAATAGCTTGAGAAAGGCCTCTTTCCCCTCCCAACAAGACTCTACACCAAGTATCAGAGTGGAGAGCCCGGACTAGCTCCAGAAGCATGGTCGGCATGCCAAGGTCCGATAATTTCCTCCACAGCAAATGACGATCTACTTTATCAAAGCTGTGGAGAAGTCTATGAAGGCTGCATAGACTCTCCCTCCTCGGACCTTGATGTATTTTTCAGATATAACTTGCAATGCCGTTAGGTTATCCATGGTTCCATGCCTTTGCCTGAACCCAGTCTGCTCGAGGGGTAAAATTTCGCCCTTAACCACCCAATCATTGATTAGCTTCAGAAGGCATTTTGCGAAGACTTTACCTATAGCATCCAAATGGGCAATTTGTCGGTAGTTATGTGGAGCGTCACGGTCTCCCTTCTTGAAAAGGGGGACTAATATGCTCCCCTTCCAAGAAGGGAGAACGGTTTTGCGTGAAAACCAAAAACTAAACACCGGAAAAAGAATTTTGCTCCACATTTCGCTATTTTGTTTTAGGACCGAGATGGCAAGCTCATCCGGACCCATAGCCCCAGAGGAACGCAAACCCTTAATAGCCAGTTCGATGTCCTTTTCAGAAGGCAGACCATATGGAGAGCTATCCTCATTTGTTCTACTACAGCCAACCACCGTTCCGTTACTTGCATACAGGTTCTCGATGTAACCAACCCATGTTTGCTCTTCAATGGGTACTGGAAGTGGTCTAGATCTTACTCCACAGCCCTCCCCAATGAGCGACCAAAATGTTCTTACTTGCCCTTTAGATGCAGCTTCCCGCAATTTGATTCATAAAGTATCTTCCCTCTCTTTTTTCAATTTAACCTTCACCCTACTCCTCCTTCTTAATAAAACTATTCTACGGTATCTTTCGGGTGAATAAATCAAATACTGTTCCCTTACTAATTTGTTTATTTCAGTATTAAGTAAACGAAGAGAACTGGGAATTACATTGGTATTTCCTTTTTGATTTGTTTTTTTTGCAATGGAAATCACCACGTTCATAAAATCAGCGAAACATATTATTTCAGATCCTTTCCAGTTAACCAAATTTTTCACAGCAGCCTCTAGAATACTCTCCAAGCCCCTAATTGCCCTAATATCCCAATAGCATCTCCCTGATTTCTCTCCAAAGCTGACCAATTCACTGTTTAATGACCATGGATCCGTCTTAAGCGGATTTAAATTTACAGTGATAGTTAGTACTTTATGATCGCTATATAATGTATTGGAGACCGTAAGATCTTTCAGGAGGGAGAAAGAGGTACTTCCCACTATCACATAATCTAGAATGGATTCACTATTGTTTTATTTATGGGTGAAATTTGCCGGTGTATCTGAGGAAGGCCTTCCATTTACTATGATTCCATCAACTTCTGTCAGTTCCTCAAGAAGCGATTTCCCTCTCTTGTTTGTCTTAATATTGCCAGGAAAAAGGGCTTGAGGAATCTTCAAGGATTCCTCTTTGTGCTTATTTCTGAACAACTCTAGGCTGAAGTTAGAGATTTTACAATTAAAATCCTGTGGTAAATAAATAATACCTCTCTTTTTGACTAGACATATATCATAACAGATAGCTCAATAAATAAGAGTCAAGATTCGAGGTAGTAGGAGTTTCGCAGGTTTATTACAGCATAAGGACAGGAACAGGACAACCTGCATAGGAATAGGATGACAGGGCCCAGCAGCTGCTGGGGCTGGGTCTGGGATGAGCGCGCTGACTTTTAATAACAATACATGAGCATATATACATAACGCAAACACATAGCATTACATTGCAGTAGGCGTAGCAGTGGGTGGAGCAGAAGGCGTGACGCGTAGCAGTCGCGAAAGATAAGGGCGAAAGTAGGTGTAACTGGGCGTATACATGGACATGTGATGCAAACATAACAGAATATGTCATGAATGGGGCGGAAACCATGGAGGGGGCTACCTAAGGAGCCGGGACCTCTAACCTGATGGTGCGCGTAAACTGGCAATGACGTATCACTAGGAGAAGCTGGGGGCTATGAACTCTGTGCTAGGAGCAGAGACTGAAGTCTGGAGAGTCAGGGCGACATGTACCTAAACAGTATCTAGTATCTGATGTTTAGAGAACATGTTGATATAAACTAGAAGTCAGGAGAGGAAAGGCTAACTTGATTCTAAGACTGGACCATGCATTATTCTACATGTAGTGCGTGATGAAGAATATTAAATGACCATTAAATGCAGTATTTCTCTAACGTGGAGACGTGAAGGCTAGACAATGACGGAAACTATTGATGCAGTTCAGTAGCTTAGGAATGCAGAGAAGGAGGACTGAACTGATAACTGGAACTATAACATACTTTTGGCAGACTCAGAGATTGAGCCAGGCTGAGCCGGGCGCTGCGAGGCAGGAAGTAAGTGAAGGGTCGAGGATACAGGTGGGGGCTGTATCGCTCCTCAGCGAAGTGTCAGGAGACAGGAGCTGAATCTGGTGTCCAGGCCCTTTTGAGGCCTAGAAACGGGGACTTTATAATAGAATAACGTGCACACTGAGAAACGTGGCAACGTAGCTTTACATAGGCCTGATATTCGTAGTATTCACGAGGACTGGAAACTGGCATACTAGAGGTGGACACAACTGTAATTGCGTCATTAATCGGACATGGGGAATGCATATGCATATTTAATCATGCACACATAACATATGATGGATGACACGTAGGGACACAGAACATGGCAAAATTTACTTTTCCACATTCCCTCCTTGTCACTACGTTTCCATCAGGAAACATCAATATTCATGATACCATCTATCATTTCATACAGTATCATTTGCTCGTCTCGAATTATCCTGGAACGGGATTTAGAACGGGGCTTGGGACTAGGAATACAAGAGGTAGCACAAATGCCGCAAATCGCAGGGCCACATTGTATACAGAGGCAGCAGCTGAATATGATCGCTACTGCAATACCTAGAAAGGACAAGACTTTCCATCCCCATGCGGAAATTATATTCCAGAACCAACCGGACCATGTCCAGGTGCCTGGATCTTGGTGTATCAGATGGGCAATTTTATGGAGTCTGGTTATAGCTGAATAAACAGACGGCGCGTTATTTGGAATGAAAATGCAGCAACTAGATCCGATGACTCTACAGGCCCCGCCCCTATCGGCCAGTATGACGTCAAGGACGAGACGATTCTGTAAAACGACAAATCTCATAGCAGATTGCTCTTAAGTTACCTAGAGCAGAGGCAGTCTCATTTACTACAGCTTCGAGGGTTCTGGTTAACCTACGGATCAGTTTACTATTCTGGATAGGTCCTATAAAGAAGAAGAAACCTCTGTTGAAATCTGTATACTGTTCTAGAGCAGTTTCAGTATAATCGACAATTGGGGACTCCCTTCTATGTCTAATGTGTACTAGATGTGTATTTCTATGATAATCAGGTGGGGCTAGAAAAACTGGTGGCAGTAGGAAGGCAATGTAACAGGTTCCCTCCCAATCGAGGGGCAAACGAACATATGCGGTTTGACCACAAATAAAATAAGAATGACGTGAAGCTTTGAAAATAGATTTCCCACTGTCACTATACTTGACAATAGTACTACAATCACTATGTCCTACGTGTATGGAACCATAATTTCGGACACATAATTCGCCTTTGACTGGTAGTACTGAAATAGCAGGTAAGTCTGGAGTAGTATCAGACTGAACATTCAGGACCATGAAATTCGAAGAATAGTTTCCTAGATTATATACTTCATTTTCTAGATCTAAACCTGTTCTGTGGGGAAGACCTTGCTTGTCTGGAAAACATGTACTGTTAAGAAAAGACATATCTGTTGAGGATGACGTTAACGTGGACCATGCTCCACACGAACCATTATGTGAAAATGGATAAGGAAAAAGTGGCAGAACTCCCTTCGGGGTCTGGAAAGGGGGGAGTCGACCACACACCCAACAATTAGTGGCATTGCTGGTCTGGTGTGAGTAATGTAACATGCGGATAAATGAGTTATTTCGCATGGCGAGGCGGTAAGAGAGTTCATGAGGGGGCAGGTCACTAAACGTGTGCTCTACTGTAGCATTAGCAGACTTATTTACATGTGAAACTGGGAAACATAGGTAAAATGCATAACTGGTGCAGGAAATCATAAGGCTGAGAAACAATATGAAACATAGAAAAACGATACATCGGATTGAGTTTTGACTAACTCTCTCACTATGGGGGTCTATTTTATACATGTCAGAAACAGTCTAACCGTTTCACCTAGGGGAGGACTTAGACAATCAAACTGACTGACTTATTTTACTAGACCGGAGTTTTAGCTTGTACTCCTGTTGCGGAGTTTTCTCTAACAGGGGAGGGGTTGTAGCAATGTCTTTTGCGGGACAGTCCTTGAGAACAATATTTTGGCAATCCTTCAAATCCTGGGAAATGTTCTTTAAGACGGGTTTCAGTCCATTAAAAAGTTTGACATGAGAAAGGTGCACCCAGCCTTTGCGTCCTTCCAACTTCACGGCTGTACGGGTGGTGAGGAGGACCTGTCGGGGCTCTTTCCAACGAGGCTCCAGCGGACTTGATCTGTCAAAGTTGCGGACCATCACCATGGATCCTGGAACGATTTCATGCGGTGCCACCTCGGTATTGTCTGGAAATGCGGCAGCAACCTGTGAACGACATGAGTTGAGGGCAGACATCAAGGAAGCTAGGTAATCTGTCAGCATATTACTTGAAACATCGGTAATACTTCGGGGTCTAGGAGTACCCCACATATTAGGGGGGCGGCCGAAAACGACCTCATACGGGGACAGACCTGATCTGGAATGTGCGACCATGCGCATATAAAACAAAGCGACTGGCAGAGCTACTAGCCAGTCCACACCTTTTTCTTTACACACTTTTGCAATACGGATTTTCAGGGTCTGGTTATGTCTCTCTACGAGACCGGCTGCTTCAGGATGGCGTACACAATGGAACTTCCACTGGTACCCTAGCAAAAGGGAAACATGCTTCATGAGTTCAGATGAGAATGGCTGGCCGTTGTCAGAATATACGACTCTAGGGAGTCCATAACGGGGGAAGAACTCACGAACCAACTGCTTGGCAGTGGTCGCGGCTGTGTAATCTGGGACTGGATATGCTTCTGTCCACCTGGACAAAGCGCATACAACTACAAGGACATACTTGAAACCTCGACATCGCTCCATCTGAATATAATCCATCTGGAGGACTTCAAAAGGGTGGTCAGGGGGCTGGAATCCACCTTGTTCCACCGGGACACTTTTACCTGGATTAAACTGACAACATATCATACAGGTACGGACTTTCTGCTTGGCTGCAGCTCGTAAATGCTTGTTGAACCAAATGTTCTGGATACTGTCTAACATAGCTTTTTCTCCTAAATGTGCTGGACTATGTGCGGTATTAATAATGACTTGAACCATAGAGTCGGGGAGAAACCATGTGGCTCTACCCTTCGTTAACCATCCTTGATCTGTCTGGACCCCTCCTTGTTCGGACCATTTCTTGATTTCCTCGGGAGTAGCATGTAACTGTATGTCTATGACATCTTGTGTAGGGTCCTTAACTGTCATACATGTAGCCGGATCTGGAGTATGTGTCTGATTAACTGGAATGTCTAGAGTCTGTGCTGTAAGCTTGGCTGTGCGATCTGCTAGATCATTACCTTGGGAAATAATGTCAGTAACTTTCGTATGTGCTTTGCACTTCATGATAGCAATAGATGTCGGCAAGTGTACGGCATCTAACAGAGCTTGAATAAGGAGACCATGCTGAATCTTGGTTCCATGAGAAGTCATGAAACCTCTCTCCTGCCAGAGCACTCCGAAGTCGTGTACGACTCCGAATGCGTAGCGTGAATCTGTGTAAACATTAACTCTCTGGTTCTTGGCATGTATACAGGCTTGTGTCAGAGCAACTAGCTCTGCTGCTTGAGCGGACAGGGTATCAATACGGTGTGTTTCAATAACTTCGGTGTCAGTAGTCACTGCATACGCGGCGACTAGTTCTCCTGTACTTGTTCTCATACATGAACCATCCACATAAAGTGTCAGGTCGGGATCTGGTAACGGAATATCTGTCAGATCTTGTCTTGGCTTTGTCGTAATGTTAACTACTTCCACGCAATCATGTGTGGCTGGATTCGGAGTAACTGATGGTAACAATGTAGCAGGATTTAGGATGTTGCAGCGTCTGATTTCTATGTGTGGCTGGAACAGTGTCAATTCATAACCAGTTAAACGTGCAATTGTCAAGTGCTGAGTTTGTGTTCGGTTTAAAAGAACTTCCACAGAATGTGGAACTTGTACTGTCAAGGTATGTCCTAAGACTATGGAATCACTTTGTCTGATAGCTAGTGCTGTGGCTGCAACTGACTTGAGGCACGCAGGCAGAGCCTGGGCTACAGGATCTAATGTGCTCGAAAAATAAGCACAGGGCTTGTATTGTCCTGCTTGATCTTGTGTGAGAACAGATAATGCTGTACCTTCACGTTCAGTGACAAAAAGTGTAAAAGGCTTACTGTAGTTCGGTGTAGCTAGAACTGGAGCTTGGCATAGAGCTTTCTTCAACTCATTGAAACTAAGTGTATGTTCAGATGTCCAAGGGAGGACAGTCGATACGGCTGCCTCCTGTGTCGTTAACTGTATCAGTGGTTTGGCTAGAAATGCATACTGGGGAATCCATTGTCTGCAGTAAGAAGTGAGGCCGATAAAAGCACGTACCTCCTTCTGGGTCTTGGGCTGAGGAAGACTCGCTATTAACTGGATACGGTCTGGTGTCAACTGCCTACCCCTCTTGGACAGTAAGTGTCCTAAGTAGACCACTTGCTGGACACAGAATTGAAGCTTAGAAGGGGACACCTTGTGCCCCATCTCGGCTAGGAAATACAAAACTGTAAGGGATGCTCGCTCGCAAGCACGTTCAGAACGGGCTGTGATCAGTAGATCATCGACATACTGGAGCAGGGCAGTGTCAGTTGGCATATGAATGTTGTCTAGTTGTCTTTTGAGTGCTTGACTGTAAATACTAGGACTTTCTGTGAAACCTTGAGGAGCTCGTGTGAACATATAGCTCCTTCCATTTAAACAAAATCCGAAAAGGAACTGGCTGTCTGGATGAATAGGAACACTGAAAAATGCGTTCTTGAGGTCTATGACAGTGAAGAACGTGGCTTCGGAATCAATGGCTGTCAATAGGGAAGAGATATCTGGGACAACTGGGTACTGCGGAATAATACATTTATTAAGCTCTCGTAGGTCAATCACTAATTGATATACTGGGGGTGCATTTGGATCAGTACGTTTCATGACTGGAATGATCGGAGAATTACATACGTTGGAGTCAGTTTCTACAACCACTCCTTGAGCCATGAGCTCGTCAATAATTTTGGATAAGGCTGCTACAGCCTCAGGTGGCAATCTGTACTGTCTGATTCGTGGTAACACTACACCTGGCTTGAGAGTCACACGATAGGGTGTGATTTGCATGTAACCTACATCAGTTGGACCTTGCGCCCATAAGTGCTGTGGAACATTAGACCGTCTTGAATCAAAATCTCGTAATACATAGTGACCCTTGAAGTCACGTAGGAACAATCGTATTCCCTCTGGGGAACAGCATATAACTGCACCTAACTCTTTCAGTGTTTTAATGCCTAATAGATTTTCTGGACATGACTTAGTAAGTAACAGATCAGTAGTGCGGGACAATGGACCTACTTCTAGAGTAACTGGCTTTGAAATCTCATTTACGATAGGTTTTCCTGAAAATCCAAGGGAAACATTTCTTGAGCCTGAGAGCGGAGCCCCTGGAACTTCGGCGTGACTAATTGTGGTCCTACTTGCCCCTGTATCGATCAAAAACTTTCTGTCTTTCCCTAATACTTGACTGTGAACATAGGGACCTTCTTGATCTACAGGTATCTCGATGAGAGGCAAGCCTACCTCCCTCTCTAGGCTGTTTCATGAATACTGCTGGTACTCTGGATACTCAGACTGTGCATACTGGTACATCTGCGATGTAACATGCTGTGTTGCAGCAATAGGCTGCGGTGCGGTAACTGTCTGTGGTGCATTCTGTGGCTGAGGAATCTGTGAAACTTGTCCTTGTCTAGGCGGACGTGGTCTTTCTTTAGTCTTACCAGTAGCTATGTTGTGTTTCAGAACTGCACACTCATTTATGAAATGACCTGGCTGTTTACAATAATTGCAGTTCCCTTTAACGGGAGCTGCAGGATGACTGGCTTGATTCGGACCCCTCTTCTGACTGTCTTGAGGAACAGATTGTGCAACTAGTACTTTCATTTTCGTATCTTTCATACGTTTTCTCTCGTGTTCTTGTTCTTCTCTGATTCTATTCTGGTGGTATTGAAGCATTTGCAACATCTGGGACGGGGTATTAGCTTGCCAGGTACTTTCGACTTTCAAAACTCGATTTTTAATTTGTGGACTTGAATTCTCGACTAATTTGGTAACAAAAAGGTGAGGGTATGACTCACTACTAGTCTTGAGGCCACTGTTGATGCTGAAACATTTTTCAAATCTAGAATAAAAATCACTAATATCCTCATCTTGCTTCTGTTTACAGGCTGAGATTGCATCCCAGTCTTCTTTTCTAGTTGTCAATAATCTGGGTAAAACTTGTATTAATAATTCTGGTAATTCTTTACATTTATCTCCAAGACTGGTACCTGGTACTCGTGCCTTGTCTTCAGCTTCTAGAACTGCCCAATCGATCTTTTTCTCTCCCACCTCCCATTCTTTTTCCTTGAGCTTTTCATACACCCCTGCGGGCAGCAGAACCTTTAACATTTTAATTATATCTGGGTATGTGTATTCTCCCATACGGAGCATGTCTTTTAATTCTCTATGGAACCCTGCTGGATCTTTGTCATGACAGGGAATTAATTTCTTCATCTCGAGGAGTTCCATCTTTGTAATCGGAGTGTAAACAAACACTCGCTGCATTTCGCCACCCGTTCCTTTAACTGGGTGGACTTCTCGTAACGGATTCTGTCTCTCCATGTAAAATGGTTTACTTTCTGGAGGTGAGACATGAACAAAATGCGGGTTCAGAAACGTTCTATATTTGTGACGCTGTTCTAGAATGACACTAATTAAATCGGTACCTAAACCTTTCCATCTATACTGGAGTAACTCGTTCAGGATATCATGTAACGGGCCTGGATCAGAATGTTGACCCTCATACAATGTAATGAGGTGCTGAATCATATACATACCCACCAGTCGTTGTTCGGCTGGGGGCATTTTCAGAAACATTTGTGCCACTATTTCGTCTGGAAAAGTGATAGAATCAGTAATCCATCGGACTGCTGATCGGGCTAGTTCTTGTTCATGCATGGTACTTAACTCACTGTAACCGATTCGTGATTTCAGAATGTGATCGGTAGCTTGGAATACTTGTTCTAGTGAACCTTGTTCTGGTGCTGGAGAATGAAAAATAGACTTGTGTTCTAGGCGTAAATGGCGATCTGGAAATCTAGATTTTCCTACATACGCTATTCTGGCGGGATTCTCGTCCTCTACCTCTTCAGTATCAGAGTTACTTTCTTTCTCGCTTACTTGTGCTGCTTTACGCTGTTCGTGTAATTTTATTATTTCTCTACGGATTTTCTTGTACATACTCTCCATAGCACCGACGGTCTTGTGCTTACCCTCGGCTATATTATCACTCCACCTTGTCAGGATTTTCATTTCGGCCGGATCTTTAGACGGATAATCTTGTTCTCTTATTAGACAATTGATCAGAAACTTTAATATCATGAGCTGGATCTCGGCTTTCCTTTGAGACATGGCCTCGCTAATGCTTTCTGGATCATCCCCTGTACGGATGAAACGATATATTCTGTCTAGATCTTCTTTCATATTTGGTAAGGTGACTAGATACTCGGCCACCTTTCTTACGCGGAATGAATATAAAACCATATTATCCTCGCCTGGGACTGGATCATAGCCGCATTCGGCAAGGGATTTTCTTATTTCTGCTACAGTCTGATGTCTAGGCGTACGCTGTGACGCTTGTGCATGTAATTCGGCTGTCGTTAAACGCTTGTGTGGCGGTGGGGTTTGAGGAGGACCTCCCCCTGCGGCCCCTAAACTGGAGTCGTCTACTGAGGCTCTTCGTCCTGGCAGAGTGGGAAATGGAAATGCAGGCTGGACTTGTATGGCGGGCTGGACCGGGGGTACCGTGACAGGTACTCCGGTGTCTGGAGGAGCGGGAAGTGCCTGATTTACAGGGACCGGTGGAGCGCGAACAGGATTTGCATATTCTGGGACTGTGTCGTCCAAATAGGACGAAATAAAAATATCAGCTGCGGTCTGTTTGTGACGTAGCTTGATCGGAACTAATGGTGGCGGGAAATTACTGGATGCCTCTGGGGTCGCTTTTGGCAAGCCCTCGGCAAAGAGAGGATACATACCCCTATTAAGGGCATGCCTCTGTCTGTCTGACTGTTCGGCTTTGACTTGTTCACCAATCTCGATTAGTTCTTTTTCTTGTGCTCGTTCTAAGGATTCTCTACTTAATTCTGACTTTCTGATTTCTTTTTCAGTTCTTCTATGAGCTTCTTTACGCCATAACTCGATGGCATCTTTCTGTGACTGTCTGGCTTTCTTTTTCCATAATGCCTCTTCTACTCGCATGATGCACTCGGCATCCCATGTACCCGATACGGGCCATCTATACTTTTCTTCTAACTGTTTGGTATACTCTACCCATAAATCTAGATACAATATGGCGCTTATGCCATGCTTCTGATACATAAAGTGACCTGGACTGTCCCTCGGTGGAACAGGAACTGCTTCTTCTAACAAACCCTTTCTAGTTTTTAGCTGACGTAATCTCGAAAAGAGAGACATTGTAAACTTGAATCGGAACACAATACAATACACGAGAAACAATAACAACTGGGAAAACAATTCAGGCATACCACGACATTGGAAATACATTGAACAACATCATAACATAACAGTTCGGACAGAATATTACCTGGAATACTGAGAACAGAAACACAAGAATTTCTCGAGAACGGAACAGACTAGAGTTACTGGATGCACTGCTGAAACAGTACGGAACATACCGGTCCCATAAAGGGACGCATCAAGACCCGTATCCACCTAGGTGAACACTTCGTTTGTGAGTCTGTGTACCACCAACCCACGGACCAGAGTCAATTTAGATTGACCCTGTCTAGATACTACCCCAGTAATGGTACTCACCGGGCAGCAAGAACGGAAAGCCTCGGACTGGACTGGACTGCTACGACGACGGACGACGAACTTCGGACTTCAGTTACGGGTGGGCCTCCGGATACCTCGGACCTTGGACTCTTGGCTTGGGCTCTGGTCGGGACTCGCCGCGTTCCTCCACCGTCTCGTTTGGATGCTGGACCGCCTCCTCCGTCTCCTCCGTGGGCCTGAGGGATACTTGAAGCAGAAATATCTGCCGGTGCACAGAAGAGTTCCGTCACGACTGCAGAGGGTCAGGGGGTCGGCGTGGCTTCACCGACGCGTGGGGAAAGGGCAAGTCCCTGTTCGGGCGCCATTATGTGGTAAATAAATAAATAATACCTCTCTTTTTGACTAGACATATATCATAACAGATAGCTCAATAAATAAGAGTCAAGATTCGAGGTAGTAGGAGTTTCGCAGGTTTATTACAGCATAAGGACAGGAACAGGACAACCTGCATAGGAATAGGATGACAGGGCCCAGCAGCTGCTGGGGCTGGGTCTGGGATGAGCGCGCTGACTTTTAATAACAATACATGAGCATATATACATAACGCAAACACATAGCATTACATTGCAGTAGGCGTAGCAGTGGGTGGAGCAGAAGGCGTGACGCGTAGCAGTCGCGAAAGATAAGGGCGAAAGTAGGTGTAACTGGGCGTATACATGGACATGTGATGCAAACATAACAGAATATGTCATGAATGGGGCGGAAACCATGGAGGGGGCTACCTAAGGAGCCGGGACCTCTAACCTGATGGTGCGCGTAAACTGGCAATGACGTATCACTAGGAGAAGCTGGGGGCTATGAACTCTGTGCTAGGAGCAGAGACTGAAGTCTGGAGAGTCAGGGCGACATGTACCTAAACAGTATCTAGTATCTGATGTTTAGAGAACATGTTGATATAAACTAGAAGTCAGGAGAGGAAAGGCTAACTTGATTCTAAGACTGGACCATGCATTATTCTACATGTAGTGCGTGATGAAGAATATTAAATGACCATTAAATGCAGTATTTCTCTAACGTGGAGACGTGAAGGCTAGACAATGACGGAAACTATTGATGCAGTTCAGTAGCTTAGGAATGCAGAGAAGGAGGACTGAACTGATAACTGGAACTATAACATACTTTTGGCAGACTCAGAGACTGAGCCAGGCTGAGCCGGGCACTGCGAGGCAGGAAGTAAGTGAAGGGTCGAGGATACAGGTGGGGGCTGTATCGCTCCTCAGCGAAGTGTCAGGAGACAGGAGCTGAATCTGGTGTCCAGGCCCTTTTGAGGCCTAGAAACGGGGACTTTATAATAGAATAACGTGCACACTGAGAAACGTGGCAATGTAGCTTTACATAGGCCTGATATTCGTAGTATTCACGAGGACTGGAAACTGGCATACTAGAGGTGGACACAACTGTAATTGCGTCATTAATCGGACATGGGGAATGCATATGCATATTTAATCATGCACACATAACATATGATGGATGACACGTAGGGACACAGAACATGGCAAAATTTACTTTTCCACAATCCCCTAACAGAATTATATGGGGGGAAGGTTCTATATCCGTGATTTTCTTTATGAAGGAAAAGACCTTCTTTAAAAGTACATTATGACAAGCATCTGGGGGAATATAAGCATTTATCAAAACAATTGGTTTACAGGTTTCAGCATTGTCGAGATTGAGCAATGTTACTGCCTGGAAAAGATTGCTAGGATCTATATAGTGAGCAAAATTCCATTTTATCTTATTAGACAGCAAACAGGCCACTCCGCCCCTTGCATGTCCTCTCCTAGAGGGAGTAGCTCTGCCATCTAACGAAAAATAGTCCTTTCCCGCAAATAATTTCTCTGCACACCAAGTCTCTTGGAGACAAATCACGTTAGCATCTAATGTGTGTAAGAATTGTAGTTTTTCTGGGCTATTCTTTATTCCGGCGGCATTCCACGATATTATTTTTAAATCGTTGCTAAAAATGGGAATATGGTTTGGGATTATTATTAGATTTGCTCGACAAGACGCCGGGCAACCAATTCCATTGAAGACTCTCTTCTGCAGCATTTCGTTGGGGAGGGAAGGAGAGGGGATTTATGTATGTCACATGACGTACATTTTTTGAAATACAGATTTTTAGGTCTTCAATTTCAGCAGGACAATCTGTGCTGCCCGAGACTGCCTGGAGTAGCACGGGCTTATTAACAAGTCTTCCGTTGCGAGGTTTCTCTAGAAATGGGATAACATCAATCCCCCTACTTTGTAACCCTTCTGACCTTTGAAGGATACGATTTACAATAAGTTTAGAATAAAACCTTACCCTCGTTAGGTTCCCAACCTCTGTTTTCAAAATGGTAACTATGTCTTTATCATTAGTTTGAATACAATTCAGACTTTCGATCTCCCAAAAACATTTGAGGAGCGAAGATCTATTTAGTATGAGATCCGTATCAAACAGAGGGAAAAAAATCTAAATGGAGAATATCTATACTTTCCTTTTCAGGGACAACATTTGGCCTTTTAGGAGCCTTTTCTCTTCCAATCGTGTCAGGGAACGACTTAGCTAGGGGATTGAGGGCTGTTAATACAAGACTAGCAGGATTCATCTGCTCCACAGATGGAATAGTGTTGGAAGACCCCCCTGTTACGATATTATAGGCAACTGATATGGGGGATATAGAATTAAGGGGTGAATCGTTATGAGTCAATAATAGATCAGCCGCCTGATCTATAGGATTCAGGATCTCTTGGTCTAATTTAACTTGCCGGATCACATGTGAAGCATTAAGCATAGATCCTTGAGAGAGGTCTTTTTCAATAGATGTGTCCAAGTGTTCTTCAAAATTAATTTTTCTCTGCCTTTTTTTTTGCAAATCTGCGGGTTGGTTTCTTCTTTTTTCCTCTGTTCTTTTTAGATTTCCCTGTTTTTTCCTTTTTCCCCTACTATGATGAGTCCAAAACACCCTATTTCCCTTCATTTATCTGGGGTTTAAAAATAGGGAATAGCTCCTTATCTGTCCTTTTTTCAGAGTCCATCATGATTTCTATTTCTTGTTCAAGCTCAATAACACAGTTAGCTACGGGAGCTTTTGATGGGGTTACGAGGATATTCCCCAACATTACTACTGTTTTCTTTCTATCAGTAGGTTGGTAGTTCTCATCGTGTCCAATTAGGACTGAATCTTGGGGGGCATTCTCAAGCTTATTCTCTGGCAACTTATCTTTCATCACTTTCGGCCCTACTGGAATAGACTCATATTTTAAGCTAGGTTCCTTCCCCTGTTTAGTAATACCTTGAGTATTTGGGTTACAGTTTCCAGCACACAATCTGAGCCACCAACACATTTTTCCAGTAACAGTAAAATAGAAGAAAGCAGATGTTCTAAAGATGACAAAGAATCAGATACTAGTTTATCATGCCTAGTGGGTTGGTTAAGATGGATGTCTGTGATGTTAAGATCAGGGCTCGTAGAAATGTTTGACTGTGATAAAAAATTGGGATTTATTAGAAGGAGTACTACTATATAATTGAAGCCCTGTAGGGGCTATTGCTGCTGGAGTATTTGCTGGGTCTGCGATCTTGCTAGAATCGTAAGTGATATATCTCTTGCAGAGCTCTATATCTAGGTCTGGAAGAGTAAAATCATTACTTCGAGCTTCCGCAGACTGGGAAGGACCAAGGGATTCTTTTAACAATTCACCAGGGGAAAGTAAGGGACTGTGCACTGTCACTTCCATTGTTTTAGAGATAGAACCAAAGGGTCCATGGGGGGGTCAAAGTACTATTTTTATTTTTATCCCCGGGAACTTGCGTTGAAAGCACCGAGGATTTCAGAGGGTCTAAGGGCCCACCCACCCCAGCAGTGAAAAGATCAGCAACCTCTACCTTATTTACCAAATCAATTGGAACAGCATGATTGCTGTACCCCCTCACAGTAGTTTGGCCCTCTTCTTCTCCTCTTTCGTTATTATCTTCTGACTTTGACCCCACTGTGGGGACCTTGTCCTTTCCCCTTTCCCATAAACTATATAATTGACATTTTCCTTTTAACAGCGTAACAGAAGCATCCTTATTTCGTAGGGGATTTGATTTGGTCTTGGAGCAAGTCTTGCTTACCAATAGTCGCCCAGACCTTAATTTTTTAGCAGTCATTACAAGTGTCAGTTTATCAATAAAAAGCTGCAGAAACCAATATAGTTCAAAAGAAATATAAACAGCTTTTACTCCTATTAGATCTTCCCTAACTTATGCACACAGAAAAGGAGTTATAGTAGTCACGAACAAACACAGCTAGCCCCAAAGCAACATTTAACTTAAATGAGCCGGAAACACAGAATAATTACAGTCAAGATATAATTGGAAAACTTCAAATGGCACTAAGGGGGTTGGCCCCAGCCCAGCCTTCTCTGGCCTCGGAGGGCCTCAGGGGGCCCGCCCTTTGCCCGGGCTAAGCCCCGGGCTAGGTCCCGCGCGCGTCCCGCGATGCGCGTTCGGAACGTGAGTTAAGTACAAAAGAGGGCGGGGTTCGCCCGGGAAGAGGCACCAGCTGTGGATGAAGCAAAGTATGCTGGTCCTCGCAGTCCCGGGCACCCGCAGTGAGTCCTTGCAATCAGGGTCCTTTGCAACGCCAAAGCCTCCGGGCAGTCAAAGTGGGAAAGAGCACAAAGATAGTCCGATGTGGACAGAGAAACAGGCTGTCACTTTGAATTCAGCTGCGAGCGGCTCCCGCGAAGCGGGGGCCGCGAGCAGTAATAACCTGGTGGAGGAAGGCGGGGCTCGCCCGGGAAGGGGCACCAGCTGTGGATGAAGCAAAGTATGCTGGTCCTCGCAGTCCCGGGCACCCGCAGTGAGTCCTTGCAATCAGGGTCCTTTGCAACGCCAAAGCCTCCGGGCAGTCAAAGCGGGAAAGAGCACTAAGATAGTCCGATGTGGACAGAGAAACAGGCTGTCACTTTGAATTCAGCTGCGAGCGGCACCCCGTTGGCGTTGGTTGATAAATCTTCCTGAAATTTTCAAAACGTACACTTTAGTTGATTCAGCTGCTATGTTAAAAGTGTCAAGGTGATTTTAAAGCAGGGGCAGAGAAAATGTGGGGTCCCTAAACACCCCCAATTCTATGTTAATGGAATTTTTCAATTTTTGAACATGACTACAGCCCGAACCACCGCATGGAATTACACCGAATGTGGCAGAAAGCTAGCTCTTGGTCCAGAAAGCGTGCTTTTTGTGTTTTAATGTAAATTCGTTTAGTAGTTTTAGATCTATTAGAGGTTGAAAAATATAGATCTCTAGGGACGCAGAGGAACCACGGATCCGCCTGCGGAGGATCCGGAGGGGAAAGGAAGGCCCTGATTGGCTGGCCGCTGCTTGAAAGAAAGGTTGCAGCTGCCATTTTGTTTCTTGCATCGGCCGGGTGTGTTGAAAATAAAGAGTCAAACACCTATAAAGGTTCAGGAAAGAGGTATGCTGAACACATAGAGGGGTCCCTGAGGGACCCCTTATGTCCCCAAAATTGCATCTTTTTTTTCCACCAAATTTTAAAATCTGCCGATCCTCCATGGATTTAGGGCCCAGTTTAATGAAAAATATAGAAATTCACTGAACTGCTGAATTTCTGTGGTTTTGTATGGGTAAAACACCAGCCTAACTATAACAACCCGTTAGCCTTTAGTTTTATCAGTGAAAAAAAAAAAAAATATATATATATATATATAATAAAAATGACCTTGTTTCACTAAGCTGTTCTATTTTTTACATCACACCTCACACTACAATCTTTTTCTGTTTAAGCTAAAAACAGCGAAGGCAAATGACTGATATCATTTAAAGAGTTCAGACTACACAGAACATGTTTTATAATCTTGGCCAATCAAGGCTGAGCAGTAGCCGTTTGAAGACTTTGGCAGCATATTGAGGGGATGTCATGTTTTCTCCACATGTATCTTTTCTTTCCTGAAAATAAGAGTTTAAAAATAATTTTGGATGGGTTACAAGATCAACAATCTAAATGTTTCAAAGACAGATATTATGTCCCAGCACACCTCCTCGAAAACATAGACTCACTTTGCCCACTTCCAACCTTTGGCGAGAAGCATGTTAAATCAGAACTAAAATATGGAGTTTAAAAGTGCCATGGGACACCGACCTCGGACAGAATTCACACACAGAAGTAGTTAAAGCTTTGTTTCTCTTGAGTAAAACCCTTCCCGTTAAAACACATCATCTACACCCCATAGTAATGGTGGGTCTTGTCAACTCTGAACCACCAGAGTATCTCCTGCTCACCTCAGAGCCAAATGCTCAAATACACTGACTGGTGTCTCTGAGTGAAAGCTCCTCGCCTATCAAACAATCTGTCCAGGGAAATCCGTCTCACCGAATCCTTGATGCACTTCAGAACAAACCTTAAGACACGTCTGTTATGAGCCCATGAAAGCATCCACCTGTCTTTAGTGTCATAAATGCCTTGAACCTTCTAATTGAACTTGGCCACTGGAACCAAGATCCCCCAAGTCTTGGCTCGCGTCAAATAGAGCCCGAACGCTCGAACCACAATCCCACCATTCTGCATATACTTCTTGACTAGCAGATACTGACTGGACAAGGTCGGTGGAAGTAAAACCTTATGGCTATTGGGACAAATAAAGGTCCTGTGCAAGGCTATCGAAAGTGTGCACTCTGGCAATTTTTTTCCAGTAGCACATCTCTATCTTTTTTTAAATTTCTTGTCTCTAAACACGACAATCATGCTTGTACACTGAAGGCCCACTGGACTGTGACCTAGATGGAGACCATGTGCACACTCCCTTACTGTTCGTGATTATCGTCAATTCACCATGCTGTTGAAGACAGACAGTGATGGCTGCAAGAGTGAAGTGGCAGGGCAGGTAGTCTCCTTTCTTCTCTTGTTTCTAAATTGCTCTTCCATTCCCCTGCAGCTGAGTCCTTTGTAGTATCTTGTAAGAAGAAGCAATTCAAGTAAAGTAGTTTCAGGAAGGTTTATTCCTTGAATAATAGCACGTCTGGTCAGATCCACAACCAACAGGAAACTGGCCAACAGTAATACATAGAACATTTCATTACAGCATAACTAGAATGTAGAACATTACCACATTCAAAGGATACACACATCTTAAAGAGATACTCTCTACTATGACTAATAACTAACATACTACATATCTTCCCCTCTTTGTTTTTTTTTTTTTAAAACAACAAAGAAAAAGAAAAAAAAACGAGGAAGGAAAAGAGAAAAAAAAATATTTATAAACTATAAACTCTTTGTATTTCTCTGGTCTTCTAACCGATCTACCAAAAGAAGACTTCTGGAAAGATGCAGCTCCTTGGTCAACATGAATACAATTATCATTCACATTAGGATTGAGATCAACAGGATTTGAAAATGAATTTTGGATAGGGGAATCAAGCTGAATCTCAGGCTGATCAGAGTCTAAACACCAAAATTGGCCACGAGATTTGGCATGAGCACCATCATTATCTTTGAGAATCTGTCCATATTGATGTTGAGCTAAGGCTAAACTACTTAAATGCCATTTATCACCATTTTCTAAAGTAACAGAATTTTCATGAATTTTCACAACTTTCTTTGGAGAACTAAACTTGCTTTGACCTTTAGAAACTTTTCTAGCACTTTTAATACAGACAAAATCTCCAATTTGTAATTTGACAGGCTTAGAACCATGCTTATTGTCAAGATACAGTTTGTTTTTAGAATGAAAAGAGGATAATTTAGATTTGACCTCTCCAGCATTATAGAAAAACATATCGTTTCTTTTCATCCAACTTGGATTAGTTTTTGAAAAAGGAACTCGACATCTCATTAAAGAGAATGGGCATTTCCCAGAAGAGGGATGGGGAGTTATTCTATATGCCCATAACATTTTCTTACATTCACTCTCCCACACAAGTCCAGATTTAATACACAACTGTATAGTACTCTTGATGACTCTATTGAGTCTCTCCACAACACCATTACAGGAAGGATGGTATCATGGAGTTAATTTGTGATTAATTCCATTTGAAGTAAAAAACAACTGCATTTCCTTGGATTTAAATTGAGAACCATTGTCAGTTAATACAGATGAAGGACAACCTTCTTGAATGAACAAGTGTTCTAAGAATTCAATAATAATAGTAGTGTTAGCCTTGTCAACAACTTTCATCTCAAACCATTTAGAAAACAAGTCAACAATTACAATGATAAACTTTATATTGTCATCAAACCAATTGATAGGACCCATAATATCCATAGCTAATTCTTCACAAGGAAGATTTGGAGCAATGACATTTCCTAAAGGTGGATTAAAGGTTTTCTTAGATTTGTCTGAGATTTCACAATTTATGCATGATCTAACAAGCTTCTCAATATCGTTATCCATTCCAGGCCACCAATACTGGTCTCTTACCCTAGATTTAGTTCGAGAAATGCCAGGATGACCTTCATGGGACAGTTGCATTATGTGAGCTCTAACAGACATGGGTGGAATTATCTTGTCACTTCTAAGTAGAAATGAGTCAGAAACAGAAAGTTCATCTCTGACTTCCCAAAAACCTCTCAAAGAATCACTGAGATCTTTTCTACTAAAATCGTTCCATCCCGTTACAACTTTAGACTTGACCTCTGTTAAAACGTTATCATCAGAATCAGCCTTTAACCACTGTTCTTGAGAAATACTGTCAAAAATGTTGCTATTAGAAATAACATTAGCAACAGAAAAATCATTCCAAGAATTACGGTCTGCTACAAAAATCGGTAAAGAAAACCTGCTTAAGAAATCTGCAATAATATTTTTTGCACCAGGAACATAGCTTATAACAAATAAAAAATCCTGCAAACGCATAGACAACCTTGCTATTCTCGCAGTGGCTTTGTACAGACCTTGTGTGGTTAACAATTTCGTTAAAGGTTTATGGTCAGTTCTTACATAAAACGATTTACCCCAAATAAATGTCCTGAAATGTTCTAACCCCCAAACAACAGCAAGAGTTTCCCTTTCAATTACTGAGTATTTTTCTTCAGTAGGGGTAAGAGATCTTGAGGCAAAAGCTATTACGACCTCTTTATCACGCTCTGAAATCTGAGTCAAAACTGCTCCTAAACCTTTAGAACTAGCGTCAGTAGTGACAAATGTAGAAGCGGTGGGATCAAACCCTTGCAGGTTGGGAGCACAGCAAACAGCTTTTTTTACAATTTCAAAAGCTTGTTGACATTCTTGAGACCAGGTAAAAGAAACCTTGTTCTTCAGAAGACATCTCATGGGATAAGTTTTCTCACTAAAATTAGAAACAAATTTTGAGTAAAATTCTGCCAAACCCAAAAACGACCTTAAGTCATCCTTGGATTTAGGAGAAGGCGCATCTAAAATGGCTCTAACAAGTTTGGTCTTAGGTCTAATCCCTTGAACACCAATTTCGTGACCCAAATACACAACATTATCTTCTGAAAACGTACACTTTGAAATTTCAGCAATTCGACATTTGTCATTAAGAACATTCATAACTTTTCTTAATCTAGAATCATGTTGGGATGCATCTTTCCCCAAGATGAGGATATCATCCTGGAAGAAGATGACACCGGACATATCACCAAAAAGTTGTGACATAAGTCGCTGAAATACCGCAGCCGCGGAAGCTAACCCGAATGGCATACGGCGAAAGCGAAAACATCCAAAAGGTGTACAAAATGCTGTTAGATCACGGCTGGAATGGTGTAAAGTGATCTGGTGATACGCTGAAGATAAATCAAGCGTAGAAAAGTATTTAGCTCCACGAGTCAAAGATAACATTTCATCAATCCTAGGTAAAGGATATTGATCCACAATTATATTATTGTTGAGGTTTCTTAGATCAACACATAAGCGGATTTTTCCATTGGCTCGTCTGGCAACGACCAATGGAGAAATCCACTCTGCTGATTCGATGGGTTCTATAATGCCGCTATCTTGTAATTTTAACAATTCACTCTTCACTTCATCTCTAACAATAAGTGGTATATTTCGTACTTTATGAACCATAGGTACAGCGTTGCTTTTTAATCTAATGCGGTGGGAAAAACCTTTGAATTTTCCAATCTTACCTGAAAACACGTTGGGAAATTCTTTGAGAACCCAATTCTTGGTATCTTCACTTATACCGGTAACCAGAACTTGTTCAACGCTGTTGGGATCAAGAATAATATGTAAGGATCTTTGATCCTTCCAACCTAATACAGAAGGACCGTCAATGGCAATGTACAACTTACAAAATGCAGTACGATGTTTAAATTCAAAAACCAATGAACGAAAGCCCAACATCTCAATAGTGTTACCAGTAAAGCTTTCTGGAAGGATATCACTGGGTTCCAAATGAGGACCCAGCTCACTTACTAATTCTTTCTCCCAAACTCTTTTGTTAACATTAGTAAAAGGAGAACCAGAATCGGCAGCCACCTGTAAAGGAATACCCCCAAATCTCACAATACATAAAGGTTTGCTTCTCTCATCCTCCCCAACAATCAAAACAACATTACATTGTAAATTTGTAGTAGAATTGGGTAAAGAGTTGCTTATATCCGAGTCATAGTCAGAAGAAGTATCAGTTACACAAGTCACTTTAGGATGTTGAAAGGACTGCTTGTTACAGACTTTAGCGTAATGACCAACCACAGCACAATTGGAACACTTTGCGGATCTAGCTGGACAATTCTCAGAGCTTGCGTTATGGTTTTTGTCACCACAACGGTAACATGCAAAGGAAAACGAACTGCTCTGGTTGGGTTTAGTCTTATTGAATGATTTGTAGTTTGAGGATTTCGTAGGAAAATTCTTGTTGGCTTGCGATTTCTTGTTGAAATTCTTTTTGGAATAAACGCTCTTCTTATTGTCAGAAATGTTGCTGACAGTGGGGGTAGAAGAAGATTCTGACTGATTTGACAACGCTTTTGAACTCCTATCGGATAGTTCTGCCTTTTTCAACAAAGTGATGACATCCTTGAGACTAGATTCGCCTTCGATCCAATGTCTATCTTGAATACTTTTGTTTCTAGTACACACAACAACTTGATCTCTAATCAAATCGTCATGTAACACTCCAAATTTGCACTGTGCAGCTAAAATTTTCAGTTGAGAAACATATTCCTCGACAGTTTCATTCTGGAGTTGTTTGCGTTTGAAAAAAGCGCGTCTCGTAACACCAATGCATACAGTAGGTGAGTAATGTTCAGTCAAATCAGAAATAGCTGCTTTAAATTTGTCAAAATCACCTGATCTTTCAGGTTTTTGCATTTGATCAAACACTCTAAGCCCCTCAGGTCCAAGACTATGTAGCAACATTCGCATTTTTCTATCCGATGATAAGGTACCAACATTGTCCTCCAAAGTAGCAATGTAATTTAAAAAATAATTTTTCCACTCATCCCATTTAATTATAGGATCGCCAGGTGAAGTTAAAAACTCTTTCGGTGTACTGATGTTAATATTAATGCATGAAGAAGAAGATGTGGAAGCACTGTTGGAAGTCGACTGTTCATTTGTGCTACTCATGGTTCAAGTGAAAACGGAATAAAAATCAAAAAGAAAGTCTAAATAATGTGTCACATAAAAACAAAAATTATCGTATGAAGAAATAACTTACTTGTGAAGAAATAAAATTTGCGAAACACAAACTTCGGAGAATACTTGAAGCCAGACGTGCTTGATTGAGGAAATCCAATATGGCGGCACGTACACGTTACGTAGGGTCACGCTGGCTGACCTCTGACGTGACACAAGCGCATGGAAAACGTGTTCAGAAACGTTGCTAAGCGCCGAAGTTATGGAGTGCTGAGGCGCGCGCACGAATGCGGGGAGAGCAACGATGAAAACGTTTGAAGGTAAATACCTTAAGCGCGTAATGTCAAATGTACGGGAATGTCAATTAGCAGTAATTTACTCACGGTTTCCGAAAAGTGGAGAGTAAATCCGCCGCCTTTCCTTTCCTTTTTTTAAATGCGAAATTCCATAAACGTAAGCTCGAATTTAACGAAGAAATTGGAGAAAGTTCATTTTTCTAAAAAAAAATCACGAAGAAGTAGGGAAATTCGTCGTATCCCGATCGTCGCCAATAAAATGTAGTATCTTGTAAGAAGAAGCAATTCAAGTAAAGTACTTTCAGGAAGGTTTATTCCTTGAATAAAAGCACGTCTGGTCAGATCCACAACCAACAGGAAACTGGCCAACAGTAATACATAGAACATTCCATTACAGCATAACAGGAATGTAGAACATTACCACATTCAAAGGATACACACATCTTAAAGAGATACTCTCTACTATGACTAATAACTAACATACTACATCCTTCTCTCTATCAATGTGTCCCCTAATGAATTATGCATGAATACCCGTGGTATAAGTTGTTGGATGTACATGGAGTGTATATTTATTTAATTTACTATTTTTTACATGGCGCAGCTCAACTCAAGCAGGGTGTCTGTGCTTTACAATTAAAACAGCAATGGAGACCGGATATCTCCTTACAGTGAAAGTGGAGAAAAACAATGGGCATTACGTGTTTATTTCATCCAGTTGGCCAGAGTGGACACTTGTAGAAGATTCCTTATTGAAAGAAAGATTCAACAGAGAAGTAGTCACAGGAGGAGAAGCAGAGAATGGCTGCAGAGATGAATTAACAGAAACACAGGAGAGGGGTTCGGTCGAGGAGTAGGATAAAGAGGCATGTCTTAGGACAAGGTAATGGAAAATATTCGATAGGAGTGAAGGAGAACTGGGGCAGAGAAGAGAACAAAGGGCAAACAACAGAAGAGGGTGTCACAAAAGTGAAAGGTGATTAGATGATAATCGGGCAAGTGGGAATGATGAAGGATCAGAATGAGAAAATTGAGAGAAAAAGGTGTGCTTGGGTGACATTAGGTAATCAGAAATGACAAGCACAATACAAGGAATGGATTAAAGGAGGTGATGGGGAGGAAAGGCAGGAGAAAAAACATTAAAGCATTTTCAGATCAGGGTAGAGCTTAAACAGTTGTGGTTTTACTTTTTTCTGAAATGAAGACAGTCAGTAGATTGACAGAGGTCTTCGGGGAGGGAATTCCAAAGAGATGGGGTTGCCCCTTTGAAAGACTGAGTTGCAACAAGGTGTGTTTTGAATTTTCTAAATTTAGGTTTGAAAACGTTCCTGTTCCTGAGATGTTTACATCCACCAGGTAATTTTTATGGAGGAAAATAGGTCGGCTGGATTTTGTTGTGGTATGGCTTTAAACTTAATACAGGCAAGCCTGAAATTAGTTCTGGATTTCACAGGAAGCTAGTTTTGATCACAATAGACATGGATGATGTGGTCGAATTCCTTTGCACCTGACACTTGTCTGGTAGCAGAGCACATAAAAGCAATAAATGGCCCCAACGTGAATTTGTTGATTCCAATTAAAACGGAGCTTTCATAGTCCTATTATGAAATGACAAATGATTGGATGAGCAGGCAATAGTCTTTGGGTTGGAGAAGATACTTAAATTTTTTGAAGGGAGCAAGAGAAGCTCTTACGGATTTGAAAGTGTGCTCCTTGTGTGAGAACATGAGAGGTGTATGTCCATCCAGATGCCAAGGTATCTGACCTCAGAGGCATAACGGATTGTTTAAGCCAATTGAAGTTCGGGAAGCCACTTATGATTCAAATTTGATTTCTGCTGTCAGCGAAATAGAATGCATTTTATCTTTTCACGGTTAAGTCTAGTTTGACATGAACAGGGCCTAGAAAAGCATGTTTAATTCTACGCATGTAGTATTTGACACATGAAAAACAAAGCTATAAAGTAAAAAACGGTGGAGGCACTCAAGTTCTCTTATAACAGATGGAGTGGGCGTAGACTGAAGAGGCCGGCTAAGCAGGGAAGTGAAGCACAGTGGCAGGAAACCTGAACTTGCCAGAGCCTGGGCTGAGAGATTAAACTCTATTGTTAGCTGGAATAGGCTGAGAACATACTGTTTTATGGTGCGAATGATGTAATACTGTCACTTATATTTATACAACTATCTAGATCTGGGAATGATATAATTCACAGTTTGAAAGACTCCCCAAGTAGGATCTCCTAGTTAGAGGTTGTTGTAAACCTTAAGTGATATGTAAATATATAAACTTACGATTTGTCGAAACATGAGGATCTTTAATATAAATAGCAAATGAGTAAGGAAAAATATAAGATCTTAAAGGATGTACTAAGTGATGGCTTAAATTACTGAGTAACGAAGCAATGTTGACAAAAAAATCAATAACATATGTTTTAAAAAAAATACAGGATGGTGCTACTCTTAAAAACATTTCCATTATGTGCTGGTCCAGGGAAATATGAGTAATAGCCTGGAACAGATTTGAACTGCAAATAGTTTGTCCACGTCCTGAATATGTATTTTTATATTTTGAAAAATGTGCTCACGCTGTCTTGGTGGATCAGTTCAAACATATGCAAAGTAGGCCATCCAAGGACATTGAGGCGTGCCGTTAGGGGGATAAAATCAATATCTTATTGAGTTTCGACATTTGTTTCGGAAATTTGATGTAGTAAGTCATCTTGGGCAACCAAAGCGTCACGAACACGAGAGAAGAAGGGCTCAGCTAATCCTGCGGTTATAGAACAGCACTGAAATCCCCTTCCTTGATAATGCCCATGTAAGACAAGCCACTGGGGCATGGATCTGCATCGCCTCGATCCCGAGTAGCATGAACAGGATACATTTGTCGATCAGTCTCTATGCCTTAAGCAGTTGCTTCAACCTCGTTTAAAACAATGTGATCTATGTGCTTTAAAAGCGTATTTTTTTTACTTTTTGTAGTGTGCTGCAAACGCCAGTTGAATGAAGTAGTGATTTTTCTGGTTTTTGGGTTGCTGTGAACTAAGGTTGAGTGAGACTGATTCGTTTGCAGCCTTTTATGAGACATAGCTACATCTATTCTATTTCGGCCATGTGCAGAAACATACATTTGATGTTGCTGAGGTACGAGTGATAGTTTGGTAGGAAACAGTTTAAACACCGATCTTAAATAGTATCCTATCTGTAATTCTTAAAATATGTATGAAACTGCTACAGACTTGTTCATTCCTGAGAGTATTCAGTGCAACATCTCTTGCAATGCTAAGTAAAAGTAAAAAAATGTCATAAAAAGAAAACATGGGAAATCTTCCAGTTTGGATTTCAGACTTAAATTGATTTTTGTCTTTAAAACTGTACACTGAATGACCGCTCCAGAAATTTGGTGCAGACAACTCAATGAGTAATATGAAAATTCGCCCAGAATGACCTATGTATTTTTATGGTTTTGTATAAGATAATTTGGGGGGGATGTCCACATTTCTGCATACTTTATATGATATCAGGTGACCTCTCTAGTAAGGACATCCCTGATAAGTTTAGCTTGACTGGGAAGCTGTCACTTACCTGTGTGATCAAAAAAAGAGGTTTAAGAAGCAGAACTGAAAGAAGCATTTGTTCTCTGTCCTCATGTTAATCTTCCTCTTTACACGATTCTTTTTTGGGCAGAACATGTGTGCTTCCACTAAAAGAGTTATTGTATTCTACTATTTGTCTTGCTCACTATAGTTGTTAAGGGGTTTTTATCGTTATAATCCAGTTAAAAAGGCTATAGGCTTGATTTCTTAATTGGGAAAGTTATGTCCGATAAAATAGGCCTCATCTGTTTTATTATTAAAAGTTACAACAAAGGCAGCTGGCCTAACGTCATTGTTGTGAAAATCATACTAATATGCCCTTGAGGGTGGTTTATTATAGCACTGTTGCACTCCAAATTCTTAGAAGTACTTAAACAATCCTTTTCAACATCCTGGTGTTAGGTTCACCTTTAGGCCTTAAATTTCCAGTCTGCATCCAGGCAGAGCCCATTTTAGGATTGAATGCTAGGTAATGGAGCTGCCCCAAAGGTGACCTAACTCCCGGTGCCCTTTTCGATTTTTATTTGTTTAGATTCAGTCCTCTACTTCATCAGGTTGGAAGGCATACCCTGCCCTCTGATAACTGGGTTTAACTAGGGATGAGAGTAGATAAAAAGTATTTCTCTTGTGAATTTTCCATAATTCACATGAATGTTTGGCTCGCCACCTGTAGGTTGAAAAGTTCTCCGCAGCTGGGTTTTTGCATAAAAATAAGGACTTTTTATGCGACTTTCAGGGTGTTCTGTGAAAACAAATTTTACTTCAAAGTTGCAAAGATAATCGATCTAAAGTTAACTTAGGAGAAAAGGGCATATCCCTTTTCAGGACCAGTAAGCACCTAAGAGCAAAAATTGCCAATTAACAGATGAATACTATGCCAAGTCGTAGGCACAGGAAAAACCCAAACTATGGGTTTGCCAATAATCGGGATCTAAGCTAGCCTCCACTCATCTCATGGAATTTGTGCATACCCCGAATCTTAACTTACTTTTAATTTCTATTGTCCCCTAAAATGTCTATAACTTTATTTTTCTGATTCACCAAGATCCTATGACCAAAGTTGGTTTTGATAATTTTCGAACACAACATGGTTACAAGGCGTGAGTCTGACTGCATGCAAACCCAAGGAAAAAGGTCAGGGTTGCATAGGGAAGCCACAGTTCTCTGCCTGTGTCTTAGCTCTTGGATATCCCTTTCTTCTCACATTCTCCAATCGCCCCCCCCCCCTCTCCCAGAGTGCCATGAATAGTTCTATGAGTCTTGACATAATATTCATGCATGGTTCAAATGCATGCAAATTTAATGCCCAGTTTCCTGTTGTTTTGTGAAGGTCCGGTATTTATCTCTCTATTAACCAGTAATGCTCTTGTGCAGTACATAAGTCTGCCCCACGTTCTACCTACATGCGCTCTCGTGCTGCAGATGGTGCTGGGAAATGTAAGTTTACCCTGCAAGAGCCATTGCCTACTTGTGCTTATTGGAAACTCCTCAGCTCCATTTTTATTTACGCTCAATTTAGTTGACTACCTTTTGTGTTAATGTAATTGCATACTAATTATTACATAGAGACATTTTCTTATGTCCCTCTCTGCTGCAGGCATCGGCCATCATAGGTTTATCCTGTGGGCCACGGTTATTAAGTTGTATCTTTTTCCTAGGTACTCACAGCCGCTGCATGAAGAGATAGCCCTCCACAAGCATCTGAAGCACAAGAACATTGTCCAGTATCTGGGCTCTATTAGTGAGAATGGGTTCATCAAGATTTTCATGGAGCAGGTGCCTGGGGGTAAGTTATTTTTTTCTTCGTGTTTTTTTTCATATATGGCACTTTGCACAAACTAACAACACGAACACCATCTTTTATGCTGGGAGAGATCTTGGAGCTTCTGTGCCTAAACCATCTTCATGCCTATACATAAAGTTTAGTGACTTGATAAACTTGTTGTGGCACAGTTTTCCCAGCTTGTTTTGCAACCTTCTGCCTATTCGGTTAGTATCACTAAAGTAACCCCTCTGTCTTGGTCTCATTTTCTTCTGGAATGGGTTCTAGAACTGCATCTCTGGGTATTAGGAACAATCCTGACTGCCCTCCCCCAATACTACCAGGTAACTGTGTTGAATCCTGCAGGCGTCCATATTGGTCCCCTCACCTGAAGAAAAGAAGGTGCTTGGTGTTTCTTTGCCTGTTCATCATTATTAAGGTAACCAGATCCAGATGAATATGTAGTCAGCAACTCTAACTATTAAGAACACCTTTCGCCTCCTTTTTTGGATAGATTATACTGCTTGTGCCTGGGAACTGTTGATGCGGAGGGATATTTTCTAATTCATCCAGATGAAGGAGTTGGGAATTGGTTAGGCTAGCTGAGTGTGTTGTGTCATCTTCCTCTCCAATTAATGAAAGCCCCAGGACCCACATGGCTTCCCTGGAGCAATTTACCATGTTTATTTGACTTAAGTCTCTTACACTGATTTCTTCACGTCATGTTCCATTTTTTATTATCTCTGGTGTGTGTTTTATTCCTGAGGTACCTAGGCAGTGGCACTTCTAGTCAAAAAAGAGCTCACAGGTTTCAGGTATATTGTTATATGTGTTAATTGTATTCATTTAACAATACGTAGGCAATGCGTCTTGATGCTGTTAACAAAAAAACAACTGATCAACCCTAGAGGAATAATATGCTAAAACTAAAAGAGAAGCCATCAATGAATGTATGAAGGGCTGCTATAACTGGTCCAAGAATCAACCTCAACTAAACGAAATTAAGGGACTGAAAGTAACAGAAGACGATATTTTACACCCAAAGCAAATGCTACTACACGAAATTAACCTACAGTGGAATGTTTACACATTTGTCTGTGTTTGTCTCAAGTGTTTCATATTGATGAAAATCGAATTCGAGCAAACTTAGCAGAGGCTACTGTGTCAACACGCAAGACTTTACCATTCTGGGTAAAATTACCACTTTCCCGTGTAGGAAGAGCGATTATACCAAAAAAGTGAATACTACCCATATAATAGTATTTTTGCTGCCTTGCCGGTTATACTAAACAGGGCCTTTTTTCAAGACCTTCAGAGTATTTTATTGGGGCGTAAATAGGCCACAGATAGGAAAAGAGTTGCAGTGCATAAAACGCAAACACCTATACATAAAAGTGCATGAGTGGCCCGAACCATTCAAATGTATTATTTTGCAGCCCAGTTACAGTGGCTGATGATATGGTTTGTTGATAGCTCCAGTGCTGAGAGGGAGGATGTGCAGGTGGGATTAAGCACAAATGCAGTATCAAATTTGATGTTGTGAAAAGCCCTAACGACACATCCGGTGCTATTGAAGGTGGCCAAATACTGATGGAATGGATTTTGGTTGAGGTTACATGGTGAGGTACCATACTTCCCTAGTTAGCCACTGTGGACCCTCACCAGATTCCAGGTCAAAGCAGTCTCCCATGATAAACTAGTAAGGACAGAGGCGAACTTTGACACAGTGGTCAATCTTTACGAACACAGATTGCTCTGCACATTTGATAATGCCATGCCTCAGATGCAAATGCTGATTTCTACGCAAGGCATGTGAAAGCCCAGTGTTCACACAGTGTTGACTGGAGGTAAATGGCTGAACTAAGTGAGCTCAAAACACTCCCAGCCATACTTGGGTTATTGTTGCAACCAAAAAAATATAAGCTCACTTTTTAGTTAATTGTTCTTGCTTTAGTGCACACAAAACCGCACATAGCCATGTAATTGAAGGCATTGTCATCCCAGCTCTTAAAAACATGCCTAATTTACTTAAAGAAGTGGTCCAGTGCTGAAAGAGATACTCACTGAAACCATCAGAATGAAACCATAATAACACAATACCAGGGACATGATAAAAGCTGTCTGGTGGCAAAAACAAATGAGCCCCCATCTTAAGTCTGATGTGAGAGAAGCTGGTTTGCTAGGATATGTATGGGTATAGTCCACATAGGGATAACCACAAGGTAACACATGTATGGATACATGATGGGACACACATTCACGTTACTGTAGGCTGTCAACTAGCTACCAAGCACAAATGCTGTGCCGTTAGGCACAAAATACTTATACGCCTCTTTCCTTGGCAACTGAGACCAAAATGAGGGTAGATCTCAGCTAAATCTACAAGACCAGACCACTTGTTCTGTTTGATGCTGTTATTGTTATGTGTAACTTAGCTCTGAAATGCATGTGATAAAAGATACTCTCCTAGTCATTCGCCATTTCATCGGACTATGTATGCGCCATAAACTGCCTGTCTTGTTCCTATATTTATTATCATTGTTGTTGTTTTTCACTAACTGCATTTGCACACACCTCCCTAGCCATTCAATACTCCTCTTGGCTTAACAAAGTCTTCTCCACTCTTCACCCATGGTGAAACAGCACTGCCTACTCGAACTCTGACTCTAACTTCACTCCAACCCTCCTACGTACCTCTTCTTACCCTTACCCCAACCCACTGCCCCCCTTATCTAGCACCGAACACCAGCATGGTCACCAACCTCTGCCTCTCTCCGCTCTCTATTGACAACCTTCCAAATCTCAATATAACCCCCGTCCACCCCTCCCTTGCCCTAAATTTCTCATTTCCCCCTCCAACCCCGCCAATCCGCGTCATCCCCCCCCCAATCCACGTCAATCCTATGACCCCCCCACCCCCCCGGATTTGCTGCCATCCATGACTCCCAAAACGAACCCCTCCATCCTTCCCACACCGTCTCCCTCATGCTCTTACCCAAACCTCCTTCTTCTAAACTTCTCCCCACCCTCTCTTTGCCCGCTCCCTTATTCTCACCCAGCCAAACCTCATCACCATGTCCCACCTCAATACCACCCGCACACCATGCCCCCCTCATTCCCTAACCGACAAGCACCCCGCCCTCACCAAACATGGACCCTACTCTTGGACCATTCCATACCCTCCCAACCTTTCAAAAAAATGCCAAAAAGAATCTTAAGCATACATTTATTATCCGACATCCTGAAACTCTAATTGAAGACAACTACCACAGCCTCACGTCCCCCATTAAAACTTAACTATATTTTCTACACCAAACGCCCCTCCAAATGGATGAGGCACAGGGTCAGACTGATTTGCATATAACCATGTCTGAACTGGGGTGGCAGAGTGGGCTAAAGAACGGTGATGGATTAAACCCAGATCTTTTGACTCGGTGTGAGTGTTTGATTGGTTCAGATGCTCCGTCCATCACCACCCCCTTTTGTACCGCTTTTGGCCGCCATAAGTTTGGCAGGGTATGCTCAGACGTGAGTCCCTTGCTCACTTTGCCACTGGATTCAAGCAAGCTGGGCTGAAAACAGCTGTAATGCCAGAAACCGGTCCTCAGAAGCTTGTTTCCGGTCCAGGGAAGGCATGGATTGGCAGTTCGGGCTGGACTGTTCCCATGAGGCACAGGGTCAGACTGATTTGCATATAGCCATGTCTGAACTGGGGTGGCAAAGTGGGTTAAAGAACGGTGATCGATTAAACCCAGATCTTTTGACTGGGTGTGAGTGTTTGATTGGTTCAGATGCTCTGTCCATCACCACCCCCTTTTGTACCCTCCAAATGGATGAGCACCTTTTTACACCACCTTCCAGTATTTAGCGCAATTAAAATCACCCACGGTTACAAACTTGCCACTTCTCCTACCTCTCTTTTCCCTGGTGAAATAACCATTTCCATCTACAAAACTGGAAACATCCTAATTCAAGCCTCAGAGCATCACCTCACAATTTTTGAACTCCTCTTCAGCACTCTTTCTAACCAGCTGTCACTACCTACTCCTCCCCCAACACCCTCTCAGTCCCAAAACCCCTCCGGGCTCCCCACAGCCGCCCTAACTCTCTCCCTAACAACAGTCCCCGTACAACAACTCCTACTCTGTCACCCTCACTTGAACTCTCCCCTGTTGCAATCCTATCCCCTCTCCCCACACCAGCCCCCTCCCCCACCCAACTCTACTCCTCCTCCCAGAGACAAACTCCCCACCCCCACAACACTCCTACCCGTAATGGCGCATCCCTCTTCTTAACTCCTATTCTACCCACCTCTCTGGAACCAGCCCCTCCCTACTCCTCAAATACACTCCTCCAAATTCCCATGTCCCCTAATGACCGTCCACCTCCAACACCCTATCACCTCCCTAGAACCCCTCCTCCCCCTCTAAACCGTCCCATAATGACCATCACCCCTCATATCCTTACCCCTTCCTCCACAACCTACACCTCCACCCACTACGTCGCTACCACATCCCCTCTCGCCCCTCACATTCTCCCCCCACCTCTCCCCCTTTCCCCCTCATTCCCCTCCAGGCCATCACACATCACGCTCATCCCTCCCTCCCAACACCGGGCCACACCCCCCTGCCCTCCCCTGGCCTTCCCCACTCCTCCTTCAAACACAGAACTACCCACATTTCCCCCCCCTGTCGAACCGCCCACTCCAAGCTGTCAACTTTCTCTCCCTAGCCACTTCGTCCCTAACTCCTCCTCCATTCCAGCCACGTCCACTTCCCTCCTCTCCAACCTCAGCCAGACACTTCGTAACTTGGACTACAATCTCTCTACCCTAGCTACTGAACTTACCCTACTCAGAAAAGATTTCAATCGGTTCAAATCCTACAAACCCATAGACCGCCCCTCTTGGCCCTCTGCCCCATGTGCTAGCCTTCGAAAACACTCATATCCCAACCTTTGGTTAACAAAGCCTCTCCTCACCCGCTCTCAAAGACCCCTTTGAACCTTGAATACCTACTCTGCCCGACCTCTCTGTTCTCTGCAACACCTACCTTAACAATCCCCCACCTAAAGATCTTTCCCACTCACACCAATATTCCTGTTATTTTTGGGACTAGCAGAATCCCCGAGTCTCCTAGCTCCCCCAGACCCCCCCAACTCACCAGCCTTCAACTTCTCCCTGCCCCAATCACCTACCCCATATCCCTTACCTGCATGCTCGTGAACTGCCACTCGGCTGTCCGACATGCAACCGAAATCTCAGAAACCATTCTTAACGAAGATACCGACATCGCCTTCCTCACTGAAACCTGACTCAAAGACCACTCTACACCCATCATTGACCTCCTTCTGGCCCCCCTTGGCTACTCTATTCTCAGAAAAAGGTAGACCTAAAAAAATGGGGGGGGGGGTTTAGCGATCATTTTTAAAGAAGAGCTACAATTCTCCCCAATTAATAACACTGACTACACAACCTTTGAATACTTACGAGCCAAACTTAAAATGAAAAGCTCCCCCCCCCCAATACGACTTCATAACAACTTCCACCCTCCTGATGAAGCCCTTCCCTTTGCCTTTGAACTATCGGACCTTTTAACTAAATCGCTACTTTCCAACTCCAAAAATCTCTTCCTAAGAGATCTTAACCTACACTGGAATGAACCTGATGACCCTGCAATCAACCTTCTCAATAACCTTCTTGAGGTTAGCGACCTCAAGCAACTTTGCCACTCCCCTACCCACGCCAAAGGAGCTATTCTAGACGCCATAATCTCCAACCCTGATCTGACCTCCTTATCTAACATCATCACTATTGACTGGTCTGACCACCATCTCATTCTGTTCACCATCTCCACTTCAGACCCTATAAAAAACAATAAAACCACAATTGTGATCAGAAATCTTAACCAAATCCCCCCCCGGCGCACTGGAACATAAACTCAAATCACAACTCAGTCTCACCCCCCTCTTCAAATGCAAATGAACTCACTGAGCACTTTAACAAAACTGTCTCTGAGGTTTTAGACCAATTTGCCCCTCTGAAAATTAAAACGCTAAAAAATGCCCCCTGTTAGACCCGGCTTCCTGGGCACCAGGGCACTCAGGGGTAATTGCGCTCCAATCGCATCAACTGGAGTGTTCCCTCACTGATGTCCTGGGGCCTCAGTACTAAGGGACCCAAAACTGGATAACCAAGTACTCCTCTCCAGCACTTGACTCTCTCAGGGTAGCGAGACAGAGCAGTCCAAGGCTTACTCAAGGAGGTGAGGTGGGTTTAGACATTCAGAATACAGTGTAAACCATACCACCAGCTGATAAACTCAATGTCCAGTCAGTGCTTTACTTTTTATAAAAGAAAAGTACTTTAATACACATAAGATAATTATTCTACACATAAAACTAGGATAAACAGTGAAAACCAGAAGTCTCTACAACCCTCTGGGGCAGAGTTCTGACCCCAAACAGTATTATAGCGCCTAGACGCCAAGCACTATAAAAACACAGTTAACATGAAAACACACAGTAAGCATTGCATATTACAGATCATGTTACACAGGGCTGTTCTCATTCACTAGAGCCTTGATACCAAACTTTGTATTGAAAGGATATAGTTTCAGCATATGATGTGAAGTCAAATGTTCATGATCAGCCCCATAACACCCCACCCAAAGCAACAGAAGTGCCCTCCCATTGTGAGTGAGGACACCGCTCTAGTGGTGTCGGGGATCTGATCAAAGGTGCCAGATGTCTTGGCACAGTTTACTGGAGTCCCACTAGTCCAGTAGCCACTGGCTAGCTGTTGGAGAGTAGTGGCTGGGCAGAGTGCCAGTTCACCCTGATACCCTCAGAGTTCACAAAAAGAAAGGTGGGGCCTGCTTCACTAGCCTCTATTCCCAGTTACTGCCTGTACATGCTCCCACAGCGCAAGGGAGGAGCCTAGAGAGGACTTGATCTCACCTTCAAAGACTAGAATCAAGCATCCTCCTCTCTGGCTCTCGTCATGTGCTGCAAGCTTCTTTCCACCAGCCTCTGTCATGTGCTGTAAGCTTCTTTCCACCAGCCTTTGTGATGTGCTGTAAGCTTCCTTCCCACACCTTTGGTGATGTGCCGCAAGCTTCCTTCCCACACCTTGGGCAGATGTCTGTAATTTCCTTGGTCCAAAGCGAACGAACGCTCCTCCAAGCCTCACAACCAGCTGGTCCTTAATGTTGCCTTCCTTCCAGACCGCAGTGAACAGTCTTATCTCCTGTCTTCACACGACGGGGTCGCGGCTGGTTACTGTCAGAGGGCTCTGGTGTGGCCACTCGTCAGTCATAGACCAGTCTTGAACAACAGCTGACCACTCAGGCCAGACTTTTATCACCTCTGATTGATAGGCTCAGCCAATCAGAGGGTCTGCTACTTTCTGCATTCTGAATACACCTCCAATCACAGACCATTCACGGCCTGTTCAATGCATGGGTAAAGCATGTAGCAGGTCCTGTTCTGGTATCAGGCTGTGCAACCCTCTAGAGAGGAATTTTAATTAACTCCAGCCCAGGAGGCCCTGACCAGTGGGGGAGGGTCCTCTCCACACAGTTAGTGCAGCTAAACCCAGATAAGAGCTGAATGTCTCCCCCAGCCCACCAGTCCTTTCCAAGGAAATAGGGAGGGGGACGGGGGAGCTCGGATGTCCAGCAGGACAGCTCGCATTCCTCACACTGGCTCAAATCCCCATTCTTCCCCTGTACACCCACGGGCTCTCAAACACACATCAGTCAGACAAAGGCAATAGGCCCACAGGCATGGCAAACTGCGCAGACTTGGTCAGGAGGGTGCCTAGGGACTCACCCCTCCTGACTATAGATGTATTGCTGCCACCACTGTCAGTCTACCACAACCTTAATAGAGAGGGCAGTAGCCAATCTCTGAAAAATAGGGGTGCACTAGGCATGCCCCCTCGACCTCAGAGCCAAGCTCTAGGGTCTCAATCCATGTAAACAGGGAGACCCTCAGTGGACATGTATGATTGTCATGCTCACCGAGGTAGGGATCTAGAAACTATACAGTAGCTTTGGAGCGACTTGCCTGGAGGTTAGCATAAGGCAGGGGAAGCACTCTCTCCAGAGACATGCAGGAGACTTCCCGTCCCAACACACCCTCTAAACCTCATGGCTCACCCTAGACCTTAATAAAAAAAGACGCTCACTGAGACTGGCTGAAAGAACATGGAGACAACACTCCTCCCCATCCCATCTTGCTCTCCTTAGAATTGCAAGATCCTCTTACAAAAAACATTTTTTTCGAAAAAAGCATCATTCTTTCGTCTGCAACTCTCTTTTGCCAAAAACAGACCTAGAGAACTGTTCAACATTATTAGAAATCAAACCTCCCCTGCAACCCTTAACCCGGTGGGCTCCACTAACCAATGTGAAGAAATTGCCACATTTTTCAGTGAAAAAATCGCATAAATTGACCGTGCTTTCCCCTGTACTCAACCCTCGTTCACCCCTCAACGTCCCCTGGGTACTACACCTTATTCACCCCTCCCCTTGAAAACGCCCCTGACTCCCTCACTCCTCCTCCCATCGCATTCCCCTCCTGAACCCCTCCCCACTATCCTACAGCTTAAAAATAATGCCTTGTGGCATATTTTCCACTCTCTGAACGGGAAGTCTTCAACATCCTAGCCAAACTCAAACCATCCTCCCACACTAAAGACCCTCTCCCTTCCGCACTCGTCCAAGATCTCAAACACGTCATTGTCCCCTACTGGACCAACATCATTAACTCCTCCTTCTCAACAGGGAATGTTCCCATCTCCCTTCAACTCGGTCAAATCAGTCCCATCCCCAAAAATCCCAAGGCTGACCCCAATGACCCTAACAATCTCCGCCCTATCTCCAACCTCCCCCTCCTCTCCAAAACCCTCAAAGTGCGCCCTACTCCAACTGGACAAACACATTGACACGTTCAACCTTCTAGACCCCCTTCAATCTGGCTTCCGCAAAGGTTGCAGCACTTAAACTGCACTGCTCAACATAGTCGATAATATTCACTTAGCCCTGGACAAGGGTGAGACCTTCCTACTCATCCTTCTTGACCTCACCGCTGCATTTGACACTGTTTACCACCCAACCTTACTCAATACAATCAAAGATCGCTTCGGCCTTAATGGCACAGTCCTTAACTGGTTCAACTCCTACTTCCAACATAGAACCCAACAAATTTAAATTCAAAACTGCCTCTCTAGCCCAATTTATGTCTCCCTAGGTGTCCCTCAAGGATCCATCCTCTCTCTCCTGCCCTTTTCAAACTCTTTATTGAACCCCTTACCCTTATACTTAAACAAGCAAAAATCAACTATCACCTGTACGCTGATGACACCCAACTGTACTATAAAATAAAATCCCATGCTGATATCCTGCACCTTAACACTGCACTAACCAAGATCCAAACCTGGTTCCACAACAACCATCTTAAACTCAACCCTAACAAAACTGAGATCATCCTCTTCTCTCCCAAAAACAACCCCCTCCCCATTCAAACATTGATCGCTGACCTTAATGCCATAAACTGCTCTCTTTCCCTCGCCGAACCTGTCAAATCACTCTGCATCACCGTCAACAATAAACTCGCACTAAATTCCCATGTAAAGAACTCCGCTAAAAGTGCACTTTTCACACTCTGGCATCTCAAAAAAATCAAACCTTTTATTCCAGCTGAAGACTTCAAATGAATTATCCAATCTCTTGTCCTATCCAAAATAGACTACGGAAATGCCCTTCTCTGGTACTCCCAAAATCTACCTTGCCCCCATCAAATCCATCCTTAACCTCGCAGCCAGACTAACAACAAACTGTAAACGTTTTGACTGCATCTCCCCTGCCCTCAAGACCCTCAAATGGCTCCCCATTGAAGGCAGATCCTCCTATAAAATTGCCTGTATTACACTCAAAGCCCTATATCAGAAGACTCCAACCTACCTCACAACTAAACTCAAAAAAGCTGGCTTTGCCCGAACGCTGAGAAGCACCAACACTCTTCTTCTTTTACTCCCCCTACTAAAAAAAACGCCTTGAAATCCCGCTCCTTCTCTGGCAAGGCCCCAACCATCTGGAAGGCCCTCCCAAAAGACCTTCGATGCAACCCCTCCTATGCCAGTTTCAAAAGAAACCTTAAAATTCACTTTCTCACTAAATTTTGGGGAAATTAAATCCCTGATCTCCTTCCTGACTAATCTCCCTCCTCCTTACTTAGGCAACTCCGCCTTCCCCCCACACTCACTCACCCCCCTCCTGACACCCTCCTCATCCCCCCCCCCCTTATTAGACCCCCAACACACCCTACTATGTCCACTGAGTCCTCCTTGGCATACTGTAATATTATTATTTATAACAACATTCTGGTTCTTTCAATTGGTTTTCTGTTTATCTTATATGTACTCTACTCACTATGTACTCTAAATTATTCCTTTTCTTTTGTCTGACCACATGTATAATTTGTTTCGTTCATTGCTGTTGTTGTTTTTTTGTTTATTTTCATGTCTGATGTACAGCGCTCTGATACCCTCGGGTGGAGCTAGCGCTATATAAAACCTTCAAAATAAATAATATAAAACTGGTACAGAGAGTTGGTGATGATTTTAGACTGTTTAAACTATTTTAAAAAAAATGTGTGCAGTATAGTAAAATCACATTGAAGAGACCTTGTGATTGTTAGGTGAGTTTATTCCTGAGTGAAATCATTGTAACATGCAAGAGCTGAGGCAGTTAACTGTGTTTTCTCATGTGAGTTTTGATGCACTATGGCAATACTATGGAGTTTGACCTGTGCACTGTTGTAATGGTGTATTCGTTAGTAGAGTTGCTGTAAATTACATGCTGTACCATGGCATAAATGTATGTCTGATCTATATCCGTCTTTTGAGCTGGAAACCAAACAGGTAGGCCGAAACATGTTCATCGGAAGGGCTCATACTCGCAGACTCGCTAACCGTGTTTTGTCATTTTAGGTAGTCTCTCTGCACTTCTGCGATCAAAGTGGGGACCACTGAAGGACAACGAGCACACTATTGGTTTTTACACCAAGCAGATTCTCGAAGGCCTGAAATACCTCCATGACAACCAAATTGTTCACCGTGACATAAAGGTATTTAAAGTGCTTGAAATAATTTGGAGGATAGAACAATATTATCTTGCCAGTTCCCTCTCTGTCATTATAAAACAGTAATACTCTGGCATACAAGCAAAAGGGGTTGGGAAATATAGGTTAGATGGCATTTGAAACTCCGCACATTAGAATACAGCCTATCTTCCACTCTTTCAAGCAGTTATATGCTGGAATACATTTGTTAACCCATTTAAACAGATCTTCATACATTTTTCCCGAAAATATTCTAGAGCCACTCTTAATTTACTGATCAAGTTTATTGAAGATGTGTCAAGGAAGATCAATATTATTTAGAGAGGGTGCGCTTGTAAAAGTGCACCCCAATTCATTTCAGCTTTGGCAATATTCGGTTGAGTTTTTGCAACACTTGCTGATCAGAAAAGCTCACTGTCTTTTACAGAAATGTGTCATTGTTGGGCTCTGCAGTCTTGCTAAAAATAAAAATGCCTTTTACCCCAGTCATGAAAAAATGTTGAAATACTTTGGCAGTGGTGAGGTTCACATGCAACCAATTATGTTTCGAGACTCCAACCCATTTAAGTTTTTCTGATTCGGGTCACAAATTAGCTTTGACATTTTTTTACTGAAATAACTTGCCATGTTCTGTGTTATAAACACTGACTCTTGAAAAAAGCATTTCATTTTAAAGCGTTAAGCACTGAAGGCCTGTGCTTATATTGTCCAAAGGAGGATACCTAGTGCATGAGTATTGCTCACCATTCTTGTAAATATTGAAAAACATTTGCGGTGTGCCAGTATTTGAGAACTTTCAAACATGCACCCGAAACGCACCATAATGTTCTTTAACACCAGTGTAAAAATTGAAGCTAAAAGTCGAAATCTTAAAAATGGATCCACTTTACCCCAATCCTGATGTATCTAGAACATAAGGCTATAGACTCCTTAACACTGAACATGACGCGCTCCAGAGCTGGCATTACAAGGAACTAGAACGTTTTGTGAAGCGTTATGTTTGGTGTTGAGAACATGTCTACAAAAATCTGGTGATGCCATTGTTAACAGCCATTTACCGGAGTCAACAGCGTGTCCTAACCGCCGTAGGATCAGCATCCTAGGTGTCCTGTTTTGGGGGTTTATTACATGTGTTTCAAAGTCACAGAATGTTGATGTTTTATAGATTAAGGATATTTTCAGGTTTACGTTCTAGAACATGTTTGTTGGTTATGGACTACAATTACTATTTTAACAGCTTTATTAAAAGTCCTTTTAAAAGTCAGCTGTTCCACAATTCTTCATAGTCAATGCTTTTTTGAGTCACATACCATGTTTATCAAGAACTGCAAGGATGATAATACTGCCTGGCTCATGACTGGGCCTGCACCTTAACCTCCCCCTACTTCTAGTTTCCTGCTATACCTGGAGCTGTGTCCTGTTTTTGCAGTGGGCAGATTGTTTTTCGGGTGTGAGTAAATAATTTTGTTTTTCGGGTGTGAGTAAATAATTTTGCTAAGCCACCCATGGCATCATGGCAGTGAAAGTAAGAGCGTTTGCAATACTGGAGGCTAATTCACAATCACAGCATTTCATGCTCGGGGACCTCCTGGGCATCTCATAGCCAGGAGGACAATGGTGGATAATGACGATTGATGTCTGGTGCCAACAAAAACAGGAGAATTAGCCAGACAAGTAATAGGCCTTCACTGATTTCCTCCACTACACTGGGTTCGTTGTAGTCTTCTAGGTGTTGTGGCCTACATGTTTTGTTGAGCCATTTAGACAAACCTTTAGTAATACTAGGGTACAGACTCACTATGGTTCAAACTCACTATAGTTCAAACGTTCAGGCCGTGTTCCATAATTGGTTTGAGAACAACTGTTGAATAAGACAATCAACACAAAGCCTGTGGTGGTGATGATACTGGTCAGGAGTCTCTATTTCTGCTGGAGGTAGAAGGCTGTTACTTCTAATTCTGGCTCTGTTCAGCTTACTGTAACAAGCGCCGTTCATTCTACCTTTCACTTGGAAATATGCCACCCAGTTGGGTTCATTCTGGATATGGAGCGAACACCGATTGCCAAGAAATATTGTTTTAAGTGTTTGCACTGTCACACTCTGTTCTTTTGCTGTGCAAATGGCAGCTTTCATTTAACTGGAAAACAACATCAGTGCTTGTCATCAGGGAAGGGCTAGTGAGCTATCTTTCACTGACTGTGATTCTTTGTTTATCTATTTCTCCACAGCATAAAAAGCCCTTCTCGGGACGACCTTATTGGATCCCCCAAAAAATTGATGCCTTTAAAATTTTATCTGATTTCCATTTTTACCTGAACATAAAATTTGCTATTTAGAATGTAGGATCATTCACCGATTAGGATTTTCTTCTTTCACTGTTTAAGAGTGTGCATTGTGTGGCTAGATTTGGAAGTATGGACTGACATGTACCTGTTTTCAAGAGCTATCCAATGAAACGTTTTGTCACAACAGATTACCTTTTTGACTGTGTTGTTTATTTGAATTTTGTTTTCTTCTTTCTAACCATTAACCAATTCTTACCTTTTGCCTGCACCCCGTTCATTTATTTTCTTTAATGATGATTAGGATCTTGTTTTATTTATTCTTCTCCTTGGATCAACAAATCAGGAAATACCCTTTACCTCACCATCTAAGAGTGACTCGATCTTGTTTTAGTATTGTTTCTCTCCTTCACCCCCAACTGGCTGCTACTTTTTCCCCTACAATTCTGCTTATATTAAATAGTTCGACACAATTAGAGACTTATTTCTCTTTTTATGTGAAGGTTTATGAATCACTACTTTTGCTACCTGTAGCATCCTCTGCAAACAACTTGCTACCTAATCCGAGCTTCTGCTTTGCTTTAAATCTTGAATTTGTTATTTTTTTAATTTCATCATCTATTCGGATTTGACATGTGACATTCTCTAAAATCCATCAACTACTCGCAAATTTCCCACCTTGGTTAACTAATGCTCTTAGAAAGTCATGTACACTTGGAGCTGAGAGATGTTGGCGGAACTCCCATAATTCTGATACTTTTGCTTAATTTCAGGCTTTACATAAACCACTCTTGAATTAACTAAAACAATATTTTCCTCTCATAATTCAGATGTATTATTTAGTTCTAGCCATCTTTCTACCTTTCCTAATCAGTTGCTTCTACCTCCTTCATGGCCTCCTCGTCTTATCTGTTGTGCCTATCAAAGATTTTATTTTAACTTCATCTCTAAAATGATCTCTCAAATTGAGTTAATATGTTCCTTTTTTCCTGTCTTCCCTCAAGTTTGTTTTTTACGCTGGTCCCCTTCTGTTCAATCAACTCAACTTTTTAAACGTATAATTCTATTTCTGAACTTAAGACATCTAATTTGATTTCTTCTAATAAATCTACTAAGATGCCTTTTGATCTTCTGCCTACTTCGCTTATTAAATCTGCTTCTATCCTACGTGTTTATCTTACTTTTCTATTTCGTACATCATCGTCAAATTTTCCTCCTGAACATAAAGCTCGGCACACAATTATTTTCTTCTGTATTCATTCTATTAAATTAAGCTACAGGTGCTAACCACTTTATACTTATGTACTAACGTTTTCAGTTTAAAGGTTTCTGAGATTGTTATTATCTTCTTTTGTGTTATATTTATGTAATAAACATTACTTGTCTCTTGGAATGCATCCGCATCTCACTCTTTGTTACACGGAATTGCATGTTTTAGGTCTCCTTTTACACTATACCATTTTTACAATTATTATTTTGTTTGGATTTTAGTTTCCCTTTTTATGGGGATGAGGCAAAAATGTATTTTTCATTTTCTTCTTTTTCTTATTGCATTCAGGTCGTCTTTCTGAAAATGTGTGGGCAATTGAAGTATTTACATTTAAACCCAATGTAGACTGGAATTATTTTGGTTTTTATCTAGCCACATCCAGTTTGGGTCTCTTTCGATCACTTTTCTCCTTCCTTTTTATCTACTACTAATTGTGATCTTGATCTTGGACTTATTTTGTATCATCATTTTACCTTTCCTGAGCACATTTTGACAGTTACACAATCCTGTTTCTGTTCAGCTGTTTAATACCCAGAATGTGCACTCTGTGCTTATTTTTGCTAAAACTAAACATTTATTATAAAGCTTGTTTCTTCTTGACATAATTATTTGCTGGTCCAATTGTTTGCCTCTATGCTTATGCACCACTTTTTTTTGTAATTAATGCTTCACTTTTCTCTCCATATCTTTTAGTTTTTTCTTTCTTTTCTCTTGATTCTCATTAGGTTCATATCCCATTCCGATTTCAATGTACCTTTCTTTGTATTGTATTTAAATGTGTACACCGACTTCTCCGCCTGGGCTTTCAACTTTAACAAAGGAAACGCAGACTAATCCACATAGGAATGCAGGATCCATCCTGAATATGGGCCATGTCATTCAGTTGCTTAAATCCAAACAAGCTGGTGAAATCTACCAGCCATGTTCCGTGACCGGTAGAACCCTTGTTACATCTTTTTATGAGATAACCTATATAGGAAACTTGCTGATGATTGCATTTGTGAGCTGTTGCCAGGATGACTTTGCTGAGTGTGGACCGAGGCTGCATATGATTCTGATTCACAAGCAGTCATTGGCTTCTGGCAGTACTAGTATGTTTTTGCTCAAGTAATTCACTGAATTAGGCCTCATGCTAAAACACCGGCATCTGTCCACACTTGGTAGACCCATCTATGAAACACAGTAGAAGTTGCAACATACCAAGTCCACTACATGCATCCTGCAAACACTGGCTGCTAAAATTGTATGCTTATTGCGAACAACATCATCAAGCACATGAAACACAACCTGTGGATTTTTACCAACATCCATAGTTTGTGTACACTGGATCGTGATGGTAGTCTTTTTGAAGGATCCATCAACTGAGTTCAGTATGCTGCTGTTGATGTCCTGGAGGGTTTCCTGGACGCTCTTGTTTTGTATTTATTAAGGATCTGGCTCATTTCAAATGGATGACCCAGCAAGTGAGTTAGTGTTATAAAGCCCTGGCTACACTTCCATACTTCGATCCAGAATATTGTTACATTTTTGCTTCTCTGGAGGTTGTGTGGCAAACCTACTTCATAAAACATAAACACATTTATAAGAGTAATTTTTTTGTTGTGTCATAGTTAATTTTCACACACTGAAGCTGCTTGATTATAGTTTGTGACTCTAAGTATTGGCTAGTAAAACAAACCTAAAATTATAAGTGTTTGCTAATCACGCTGAAAGCTTGATTAAGAATGGAGTTTGTGACCTGTATGTATAGGATCATACAGATTGTATGAAGGGTCAGTGGCTAGTTTGGGCCTGCTTGACACACTAAATCGTCTTCTCTTCCTAAATGTAAGTCATTCTTGACTCTCCATGTAAGGAAGTTAAGTTACATTACTTAGCAACACCAGTGTCATACCTCATGGCTGTCCCCTCACCTTCCCACAGAGGCACCCAGAGTCACTTTGAGATTGAAATGTGCTGAACAATTGTTTAAAAAAAGCCCCGAAAGTGATCGCTCAGAAAAAAAACAAGCATTTGGCAAATCCATTTAGTCTGGTGTTGGTCGCCAGTCCTTTGGCAATTTTGTTAGTTCTCGCCGACACAGCGCGCATGCGCTGCATAAGAGTGAGAGACCTAATGCCATCGGCACAGCTTTGGGGACAAAAATGTGCATGCGTTGCATTACTTGCAATGGCAACGCGTGCACGTCTGGCGATTTCCTTGCGGGAGCGCGCGGCGCCATATGGTGGCGCCATATGGTCGCATGCTCCCGCAAGGGAATCGCGCAGGCCCCCTCCCTTGCTACCGCGTGAGGCATCTTGGTAAAAGGCTCATTTAAAGTGCGACGAAAAGAGAGGAGAAGAGCAGTATATGTACAACAGCTTGTTGCCTTTGCCACAGTTTACCCATTACCCTCTTATTGCTTCTCTCTCCTTTGTGTGTACTCAAGATCATGTCTGATAACGCAAATAGTGGCCAGACTAAACTGAATTAGAATAGAGGACAGGGGGGGCGTTGCCACGGCTCAAAAGCATTGTGCTGCTGTTTGCAGTTACTAAGATATACCCCCGAATCCTTATGCTGCTTGCAGATAAACTGAGCATATATCTAATTATATTCGCCTTGTGACCACATGGGTGCCCGGGTGCAGACTCGCAGCGTTTAATTATTAATCAGACCCGGCCAAATAGATATGTTCCCTACTATGCCAAGTGAGTAGTTTCATAGCGTAATGCTGCTTTACCCGTTTATGTATGCAGCACCCGACCCTTTCCTCCTGTCCTAATGTACAGTCTTGTTGAACAGCAGCCCCGCTCTATGAGCCACTCGGGCTGGCGCCTAAAAGGGATCACAGGCCCCCAGAGTACTTTGGTCACTCACAATAACGGAACCCTCCTGTAAACCTGCCCAGCCCCCATAATCATTTAGCCATTGACATGTGGTGTGAACCTGGTCTATTTTGGCACAATCAGACAAAGAGTTCTCAATAAGGTTTACCTACACTGACTGTCTGACAGTGAGTGGATGGTGAAAACACAAGGAACCATTCAAGACAGCCCGCCAGGCCAAGTTTAACTTTGCTTATGTACCGATCACAACATGCACAAAGACTTGTCCCCAAGACACTACCTGTACCTCGTGTTGCCTGGCCCCACAATATTCATCAACTTCGGAACACCACAATTTAAAGTTCATTTTACCTCAAAACACTGGTTCTGCCACATAAGTTTCTCCCGGGTAAAACTAAGCGCGCACTGGGTAAAAAGCCGTATTCGCCAACTTCACTTAATCATTTTGGCATGCGAGTGTGCCATCGCTGCCCACTACTGACCACTCTGTGCAACACGCTCTCCACCAAGGTCACATTAAGGGGCAGTGGTGCGGGGGGTGGAGGAGAGAGGCGCGGCTTGTGGTCAGTACCAGCATTAAAAACACCATAACTCATGTCACCCATATAGTAGTACTGACCAACATTGCGCCTGCCACCGCTGTTGGGGTTTGAACCCTCCTCTTTCGAGGGACCCATCACCATCACAATCAAACCAGAGCCAGAAACACTTACCTTTTTCGCTTCCTTAGGGATTCCCGCTCACTCTCGTGCTCCACAAGCTCTACCCACGCCCGACCACTATGCTCGGTACGCCACAGAATTAACCCCAAGATGAACTGCGTCCCCGCGTCCTTCTTTGATAACCGGGGCCTTGCTATTGTGCTTACTTCCACTGTGTGATGCCTCAACCTTTTCGGGGACACCAGTGCCCAGGTCTGCCGTTAAGTGTTTGGCAGTGCCGGAATTGCCCCGTCTAGTAAGCTGGATCTTTAACAGCCCCCAGTCCTGCCGACTCTCGCTGGCACCTCCCCCTTAAAACAGTACAGTGCTTATCCAGTATTATGGGTGTCTTTCATAGATTCACATGCCTGAATCATTCCCCGTCGTCGAGACCGGAGTCTCCGGTACATTGAAAAGCAATGTCCTATAGACATATATAGAGAAAAATAGGCCTAAGGGCCTCGCCTTAGTAGCCTATCTATGTCCTTTTGTAAAAAGGACCAAACTCCAGAAGGTAGCCAATCGGCTATCACCTCCCTCTAGAACCTTCCTGTCAGGAGCCTCAGTCTCTCAGATTTTCTACCGCACGTTATGCTAGGGAGTCTCCACCTGAGTTCTCCTCAGGTTTCCTTGTTTAAACTCTTTTCTTCACAGAAATTGGATATTTTCTTCATAGTTCTACCATGGCTGATCAACAGAAGAAGGGTCTCTTCAGAGCTTGCTCTTCTTGTGGTAAGAAGAGGCTCCATATTGATGATAAGCATGAAACCTGCTTATACTGTCTTTATCCGGACCATACTCCAAAAGAATGTAGAATTTGTAGAACATTCTCTGCAAAAACTCTAAAAGACAGAGAAGGACGACTATTACTCTGGTTGAACAGGCTGAAAACCAGAGACAACCTGGAGTCTTCAGAGGACGGTGAGATAGCTTCTGTTTCCTCTAAATTATCCTTGAAGAGGCCAAGGGTTGCTTCCCCTAGCCCTACAGACGTTCCTCCTAAAAAGACTGTCAAAAAGACTTCAGAGGCAAAATCCAAAACGTCTGACAAGGAGGTTCCTGCCTTCAGGAAGCCTGCGCTGTCATCGACGACGACTTCGTCGACGCTTTCCTCAGCGCAGAAGAAGACTGTGTCTCCAGTCTATGTTTTGACGTTGCCGACGACTGTGTCGACGGCGTCGTCAGCCTTCTCTTCGACGACGGTGTCGACGGAGGGTAGGCCTGTGTTGTCGATTATCCTCATTAAAAAGCCATCGACGACGATAAAGATTTCGTCGGCGACGTCAACGACGACATCAGTGTCGACGGCGCAGCCAAAACCGTTGACGCCTACGCCGTCGACAAAGACACTCTCGTCGGCGAGCGTGCCGTCGACGAAGACATAGACGACGATGAGGACACCGTCGACGAGTGCACCGTCGACGAGTGCACCGTCGACGAAGGTGCTGCCGATGAAGGTTCCGTCGACGAAGGTACTGTCGACGAAGGCGCCAACGACGACGATTGCTATTCAGTCGACGACGACACCGTCGACGACGTCATCGTCGACACTATGGAAGCAATCGGAGCTGATTTCTCTGTCGTCAGCTGCCATTCAGCCGTCTACGATCCCACCATCGACGACTGGGCCATTAACACCAGCAGACGATTTGCATCAAACCCCTCTAGGAAAAAAGGGCACAAAAAAGTCAATAACACCAGACTTAACGTCTCCCAGTAGGGTGCAAAGGTTGCCCCCAACTTGCCTACTGCAGGACGAGGACTCAGACGAGGATCCGTACGGACAGGCCATCAGTCCTTCACACCTAATAGTGAAGTGCCAAAGCACTGATGATGAGGAGGATGAAGTGGAATTTACAGAAGAGACTGAGCATTCACAAGTCCAGACGCAAGTCACGCCAATGGTATGCCTTCCAGTGTCTATAGTTTCAGACTTGCAGTTCTTGATTCAAGACTACAAGCAGCGATTTCCTGAATCGACCTCTGCTCCATCAACGGGGACAAATCCAGCTACATCTGGACCGACGCCATCTTCACGGCCTAGACCATCACCATTAGTGATCCGTCAGGAAAGAGAGCCAGTGCAGGATGTCCCGTCTTCTGACAAGGAAGTTGAAGAACCGGAGGATGGAGAGGTCCGAGATGACCAGTCTGACCATAGAGATGATGAGGACTACATCGCTCCTTCTCCTGCCACACCTGAGCCCACTACCTCAGACTCACCGCCAGTGGACATTGGCGGATTTCACAACTTAGTGGAGAGAGCGGCCAAAAGATTCCATATGACGATGGAATCTCATGAAACAGACTGTTTCCTGTATGATTTTAAAGACCCGGTTAAGAAAACAACCAGATCAATTCCTATCATTGACCATATATGGGAGCAGGGAAAACAGCTGATGCAGACACCAGCCTCAGTCTCAGCTGTGGTACCACGGCTGGACAAAAAGTATAAGGCACCAACAACAGCGCCAGCCTGCCTTACTGGTCATCCCAAGCCAGAATCTGTGGTGACCCAGGCGGCACAGAAAAATTCTAGGAATCCGTCATCTCCATTGTCAGCTCCGCCGGACAAGGAGGGCAGGAAACGAGAGAGTATTGGCAAACGCTTTTCCACCACGTCGGCCATGACTGTGAAAGTAGCTGATTCCATTGCGCTGCTGGGCCGCTACAACAGGCAATTGTGGGAGGATATTGCTCCGTTTCTGGCGGAGCTACCAGACACCGTGAAAGAGGAGGTTCAATCACTCCTTAAAGAGGGCCAAACATTCGCATCGGAACTTATTGATTGTGCGATGGATGTTGCAATGACCGGCTTCAGACAGCTGGCAGGGGCTGCGGTCTTGCGAAGGCAGGGGTGGCTTAAAGCTACATCTTTTCGCCAAGAGGTCCAAACTAAGGTACTGGACATGCCTTACGATGGCCAACACCTCTTTGGGGAGAAAATCGACGAGGCCTAACAAACGATCAAGAAAGATACGGACACGGCAAGGGCGCTTGGCACACTACAGTTTAGGAGCCAGTCCTTTCGAGGGAGTAGGGTAGAGGTCAATCCTCTTACAAAGGATCTTACCAAAACAAATCCACATACTCCTATAATCAAGGCGGATTGCAATACCAACAGCGACAGCAGCAACAAGGTCGCCAGACCTCGTATGGAAAGTCCAACTACAGGGGAAAAAACCAAAGGAAACCCACTGGCGGACGCCAATGACCTTTTCCAGCAGCCAGTTCGTCCACAATCTAATTTTTTTTAAACTTGGAGGAAAACTGACACACTTCCTTGACAATTGGGTGCTCCAATTGATCCAATTCGGACATTCGTTGGAATTCAAATCGATTCCCCCGACAACTCCTCCTCGCAAAATGCAACACAGGAATTTACGATTCCTCCTTCAAGAGGTCTCTTCTATGTTGAAGAAAGGAGCAATAGAGCGAGTACCATCAGCTCACAGAGGAAAAGGATTTTATTCCCGCTTCTTTCTGATACAAAAGAAAGGGAAGAAATGGAGGCCCATCTTAGATCTCAGGGCACTCAACGCATTCTTGAAGAGTCAATCGTTCCGCATGGTTACGATCCAGGAGATTTTGGGGTTACTAGAGGAAGGGGACTTTATGACGTCTTTAGATCTGCAAGACGCATATTACCACATCCCTATTCACAAAGGCCACAGGATATTCCTCAGATTCGCAGTGGCGGGTCAACACTATTCAATTCTGTGTCCTCCCATTTGGCCTCAAGTCGTCGCCTCGGATATTCACCAAGTGCCTCTCTCCAGTGGCGGCTTTCCTACGACAGCATGGACACCAGGTCTTCCCATATCTGGAAGACTGGCTGGTGAAAGCACCATCTATGAAAGGCGCAGCCAAGTCCTCCAGCGCCTGTCTCAATCTTTTCCAGCACCTGGGCCTGACGCTCAATCACAAGCAGTCTACTCTACAGCCCTCCCGAGTTCTTACCTTTCTCGGGGCGACATTGGATACGGAATGTTCAAAAGCATTCCCATCTCAGGAGAGAAAGCACAAGCTTATCACTCTGGCCACCGCAGTAGCCTCGAAGAAAAATTTACTGGTCCGTACTTTCAAGTCCCTCTTGGAGATGATGTCCTCGTGTATCCTGCTTATTCCCCATTGTCGGCTCAGAATGCGCCCACTGCAGGAGGCCTTGACCAGGCAATGGACTCAAAGCACAGGTTCTTTCGAGGATCGCATTGTGATAACTCAACAAATGACCAAGGCCTTACTCTGGTGGAGGTCGCTCAAGAACCTCTCACAAGGGCTACCATTCCTGCTTCCTGCAGCCCCACATGTGGTAACAACGGATGCCTCTCTAGAGGGATGGGGAGCGGTCCTCCGGGAATTGCAGATCAGCGGCAAGTGGACGGACCAGGAAAAACAGCTCCATATCAACCTCCTAGAGCTGAGGGCAGTTTTTCTAGCTCTGCAGGCTTTCCTACCGCGCATCAAGAACTCCCCAGTGCTCGTCAGGACCGACAACACTACGACGATGCACTACTTGAACAAGCAGGGAGGAACGCGTTTGCTCACACTATCTCGCGAATCGCAGAAAATCTGGAACTGGCTTGTGCTCCACAGTATCACGTTAAAAGCGGAGTATGTCCCAGGCAAGGACAACGTCATAGCAGATGCTCTAAGCAGACAGAGATCTATGTCCCACGAATGGGAGCTCGACCAAGAGGTGCTAGATCACATCTTTTCGGAATGGGGGACACCGCAGATCGACCTTTTTGCCACCAGGGAGAACGCCAAATGCCGCAACTTCGCAAGTTGGCATCCCCAGTTAAGGTCCCTCGGAAATGCATTTTCCATCGCCTGGCACAACGTGTTTGCGTACGCCTTTCCGGCGTACCCTCTGATACCAAGAGTCCTCAGAAAGATGAAGACAGAGCACTGCACTCTGATTCTGATTGCTCCGTTCTGGCCGAGGCAGCATTGGTTCACGGACCTCCATCGCCTCTCAGTTCACCCGCCAATCCGTCTGTATCAACATCCATCCCTGCTCACGATTTCCAACGGCCAAGTACAGCACCCGAATCTGAAATCACTCAGATTGTCGGCTTGGCTCCTGAGTACCGAGAGTTCTGCCAGCAAGACATCCCGCAGAAGTGCAAAGATGTCCTCGCGAAGGCAAGAGCGGAGAGCACAAACAAAACCTATTCCTTAAAGTGCAAACGCTTTTGCATCTGGTGTAAGGACAAATGTCTACATCCCTTTCAGGCTACTCCGGAGCAGCTACTACCATACCTGCTACACCTGGCACAGTCGGGCCTTGCGCACGCCTCCATCAGAGTTCATTTGGCGGCGATTTCACGGTATACAAGAACTTCAAAAGGGCCCTCTCTCTGGTCACACAGGTTAATAAAACAGTTCCTTAACCGCATGCGCGCTAGCGTTATTCCGCTCCTGTGCTGAGTTTTTTAAAACCGCACTTTACATGACGAGCTGGGCTCGTCATGAGCGTGCGAGGAGGCTACCTCATGACGAGCCCAGCTCGTCATGAGTGTCAAAGGGGTTAAAGGACTCTATAGATCCTTTCCTCGGCCACGGAGGGTTCCACCAACATGGCATCTCAATGTGGTCCTCAACCAATTGAGGAAACACCCTTTCGAACCCATTCACAGGGCAGAAGTCAAATACATCTCCTGGAAAACAGCCCTCCTACTGGCACGGACCTCAGCAAGAAGGGTCAGTGAAGTACAGGCTCTTTCCATGCAAAATCCCTTCATGCAGTTTAAGGAAGACAGAGTGGTCTTAAGAACTAATCCTCGGTTTATTCCTAAGGTCCCGTCGGACTTCTATTTAAATGAGCCTATAGTCCTCCAATCATTCTTCCCAAATCCCAGCACTGCAGCTGAAAGAACCCTGCACTCTTTGGACCTGAAGAGGTGTCTTAAATTTTACCTTGACAAGACAAAACAGTTCAGGAAAACAAATCAGCTATTCATCGCTTTTAGTAGACCAAGGAAAGGCATGCCGCTTTCCAAACAAAGTATTTCAAGATGGATATCTTCGGCAATTGCCTTTTGCCACAACAGAGCCGGACAGCCATTGCACTCCAAAGTAAGAGCTCATTCTACAAGAGCTGTGTCCACATCGGCTGCACTGTTCGCTGGGGTGCCAATACTGGACATTTGCAGAGCAGCGACATGGAAGTCGCCGCATACCTTCACCAGGCACTACTGCCTGGATACGGAACTGATGCAGGATGCAGCAGTGGGCCAGGCTGTGCTTCGCCATCTATTCCAATGAGGTGAGCCTTCCTCCTTCCCGCCATCCTTCGCTGGTATGCACATTTATTTACTTATTTCTTGTTATTTATTGATGGCTCATAGTCGCATGATATATCTTATCGACATACTGGTATATGCTGTTCCATCAGAAATGTGCATGATGTATTGCTTGCTACTCTGATTCAGCCATGTGAATCTATGAAAGACACCCATAATACTGGATAAGAAATGCGTTACTTACCTGTAACTGCAGTTAACCAGTATTGGTGTCTTTCATAGATTCACATGCAACCCTCCCGCCTCCCCTGGAAGGACTCACTAATTTCTCTAACAGTATTACGCCTACCTAGCTTGGTGCGTATGAAAATCTGAGAGACTGAGGCTCCTGACAGGAAGGTTCTAGAGGGAGGTGGTAGCTGATTGGCTACCTTCTGGAGTTTGGTCCTTTTTACAAAAGGACATAGATAGGCTACTAAGGCGAGGCCCTTAGGCCTATTTGTCTCTATATATGTCTATAGGACATTGCTTTTCTATGTACCGGAGACTCCCGTCTCGACGACGGGGAATGATTCAGGCATGTGAATCTATGAAAGACACCAATACTGGATAACTGCAGTTACAGGTAAGTAACGCATTTCTTAGCATCCCTGTCCCTTTAAGAAACTCTGCTCCTGGAAGGGGACCGTGGCCCAGTCCACCATTCCCAGCTCACTCGAAGAGGAACCTTTGCCAGCTAAGGAGTGTTGCTTGATGTTGAAGATTAAGCAACTGCCGAAACCCAGGATCGAACCACGGACCTTTGCAGGCGGCGTGCTCTCTATGTCAAACAAGCATTGGTATAGCCAATAGGTCTCACATTTGGGACCTTATAAGTGTTTAGCCATGCAACAGTTGGTGTTGTTGCACCAAGGATATTCTGCTGCATAACTAAATACTTATACGATCCAAAAAGCGAGACTTATTGGCTATGCCAATGCTTGTTTTGTTTTGTTGTGGTTTTTGCAAAACTTTATTGTTTGGGAAGTTGTCGGGCCCTCATCATTCTAAATAAAAGCATTGGCTAAAAAACAAAATATTGTATTGGTCTCTAAAAAGCACACATTTCCATAGTACTCCCTGGCCCTGAATGGAATTGCTTTGTGTGAGGAAGCAAGAGAAAGGCAAGACAGAAAGAACGAGACAGGCAGGACAGAAAGAAAGAGGAAGGTGGGAAAGAAAGTGGAATGTATGAAAGAAAAAAAGCAAACGCAAGACAAAAAGAAAGAGGAAGCAAAAGAAAGGCAAGAAAGAGAGAGGAAAGAAATATGAAAGGAAGTAAGAACAAGGAAAGAGGTAAAGAAAGAAAGCCGGAGGCAAGAAAGAAAAAAGTAAGGAGGAAAGTAAAGACTGAAGGAAAGAAAGAAGGAAGGAAAGCAAAAAGCAATGAGGAACAAAAGAGTAATGAATGAAGAAAGAAAAAGAAAAAAGAATGAAAGAACAACAAAGAGAGAGGTAAGAGAGAAAAGAATTAAGAAAGAAGAAAGGAAAGAAAGTGGAAAGAAAGTAAGGAAAGCAGGATGAGCAGTAGCAGCTGCTACCGAATGTGCGAGGGGGGCGGGGGAGCAGCGGAGGGGGGAGGGAATTAAAAAAATTTAAAGAAATCTGCTTACCTGGATCAGTCCTCTTTTCGCTGGGCAGCAGGAAACACTAAGCCTCCCAGACTCCCCATACCAATCACAACGCTTCCTTAGAGCAGTGTTGTGATTGGTCTGAGCGCCATAGTTCAACTCTCAGACAGGGACTGGGAGACTAGGCATGTTCTCCACCCAGGCTGTAATGCAGCTTGGGTGGAGAACATGCAAAGTGCGCATGACATTTTGCCTGAGACAGCCGGCCAAAATGTCATGCACACTTAAGAAGTGCCTACCACTCCTCCCTCAGCCTTTAAACAGCCCAGCCCGCCCCACATCCCAACCAACTGAGCCAGAATGCTTAAATAAAATGATGATAATGTTAAGTTATTATTTTTTTGTTTTTCTATTTTTAATTGCTCAGGGAGCAGTGGGGCGCTAAGGTGGAGGAGCCACCACTGGGGACGAGTAAGAAAGAAACAGTCGCAGCTGGCATGGCTCTCAGGTGGGGGGGGCGGGCACTGGGTTGTGCGGGGGACGGACGAGTGGTCACGAGGGAAGGGGGGTCTATATAATAAAAAAAATGATAAAGTGCCTTTCTCGGGTCCTCCGTCTTCTGCTCGGTCTGCTCTAGCTCTCCTGCCTCTGCAGGAACAGGAAGGAGGCAGCCTCCCTCCCCTCCCCATAGCCCATCACAACGCTGCAATGGCAGTGTTGTGATTGGTTGGGATGCTGACCCCACAGGCGTCTATGGGGAGGCCATTTTCTCCATGTAGGCTGCATGCAGCCTACATGGAGAAAAGGGAGAGTGCGCACGACTGGTTTGGTCGGCCCCAGAGGGCCGACCAAAGAGTAAGGGCCTGCAACATTGGGCTAGCCACTCCTCCCCTACCCTCGAGCAGGACCACCCGCCCGCCCGCCCCCAACCAAACCCTTCTGCTTCCTCGCATTGTGAGAAACAGAAACATAACATGGTATTTATAATACCATTTCATGTTTCTGCTTCTCGCACTGCAAGAAAGCAGTGGGGCGATGCTCCTCCGCCCACTTGGAGGAGCCGCCACTGAGAATCAAAGAAGGAATGAAGGAAAGATTGAGAAAAGAATGAGGTAAGAAAGAAATAAGAAAAAAGGAAAGAATGAAAGAGGAAAGAAAAGCAACTAAAGAAGGAATGACAGACAGACATGCGTGTAAACATAAGGAACCCTCATGAGCTTGTGTTAAGAGTTCATGTGAGCTGCTGGTGTGGTGTGGAAAAGCAAGGTATCAGATAAACAAAGGCCACTTCAAAAGGAATTTACAACAGCATTGGCAGGAGATGGGAACTGAAAAAAGCTGAACTGTGCCCTGTGCTTACATCTGGTAGATGTCCTGCTATCACATCAGCTCTACAATCAAAAACAACAGTAAAGTAATGAAGTAAAAACATAAACACTTGCACTGAAGGGAATTTCTTTGTATGTGGATTTGCTCCTTGTGAAATGGCTGAATGCAGTCCCTCAAAGTGAAGTTAGCCAGTGACTGAGTAGGCTGCATGCTGTAGTGGGCGGAATCCAAATGTGAATGACACAACAACAGACCAAAGGATGGAGAGAGGTGGCCAAAAATACATTATACATATAATTTTAGTAAAATCAAAGTGTCTTGGCTAACATCAGACCTTACGAGTCCGGAAATGTCTGTTATATAAACTGCGTGCTTAGAAGGCAACCGGCTTTTACCTGCCACATATTTCTTATTAAATAGTTTTTTGATATCATTATGCTAACAAAAATAGGCAATAGAACCATTCACCCTGTTTACAAATCAAGGCAAACACAATTTTCCGAATTGGAATGGCTTCTCATGACCAATTTTGTGTTTTGGATTTAAAGAACATTCCCATGGAGCTAACTGTGCCTAGAGCAGTGCTCAGCAATATATAACACCAAGATTAACCCAACTGAAAAGAACTGTTTCTTGCAGTGCTTTTAGAAGAAAATACCATAGTCGGAAAATACTGATTTTAATGTTGTGTTTATAGACAAGCTGTTATTGTCTTCAAAAGTAATTCATACACAAAATTGATTTTCACCTTTGTTCTTCCTCCCCATCGTGGAGTGATTTAAAGTAATGGCGGTGTCTGAATAAGTGAGTTTGCATTTGTGTTATTTTGTACTCAATCAAACAACATATATGAGTTTTATATGATAATTTACCTACTTTCACTTAAAATGTGATATTATTTTTTAAAAACGTGTTTTTTTCAGGGGGATAATGTATTAATAAATACATATAGTGGAGTACTGAAGATCTCGGATTTCGGGACTTCTAAGAGACTTGCAGGAATCAACCCATGCACTGAAACCTTCACAGGTATGTTCTTACAAGACCCGAATGTACCTCTAAGTGACATTTACGTGCACAAAATAAGCTTTTATAAATGCATATCTGCATATGATGTGTTCATGCATATATCAATTGTGCTTTTATTCATAGTGCGGTTGTCCACCTCGATCTCTGGAGCTAAGCGAGGGGTTAATACACAGGAAAAAAATGACTGGCCTGACATTCAACCCTCAAAATATTTCACCTGTACACCTATCCAGGTTACACAAACTGAATATGCAGTTTTTGTTCTTTTTCAATTTTGGTAACAGGACAATGCAAGCTGCTCCTGCTACCCTTGAAGGAAAACAAGCGCATTGTTAAATACTCCAGTGCTTCCTATATTTTGTGTTACTTTAGCTTCTAGCTCCCCTTTGACATTGAGCAGGAACAGGGTCATCTTGAAGGCAATCTCAGAAATGTGCTGTAGAGCTACCTGTGGTGGTTTCTAAGGCACATGCATATGTACTGCTTTGCCTGCTGTTCATCCCCTACATGTCTCATTCGACACTTCCCATTTTTCCATCAACCAAGATAGACAAGAAGTGTACTGTGAACTCGTATTTCAAAGTATCAAATTGTTGAGAACATTTTTGTTATAGCTTTTTGAGCAGGAGTATAATTAAACCGTGCATTGCTGTACCTCTGCACTAAGACTGCTATTCAAAGATTATAGGTGCTGCCACTATCTCATCCTCTCTATCTCGTCACCTCAGTGTTTTCTTGCTGCCTTAGTTATTTCCATCAGGTAGTTTGTTTGCTGAGACTTTGGCGTCTCTTAAGAGCTTGAGGCTGCACATAAGTTCTAATACCTTAATTATCAGAAAATTACAATATGTCACCAAGTTGAGAAGTACACTATAAATATCCAGCTACAAAGGGTATGAACAAATTCAGTTACTTGCAGGTCATATATCCTCCCCTTAACAATCTTCTAGATTTTCTTGGCTTCAGGTAGGAAAGGTGTTAGAAATGGGATTCCTGGTTGGCTGACGTTTGCGGCCAGGCAGGAATCACCACTCTAGTCAGGGTAAGCTAGATACACACTAAAAGATAACCTGTGCTCACCCTCTGGTTGCTTTGCACAGAGCAGTCAGGCTTATCCAAAGAGGCAATGTGTAAAGTATTTGATGCATACACTGACACACAGACACTTAGAAATATAGAGAATATTTATCGGAGTAAAACAAGACTAAAATGACAAAAATCAAATCATTAGAAGTCGAGATATGAATTTTAAAGATCAAATGCAAGAACTGTGCTTAGAAGTCATTAGCAGTCAAAAGGTTACTTGAGGTTGCGAGGAACCGGTGCAAATCGAAGGTTTCGGCCAACCGCGATGGAAGTCAGGCCGGTTCCGGGACCTATGCATGGCCCGCTGAGAAAGTACCTTGGATGGAGCAAAGCGTCGACGCTGAGGGCATGATGCGTCGACCTTTTGCAAACAGTCGGGTCACTGCATTGTCGTTGAGCTTTTCTAAGATGAAGGCAAAGTATCAAGACGCACAGAGTGTCGTCGTCGGGCCTCTGTTGACTCGTTGTGTGGGCTGGTATGTATTGTACCTTACTTCATGAATAGGATATTTCCAAGCACTGTGTGGCCATTTTCAATGGATCCTCTTCTCCAGGGTCATCTGTTGCTTCTGGTGGTGCTTTTTATCACAGTTTTGTACTTCTAACAAGCTCTCTCATGTAGACTCACCCCTGCAATGGTAACCAGAAAATGCCCCCTCATTTATTTCTTCATATTTGCAAGTTCAACCCTCGTTCAATGTCTTTATGAAATGTAATTGTGAGCATCCAGGCTTTCTTCCACTCTGGCTGCTAACATGTCTCCCGCTTTCTGTGCCCTGACCCCTGAGAAGGTCTGTTAATATTTGCATGTTGTTTGTGGAAAGGTGCCTCTACTTTGACTGTTATTGGTGCCAGCCTGGGATTGACCAGACTTTTTCTGGACCACGTGTACGCATCCTTTTCAATGTGTGTCATCCAGCTTCCATATGGAGAGTGCCCAAAGTTCCACTCATGTGGCACCCCTACAATTCTTTGGAATTACATCCTGGTGCTAGCACAGCTCTTGGAGGATCACCCTTAGGTGCATGAATGAATCCGTGAGTTCCGCTGCTTACCAGTTTTTTTATTTTTATTACGGAGCCCTGTCCCCTCTGCTTCCTTCTCTTCCTGATAGAGGGATTTCCAGCTTTCTCAAATATTAAATAGCGCTATTGTGTGCACCTCCTTCAACGTGTGATCACTTTTTGTGCCTGTCATCTCAGTGTAGGGATTCCAGCCGATCTAGAATTATGAAGCTGTGCTTTTTCTAGATTCCGCCTGCTAGGTGTGTGTTCCTTCTTTTATTCTGCAAGGGCTGACTCCCTCCACGACTGATTGATGCACCTTATTGTGGTGTACATTCAACCAGGAATCCAAAATGTGCCGTACTGTTTACTGTTGCACTCTGTTTTGTGCTCTTGGCTCACTGTATCTCTGCCTTCCAACCTGGGCTACCACCAGCAGTGTCGGGGGGGGAGGGGGGGTGAGGGTGTTGGTCTGGATTTCCACTGCCTCCGTGCAAGGGTGTCAGCTGCCCTCGGGATCCTAGAGTTAGGCTGGTAACTCCAGAGTTTTACTTCCATCAGTGAGCCTGACCATGGCGCCTCTGCCAAATGTGGCTCCCACACCTGCTGCAATGCCTCTGCACGTCAGATATGAATGACATTCCACCCTGCCTCTAGCAGCTCTTCAAGGTCGCTTCCCCTTGCAATATTTCAGAAGTCACCCAGGCCTTTCCTTCTTTTTGCGAAAGGAACTTGTCAGTCGCCATCTAACTTTATAGAAAATACTCATTTTCAAGCCTGGTGTTAGCCATGACTTTTGGATTTTGCAAAATGTATATGTGTAATATGATTATAGTGTCTTTCAGCCCGCCTCTTTATTTATTGTTCTTTTATTGTATCATTCATATTTATGTCCCTCCCTGTACAGCCTGCGGGTGCATTTGCATCTGAGTAACGGCATGCTTCCCTTCAGCAAGGACTTTATCTACTAACTTATTCATTCCCTTAAGGGCCAGGGACTCGACGTCAATGTGTACTTTTTGAGACAAACGTTTTTTTTTTTGCATTAAGTAATTTTTTTTCAGATTGATAAGGAGCTGGATCTTCTCGAACTATAACTATAACATTTTCCAAAAACCACGACAAAATAAAACCAGCCCTGACAAGACCAAAAGGCTGACAGCCAACACCCAACCAATGATTGTCATGTTTCAGGAGCTCTTGGAGTAGATCAGGAGCTACAGACCTTTGAGTCTCGTCCACCAGGCTTCTTTACCACGCATCTTTGTAAATCAGCCGTTCCTATTACCTTTGTATACCATGCCACTCTTTACCACAGCTTTATTAAATTGATAAACCTCTTAATAGATTTTCTTCAGTGGACGCAGAAATGATTTACCCTCCTCTTCTATTGATCTGTGAACCCTGTTTATGCTTGTAGTTCTTCTGGGAGAGCCTTCTCATCCAAATTAGTGTTGTTGTTTTATTAAATGTCTTTCAGAGTTGTTAACAAAGATCTGGGTTCCCCATGCAGTACATTTCGTTAGCCTATCTCGATTAGATTTTCTTTCAAGTTAGACTCAGCCTAATCGTGTAAACTGGGTTTCCTTTTCCAGTGCGCTAACTTCTTACAGTAATTCTTGTGTTCACTCTTTTAATCCAAAGAGACTAGTTTTCTCGTGGGGAGTATATGCATATCATGAGTTAGGAACACATTATTATTTCAGTTGATGGCTAGATGAAAAGAGCCGAGTTTAAATGGTTTCTTGAAAAGTTTGGAGTTTATTTCATTGAAGGTAAAGTATAAAGCTTTAGAAGAAAGGTATAATGTCAGCTGTGTTAATTTTCTTACAGAAGAAGCAAATGATTTAGTACACACTGATCTACTGACTGTCATAGGGATATTGAGGGGTTTGACGTATTATTCATTACCTGTTCTGTACATCCTATAGACAGCAAAGCACAGACCTTTGGTTAGGAAGCCTGAGGGACTCCTTTACTTGGGAGATGTTGCAATAAATATATGCTCACATTAAGATAAAAATATGGATCAACAGTGACATCCTCTGCCGGGAGATAGGGAACATTTTCTGACAGACATTGAGGGGCTAAGCTACTTATGGCTTTCTTTATTGATTAACAAGCTGTAGTACCTGTAGCCAATCCTTCATTAAAATGAAGGTTCAGGAGAGGAGGAGCCACGCGCTGGCCCAAGATGGCCGTGTGAGTGCTTTGCTCCGTCGACCCCTTTCCCAAGCTCTAGTATCCTGCCTGAAATCCTGCACTTGTGCCCCACAGCTTTGTAGCAGAAAAGAAGCGACCCACGTCGCGGTGTTCCCGGGTCATCGGCGGCGTCCGGGGACTGAACTACGTTGTTGGAGGAATGCGGCCTCTCACTCGCCCAGACCGGGGACTGAAGTATGCGCTGAGCCTGAGGTGGAGGCGATAAACACCGGGGGCCGGAAACCGGAAGTCGCCGGTCCGGCCGCGAAACTGCAGAGCGGACGGTCAGCGGTGAAGCAGTGCTCTGGCGACCGGCGGCGGCTGGTGATTCTCCTGAGAGGCGCCTTATCGAAGCGCCTGAGACGTGGCTGGCCCGGGTCTGCTGGGAGCCGACCCAAATGGCGCTCCCTGACTGGGGAGCGGCAGAGGAATCGGATCGTAGCGCTCGCGGCCAGGAACTGAGGCCATTGTGAGCCCCTGTGAAGAAAGGAGAGGACTTTCTCGAGGCGGCCCCGGGGCTGCTCGGCCAGAGGAGGTACGGGGCTCTTGGAATCGGCGGGGGCTGGCGGTCCCTGTCAGAGAGACTGGGGACGTGGCTGGCCCGGGCTCCGGCTGGGGGCCGACGAGAGTGATGTGCCCCGGCTGGGGTGTGGTGGCTGAGCTGAATTGGGGTGCTCGTGGCCAGGAGCTGAGGCCATAGTGAGCCCCTGTGAAGTGTGGGAGAGGCGTTCCTGCGGCGGTCCGGTGGCGGTGCGGGCCGGCTGCCGCCGACTGAGCCTGAGGAAGGACCGGTTATATTGCCAGCAGAGGAGGAGCATATATACCGTGAGCTAGCGAGCTAGCCGGACTGCGCAGAGGAGGTGAGCGGGGGTCCGGTGTGTCTGAGGGCAGCATCGAGCAGATCCGTTGAGGCTGGTGGCAAGACTGATCAATGATGCCGGCCCACGAGGGGGGGTGCCTTTGACGCCCCCTCTGTGGGTTGAAGACATCCGGAGGTGGTGTAGGTGAAGCAACAGGCGCCGGTTCACGCTCACACCGGGGACCACAGACCTAATACATGCTAGCCCCCTCCCCCATATGGCTCTTCATCGATCGTTGATGAGAGACCGTGAATGCCCCTGAGGAGAATGAGCGTACAAGTTTGGACCGTCAGTCCCCGCATGAAGTTGCCTGTGAAGAGTGGACCTTGGTGGACATAGAGCAGCAGTGTAGCAGAACAGGTGACTGGGGAGCAGGCGACTGCCTCGTGAGTACATCCTGTGGTGCCTGGGGTGCAGGGAGTTCTCGGAGTCCGTTGGGGCGGTGTCAGGGCTCCCCCACCCGGGATATAAACTGGTGAATCTGCGCTGTCTGATACCCAGGTGGGCGTCACGTCTGGTGGTGGAGTGTGGCAGGTGTCAAAATGGCAATCAAGCCGGAGATGGAGAAGCCTCCTGTCAGGTCTTCGAAGGGGTCAAAGCAAACACAAACTAATAAGTTAGATCATAACACAATACCCCGAAATTCCCCGACCGAATCGAAGCGTTCCAAGTAGTGGAAAGTTATTCTCCCGGCTCTTCCGCGGAGCCTACACACACTGATGTCATGGCGGCCATCAGAGGGGTCCAGTCCTCCTTGGGTCAGAAGATGGAAGTATTGGACAATAAACTCGATACTGTCACCATTGAGGTTAACCTGATACGTGCCGATCTCAGGAAGACGAGCGAAAACGTCAAAACGCTCGATATTAAAACCGCTAGTTTAATAGACGACATGGAGTTGCTGAAGCGGGAGGTCTGTGATCTTAAGACTTCTAGGGATCTAACAAAGAGGAAGCTAGACGACTATGAAGGGAGAGCTAGGCGTACCCGGAAAAACGACATAGTTCGCTACCATCTGAAGCCCAAGGGGCTGAGCAACTTCTTTACAATTGAACGAGCCCACAGGGTGCCAGGGGGGAAGCCCGAGCCTGGGGCCCCCCCTCGTCCGATGATCGCAAGGGTGCTAAACTTTTGAGACAGAGATGCAATCCTGCAGGCAGGATGCACTAGCGCCCGCTTGTGATATGAGAACGCCACACTCTCCTTTTTCCCCCGACTTCACTCGGATGGTACAGAAACAATGGCAGAGTTTTCTCCCGGTAAAGAAGAGACTAAGGGACAAGGGACTAAAGTATGCAATGATGTTCCCAGCTCGTCTGCGCGTAGAACTCGAGGGGACCGCCTGATTTTTTGATAACCCAGAGGTTGCCTCGGACTGGTTGGACAGCAGACATGCGAGTGGTTCAGAAAAGAGAGATGATGGAGATATTGATGGTCAGCGGGAACAGGAATGAAGCTTGGTACATCAGGTAGCGGGATGGATCTGTGGCTGGGATCGCACAAGCTTCCTTGATATGAGACAGCTGTGGGAGACCCGGCGCTCCGGGACTATGTGTGGTTTTTGAGCTGGAATCTAGCTGGAGATAGGGCCAAATCACAACACGCGTGCACTCAGAGCAGAATATACGAACATGGGGACAGAGCAGGTAAACTGATAGTGTGGCTGTAGAAGGGAGATTGGGCGTCAAGGCTAGTGTCGGAGTTGCAGAAAGGTGACTCCGAAAAAATAACTGACCCGCAAATTATAGCTAGCGAATTCTCGGAATACTACGGTGAAGTGTATACCTCCACGGGGGAATTCCCTGAGGCAGAAAATGCGGCCATGATACACGATATTCGTATGCCCAGATTATCGGAGGACGATCAGAAATACCTAGACTCCCCTCTTACAAATGATGAAGTGGCGCAGGCCATTAGGGGAGTGCATTCCGGGAAGGCCACCGGCCCAAACGGTAGCCCTGTAGAACTGAATAAACTGAGTGCAAATAGGCTGACTCCGTTTCTTCGCGCATCGATCAGCGGGTAGCCAATATCGTCGTTATCCATAAAGCAGGGAAGCCCACGCTGCAATGCTCCTCCTACAGGCCCATTTCGCTGCTGAGTGCTGAGCCTAAAATTCTGGCGAAGCTCCTGGCGACAAGATTGGCCAAAGTCATTACCAATAATATACTGAGTGTTTGGAGGGTCCAAGGGGAAACAGTTTATAGACACAGTAGGTACCTGGTCCCCCAACTTATATAGCGAAACAACAATGGAGGTACCTTCAGTCTGAATGAGAAAAAAGGACCCAAGTGGTGTCCAGAAAATGTGCATGCAGATCACACTGTTGATCTTACGAAGAGACAGTATTATGTCATATCAGAAAGAAAGTGAAAGAGGAGAAGATACAAAGTCTGTTGAGACTAGAAAACAGTACCCATCAGCCCACTCAAAAGCGGAATATCGTCATCTGGGTGGTAGGAGAAAAGGTGTCCTATAGGCTCATCCTCAGCCAAAGTCTAAGGTTGCCTGATCATGGACCCTTCAGATCGAAAAATCCAACCCACAGAAGACAGGATGTGAGCAGACAGGGCAGAAAGAGAAAGTTGCAGTGCAGGAAATAAAGGAAGAGTGCTCCTGATGTTTAAAAATGCCTAATCCGATGACATAAGATAACTTTATTGGGTTTGACCATCAAATTGGCATGATTAAAAGCAGTAAGCTGATAGCATGGAAAAAATGGTTTGCTATCTATCGTGAGTGTTACTAGGTCGACATGTTTCAGCCTTTAACGGCTTTCTTCAGGACCATAATGAGCTACCGCAACACATACTTATCGTGAATAATGACCAATGTCCCGTGGATTCAAGGGAAAAAGGTGTATCTTCTCCTGTATATATAGTGTGGGAAACAAAAAAACACAAAACATCATGTTAAGAAATATACATAATGTGAATGCACAAATCATAAAAAGGCTTTTGTATTCAGCACTCACCCTAAATGCAGGGAGAGGAAACCTCACCTCGCCTGGCGACTGCTCAGGTAAGAAGGAGGCCACGCACTGTAAAAAAGTGCATGAAACAAAGGGGAAGTTAACTATACTTGAAAACACTAGTTCCAAACAGCAAAACCAAACAGGCGAATGAGTAGGACCGGATCTATAAGAGAGTCCCATAAAAACCCAACTCAGAGAGAGATTGGAAACAACCCTATCTAAACAGAAGGGTCGTTAAAAACCAATAGGGTTTGTTAAACCATTATAAAACTAGGCGTATAGGCGCTAGATACATGCCAAGAAAAAACGCTGAGCTAGCTTTAGGGCTAAGAATCTCCAAAGGCTCTACAGAGGCAAGTGCAGAGCTCCAAAAAACCTTACCTCTCCGTCGTTGCCTCGGGTCTGTGGACTGAGCCGAGGGGGAGGTAACGGACTCTCATCATGTGAGTGTATTTAGAGAGAAGCGGCGGACCTGCGAGAAAACCTCACATCTACAACCCTGCTATTGGAGGAGAGGCTGAGCCAATCGTGAGCGATGTCAGCTGTGTAGACGTGACGGGCACAGGTGACGCCTATCAGCCGGCTCTAGTCATGTAGCGGACCTGTGAGAGAGTTCTCTGTCAACTCATCGCTATTGGTTGACTGGCATGGGCCAATCAAGAAGCGATGTCAGCCAGGTAAACAGGAAGCGCGCGGATGACGCCTTCCGCACGGAGTACGCTGTAAAGCTAAACAAGAAAAACAGCCACACCGTGTAGCGGAAATTTAAAGGAGACGGTACTCAGAAAAAGGACATTGGTTGAATCAATCAGCCAATGATAGTATGTCAAAAGACAAACATCGCCCGTGGTGTAGTATGGCATCAGAGAGAATGCGCATGCGCTTAAATATCTGCATCAGACCCAGTATAACCACTACTGCAGGAGTTGTTTACAAACATCAATGTGTATCAAACAGTCCCACAAATACAGGGACGAATGTCAAGTTTGAAGTGCATAGCAAACCTAGCATAGTTAGATATAACCACACGTAGGCTGCAGGTAGGCAAGAGACCATATGACTCGTGCTCATGTTTGGAATACTCGCTCCTGAAAAGTGTCCTATCTAAGTCATAATACTAGTGGGTCATTAGTGGCTGTCGGAGTCAAGCGGATGTGTCCCAAAAGCGGACATCACCCTTTAATCATGGGCGGAGTATCTACACTAAATGTGTGCACAGACGGTTGCAAACCTCCATCATCTACACAAGTGTGCAGAGGCTAAAGTTGCAACCAGGGAATATCATCATTCAGGCCTTCGCTGTCCGTGCGAAGTCTGAAAACCCACTTTTGCTCTTTCCTAAGGAGGAACAATGGAATATCAGTGATGTGGCTGGGTATATAGGGTTGTTCTAAAATCAACCAACTGAGTTCGTCCGGATGATGTTTTTGCTCAACAAAATGTGTTGTGAGGCGGGTGGCCTGTTTACTGCGTCTGATGGTGCTTTTGTGCTCTTGGATGCGCACCTTGACCTTCCTCGTCGTCATGCCTATATACTTGAGGCCGCATGGACAAGTGATCTGGTAAATGACTTTGTCACTGTTACAGTTCGTGTGGTGCCTCAGTAACCATGGACGGTCGGTGCCAATGTCAACCTCGAGGGTCTTCTTGGTTTGGGCACAAACTGAACAATTTCCGCAGGGATGATGTCCCCGTACTGGAGGGAGATTCCACAAATTGGAAGTGGATTCAGCTGGGATGTCCCGGGGTCTTGTATGTACAAGAGCATCTCTTAGGTTAGCTCCTCTCTTGAAGGAAAACATAGGTACCGGGATATGTTCTCCTGAGCTGTTAAGAATCCGCCATCTTTGTCTGATGATTTTCTGGATGGTGGACGAGGAGGTATTGAATGTGGTGACACATACCATACGATTGGTGGGTGGTTTAACCACTGGAGGTTCTAGTAGGGCCTCACGGTGGTTGTTGGCGGCACGCTTAAGGCTTCTGCGTACCAGTGATTTTGGGTAGTGTCGTGCTCTCAATTTCCTGGAGAGATCACCCGCTTTAGAGCGAAAATCAGCCGTGTCGGAACAGTTCCTCCGGACCCTGAGGAACTGACCAAAAGGGAGGTTCTCCCTCAGGGAACGGGGATGATGGCTGTCAAACCTGAGCAGGGAATTACGTGCCATAGGTTTGCGATATAGCGAGCTAGCCAAATGTCCTTCTTGTGGAAAAATTGTTAAATCCAGAAAAGGAAGTTCGGTTCTGCTGTACTCTAAGGTGAACCTGAGGTAAGGATTCTGTGCATTTAGCCATTCATGAAAAGACTGTAATGATTGTATATCTCCTTTCCAGACAACTATGATGTCATCTATGTACCGTTTCCACAATTTCAATTGATGAAAATGTGGATTGGTGTCATTCAGTACATGTTGGGTCTCGAAGCAATGGACATAAAGGTTCGCTAGACTTGGTGCGAATTTGCTGCCCATGGACGTCCCCGAGATCTGTAAATACAGTGATTCCTCGAAGGCGAAAAAGTTTTCAGTCATGGCAATCCTTGCCAATTCCATGATAAATTGGACGGGAGTGGCACTGTCCCTTGGAAAATCTTCTAGGAGGGTTTTGACCGTCTCTAGTGTCTCCAATTGCGGTATACAGGTATACAATGATTCGACATCAAAACTGGCTAAGATGTCTGTGTTGGTGTCGAAAGCAACATCAGGTAGTTTGCGCAAAATGTCTTTTGTATCCTGAAGATATGTAGGCATGGTTTTAACAATTGGACTCAGAAAGACATCAACAAAAGTTGATAATGGTTCCAACAAGGATCCAATGCCCAAAATAATGGGGCGGCCAGGAGGTGGTCTGGCCGGTTTGTGAACCTTGGGGAGAGTATAAAAGTATGGAACCGTGGGACATTTAGTGACTAGAAAAGTGGCCTCTTGTGGGGTAATCCAACCCTCCGTACTGGCTTCTTCCACTAGATATTTGATCTCACTCATGAGTCTGGCAGTGGGATTGGTGGTGAGGGGGGTGTAAAATTGTGTGTTGGCTAATTGTCTCAAACACTCAGTGCGGTATGTGGTGGTATCTTGTACGACAATGGCTCCCCCCTTGTCCGCTGGTTTGATCACTATAGTAGCATCCTTGGAGAGAGTCTGTAGGGCAGTTCTGTCTCTTCTCGAGAGATTCTGAAAATTCCCTTCTTTGGAAAAATTGATAGATTTAAGATCTTGCAGCACTGCTGCCTCAAAAGTGCCAACCTTGGGTGGTACTTGCTGTAATAGAGGCAAAAAGGTGGATTTGACTTTGAGCCCTGTACTTACATCATCAATCGGTATGGTAGGTTCTTTCTCCTTGAAGAAGTAGTGTAACCTGATGGTCCTGAAGAAGCGCTCAATTTCACTCCTTAACAAAAAAGGTTCAACACAGTTTGTTGGAACAAATCCAAGGCCCTTGTTGAGGACTTCCTGTTCGCTAGGGGTGATGACCCGGCTACTCAAATTCACAACCAGATCTTCCCTAGGCTGTGTTGTCGAGTCTACTGGCCTCGTTTGTTGTGGGTCGTCGGGAGATCTTGATCGACTGCCCATTGTACGTGGCCTTGTCCCTGGCCTCTCCGCTTGCCTCGGTTCCAACCTCGGCCCTGTCCTAAAAAAGCCTGGTTCTCAAAGTACTGAGGCTGCATAGGATAATGAGACATAGGTGGGGGAAATTGAGGGTAACCCCATGGGGCGGGTGGCCACCATGGTCCTGTCTGATACATGTTACCCCGTCCATTGTACCTCCTATTGGATCGATTATTCCGTCCTCTGCCCCTTGGTAGGTTGGTTTCCTCATTGTCAGAGCTAGAGGAATCGGTGTCTGAGGAAGTGGCATAAGAGGAACCCTGAGTGTTCTTCTGTTTGTGAGAATCAGTGGGGATGTAGTTATCACTGATGTATGGATATATTTTTTCATGAGAAAATTTAGCCAAATCCTTTTTGAACTTTTCCATTTTAGCCCAAAAGATCGGTTCCTTATACTCTTTGTTGGCCTTATTAGAGTCCTCTTGTTGTTTTTCAAATTTCTTGGCTGTTAAGGTGGTCTGAATTTGTCCTTCAAGGACCTGGATCTCGACCAGAATCGCATCTGCAATTCTTTGGGCTGTGGTGATAATTAAAATAAGCCAATCTCTGGTACAACGCCAGGCTATTAGAGACCAATCCTTGACAAAGGCCTTATCTGTGAGAAAGAGCCTTGGCGCGTTGGTCACTATAAGACCTGTCGGGGTACACTTGCCGTGTAGATATTCCGCCATGATCTGACCATGTATAATGGTGCGGGAATGACTTTTTTTAAGGTTAAGTACCGTCTCCCAGTCGGCCACTACAGTGGGTGTGGGTGTTGGGAGTTGATCTAGCATACTTGGATTCTCTGATAGGATGGATGATAAGGTCTCATCGTCAAAACCCAATCCACCAAAATCCGCCATGGTATCGCTGTTAGGAACTGCCCACAGGTAAACGTACAGTAGTGCGAAAAAGAGCAAAACACAAATACAAAGGACCCGCAGCCTTAGCTGCACGGAAAGACCAATAATATACTGAGTGTTTGGAGGGTCCAAGGGGAAACAGTTTATAGACACAGTAGGTACCTGGTCCCCCAACTTATATAGCGAAACAACAATGGAGGTACCTTCAGTCTGAATGAGAAAAAAGGACCCAAGTGGTGTCCAGAAAATGTGCATGCAGATCACACTGTTGATCTTACGAAGAGACAGTATTATGTCATATCAGAAAGAAAGTGAAAGAGGAGAAGATACAAAGTCTGTTGAGACTAGAAAACAGTACCCATCAGCCCACTCAAAAGCGGAATATCGTCATCTGGGTGGTAGGAGAAAAGGTGTCCTATAGGCTCATCCTCAGCCAAAGTCTAAGGTTGCCTGATCATGGACCCTTCAGATCGAAAAATCCAACCCACAGAAGACAGGATGTGAGCAGACAGGGCAGAAAGAGAAAGTTGCAGTGCAGGAAATAAAGGAAGAGTGCTCCTGATGTTTAAAAATGCCTAATCCGATGACATAAGATAACTTTATTGGGTTTGACCATCAAATTGGCATGATTAAAAGCAGTAAGCTGATAGCATGGAAAAAATGGTTTGCTATCTATCGTGAGTGTTACTAGGTCGACATGTTTCAGCCTTTAACGGCTTTCTTCAGGACCATAATGAGCTACCGCAACACATACTTATCGTGAATAATGACCAATGTCCCGTGGATTCAAGGGAAAAAGGTGTATCTTCTCCTGTATATATAGTGTGGGAAACAAAAAAACACAAAACATCATGTTAAGAAATATACATAATGTGAATGCACAAATCATAAAAAGGCTTTTGTATTCAGCACTCACCCTAAATGCAGGGAGAGGAAACCTCACCTCGCCTGGCGACTGCTCAGGTAAGAAGGAGGCCACGCACTGTAAAAAAGTGCATGAAACAAAGGGGAAGTTAACTATACTTGAAAACACTAGTTCCAAACAGCAAAACCAAACAGGCGAATGAGTAGGACCGGATCTATAAGAGAGTCCCATAAAAACCCAACTCAGAGAGAGATTGGAAACAACCCTATCTAAACAGAAGGGTCGTTAAAAACCAATAGGGTTTGTTAAACCATTATAAAACTAGGCGTATAGGCGCTAGATACATGCCAAGAAAAAACGCTGAGCTAGCTTTAGGGCTAAGAATCTCCAAAGGCTCTACAGAGGCAAGTGCAGAGCTCCAAAAAACCTTACCTCTCCGTCGTTGCCTCGGGTCTGTGGACTGAGCCGAGGGGGAGGTAACGGACTCTCATCATGTGAGTGTATTTAGAGAGAAGCGGCGGACCTGCGAGAAAACCTCACATCTACAACCCTGCTATTGGAGGAGAGGCTGAGCCAATCGTGAGCGATGTCAGCTGTGTAGACGTGACGGGCACAGGTGACGCCTATCAGCCGGCTCTAGTCATGTAGCGGACCTGTGAGAGAGTTCTCTGTCAACTCATCGCTATTGGTTGACTGGCATGGGCCAATCAAGAAGCGATGTCAGCCAGGTAAACAGGAAGCGCGCGGATGACGCCTTCCGCACGGAGTACGCTGTAAAGCTAAACAAGAAAAACAGCCACACCGTGTAGCGGAAATTTAAAGGAGACGGTACTCAGAAAAAGGACATTGGTTGAATCAATCAGCCAATGATAGTATGTCAAAAGACAAACATCGCCCGTGGTGTAGTATGGCATCAGAGAGAATGCGCATGCGCTTAAATATCTGCATCAGACCCAGTATAACCACTACTGCAGGAGTTGTTTACAAACATCAATGTGTATCAAACAGTCCCACAAATACAGGGACGAATGTCAAGTTTGAAGTGCATAGCAAACCTAGCATAGTTAGATATAACCACACGTAGGCTGCAGGTAGGCAAGAGACCATATGACTCGTGCTCATGTTTGGAATACTCGCTCCTGAAAAGTGTCCTATCTAAGTCATAATACTAGTGGGTCATTAGTGGCTGTCGGAGTCAAGCGGATGTGTCCCAAAAGCGGACATCACCCTTTAATCATGGGCGGAGTATCTACACTAAATGTGTGCACAGACGGTTGCAAACCTCCATCATCTACACAAGTGTGCAGAGGCTAAAGTTGCAACCAGGGAATATCATCATTCAGGCCTTCGCTGTCCGTGCGAAGTCTGAAAACCCACTTTTGCTCTTTCCTAAGGAGGAACAATGGAATATCAGTGATGTGGCTGGGTATATAGGGTTGTTCTAAAATCAACCAACTGAGTTCGTCCGGATGATGTTTTTGCTCAACAAAATGTGTTGTGAGGCGGGTGGCCTGTTTACTGCGTCTGATGGTGCTTTTGTGCTCTTGGATGCGCACCTTGACCTTCCTCGTCGTCATGCCTATATACTTGAGGCCGCATGGACAAGTGATCTGGTAAATGACTTTGTCACTGTTACAGTTCGTGTGGTGCCTCAGTATCCATGGACGGTCGGTGCCAATGTCAACCTCGAGGGTCTTCTTGGTTTGGGCACAAACTGAACAATTTCCGCAGGGATGATGTCCCCGTACTGGAGGGAGATTCCACAAATTGGAAGTGGATTCAGCTGGGATGTCCCGGGGTCTTGTATGTACAAGAGCATCTCTTAGGTTAGCTCCTCTCTTGAAGGAAAACATAGGTACCGGGATATGTTCTCCTGAGCTGTTAAGAATCCGCCATCTTTGTCTGATGATTTTCTGGATGGTGGACGAGGAGGTATTGAATGTGGTGACACATACCATACGATTGGTGGGTGGTTTAACCACTGGAGGTTCTAGTAGGGCCTCACGGTGGTTGTTGGCGGCACGCTTAAGGCTTCTGCGTACCAGTGATTTTGGGTAGTGTCGTGCTCTCAATTTCCTGGAGAGATCACCCGCTTTAGAGCGAAAATCAGCCGTGTCGGAACAGTTCCTCCGGACCCTGAGGAACTGACCAAAAGGGAGGTTCTCCCTCAGGGAACGGGGATGATGGCTGTCAAACCTGAGCAGGGAATTACGTGCCATAGGTTTGCGATATAGCGAGCTAGCCAAATGTCCTTCTTGTGGAAAAATTGTTAAATCCAGAAAAGGAAGTTCGGTTCTGCTGTACTCTAAGGTGAACCTGAGGTAAGGATTCTGTGCATTTAGCCATTCATGAAAAGACTGTAATGATTGTATATCTCCTTTCCAGACAACTATGATGTCATCTATGTACCGTTTCCACAATTTCAATTGATGAAAATGTGGATTGGTGTCATTCAGTACATGTTGGGTCTCGAAGCAATGGACATAAAGGTTCGCTAGACTTGGTGCGAACATCATCCCTGCGGAAATTGTCCAGTTTGTGCCCAAACCAAGAAGACCCTCGAGGTTGACATTGGCACCGACCGTCCATGGATACTGAGGCACCACACGAACTGTAACAGTGACAAAGTCATTTACCAGATCACTTGTCCATGCGGCCTCAAGTATATAGGCATGACGACGAGGAAGGTCAAGGTGCGCATCCAAGAGCACAAAAGCACCATCAGACGCAGTAAACAGGCCACCCGCCTCACAACACATTTTGTTGAGCAAAAACATCATCCGGACGAACTCAGTTGGTTGATTTTAGAACAACCCTATATACCCAGCCACATCACTGATATTCCATTGTTCCTCCTTAGGAAAGAGCAAAAGTGGGTTTTCAGACTTCGCACGGACAGCGAAGGCCTGAATGATGATATTCCCTGGTTGCAACTTTAGCCTCTGCACACTTGTGTAGATGATGGAGGTTTGCAACCGTCTGTGCACACATTTAGTGTAGATACTCCGCCCATGATTAAAGGGTGATGTCCGCTTTTGGGACACATCCGCTTGACTCCGACAGCCACTAATGACCCACTAGTATTATGACTTAGATAGGACACTTTTCAGGAGCGAGTATTCCAAACATGAGCACGAGTCATATGGTCTCTTGCCTACCTGCAGCCTACGTGTGGTTATATCTAACTATGCTAGGTTTGCTATGCACTTCAAACTTGACATTCGTCCCTGTATTTGTGGGACTGTTTGATACACATTGATGTTTGTAAACAACTCCTGCAGTAGTGGTTATACTGGGTCTGATGCAGATATTTAAGCGCATGCGCATTCTCTCTGATGCCATACTACACCACGGGCGATGTTTGTCTTTTGACATACTATCATTGGCTGATTGATTCAACCAATGTCCTTTTTCTGAGTACCGTCTCCTTTAAATTTCCGCTACACGGTGTGGCTGTTTTTCTTGTTTAGCTTTACAGCGTACTCCGTGCGGAAGGCGTCATCCGCGCGCTTCCTGTTTACCTGGCTGACATCGCTTCTTGATTGGCCCATGCCAGTCAACCAATAGCGATGAGTTGACAGAGAACTCTCTCACAGGTCCGCTACATGACTAGAGCCGGCTGATAGGCGTCACCTGTGCCCGTCACGTCTACACAGCTGACATCGCTCACGATTGGCTCAGCCTCTCCTCCAATAGCAGGGTTGTAGATGTGAGGTTTTCTCGCAGGTCCGCCGCTTCTCTCTAAATACACTCACATGATGAGAGTCCGTTACCTCCCCCTCGGCTCAGTCCACAGACCCGAGGCAACGACGGAGAGGTAAGGTTTTTTGGAGCTCTGCACTTGCCTCTGTAGAGCCTTTGGAGATTCTTAGCCCTAAAGCTAGCTCAGCGTTTTTTCTTGGCATGTATCTAGCGCCTATACGCCTAGTTTTATAATGGTTTAACAAACCCTATTGGTTTTTAACGACCCTTCTGTTTAGATAGGGTTGTTTCCAATCTCTCTCTGAGTTGGGTTTTTATGGGACTCTCTTATAGATCCGGTCCTACTCATTCGCCTGTTTGGTTTTGCTGTTTGGAACTAGTGTTTTCAAGTATAGTTAACTTCCCCTTTGTTTCATGCACTTTTTTACAGTGCGTGGCCTCCTTCTTACCTGAGCAGTCGCCAGGCGAGGTGAGGTTTCCTCTCCCTGCATTTAGGGTGAGTGCTGAATACAAAAGCCTTTTTATGATTTGTGCATTCACATTATGTATATTTCTTAACATGATGTTTTGTGTTTTTTTGTTTCCCACACTATATATACAGGAGAAGATACACCTTTTTCCCTTGAATCCACGGGACATTGGTCATTATTCACGATAAGTATGTGTTGCGGTAGCTCATTATGGTCCTGAAGAAAGCCGTTAAAGGCTGAAACATGTCGACCTAGTAACACTCACGATAGATAGCAAACCATTTTTTCCATGCTATCAGCTTACTGCTTTTAATCATGCCAATTTGATGGTCAAACCCAATAAAGTTATCTTATGTCATCGGATTAGGCATTTTTAAACATCAGGAGCACTCTTCCTTTATTTCCTGCACTGCAACTTTCTCTTTCTGCCCTGTCTGCTCACATCCTGTCTTCTGTGGGTTGGATTTTTCGATCTGAAGGGTCCATGATCAGGCAACCTTAGACTTTGGCTGAGGATGAGCCTATAGGACACCTTTTCTCCTACCACCCAGATGACGATATTCCGCTTTTGAGTGGGCTGATGGGTACTGTTTTCTAGTCTCAACAGACTTTGTATCTTCTCCTCTTTCACTTTCTTTCTGATATGACATAATACTGTCTCTTCGTAAGATCAACAGTGTGATCTGCATGCACATTTTCTGGACACCACTTGGGTCCTTTTTTCTCATTCAGACTGAAGGTACCTCCATTGTTGTTTCGCTATATAAGTTGGGGGACCAGGTACCTACTGTGTCTATAAACTGTTTCCCCTTGGACCCTCCAAACACTCAGTATATTATTGGTCTTTCCGTGCAGCTAAGGCTGCGGGTCCTTTGTATTTGTGTTTTGCTCTTTTTCGCACTACTGTACGTTTACCTGTGGGCAGTTCCTAACAGCGATACCATGGCGGATTTTGGTGGATTGGGTTTTGACGATGAGACCTTATCATCCATCCTATCAGAGAATCCAAGTATGCTAGATCAACTCCCAACACCCACACCCACTGTAGTGGCCGACTGGGAGACGGTACTTAACCTTAAAAAAAGTCATTCCCGCACCATTATACATGGTCAGATCATGGCGGAATATCTACACAGCAAGTGTACCCCGACAGGTCTTATAGTGACCAACGCGCCAAGGCTCTTTCTCACAGATAAGGCCTTTGTCAAGGATTGGTCTCTAATAGCCTGGCGTTGTACCAGAGATTGGCTTATTTTAATTATCACCACAGCCAAAAGAATTGCAGATGCGATTCTGGTCGAGATCCAGGTCCTTGAAGGACAAATTCAGACCACCTTAACAGCCAAGAAATTTGAAAAACAACAAGAGGACTCTAATAAGGCCAACAAAGAGTATAAGGAACCGATCTTTTGGGCTAAAATGGAAAAGTTCAAAAAGGATTTGGCTAAATTTTCTCATGAAAAAATATATCCATACATCAGTGATAACTACATCCCCACTGATTCTCACAAACAGAAGAACACTCAGGGTTCCTCTTATGCCACTTCCTCAGACACCGATTCCTCTAGCTCTGACAATGAGGAAACCAACCTACCAAGGGGCAGAGGACGGAATAATCGATCCAATAGGAGGTACAATGGACGGGGTAACATGTATCAGACAGGACCATGGTGGCCACCCGCCCCATGGGGTTACCCTCAATTTCCCCCACCTATGTCTCATTATCCTATGCAGCCTCAGTACTTTGAGAACCAGGCTTTTTTAGGACAGGGCCGAGGTTGGAACCGAGGCAAGCGGAGAGGCCAGGGACAAGGCCACGTACAATGGGCAGTCGATCAAGATCTCCCGACGACCCACAACAAACGAGGCCAGTAGACTCGACAACACAGCCTAGGGAAGATCTGGTTGTGAATTTGAGTAGCCGGGTCATCACCCCTAGCGAACAGGAAGTCCTCAACAAGGGCCTTGGATTTGTTCCAACAAACTGTGTTGAACCTTTTTTGTTAAGGAGTGAAATTGAGCGCTTCTTCAGGACCATCAGGTTACACTACTTCTTCAAGGAGAAAGAACCTACCATACCGATTGATGATGTAAGTACAGGGCTCAAAGTCAAATCCACCTTTTTGCCTCTATTACAGCAAGTACCACCCAAGGTTGGCACTTTTGAGGCAGCAGTGCTGCAAGATCTTAAATCTATCAATTTTTCCAAAGAAGGGAATTTTCAGAATCTCTCGAGAAGAGACAGAACTGCCCTACAGACTCTCTCCAAGGATGCTACTATAGTGATCAAACCAGCGGACAAGGGGGGAGCCATTGTCGTACAAGATACCACCACATACCGCACTGAGTGTTTGAGACAATTAGCCAACACACAATTTTACACCCCCCTCACCACCAATCCCACTGCCAGACTCATGAGTGAGATCAAATATCTAGTGGAAGAAGCCAGTACGGAGGGTTGGATTACCCCACAAGAGGCCACTTTTCTAGTCACTAAATGTCCCACGGTTCCATACTTTTATACTCTCCCCAAGGTTCACAAACCGGCCAGACCACCTCCTGGCCGCCCCATTATTTCGGGCATTGGATCCTTGTTGGAACCATTATCAACTTTTGTTGATGTCTTTCTGAGTCCAATTGTTAAAACCATGCCTACATATCTTCAGGATACAAAAGACATTTTGCGCAAACTACCTGATGTTGCTTTCGACACCAACACAGACATCTTAGCCAGTTTTGATGTCGAATCATTGTATACCTGTATACCGCAATTGGAGACACTAGAGACGGTCAAAACCCTCCTAGAAGATTTTCCAAGGGACAGTGCCACTCCCGTCCAATTTATCATGGAATTGGCAAGGATTGCCATGACTGAAAACTTTTTCGCCTTCGAGGAATCACTGTATTTACAGATCTCGGGGACGTCCATGGGCAGCAAATTCGCACCAAGTCTAGCGAACCTTTATGTCCATTGCTTCGAGACCCAACATGTACTGAATGACACCAATCCACATTTTCATCAATTGAAATTGTGGAAACGGTACATAGATGACATCATAGTTGTCTGGAAAGGAGATATACAATCATTACAGTCTTTTCATGAATGGCTAAATGCACAGAATCCTTACCTCAGGTTCACCTTAGAGTACAGCAGAACCGAACTTCCTTTTCTGGATTTAACAATTTTTCCACAAGAAGGACATTTGGCTAGCTCGCTATATCGCAAACCTATGGCACGTAATTCCCTGCTCAGGTTTGACAGCCATCATCCCCGTTCCCTGAGGGAGAACCTCCCTTTTGGTCAGTTCCTCAGGGTCCGGAGGAACTGTTCCGACACGGCTGATTTTCGCTCTAAAGCGGGTGATCTCTCCAGGAAATTGAGAGCACGACACTACCCAAAATCACTGGTACGCAGAAGCCTTAAGCGTGCCGCCAACAACCACCGTGAGGCCCTACTAGAACCTCCAGTGGTTAAACCACCCACCAATCGTATGGTATGTGTCACCACATTCAATACCTCCTCGTCCACCATCCAGAAAATCATCAGACAAAGATGGCGGATTCTTAACAGCTCAGGAGAACATATCCCGGTACCTATGTTTTCCTTCAAGAGAGGAGCTAACCTAAGAGATGCTCTTGTACATACAAGACCCCGGGACATCCCAGCTGAATCCACTTCCAATTTGTGGAATCTCCCTCCAGTACGGGGACATCATCCCTGCGGAAATTGTTCAGTTTGTGCCCAAACCAAGAAGACCCTCGAGGTTGACATTGGCACCGACCGTCCATGGATACTGAGGCACCACACGAACTGTAACAGTGACAAAGTCATTTACCAGATCACTTGTCCATGCGGCCTCAAGTATATAGGCATGACGACGAGGAAGGTCAAGGTGCGCATCCAAGAGCACAAAAGCACCATCAGACGCAGTAAACAGGCCACCCGCCTCACAACACATTTTGTTGAGCAAAAACATCATCCGGACGAACTCAGTTGGTTGATTTTAGAACAACCCTATATACCCAGCCACATCACTGATATTCCATTGTTCCTCCTTAGGAAAGAGCAAAAGTGGGTTTTCAGACTTCGCACGGACAGCGAAGGCCTGAATGATGATATTCCCTGGTTGCAACTTTAGCCTCTGCACACTTGTGTAGATGATGGAGGTTTGCAACCGTCTGTGCACACATTTAGTGTAGATACTCCGCCCATGATTAAAGGGTGATGTCCGCTTTTGGGACACATCCGCTTGACTCCGACAGCCACTAATGACCCACTAGTATTATGACTTAGATAGGACACTTTTCAGGAGCGAGTATTCCAAACATGAGCACGAGTCATATGGTCTCTTGCCTACCTGCAGCCTACGTGTGGTTATATCTAACTATGCTAGGTTTGCTATGCACTTCAAACTTGACATTCGTCCCTGTATTTGTGGGACTGTTTGATACACATTGATGTTTGTAAACAACTCCTGCAGTAGTGGTTATACTGGGTCTGATGCAGATATTTAAGCGCATGCGCATTCTCTCTGATGCCATACTACACCACGGGCGATGTTTGTCTTTTGACATACTATCATTGGCTGATTGATTCAACCAATGTCCTTTTTCTGAGTACCGTCTCCTTTAAATTTCCGCTACACGGTGTGGCTGTTTTTCTTGTTTAGCTTTACAGCGTACTCCGTGCGGAAGGCGTCATCCGCGCGCTTCCTGTTTACCTGGCTGACATCGCTTCTTGATTGGCCCATGCCAGTCAACCAATAGCGATGAGTTGACAGAGAACTCTCTCACAGGTCCGCTACATGACTAGAGCCGGCTGATAGGCGTCACCTGTGCCCGTCACGTCTACACAGCTGACATCGCTCACGATTGGCTCAGCCTCTCCTCCAATAGCAGGGTTGTAGATGTGAGGTTTTCTCGCAGGTCCGCCGCTTCTCTCTAAATACACTCACATGATGAGAGTCCGTTACCTCCCCCTCGGCTCAGTCCACAGACCCGAGGCAACGACGGAGAGGTAAGGTTTTTTGGAGCTCTGCACTTGCCTCTGTAGAGCCTTTGGAGATTCTTAGCCCTAAAGCTAGCTCAGCGTTTTTTCTTGGCATGTATCTAGCGCCTATACGCCTAGTTTTATAATGGTTTAACAAACCCTATTGGTTTTTAACGACCCTTCTGTTTAGATAGGGTTGTTTCCAATCTCTCTCTGAGTTGGGTTTTTATGGGACTCTCTTATAGATCCGGTCCTACTCATTCGCCTGTTTGGTTTTGCTGTTTGGAACTAGTGTTTTCAAGTATAGTTAACTTCCCCTTTGTTTCATGCACTTTTTTACAGTGCGTGGCCTCCTTCTTACCTGAGCAGTCGCCAGGCGAGGTGAGGTTTCCTCTCCCTGCATTTAGGATGAGTGCTGAATACAAAAGCCTTTTTATGATTTGTGCATTCACATTATGTATATTTCTTAACATGATGTTTTGTGTTTTTTTGTTTCCCACACTATATATACAGGAGAAGATACACCTTTTTCCCTTGAATCCACGGGACATTGGTCATTATTCACGATAAGTATGTGTTGCGGTAGCTCATTATGGTCCTGAAGAAAGCCGTTAAAGGCTGAAACATGTCGACCTAGTAACACTCACGATAGATAGCAAACCATTTTTTCCATGCTATCAGCTTACTGCTTTTAATCATGCCAATTTGATGGTCAAACCCAATAAAGTTATCTTATGTCATCGGATTAGGCATTTTTAAACATCAGGAGCACTCTTCCTTTATTTCCTGCACTGCAACTTTCTCTTTCTGCCCTGTCTGCTCACATCCTGTCTTCTGTGGGTTGGATTTTTCGATCTGAAGGGTCCATGATCAGGCAACCTTAGACTTTGGCTGAGGATGAGCCTATAGGACACCTTTTCTCCTACCACCCAGATGACGATATTCCGCTTTTGAGTGGGCTGATGGGTACTGTTTTCTAGTCTCAACAGACTTTGTATCTTCTCCTCTTTCACTTTCTTTCTGATATGACATAATACTGTCTCTTCGTAAGATCAACAGTGTGATCTGCATGCACATTTTCTGGACACCACTTGGGTCCTTTTTTCTCATTCAGACTGAAGGTACCTCCATTGTTGTTTCGCAAAGTCATTACCACCCTGATTCAACCAGATCAGTCTGGCCAGGCCCGGACTGGCCGTTGTGGGCACCGGGCAATCCCCCGGTCGGCCGCAAGGGTGGGGGCCGGTTTTGGGCCCTGGGGGCCGTTTTTGTTGCAGAGCCGTTTTTGCAGCACAGCTGCAAAATCGGCCCTGTAACAATATCGGCTGAAAAGCGGCCCTGGCAAAGTGCTCGCCCCCCCCCCCCCGGGGGCGGGGGGGGGGGGGCTGGCCGAGCACTTTGCCAGGGCCGGTTTTGGTTCCCAGTCCGGCCCTGAGTCTGGCTTTATGCTGCGTTGAAACACAGCCCTTAACCTGCGGAGGTTGCACGGGATATTGGCTGATGCCCCACAGATACAGGAACCGGTGTGCTGGTGTCCCTGGATGCCACTATGGCCTTTGACAGGGTCGAGTGGCCCTACCTATTCGCAGTTTTGGGGAAGATGGACTTCAGCCCTGAATTCATCAACGCAGATCCCCTTGCCAGAGTCATGGTGAATAACCGGAAATCCGCTGACTTTCCTCTGGGCAGAGGCACAAGACAGGGTTGTCCCCTGTACCCACTTATATTTGCCCTGGCACTGGAGCCGCTGGTGGCGTGGGTCCGATGGGACCGGTCGATCAGAGGGCTGCGTTGGACACTGGAGTGGGAGGACAAAATTTCACTTTACACCGATGACATCCTGTTATACCTCACCACTCCTAGGGAATCCCTGATCTGTTTCCTTGACGTGCTTGCTATATTTGGGAGATACTCTGGTTTCGCGATTAACTGGTTGAAGTCAATGCTCTTTGTCCTCAGTGGAAATCCCCCGGTGCTCCCGAGTTCCTGCCAGATACAGATTGAGCCGGTGGGGTTCCGATACCTCGGCGTCTGTGACATTGGACCCGAGGTTACGATATGTAAATAACTTGGACCCCCCGCTGGCCCGGCTTAGGAGGGATGTGGCGAGATGGAAGGCGTTACAGCTCTCTCTTTTGGGCAGGGCGATGCTCTTCAAGATGATGGCCCTCCCCCGATTCTTGTATGCGCTTCAGAACGCAATCGACCCGGTGCCATCGTCTTACTTTAGGGAAATTGAGGCCCTTCAAAGACAGCTTCTTTGGGAGGGCAAGCCGCGCATTGCCTTCATCAAACTTTCCCTTCCCTGGTATTATGGTGGAATTGGCTTTCCAGATCTGCGGAAGTATTATTGGGCCTCCCAGCTAGCGGCGGTGAATCACGCTATCTATGGACCTCCCGGAGACCCCGGGTATGCAATGGACCGCGGGCTGGTGCCGGTTGCGACTTCACTAGGGCGCTATATGCCAGAGCTGGTCGATTTCCCCTCATTGGACCGTCAGCTCATGCAGTGTGTGTGTGGCACGCAGCTAATCGACATTTTAAATGGGATGGAAAGCTCACACTTGCCACCCCACTATGGAACTCGGAGAAGCTGGGCAGCCTGTGGAAAACAAAGGAATTTGACAAATGGAATCTCATTGGGATTACGCAGATCAAGGATATTTGGGGAAAGGATACTATCCTCACATTTGGTGCCCTCCAAGTAAAGTACCAACTACGGGAGAGTGAGCATTATCACTACCTCCAAGTCCGGCATGCCTTGCTTACTCACATTCCCAGAGGCACTGCGCTCCCAGACGCCCCCCCCCTGGAAGATCGAGTGTTAGACGGTCATCTCCCAGAAAAAAAAACATTTCCTTAATATGTAAAAAGCTTATCAATAACAAGGAGGACCCGCTGGTACTTATTAGGGCACAATGGGGAGCAGACAGATTGGAATTCGATGATGAAGACTGGAGGGAGGCAGTCTCCTCTCCAAAGGTAGTGGCTATTCAGATGCGACTCCGGCTAGTCCAGTTAAAGATCCTACATAGGTCATATGTTACGGGGCCCCAGCTGGTGCACATGGGGCAGGCGGAAGGCGTGGATTGTCGGAGGGGGTGCGGAGAGCTTGGAACCTTCCTGCATATTCTGTGGCATTGTGCAGGGATACAGGATTATTGGAGTAAAATTCATGGTAAGATGCGAGAGTTGCTGGGGGTAGAGATGACAATGGAGGCCCGAAGGTGTGTTTTGAATGTCTGGGAGCCCACGGATCTGAGTGTGAATGAGACAGTGGGCGACCCTGGCGTGTATGATTGCCAAGCGTAACATCGCCCAGTTGTGGGGTGCTAGCCAACCGCCCCGGGTCAAGAAATGGACGGAACCCCTGGATTGGTGCATGTATAGGGAGAGATCGGTCTATGTTGCCAGGGGCTGTCCTGCGAAGTGGGGGAAGGTTTGGGGACCCTGGAATAGGTATCGTGGTGATATTTGTGCTCCTCCAGTTGTTTGGGATGAAGCGGTAGCGCAGGAATCCCCGTGAACCACAAATGTTATTCTGTATGTATTATCTTGTGGTACGGAAAAGTATATACGACAAATGTGAAGCGATGTAGGTCACCTGATGTTTTCTTTTGTGGTTTTGCTAATAAGATCAAACATTTTGGCTGTTAATTGCTATAATCTGTTTCATAGCTGACATTGGTGCAGTAGGTGCAATGGCACCGGGGTCCAGAGTTTTGAGGGGCCAATTGAACCCTATAAATTACTGTATTTTACTAACCCAACAGCAGATCAGTCAAAAGGGCCATTCTCCTTGCTTGGTCCAGGGCCCTTCATCCTTGCTATATTATTGGCCACAATTATGCAGGCTAGGGCACATAATGGGGATAATTAACAGCAGTTATTGCCCTGCAAATAATGGCCGTGCTTTAAATAGACTGGTACTCACCAGTACTGAGTACCCGCACTTCTCAGTATTCTCCCAGAACTTCTCCTGTGTCAAGAGAGTACCTGTACTCCTAGTGGGAGGCTGAGGTAAAGCTCTGGGGTATGAGTACGTGCAGCGCTGGTGCTGCTAAATACACCGCTTTCAGGTGGAGGGTGTCTGTGATGATCTCTGCCAATGGTGAGTGTATTCCAGTGCTAGCTAGGTTGCTGATGCAGCCTTACACTCTAACTGACTGCATGACAGGAATAAGGAGTTGTGGCCTTACAGCTAGAGCTCAGAACTCTGGAACTGCTGTGCTGCCAGTTGGATTGTAAGGCTGCAGCACTGAAATACATTGACTGTCAGAATGCCTTAAACCCTTCGCCCAAGCTTGACTCATGTGTGCAGTGCGTACTTGGTACATTTTTTGCAATGATATAGTGCAAACTTGGCAGAGAGGCATTAAGGCACTTTACATGAGAAGCACAAGTTCTACATGAAAACATCCTTTTTTGTTTTTATGGCATGGGGAGGTGTAATTCCCAGAGTTTGCTCAAGATCCTGTGATTCTGAGAAAATCACTTAATCTTTGCGTGCCATAAAAACATACAAGTTATTTTTTATATAAGACTTCTGCTTCTCATGTGAAATTCTATAATGCCCTCGGCCCACGTTTGAGCTATACACGACTGCAACAAATGCTATTTACACCTTCCATATATGAACCGAAAATGACCAAAGGGCACTAGGGTGCTTTACATTGACGAAGAAAAGGCTGCTATTATTAAATGTCGTTCACAAAACCATGCCCCCAGGAAGGCCCCTACCAGGCCCTAAGATCCACCCCAATCCATTTGGTGAGTACTGGCACTTTTCTTTTTACATTTAAAACACTGGGTAAGGGCAGTAAATCTATTGACACTCGCCACCCATAAGAGGGAGCACTGTTTGGAGCAGGAGCTACCTGTCACAGTGAGCGCCACATTGCCACAGCGTCAGTGTTTAGAAAAGTGACTCCTCTAGCCCTGGGCACAGTCCCTCTCCATAGAAGCTGCTATGGTATACACAGCACCACTTTTATTAATAGGCAGCGGAGTGCCAAATTATGTGGCAGGGTTGAGTAAATTATGCAGCAAAGAAAGGCAAATAATGCAGCACTTTTTGTAACAGTATTACTTCATTATTTTGTCACTTTTACCCTTGTTAACGCAGTTTGAGCATTGGTTGCACCATGTTAGTACAAGCATAACAGCCAAGCACAGCAATAAGCAAAATAAAGGTGACCAGTTAAATTTTGCAACGGGCCTGCCACAGTGCACCAACATTCGTCGCTGTGTTATTTGTAACTTAAAAAGATTTTGTTTGTTAAAATCTGGACATTATGCATCAGATGGTGGACCATGTGGCAAGTGCGGTACAAAAGGGGGTGGTGAATGACGGAGCATCTGAACGAGTCAAAAGATCTGGGTTTAATCCATCACTGTTCTTTAGCCCACTCTGCCACCCCAGTTCAGACATGGCCATATGCAAATCAGTTTGACCCTGTGCCTCATGGGAACAGTCCAGCCCGAACTGCCAAGCCATGTCTTCCCTGGACCGGAAACAAGCTTCCAAGGACCGGTTTCTGGCATTACAGCCGTCTTCAGCCTGGCTTGCTTGAATCCAGTGGCAAAGTGAGCAAGGGACTCACGTCTGAGCATACCCTGCCACACTGTGGCAAATGGATAACTATGCGGAAAGAATGAGGCCGCACAATTCCAGTGGCCCTGGGCATACACGACTGTCCTTGTTCCGCCCTTTGCTTCGCTCAAAGAAAGACCCAATGAACCACAGAAAGGTAGAAAAACAAATAAATAGACTGCTATGCTTGCAGCCGGCAGTAGAGCGGTTTTCCCAGTGGCTGTCAGCTGCAGAATGATTCTTGAGCAGGCCAGTAACTTAGTTATAGCCAGCAGAAGAAGCATTCTGATTAGCTACGAAACTCCTAATGCTCTACTCCAGAACTTAATTTTTTTTAATTGGGCCACGGCAGTCCATAATTTTGGGCACCTCTGTCAACAAATGTTTTTAACAATCTTTATAATTCCTCACTACCGGACTCCTGAAAGACCTCCATCATTATGCCCATCGTTAAGAAGGAAGATCGCTCCACCAGGGCCCATTTCCTTAATAGACACATCTGTTACCCTTTTAGGGAGGGTGCTGTACAACAGGACAGAAGAGTGGCTAAAGGATATGTCTATTTTGTACCCTTTACAGTATGGGCTTAGAAATCGGGTGGGGACTGTTGAGCAATGTCTTAATTTGTCATTGCATATTGGAAAATATACCATTGCTAAACATTCCCCTATATACTTGGCCTTTATGGGCCTGACCGGCGCTTTTGACTGTGTAAATCACACTAAACTGTGGGAAAACCTTCACTCTTATGGCATGGACAAAGTGCTTATGCACTTTTGGCATATTTGCACAGACATATGAGGGTCAGCGTTAGAATCAGTACGGATGGAAAGGTGTCCAATGTTACGGAGCTGAGACGAGGGTGTGTTTTGGCCCCTCTGTTTTCCATATTATGGATTAACAAACATCACCCTTTTTTAGTCAGTGTTACTCCAGATGTACCCAGAATCAAAGGGCTGTTGCTCCCCTCTCTCCTTTACGCCTACGATGCCATGCTGATGGCACGAACGCCTAAAACCCTGAGTCTGCTGGTGTATACCTTTATAGATTTTATGTGTACTCTGGATCTCAAACAAATTTTGCCAAATCCTATATCATAGCATATCAAGAGTAAGCAGTTAACAGCCCTATCTGTAGGTACTAACAGTCTAAGATGCACCAGCTCTTTTTCCTATTTGGGGGTCACCATTGCTGCTTCTGGATGCCTCACATCTCGCAAAGTAGGGCTAAGCTGACTAGGGCAGTTGGCTTATTATGTAATCTACCCCAGCTGCCAGGAGGGGGTGCTCTTAGCCCCTTGCTGCATATTTATGAAACTCAGTGCTCTCCTGTTGTAATATTTGGAGCTGGGATTTGGGGTGCTACCAAATGTGATGCAATTCAGATAGAAGAAAACCGGTTTTATAGGAAGGTGCTGTTGGTCCCTAAATCATCATTGTTAGAAATAGGAGTCTCTAGTTGGCAGAGGCAGGTACATTTGTCCAAATAGGGGGCATTGCTCCTAGTCAGGGTAAGGGGGATACACTCATAAAATAATCCCTGCTCACACCCTTGGTGGCTTGGCACGAGCAGACAGGCTTATCTCAGAGGCAGTGTGTAAAGCATTTGTGAACACACAGTAATACAGTGAAAACACTACAAATGGACACCACACCAGTTTAGAAAAATAAATAATCTTTAGCTAAACCAAAACAAGACCAAACGACAAAAATCCACAGTACAATTATCAAGAGATCCTCAACAATGGGTTATTCACAAAAATAAAGTTTGTAGCAACAAATAACTCCACTTGGCGTTATAACGACATTGTGACCAGTGGGAATCCCAAAGTACAGCGTTGACCGCGAGATGCGCAGCGTCAGGCCCGGTGTTGAGCAGACCCACAAAGAACAGTACCTTGGAATTGATGAAAGCAAAGACAGTTCACAGTGTCGGGGAGGTGCGGATTCGTAGACGCTATGCGGTGTTGGCTCCTTACGACCCCAGGGGATGTGACGCCTCTGTTCCTTACTGCAGCTCAGGGGAGGCGAGACAATGGTTCCTTACTGCATCGGGGAGATGACCTCACAATGGTGCCGAAACCACTGTTCCTTATGATGGCGCAATGTCGATGGACTCCGGGATCACCCACGTCAAGGATCGGCTCCACGAGGATGAAGTCGGCTTCAGAGTCGATGCGGTACAGCAGCAGGCGGTAGGCCTATGTCGCAAGACGGAGCTGCACTCACGGCTTCGGTGCAGGATGCGGCATCGCTCGCCAGCGTCGGTGTTGCCGTTTCCTTCTGTAGCAGCTGAAACAGCAGTTCCAGATGCAGAGAGACCGACACAGGTGACAAAGCAAAACAGCAAAGTCCTTTTTTTCCTTTCCTTGGCAGCAAACAACCACTGCAAGCCAGCCCCAGACAGCAAACAGCACAGGGGCAGTATTCCTCCTCAGCTTCTCCGGCTCTTCTCCTTGGCAAAGGTTTCCTCTTGTTTTCCCAGAAGTGATCCAAAAGTCTGGGCCTCACTTTTTATACACACAAATTCTTTGTTCTCTGAAGGCAGAGAGTGTCTGTACCCAGCCAAAACAAGTCCGGTCCTCACTGGTGCAGCTTTCTGGCAGGAGGTGGAGACAGCATTGTTGAAGGCAGACTAGACCCAGGCAGGTGAAATGAATTCTCCTCCCCCTACTCTAAATGCAACTCATCCCATTCAGCCCAGCCCTGACTCATCAGAATTCTGGAGCCACAACCCTTCTCCAGCCCCTGTCTTCCAAAAGCCAGACATGCAATACACAAACCTAGCAGAGGCATACTGGATGGTTAGGCAAGAAAATACACATTTTCTAAAAGTGGTATTTTCAAATACAGAATGTAAAAATCACCCTCACTAAAAGATGCACTTAACATTCTGAGTTCAGGCATACTAATATTTATTTTCAGATCTTGTTCCCAGGGTCAGTTATGTTCATAAGATGTTATAAACAAACTCCCCATTCTGGCCTATGGGAACAGATAGCCTTACAACAGTGAACATCGAAATTTGCAGTATTTCAACATCGGGACATGCCAACACACATCAGGGCATGTCCTACCTTTTACATACAATGCACCCTGCACACCGGGTCTACATTATGGGTGACTTACATGCAGGAAGTGAAGGTTTGAGGACTGACAAGTGTGTGCACTGGCAAGTGTGTGCACTTGCCAAGTCAACATGGCTGTCCCAGACTGCACACAGGCTCTGCAATGGCAGGCCTATGCCACATTTTACAAGCTGCTTCTTTCTGTGGGTGGCAAAATCAGTGCTGCAAGCCCACCAGCAGCATTTGCAGGCCCTGGGCACACATGGTGCACTGTACTATGGTCTGACAAATACATCAAACAGCCAATCATGGAATCACTAATCCATAACAACAATTTACAAAGGGAGTACTTGCACTTTGACACTGAACAGCAGTGGCAAAGTGCCCAAAGCATCTAGGAGGCAACAGCTAAAAATGAAAGGGAGACCAACGCCAATGATGCGATATCTAACAATCATCTTATATTATCTGCTGCAAAGAACTGGGCTTACCATATATAAAAGATTATATTAGAGAACGCCCTCCATGACTGTGGTTAGGAGTATGAAGAAACGCAGTGGCCACCTTAACTAGCGATATCATTAGGGAATGTCTTGTGTGTGAAAGGGGACATCAAATTCCATGGTTAGCAGGTGTTAAGTAGGTCTTTCGAAAGATTGATTTACAACATGTTTTTACAGACCCTGAGAATATTGTGAATGTTAACGAAAAATGAGTGCAGCAAATCCGGTTTAATTTTGAGCGTTCCACTAGACTGAATGAGAATGGGGGGTAAGTCAACTGTGGCAGCTGATTTGAATATGGTTGCAGCTAACCCACCTATCCGCAGTCTCTTTACAGCGAGAGGGTGTTGGGGAAAAAGGTTTGCTGTTTCAGTTTAGGGCTTGCACACTAAAGTTCTTATTATGCTTTCCACTGAGCTTCCAAATGAACCTTGTTACATGCCCGTGCCCCTGTGACAGGAACTCCTGGTCAGTGCAAGCATTACTTTGTACTTTTTAGTAAACTTTACTTAAGATACTTTAATCTCTTTTTACTTCCACTTATCAAAAAACGCGATATTAGGGATTTCAAGGTGGCCTTCAGTTTCCCGCCACAAATGCCAGATGTCGAGACAAGTCTATAAGTAGGCTCTTTTCTCAGATCGGCTGTTCGGGTTTCTCATACCATGCTCTCTGATTAAGATGGCCTTGTTGAAATTGTAGTGATTATACATGATATCGTAGGTTGACCTTTATTTTCTGTGAATAATTGTGTTTTATCTTGTATTTTACATGTTTTATACACTTTGAATGAGATTTATTTATTTTATATATATTTGATTATCTGAGTAAGATTTCTTGACTTGAAAATTTGGCTGTGTTTTGTGGTTGAAGCGCTGGGACTATTTTACAGTTTTCCGAGAGGTGGACAAGCCAACAAATTAACAGTGAGAGCTGAGCTAAGGGGATGGCTGGGCTTTAAGAGCCCATGCACGAGCAGAGCCCTGCAAAAACTTGGCATGTAAAATGCAAAAAACATAATGTGAAATATGATCTCTTTAAAATTGAAAAGGGAAAAGAGTATTTTTTTAATATGCAGAAGCATTTCACCTTATGCATTAGTTTATTGGTGTGCAGTACACACTCTGAACTCACTTATTGGAAGTTGCTCTTTCAACTGGTAAATGAAAAGGAGGCTCTGTAAAAAAAAATATTTGACTAAGAGCAAACAATTTGGTCTACAGGGAAAGCTAATGATTGGTCTAGGTTTCTGGATTTACATTATGCAGTTCTACTAAATGACCACCACTTTTTCTCATTTTTAGTACCAAATGCTTAAACTATGTTCGTATTTCTTGACGCATAATTGTAGAGAGTGAGTGGCAGGTAGATGCCACATTAAATTATTATAATTATTTGGAAGTCTTCTATAGCGCTAGCCAGACCCGAGGGTATTGGAGCGCTTTACAACATGATGAAGAGGAGACAAAGTACAGGGCAAAGGCATGGAAGGAAAAATACAGAAAAAGTTCAAAGGGAAGCTTTACAGTTCTGTTGAGTGTCAGAGGTGAGCCGTAGGAGGTAGTCTCAGAATCCTAGGGAAGGCAAGACTAGTGCTGGAAATGTTCTCTTCGTGGTGCTGACCCAGGGGTTGAGAGTTCGGAGATAGGGTAAGAGGTAGGTAGTGGCTGTGCGATGACTGAAGGCTGCCTGTTGGGGGCGCGCTGATGGGTGACAGCCTGGTGGAGGTGAGAGCGTCACGTAATTGCGTTCGGGAAGGCGAAGTTGAGGTAGAGGGTTTTGAGGAGGCTTTTGAATTTTGGAAAGGAGGGGGTGGTTCTGATGTTGACTGGGATGGTGTTCCAAATTTTTGGGGCTTTTCCTGCAAAAGAGCGGGCAGCAGTCTATTGTTTACGCGTTTTTAGGGGAATGATTAGGAGGGGGTTGGAACTCCTGAGGCTTCTTGCTTGTCCGGCTTTCTTGAGTTTGGAAGCTAGGTATTCCGGTTTCCCTGTGTGCAGGGCTTTGTGTGTGAGGCAGGCAGTTCTAAAATTGGCCCGCATTTCGACTGGGAGCCATTTTAGATCTCTGAGTGCTGGAGAAATGTGGTAAATTTTTTTGATTCCGGCGACCATTCTTTCTGCAGCATTGAGGGTAGTTTTGAGCGGGGCTAGGTGAGAGCGAGCTGTACCAGAGAGAACTGCGTTCCCATAGTCCAGTCTGGACAACACCAGGGATTGGGTGACTTGCTTGAGGTCGGAGGAGGGGATGTGGGGTTTGAATTTGTTGAGGAGCTTCAGATTGAGGAATGCGCTCTTGGCAGAGTTCTTGTTGTGATTGGAAATGGACAGTTTATGGTCAAGGGTGATTCCCAGTGATTTGACCAAGGTTGCCAGGGTGAGATATCCGTTGAGGGCATCAATAGCTTTCAACCATTCAATGATTTGCGGGTTTTCTTCCTTGTTGGAGATGGGGAGGATCTCGGTTTTACCCTGATTGAGTTTGAGGTGGTTCGTTGATAGCCATTCTTGGACTTCATTAAGGGTATTGTTGAGTCTTTGAATGTCGTTAAAGGAGGAGGTTTCCAAGTAGATCTGTGTATCATCTGCATAAAGATGAAAGGGGATATTCGCTCTTTTCAGAATGGAGCTGAGAGGTTCCATATATATGTTGAACAGTTGAGCGGAGAGAATAGAGCCTTGAGGAACGCCTCTGTTTACAGGAATGAGTTCAGAGGCAAAGGATTGGATTTTTACTCTTTGTGAGCGGTTTTGGAAGAAGGATGAGAACCACTGGAGGACCACTTCGTCTGCGCCTGCCCGTTCTTTGAGAGCTTTGATGAGAAGACTGTGGTCTACAGTGTCAAAAGCAGCTGACAAGTCTAGGAGGATGAGGAGACAGCAGTGGCCAGCATCGAGGGAGTTGAAGGTGTCGTCCATGATGTTGAGGATTGCAGTTTCGGTGCTGTATCCTTTTCTGAAGGAAAACTGGTGTTGGTCAAGCACATTTATGTTGTCAATATGTTTGTTCAGTTGACGAAGGACACATTTTTCAAGGACTTTGGCAAGGAAAGGGAGAGTGGAGATGGGTCAGAAATTATTCAGGTCAGTTGTGTCTAGGCTTGGTTTTTTCAGAAGAGGAGTGACTTGGCCGACTTTAAGGCAGTCTGGAATGGTGCCAGTTTTTAGAAAATGTTTATGATTTCGCACCAAAGTGGAGCTAGGGAGAGTTTCAGCTCTTTGACCAGTTGATCGGCAATGGGGTCAAGGTTGTGAGACGATGGCTTGGATGAGATAAGTTTGAGGATCTCCATTTCTGAGATGGGGGGTCAAAGGCGGACCGGGTTGTTGCTGGTCTTTTTTTGTGGTGATTTCGCTTGTTGGAGAGCAGTCTTTGTCTGGGGGAAAAAGGTTAAGGTCCAGAGAAAGTTTGATCAAGTTGATTTTTTCGTTGAAGTTGGCGTAGTTGGCGCATAAGGTTTTTGAGGGCTGGACGAGGGATGTTGTTGGCTAGGACGTATGTTTTTTAATGATGTCAAAGAGTTCTCTTGGTCTGTTTTTGGCCTGATCCAGCGCGGAGCAAAAAAAGTTGGATTTTTCGTTGTTGATATGATGTTTGTACTTTCTTCTTGCTGCTCTGAGTTACTCGTAACGGCTGGAGGAGGGGTCTTTTCTCCAGAGACGTTCAGAGGCTCTGAGTTGCCTTCTTTCCTCATTTATGTCCTTGTTGAACCAGGATCTGGAAGGAATGTAACTGGATTTTTTTCAGTTTCAAGGGGGCTAGATCGTCAAGGATGGAGGACATGGTAACGTTGTAGTGGGTTGTGAGTTCTTCAGCGGAGAGGCCTACCGGAGAGATGGGCAGGCGGGAGGATATTTTCTCTTCTAACTCATCTGTGTTGATCTGCGATAAGTTTCTCGACCATGGGGGGGGGGGGGGTTTGAGATGGAGGGCAGAGGCAAGGTCTGATGAGGGAGGTGGAATAGGATAAGGTGATGGTCTGACCAGTTCACGGGCAGGATGTGGTCTATGGTGATTGCGTCATGATTGGCGATGATGGCATCCAGGATAGCTCCTTTGTTGTGGGTTTCTTGAGAACAGTGCTGGGTGAGGTTGTTGGTAAGGAGAAGGTCATTTAGAGTTTGAACAGGAGCACTGTTCTGATCATTCCCGTGTAGGTTAAAGTTGACTAGAATGATGATGTTGGAATTTTGGAGCGAGCAATGAGCGATTAGGTCTGATAGGTGTTCTGTGAACGTGACGGAGTTGCCTGGGGATGGTATAGAACAGTGTTTCCCAAACTGTGGTCCGCGGACCCCCAGGGGTCCGTGACACATTCCCAGGGGGTCCGTAGGCAACAGTTTTAGAAGCACAGAAACGTTTCTTGTATAATTAGCAGAGTTCGAGCAACAATAAAAGTGTCAAGAGAATGCCAGTGATTAATGTACCTGCTGGAGAGTGAGGAGAGTTTTGTTCAGTGGCAGCTTCGATTTAACTAATGTAGCACAGAGGGTTAATGTGCCTACTGCAAAGAACTTGTAACATGCATCTTAAAAAGCAGTATTTTATGTGCCTAGGTTCGAGGTTACTGCTTTTGTCACAGAGTTTCTTTTGTTACTGTGCACTTCATAAGTGACAATCGTAATCTAGCAGAGGGACCTATAAATTGTCATCAAAGAGCTGCTTGCAAACTGCATGGCACCAGTTACTAACTTATATTTTGTCCCAGTTATTCATTATCCTGATGCTGCTAAAAAGATATATTTGGGTGGAAATACATTTTTAATGTTAAAGTCAATGCTAGCCACTGTGTTATGTTCTGAATCCTGAGTTTGTGCTTTCCCAGACCAAGCACTCTTTAAACATTTTATATACACACTGATTTACATGTATGATTCAATGTCTCTATATGTGTGTGATGTAAAGTGCCCTGACATCCTACAATGGTATGAGAGATGCTATAAAACAAATGAAATACATGTGACAGAGGGGCTATTACTTCAATATGAAATACTAAGGGCCAGATGTACGAACTGTTTTTATATGCGCAAACGGGTTCGCGAACCCGTTTGCGCATGCAAAATCCTATTGGGCCATGTACATAGCCTATTTAGCAAGTCGCAATTTGTTTGCGACTCTCTAAATAGGTTTTGCAACTTGCTATTTGGAAAGGGGCATTCCCTTCCAAATAGCGAGTCTCAAAATCATGTACAAATGTTTTGCGGTCGCAAAACAGTCACAATTACCACCTACTTTAAGTAGATGGTAATACATTCGCAAATAGGAAGGGGTCCCCAGGGGACCCGTTCCCCTTTGCAAATGCATGCAAAATTATTTATTAAGAGCAGGTGGTGGTCCCAGGGACCTCTGCCTGCCCTTAGAAAATGAAACGAAAACGTTTCATTTTATTTTTTTTATTTTTTATAATGCATGATAAACAGGCTGCATTTTTTTTTTAAATCTGCTTTGTTTAAAAGCAGTCCCCGACATGGTGGCCTGCATGGCCCAGCAGGCAACCATCGCTGGGAGGGCTGGCATTCCCAATGGGCTCGCAAATTGCGAGAGGCTCATTAATATTAATGAACCTCGCAATTTGCGACCCCATTGGGAATCCCAAACAGTGTTAAACACACTGTTGTACATTTCATTTAGCGACTCGCAATTTGCCACTCGCAATGTGTCGCCAATTGCGAGGCGCTAAATTAAATGGTCGTCCATCTGGCCCCAAAATCCTTAGTACTTTGAGTATTTGTTGTGTGTACACGTGTGTATTGTTTTCGAACTACTGTTTTAATGTTTGAAATTTAACTCCTACAAATTGCTTGGGGGTCCCCGGCTTCCAGTGGTGACTCAATGGGGGTCCTCAGGAGTCAAAAGTTTGGGAACCAATGGTATAGAAGGTGGAAGTGCACTAGGTTATTGTTGGTGGTTATGATGTTGGCGGTTAGGCATTCAAATGAGTTGTATATGATGTTATCGGTTTCGGACACCAATAGGTTATTGTTGTGGGTGATTTCTATGCCTCCGCCTTTTTGGTCTATTCTATCTTTCTTGATGATAGAGAAACTCGGGGGGGGGGGGACGAGCATATCCAGGATCGGAGGGGAGGAATCATTGAGCCAGGTCTCGGTGATGAAGGCAATGTCAATGTCATGGGTGAGAATGGATTTGGCTAGTTCTGTTGCGTGTTTCGAGGCAGACCTGCAGTTTATGAGCATGCAGTTAGTGCGGTGGGTCTCTTTCATTGGTTCCGTGGGGATGGTGATGAGAGGGGAGGCGCTAAATTAAATGGTCGTCCATCTGGCCCCAAAATCCTTAGTACTTTGAGTATTTGTTGTGTGTACACGTGTGTATTGTTTTCGAACTACTGTTTTAATGTTTGAAATTTAACTCCTACAAATTGCTTGGGGGTCCCCGACTTCCAGTGGTGACTCAATGGGGGTCCTCAGGAGTCAAAAGTTTGGGAACCAATGAAGACTATTTTGGCACTTATCAACTCTTGTAATTCTTTTTAGGTATACTGTATGTTACATTACTATTACAAAATTCCTCCCCTTTCATTAATTGTTGGGGTAGTCGGTATATCCTAAAAGTGTGCCTTCTTTAATAATCGCCCATTCCCTTATGGTAACCATAAATTCCAATTGCGAGACATATAACACAACACACCTTAGTGTTAAGACTATAACCAAGACATCATACAAAAAAGTGTGTGAGAGCAAGATGGCACCTCACGGGCGCACCACCAACGAGAACCTGGCAGGTACTCACCAGGATTACCCTGTTCTCATCATCGGCGCCATCAAGCTCGGAAAAGAGAATAGTGTCCAGAAAAACACAAACAGAAAAACGTGTATTTGTGTAAGTATGCAGTGAGGATAGACCACAGGACAACCAATAAAGTGTCAAAAAAAGTGTCAAAAAAACAACATATAAAATACACACAACAACACAGATATGCAATTTTATTCTGTCTCTTGTGTTGGGTGTGTAACCTAAAAAAAGGTGAGTATGGTTGATAACTATCCAACCAACTCCACTTTACTTGCCGACATGTTTCATTGCCATTGATTGTTTGGCAATTTCTTCAGGGAGTCATGTATATTAAAGCCACTGCATAAGGGCAGACACGTCTTCGCAACTGGAAAACAAATGAAAGTAGAACCACGTTTTTATTAAAAAAACCTGTCTGTAAATCATAGTCCCATCCCACACACATATAACTATGCCTTAATTACCCTCACACGGCCATCTGTGTTCGTACCAGCCGGAGAGGTGGTGGTGGTTTTAAGGAACAGCAACCCCAACTGTGGGTTGTTGATTCTTCCCCTTCAAATTTACTGCAGGGATTTTGATAAAGGAAAACACCATGGTCATATCACACTTATGATCTTATCTCATATTGTATAAAGTATAGCGACATTGCCCTGCTATTCCCACAGGTATCACATCACAAGATTCTTATTAAAATCAGTATGTATTATGCCCATTTAGTGAGAATGCAACTGAGGGACACGGTGTGAAAACATTAAGAAACTTAATAATGTCGCATCAGCGCCGATTCATATCTAGTTCGCCTTATGACAGACAACAGATTCATACACCAAGTCACCAAATTATTTGCAGCATGTAGTTACTGATATTGAGTAGTGAACGACCCTTCTGTCGCGAGGGAGCCCCGCGTCCACACTCATCAAAATTAAAAGAGGAGGATAGCAGATACTTTGCTGCATAACGGGCTGCTGGTCTCGACGAATAAACAGTCCTAGTGTCAAAAGTTAGCCCCGGAGCCCATACTCTTTACCGCGATAGGGGAAGCTGACCGGCATAAAATCAGCCTGTGTACAGTCTCGGCGGCGGCCAGTGTGTATTATAATTTCATTTCATGGCGTAGTCTCGCGATGTAACGCGGCCGCCATTTTGGATAGGTGCAAAATTCATTAGTTACATTGCCAGTGTGTGTTAAGGGTCGAAATCTCGCGAGATTTCGGCTCGAGCAGAAAAAATATATTTAGAAACTTTATACGTCCCTACAAAAAGAAACATCGATAAATGTATTTCAATATTCTTTTGTAAATCAGATTGAGATCATTATAAATTGAAAACGATATTTCAAAAAACGGAGGAAAAATTTTGATTGTTTTTTTCAAGGGGCATCTCATGTGTTTAGGAAAACATTTCCATCAAACCCAGCAATTTGAAAAACTTTTTTTTGGGATGTTTCTAGCCCAGTTTTGTATACTTAGTTTCCATAGCCAACAATGCACCCATGTAGGCGAAAAAACGACAACCCCATTCTATGTACCGGGGATGTCAATAGACAGAGGAGGTTTCTATCATGGGGGCCAGACTCTAAATAGGCGGTAGGGCATTGGAAACGTTAGAGCAACAGCAGTCATCACAAAAATGTGACAAAATATTGCTATACAGAAGCAAACTTCAGGTGGCACTTTAACCTGCATACATAGTAACAACCCATACAAATGCCAAAGGGATATGTTCTTTGTTGTCCCAAATCAATGTATCTTGTTCCATTCCAGCAATTCGTTCAGCCCAAATTTTTCACTTTTTTCTTGAAAAATCCATTTTGCCTCTTTAGTGATCAATAATTGTTCCACTGTACGTGCATCACCTGTCACTTTTTCTAAGACTACCCATTTGAACGAGTGTTTGTTGACATGGCAATGTTGGACCAATTTTGTTGTAAGTTTTCCAGTCTTAATAGTACTTAAATGCTCCTGAATGCGGGTTTTTATTTTGCGTGTGGTAAGACCTATATAGTGTAATCCACAATCACATTCCAGCCTATATACCACATTCGTGGTATTACAGTTACTGAACTGTCTCAAATGCCATTCCTTTCCTGATTTTAACGTAACCCTGGTGGTTTTTTAAGTTAGAGGGCATACTGAGCAGGTGCCACATGGATGATGGCCTATAGGTAGTGTCCTGCTAGTGTCTTTGGAAATTTGAGTGCGGGTATGCCCTAGTTTGTCTTTCAGATTGATAGATCGTTTAAAAGCAAATCTGGGGGGTGGCATAGCAAAATCCTTGTTAGACAAGATAGCCCAGTGTTTTTGTATTGACTGCCTGATTTTTGTGGCTAAGGGATCGAACGTCAATACTACAGGGATACAATCTCTTTTTTCTCTTTGGTTTTTCTCCAATAGAGAACTTCTGGGGGTATTAAGTGCTCTCTTCCTCGCATGGTTGATAATTCTTGCTGGGTAATTCCTTTTCAGTAGTTTTTCGCATAGGACCTGTGATTGTTCACTGAAGCTTTCAGTGGTGGAACAGTTTCCGCGGTAGCGGAGAAACTGTCCCACGGGCAAGTTGTCCCTAAGTGCCCTAGGGTGGTATGAGTGTTAGGACAATAGCGAGTTTCTGTCCTTGGGTTTTTGATGGACACTCGTACTCAAGGTGTCACCACGTGCTTCAATGTCTAAATCAAGGTATACTGCTGAATTTCGACTGTATGACCAGGTAAAACGGAGGCTTTGATCCTGACTATTAAGCCAGTTGAGAAACTCCAACAGTTTGGGTTCTTCTCCCGTCCAGATGCAGAGCACATCGTCTATGTATCTCTTCCAGAGACGCAAATGGTCTCTCAAGGGATTGGTGGAAGGGTAGGCGATGTGCTCCTCAAATTGGCCAACATATATGCATGCCAGGCTTGGTGCCATTGTGGCCGCCATTGAGGTCCCCGTGGTCTGGAGAAACAGCTTATCCTTATAGCTGAAGAAGTTACGTGTCAGGGCTAATTCGATGCATTGTAGAATGAAAGTTTGCGGTGCATCATAAAACCATTCCTGTTCCCTCAGTGCCCTAGCTGCTGCCACCAGCGTGGCATCCTGGGGAATACAGGAATATAAGTATTCAATATCGATTGTAACCAAAATTTCTTGTGTAGGACCGAAAGTCATCTCGCTGATCACATTCAAGATGTCCGTCGTATCCTTAACAAATGATTTTTGCGTGACTACGGACTCGCGCAGAAAATAGTCTGCAAATTGGGAGAGGGGCTCGAGTACGGATTGTATGCCCGAGACAATAGACCTACTCGGCGGTGGCCGGGCAGGCTTATGTATTTTCGGTAAAATGTAGAACGCAGGGGTCCTGGGGTTGGTATTCACCAGGAACTCTGCTTCTTTGGTGGAAATCCATTTTTTCTCTCTTGCTTCACCTACCATATCTCTGATGGTTTTAAGTAATTCAGGTGTAGGGTCTCTAGTCAAGGGTTGGTAGTTGGCGCGGACATTGAGTAGACGAAAAACCTCTGCCTCATAGTCCCAGGTGTTAAGTACAACTACCGCACCCCCTTTGTCAGCACTCTTCATCGTTATTTCCAAGTTGTCCTGTAATGACTTAACTGCTTCCCAGTCAGATTTGGACATATTTTTATATCCCAAGTTCCTCTCTTGTGATTCCAATTGTTCTATGTCTTGTAGAACCTTGGATTCAAAGACAATGATCTTAGGACCCACAGACGCAGTTGGTGGAATAAAGGTCGAGGGGTTACGTAAATTTGTATTAAAACCCCTTTGCACTTCTTGGGGATGATTAGCAAAGAATTTTTTAAGCTTGATTTTCCTAATCGTTTCGAAGAACTCAACTCTGCATTTAAAAGGGTCGTGTGAGGGTGTTGGAACGAACCCTAGGCCTTTATTAAGGACCCGTTCTTCATTTTCAGATAAACTATGGTCTGACAAATCGACCACAATATTATTTACATTTACAGAGGTTGTCTGCCTCTGCTCCGGGTTTGTCTCGGGGAGTAAGTTTGCCATTGGGGGTGTCGGTTGCCACGTCCTCTTCCTCTTCCTGGTTGCCCTGTTCCCCTGCTGGCTGCTTGTCCCTGTTCTAAAAAAGACCTTAACAGAGTTCCCAGTTCTGCGTTACTCTGTTGTTGCGGGGTAAACTTCACTCTATTCCCATGTGGTCTGTCTTGATCGTCTTCACTAGACGTATTGTCAAATGACCAATTCGCTGGGGTGCGTTTCTGTTGATGTTGTTGTCTGCCCCCCATCCTCTACGTGGACCTGTTTGGTTACCTTGGTCTGGTCCTGACTGATAATGTGAATCAGTGACGTATGGGAAAGCCCACTCGTGTGAGTATCTCTACAAGTTTCTCTGGAGGCCCTTTATTTTTTGATTAATCATATAGCTCTTATATTCAGTTAAATCTTCTTTTATCTTGCTAAGGCGTTCTTTGGCATTTGTTAGGGTTTTGTCACGTTTAATGTTTTCTTCGAGCTCAAGGATCTCCTTTAAGAGCTCTTCACTAAAGCTTTGAGCTGTGCTAATAATCAGAATTAGCCAATCCCTGGTGCACTTGTTGGCTATATAGCTCCAGTCTAACCTGAATTTTTTGTCATCCAAGAAAATCCTTGGTTCTATTCTTACAAGGAAACTGGCAGGGGAGGCTCCTGCTGCGTAATATTCTGACATCAACGCCCCATGTAGGGCTATTCTAACTTGCTTCTTTTTTAAGGTGCTAAGTTTCTCCCACTCCTCTCTCACCGAGGTATTTCCGAATAGTGGGGTGTCAGAAAGTAGGTTAGGAGCCGCTAAAATAGCGGCTTTTTGATCGTCTGTGAAAGCCAGACAGTTCTTATCCATAGTATAGTTCGATGGCTGAAAAAAGTTATATGTGACGGGACAAGAAACTGTACAGAAAACAGGTAGCAGAACTATCAAAATTTTAAAAAACGGGTTTAGAGGAAATTAAGAAACGGAAAATAAGGGCTGTATATGCTCTCACGGCTGAGCCGCCGTTCACAGTATTGAAACTACTAGGAGCTTAGAGGGTAAAGCTAGTCATAGGTCGCCCTCCACTCAAAAAGCAAACACACCATCAATGACCTAGACTATGTTGGCACTTATCAACTCTTGTAATTCTTTTTAGGTATACTGTATGTTACATTACTATTACAAAATTCCTCCCCTTTCATTAATTGTTGGGGTAGTGGGTATATCCTAAAAGTGTGCCTTCTTTAATAATCGCCCATTCCCTTATGGTAACCATAAAATTCCAATTGCGAGACATATAACAAAACACACCTTAGTGTTAAGACTATAACCAAGACATCATACAAAAAAGTGTGTGAGAGCGAGATGGCACCTCACAGGCGCTCCACCAACGGGAACCTGGCAGATACTCACCAGGATTGCCCTGTTCTCATCATTGGCGCCATCAACCTCGGAAAAGAGAATAGTGTCCAGAAAAACACAAACAGAAAAACGTGTATTTGTGTAAGTATGCAGTGAGGATAGACCACAGGACAACCAATAAAGTGTCAAAAAAACAACATGTAAAATACACACGACAACACAGATATGCAATTTTATTCTGTCTCTTGTGTTGGGTGTGTAACCTAAAAAAAGGTGAGTATGGCTGATAACTATCCAACCAACTCCACTTTACTTGCCGACATGTTTCATTGCCATTGACTGTTTGGCAATTTCTTCAGGGCGTCATGTATATTAAAGCCACTGCATAAGGACAGACACGTCTTCGCAACTGGAAAACAAATGAAAGTAGAACCACGTTGTTATTAAAAAAACTTGTCTGTAAATCATAGTCCCATCCCACACACATATAACTATGCCTTAATTACCCTCACACGGCCATCTGTGTTCGTACCAGCCGGAGAGGTGGTGGTTTTAAGGAACAGCAACCCCAACTGTGGGTTGTTGATTCTTCCCCTTCAAATTTACTGTAGGGATTTTGATAAAGGAAAACACCATGGTCATATCACACTTATGATCTTATCTCATATTGTATAAAGTATAGCGATATTGCCATGGTATTCCCACAGGTATCACATCACAAGATTCTTATTAAAATCAGTATGTATTATGCCCATTTAGTGAGAATGCAACTGAGGGACACGTGTGAAAACATTAAGAAACGTAATAATGTCGCATCAGCGCCGATTCATATCTAGTTCGCCTTATGACAGACAACAGATTCATACACCAAGTCACCAAATTATTTGCGGCATGTAGTTACTGATATTGAGTAGTGACCGACCCTTCTGTCGCGAGGGAGCCCCGCGTCCACACTCATCAAAATAAAAGAGGAGGATAGCAGATACTTTGCTGCATAACGGGCTGCTGGTCTCTACGGATAAACAGTCCTAGTGTCAAAAGTTAGCCCCAGAGCCCATACTCCTTACCGCGATAAAGGAAGCTGACCGGCATAAACTCAGCCTGTGTACAGTCTCGGCGGCGGCCAGTTTGTATTATAATTTCATTTCATGGCGTAGTCTCGCGATGTAACGCGGCCGCCATTTTGGATAGGTGCAAAATTCATTAGTTACATTGCCAGTGTGTGTTAAGGGTCGAAATCTTGCGAGATTTCGGCTCGAGCAGAAAAAATATATTTAGAAACTTTATACGTCCTTACAAAAAGAAACATCGATAAATGTATTTCGATATTCTTTTGTAAATCAGATTGAGATCATTATAAATTGAAAACGATATTCCAAAAAACGGAGGAAAAATTTTGATTGTTTTTTTCAAGGGGCATCTCATGTGTTTAGGAAAACATTTCCAACAAACCCAGCAATTTGAAAAAAACTTTTTTTGGGGGGGTTTCTAGCCCAGTTTTGTATACTTAGTTTCCATAGCCAACAATGCACCAGTGTAGGCGAAAAAACGACAACCCCATTCTATGTACCGGGGATGTCAATAGACAGAGGAGGTTTCTATCATGGGGGCCAGACTCTAAATAGGCGGTAGGGCATTGGAAACGTTAGAGGAACAGCAGTCATCACAAACATGTGACAAAATATTGCTATACAGAAGCAAACTTCAGGTGGCACTTTAACCTGCATACATAGTAACAACCCATACAAATGCCAAAGGGATATGTTCTTTGTTGTCCCAAATCAATGTATCTTGTTCCATTCCAGCAATTCGTTCAGCCCAAATTTTTCGCTTTTTTCTTGGAAAATCCATTTTGCCTCTTAGTGATCAATAATTGTTCCACTGTACGTGCATCACCTGGCACTTTTTCTAAGACTACCCATTTGAACGAGTGTTTGTTGACATGGCAATGTTGGACCAATTTTGTTGTAAGTTTTCCAGTCTTAATAGTACTTAAATGCTCCTGAATGCGGGTTTTTATTTTGTGTGTGGTAAGACCTATATAGTGTAATCCACAATCACATTCCAGTCTATATACCACATTCGTGGTATTACAGTTACTGAACTGTCTTAAATGCCATTCCTTTCCTGATTTTAACGTAACCCTGGTGGTTTTTTAAGTTAGAGGGCATACTGAGCAGGTGCCACATGGATGATGGCCTATAGGTAGTGTCCTGCTGGTGTCTTTGGAAATTTGAGTGCGGGTATGCACTAGTTTGTCTTTCAGATTGCTATATCGTTTAAAAGCAAATCTGGGGGGTGGCATATCAAAATCCTTGTTAGACAAGATAGCCCAGTGTTTCCGTATTGACTGCCTGATTTTTGTGGTTAAGGGATCGAACGTCAATACTACAGGGATACAATCGCTTTTTTCTCTTTGGTTTTTCTCCAATAGAGCACTTCTGGGGGTATTAAGTGCTCTCTTCCTCGCATGGTTGATAATTCTTGCTGGGTAATTCCTTTTCAGTAGTTTTTCGCATAGGACCTGTGATTGTTCACTGAAGCTTTCAGTGGTGGAACAGTTTCTGCGGTAGCGGAGAAATTGTCCCACGGGCAAGTTGTCCCTAAGTGCCCTAGGGTGGTACGAGTGGTAGGACAATAGCGAGTTTCTGTCCGTGGGTTTTTGATGGACACTCGTACTCAAGGTGTCACCACTTGCTTCAATGTCTAAATCAAGGTATACTGCTGAATTTCGACTGCATGACCAGGTAAAACGGAGGCTTTGATCCTGACCATTAAGCCAGTTGAGAAACTCCAACAGTTTGGGTTCTTCTGCCGTCTAGATGCAGAGCACATCGTCTATGTATGTCCTCCAGAGACGCAAATGGTCTCTGAAGGGATTGGTGGAAGGGTAGACGATGCGCTCCTCAAATTAGCCAACATATATGCATGCCAGGCTTGGTGCCATTGTGGCCCCCATTGAGGTCCCCGTGGTCTGGAGAAACAGCTTATACTTATAGCTGAAGAAGTTACGTGTCAGGGCTAATTTGATGCATTGTAAAATGAAAGTTTGCGGTGCATCATAAAACCATTCCTGTTCCCCCAGTGCCCTAGCTGCTGCCGTGCAGGCTTATGTATTTTCGGTAAAATGTAGAACGCAGGGGTCCTGGGGTTGGTATTCACCAGGAACTCTGCTTCTTTGGTGGAAATCAATTTTTTCTCTCTTGCTTCACCTACCATATCTCTGATGGTTTTAAGTAATTCAGGTGTAGGGTCTCTAGTCAAGGGTTGGTAGTTGGCGCGGACATTGAGAAGACGAAAAACCTCTGCCTCATAGTCCCTGGTGTTAAGTACAACTACCGCACCCCCTTTGTCAGCACTCCTCATCGTTATTTCCAAGTTGTCCTGTAATGACTTAACTGCTTCCCAGTCAGATTTGGACATATTTTTATATCCCAAGTTCCTCTCTTGTGATTCCAATTGTTCTATGTCTTGTAGAACCTTGGATTCAAAGACAATGATCTCAGGACCCACAGACGCAGTTGGTGGAATAAAGGTCGAGGGGTTACGTAAATTTGTATTAAAACCCCTTTGCACTTCTTGGGGATGATTAGCAAAGAATTTTTTAAGCTTGATTTTCCTAATCGTTTCGAAGAACTCAACTCTGCACTTTGTTTGCTGGTTGCTGTCAAGCGCTACGCTGGTCTTGCGCTCACTCACCGCACTTGCACTTTGCACTTTGGAGCTCGCCGCACCCGCTCCGCGGGTGCCGCTTCGTCGTGGGACCAGGTGCTGACTCTGCTTGTTTCCTGTGGGGGCACCTCTGATTTGAACTCAGGGCCAGCAACGCTACAGGGCTGCGAGTGTGCAGGGACTACCTGACCCAGGTGTCCCTGCGAGACCGAGTCCAGCTTCCGGTCCGCTCTCCCTGTAGCTCCTCCCCCCCGCCCTTTGCATCTACTATAAATAGTGTTTGTTCTCCCGCAGCGCGGGACGCAGCCCGGGGCAAAGACCGGGCTAAGAGCGGGCCGTTTGAGGCCGTTCGAGGTCTGAGCGGTCTGGTCTGGGCCCCTTCTCTAACGTCCTAGCTTTGCCATTTCTTCGGTATTGTCCATTACCCCCGTCTTGGCTGGTAGCCTACCTTTTCAATTATGTGTACTCGTGCTAGCCGTAGTAGGGCTGCTAAGGGGGGGTTGGTTCACAATGGTCCTATGGATGACTTTATCACACGCACAAATATTGCCATAGACCAAGAGATCACCAAACTTCAAACTCGAGTCTCCCTTGATTTGGCGGCTGCTAGGAAATTGTCGCTGGATTTTGCTAACTCCAAGAAATCTTCCCTAGGGCATATAGCATCAGCCATCACGCCGAAGCGTCTGAACAACCAACATTGTGTATCAACGCTGGCGGATGTTCATGACTCTCCGGTTTTGCCTATTTCTTCGCCACCCTTGTGTCCACTACCTTTGTCCGTAAGCCTGTCCACTCCTGTGGTTAGTCCTCACCATCAACTTACCCCCATCTCCCATTCCCCAGATACTTCCGATGCGTCCACTTGCTATGGTACATTCAATAGTACTAAGGACAATCTGCACAAAAGAAAGCGTACCCCTAGATCGACTTTCTCATGCAAGAAAGCCAAAATTATGGGGGCACACATACCTAATGTTGCTAACATCCCTGTCAATGGTAGTTTAGGAAGGCATGACATCCTGCCACAGGCCCCTCGGTGCACTGATAATGACGGCGTAGCACCGGTAGCCTCTAAAGGTAATATACCCATTGAGAAAGTAGATCTCTACCTAAACGACCAGGAGGGGAGGGAAGGGGAATTCATAGGAGTAGTTTGGGAAACCCTAAAAAGTCTCTTAACTCCCCTAGATCTAAGGCTCTCTCGAATTGAGAACCATCTTCTAGAGATGGAGAAAAGTATTATAGCCTTGGCTACACTTGGCTTAAGAGGTCTTGAACACCAAGGGTTGATAGAGAATAACATAGCTCCTCAGGTTCTAATCCCTTCTTCTACAGCCCCGCATAGTTTAACTTCTCACGCTACTGCGCCTTGTCCCACGCAGCCTATTCCTAAACCCCGTACCAAGGGCGTTGCTACCACAAATCCTGCACCCCTTTCCGGGGCTAATATTCCAAATGCTTCCCCCTCTCAACCCCACACTCGCACCAATATGGCTGCTTCTAGGAGGCAGAATTCTAGTAGTACCACCCACCGGCCTACACAGGGCCCCTATAACAAAACTACCCTCCGCCCTACTTTGGGCCCGCACAACAAGAGTAACTTTCGAGGGGGGTACATTGATCTCCCCCCAGAAGCCAATGAATACGTGGTGGTTTTGACAGGTGTGCCGGAGACAGCGAATGGCCATCATAAAAACCACTGGTCTTTAAAGAACAAAGTCATGCATTGGCTCAACACGTATAGACCGATTCCTAATGGCCGGACGAGTCAAAATGGTACGTAGAGCATCGTGGGTGGGTTCCACAAGGAAATCGATACCCGGTGATTGCATAGTCGTGACGTTTGAAGACTCACACACGGCTAATCATATTTGTTCCTGGGCTGCTGAGGATGAGGGTTCATCCATTGCCCCGAGGCCACTGTCATTCTTTTATCCACCACGAGATGTATATTCCCACGGGGGCAATTGGTCTTTGGTTCGTCATCAGCCCAGATGGGGGTATTACACTAAAGAGCACAATCCAACTAGAAGCTGGCTCGGGATAACAACCTCAAACAGGTATGACTGTCTTGAGGATGTAGACTGACTGTCCAAGCCCCCGGAGCCGGCATCACCCGCTCAGCTTTCTGCACCCCTGGTGGAAGTTGGTTTTCCTCCCTTGTTCACTACCCTTGCTGGGTCTAGCCCTGTCCCCCCTATTCATCCCGGGGCAGAGGCCTTGTCCGTACAGGGTTTGCTGTATTCTCCTAATACCAATGGTACCAACAGTGCCATTCCAACCGTGTGCCAGACAGATGCTGCTTCGACGTTCCTCACAACTCCTCTCCAGCTTTCCCGGACTTTCGGTTCTAACACTGACCTCCCTGCTTTTGCCCCTTTGATTTGCAAGAGCTCCATAGATATTTCCCAGCTGAAGATCTTAAGTTGGAATGTGTCAGGGCTTGCACGAAACATCGATAAGCCAGATTGGAACTCTTTTGTGGACCCATTTGGGATCTGCCTCCTGCAAGAAACTTGGTGCCTGGAGCCCCTCCACAGGGTGGGTTTCACGACCTACTCTGTGCCAGCATCCAAACCCCAGGGCAGTAAAGGCCGCCCATCTGGTGGACTTCTCATCTGGGTCAGTATTGCACTGGGTCTATCCATAAGACACATAAACACCCAATCTCCTGACCTCATGAGACTCACTATTCAGTGCCCTGGGGGCAAGAAGCTAGAGGTGTTCAATCTGTATCTTAGGGAGGCCAGGGGGGGGGGGAATCATTTCTATCTTCAACTGGAGTTGAAGAGGAGCTCAGTGGCTGCAACATTGACTCCCTCGTTGTCCTGGCTGGTGATTTTAACTGCTGTTTTGAACCGTTAGCCAGCGAGGATATCCTGGACATCTGGGAAGACGATGCTAAGAGAGGTATTCCTTTGCTCGTTCTTGACCCAATTAAAAAATGGACCCAGAATGTCATTGATCTTAACTCTCTCTGTTTAGAACATGGCCTTAGGGCCACGAATGGTCGATCTAAATCAGATTCTAGGGGTGTGCACACCTATAATAGGGTGGGTCACACCTCTAGAATTGACTATATACTGCTAAACCATAACTTATGGCAGTATTTCCATGATATGGAAGTCCAACATACAACTGATAGCGACCATAATCCTCTGGTCCTAACCCTTGCCCTCCCGTGGGATGTAGGGATTCCATCATTGCCTCGATCCAATTGGAAATCTTCCCACGAAGTTGTACCATCCAATTGCGGTAGGCGATTAAAATGGGCGAAAGTTGTTGCGGACGAGGAAAGAATGGCCCAAGCTGGCAACATAATGTCAAAAGTAAAGCACCACCTAGGCGCATCGGATTTTGCCAATGATGTCCTTACGGCATTAACAGAGACTATCGCCACCCTCAGCAATTTGTTTATAGTTCCACAGGGTAGGGCTAGAGCCCTTCGGAGAACGGTAACTAAGGGTAGAGACCAATGGTACTCTTCTGCCTGTCGTGCAGCTAAAAGCGATCTTATCCGGGCGGTTGGAAATAAAGACTCTGCCCAGATCTCACTCGCTAGGAAAAACTATAAAAAAGCTCAAGCAGTGGCAAGGGATACCCATGAAACAAACTTTTGGAGAGACCTAATGGACGCTAGCTCCAAAAAGGACACGAGGGGTTTCTGGGCCTTGCTCAGAGGTAGGGATAGGCCTGTCGACTCACTGTTGACATGTAACATCACAGGGGAGGCCTGGTTTGCACATTTTTCCAAGCTCTACTCCATCTCATCAGGGGCTCCAGGTCAGAACAGGGGTCTCAGGCACAGTCTGCCGGCAGTTAATACAGACATTGACCATACCTTTGCAGCCAAGGAGGTTGAAGGAGCAATTAGGTGTCTTGTTCCTAACAAGGCGGCAGGTCCAGATGGCGTTCCTGGTGATCTGCTCCGGATCGATGCGGAGGTGTGGAGCTCATTTATTGCCCTCCTCCTGAATGAGGCCATGTCTGGTGGATGCCTCCCGGACTCGTGGAGGGGTGCAGAAGTCGTCCCGATTTTTAAAAAAGGCTGTAGGGATGACCCCGCCAACTACTGCCCCATAAGCCTGCTCGATTCTACCCAGAAGGTAGCAGGCAAAGTAGTTTTAGGGAGGATTTTGCAGTGGGTCGAAGAAAATCAGGTTTTGTCTGACTTTCAGGCCGGTTTTAGATCGGGAACTGGCACCATTGAGCAGACATTCCGATTTCTAATGCTCTATTGGAAAGTGGTCATACTGGGCAAAGGCAGTCTGTATCTCGCATTCATAGACCTGCGGACTGCCTTTGACCTAGTCCCACGTAACCAATTGTGGGTTGTCCTAGAGCAGTGTTTCCCAAACTGTGGTCCGTGGACCCCCAGGGGTCCGTGACACATTCCCAGGGGGTCCGTAGGCAACAGTTTTAGAAGCACAGAAACGTTTCTTGTATAATTAGCAGCTTTCCAGCAACAATAAAAGTGTCAAGAGAATGCCAGTGATTAATGTACCTGCTGGAGAGTGAGGAGAGTTTTGTTCAGTGGCAGCTTCGATTTAACTAATGTAGCACAGAGGGTTAATGTGCCTACTGCAAAGAACTTGTAACATGCATCTTAAAAAGCAGTATTTTATGTGCCTAGGTTCGAGGTTACTGCTTTTGTCACAGAGTTTCTTTTGTTACTGTGCACTTCATAAGTGACAATCGTAATCTAGCAGAGGGACCTATAAATTGTCATCAAAGAGCTGCTTGCAAACTGCATGGCACCAGTTAGTAACTTATATTTTGTCCCAGTTATTCATTATCCTGATGCTGCTAAAAAGATATATTTGGGTGGAAATACATTTTTAATGTTAAAGTCAATGCTAGCCACTGTGTTATGTTCTGAATCCTGAGTTTGTGCTTTCCCAGACCAAGCACTCTTTAAACATTTTATATACACACTGATTTACATGTATGATTCAATGTCTCTATATGTGTGTGATGTAAAGTGCCCTGACATCCTACAATGGTATGAGAGATGCTATAAAACAAATGAAATACATGTGACAGAGGGGCTATTACTTCAATATGAAATACTAAGGGCCAGATGTACGAACTGTTTTTATATGCGCAAACGGGTTCGCGAACCCGTTTGCGCATGCAAAATCCTATTGGGCCATATACATAGCCTATTTAGCAAGTCGCAATTTGTTTGCGACTCTCTAAATAGGTTTTGCAACTTGCTATTTGGAAAGGGGCATTCCCTTCCAAATAGCGAGTCTCAAAATCATGTACAAATGTTTTGCGGTCGCAAAACAGTCACAATTACCACCTACTTTAAGTAGATGGCAATACATTCGCAAATGGGAAGGGGTCCCAGGGCACCCGTTCCCCTTTGCAAATGCATGCAAAATTATTTATTAAGAGCAGGTGGTGGTCCCAGGGACCTCTGCCTGCCCTTAGAAAATGAAACGAATGCATGATAAACAGGCTGCATTTTTTGTTTTTAAATCTGCTTTGTTTAAAAGCAGTCCCAGACATGGTGGCCTGCATGGCACAGCAGGCCACCATCGCTGGGAGGGCTGGCATTCCCAATGGGCTCGCAAATTGCGAGAGGCTCATTAATATTAATGAACCTCGCAATTTGCGACCCCATTGGGAATCCCAAACAGTGTTAAACACACTGTTGTACATTTCATTTAGCGACTCGCAATTTGCCACTCGCAATGTGTCGCCAATTGCGAGGCGCTAAATTAAATGGTCGTCCATCTGGCCCCAAAATCCTTAGTACTTTGAGTATTTGTTGTGTGTACACGTGTGTATTGTTTTCGAACTACTGTTTTAATGTTTGAAATTTAACTCCTACAAATTGCTTGGGGGTCCCCGGCTTCCAGTGGTGACTCAATGGGGGGTCTTAGGGGTTTCTGGACAGAAGGCTCAGTTCTGGTCCCGGTGATTACCTGGATTGCAGGCTGCAGGTCGGGGGTTGGAGGGGAGAAATAGGAGGAGGCCAGCTTGATCGCTTCCTCCGGGGACATGGCTTCCATAGCCCTCCTTGGTCTCGGGGCCTGGGGAAAGGGAGGGTGGACTGAGTGCTTAGGGGGCAGGGGGTTCGGAGGCCAAAGGGGGGTGTAGGGGGGACGGAGGGGCAGGAGGTGGTGATGAGGGGGAGTGACGGGATGTTGGTTAGGATGAGACTCATGCCCTGTAATAAGGAGGAGAGTAGGCGTTCAATGCTGGTGAGGCAGCAATCCGTATCTTCTTGACGGGGGGTGGGATACCGCTGGGGGTGATCTCTTCGGCGAGGGAGAGCGCTGGCGGAGTTTGGATGACTTCTATTGTTTGTGGAAGTGACGGGTTGGGTTATGGAGAGTGCCAAGGGAAGCGAGGGATCGGGGAGAGATGAGCTATTTTTCTTGTTAGGGGGAGGGTGACGGGGGGGGGGAGGCTTGCGGAGTGGGTTGTGGATACCCAGCATAGGATGTTGGGGGTTCCGCGCCAGTGGTAGATCAGGGGGAAGAGGTAAAGCGGCGGGGGTGCGCATCAATGGAGAGAGGGGGATTTCCGATGGTCAGAGGATGCACTACGGAGGATGGGGGTAGCAGGAGGTGGAGTGTGGTGAGAGTTCCTTAGGGGGGATTGGCTTTCCAGGCGGCGGGTGATCGGAGGGTGGGGGGAGGAGTGGGGGTGCTGATAGAAGAGAGGGGAAGAGGAGGTCAAAAGCTTCCAGGTTGGCATTGTTGGCTTGGATTAGGACTGTGCCGTTAAAGTAGATGGTCACCGAGGTGATCCCACAGAGTGGCAGGGGGCGTAAAAGGAGAGTTTGTAGCTATGGGTCGTCTTTGTCGTTTTGGTGATTTGGCATCTGTCTCTCAGGACTGATATCCAATAGGTGGATCTGGTTGTGTGGAATATGAGGTCCATTTTTATTTGGCCCAAGGCGGAGGAGTGGTAAAGGTCGGCAAAGAGGGATTCCGGGAATTGTCTGATTAGTTTGATAAGGGTTTTTTTTTTTTTATTTCAGAGAGAGGATGGGTGGGAGGGAGATTGAGAAGGAATTATGGCTGTGCTGTTTTATGTAGGGTGAGGAGAGCGGGTTAAGGGAGGGAGACGAGGAGGGAGGCATTCTAACTCGGCAGATGGAGAGGGCTCAAGTATTCAAGAGACCCTCGTGCCGAGAAGGAAGCAGGCTTCTGGCTCGAGCCTTAAGTGGCTCGAGCACCTCCATGTTTTCCGTCAGTGCTATATTTTAGTTAGAATGTTAACAGCTTTTAACACTCGAAGTAAAAAAAAATGATTTTACACGAAAGACAATTGGGCGGAAGTGGTCACTGTGAATCAATATGTGACATGTACAAATGTAAACCAAGAGGCTTCTCAGGCAACTCCGCTGTTCCGTTCAGTGTTATATTCCATTTATTTGCATTATCAACAGATGAGGTACACGCATGCTGTATTGTTTAATGAAGCACGAAAGCAGGAGCATCGCTGCTGCTAGTGTTGTATCCACATAGTGCCTTCACAAATAGCAATCGCTGTTTTTTATTACATCAGTTTCAGGATAGATAAGGTGCCAAATGCCTGCGCCTTATCCTAATGACTTTACTATTTTAACTGCGACATAAGCAAATTATATACTAACATTTTATTTAATTTACATTCAACGATTTAAACCATAAAATGAGACATGATTGAGACTAGTTATAAGAGAAGACAAATCAGTAGCCAAAAATGGTTCAATCATTGTGTGATCGCCAAAGCGTGTTATTAAAAAACGTTTCTGATAAACTTTCCAATCTCAGTACCTCCATTTATTTTTGTGTCAAACTATAATCAAATCTTGCTATGTGCAAGCTTTTCAAAACTGTTAAGGAGTGTTTGTTTTACATAGACACGCACAATATCAGAGAGTCTGGACCAAAGGGCGCTCTGCCTCCTTTCCATTATTGTAAAAAATAACAAAAAAAGTCATTTTATGGAGCCATTTTCTCTCTTCATATGGTTGCTTAACAGAACAAAGGAGGAGAAGACGTTAACCCCGGGAACCCCCTGCTAGATTGAGAAAGGCAATTTCTGTACACTACAGCTGTGAAATGAATAATAGAAGAGGGTCAACCCTTCGAGATAACTGCAGCTATGCTTCTTCTGTCTGCCTTCATTACTGAGATGTTGTATTGAGTGTTGAAGAAATGTAGTTACATGTCAATCAAAATCTGAGAGTATTTATTAATATAACAATTGTCCAGTGGGACTCATTCAAAAGTGGAACCGTCTTATGTGTCTTAGAAGGAACCCAGAGTTGCTCAGACTTATTCACCGGGCCAAAATTTATTACAAAGAAGACAAAACACAGGACTGATATAGATTGCATCTTGTAATGTTTTGACTCCAATCAAGTGTAACAATCAGCAAAATAAGTGATCCTAGTGCAGATGACGCAGTGCTCCAATGCTGATTATATATACAAATAGCATAGATTAAAAAAAACTATAGAATTCTTAATTGTAAATATTGATTGATAAAATTAATAACAGGGTTTTCCTATAATATGTGGAATCACTTGAAGCTAAATTACACATAACATCCAACAGCAAGACTACCGGATGGGTAAGAGGGAAAGTAGAGGTGTGGTGATCTAACTAGCTAGGAACACTCCTTATTATGACCTTTTAACACATGTATCGTTTCCTGTCTCCAGATGTGAAAACATATCGAGTTGATATTAAAGCAACACTATAAGTCTACATCACCAGTATCAATAAGTTCATTATTCTTAATGGGACTGATCTAACATGGGGTGAGAGGAACTAAATGAACATAATACTAAAGTCAGCACATTTCTAAGATGACATCAATGTTAGGCTGTTACACAAAACACTTTAAAGCTTTGGGACTAGTCGCTGCACAGACTAAATTATAGTTGCTTGGTGCAAAATTTAAAAATACATACGTTTGCAATAAAGAGTTTCTAATAGCATCTTTCACGTCTTACACTCTACAATATGTTTTGGTTTTATTTACTTATTCTACTAAAAGATATTCACACATTTCATAAGTCATTTCTAAAATATGCACTTTATTTGTATTCAGATATGTTCTAAATTAAATTTCTAGTGTGCTGAAATATGTCGATTTGTAAATATGCAGTCATTTCTCTCAGGTGTGTTCTTTAAGAACCAGTACGAATCCTCATCATAAATGCGGCAAAGCTCATCCCATACATATCAATCCAGTACTAATATCAATGAATTTGGTTAGTACAGTTCTAGATCTGTCTTTTTACAACTGGCCTGTGTTTTGCATACTTTGCTCACTGTTTATACGTCATGTCAACAAACTTTTCATCTGTTACCTACATTACCCCTTAATATGTGGCTTAGCTGGATTTTTCCTGTTTGTATTCTGTAGATCTGTCGTTTTACAAGAGGTTTGTGTTTTGCGTATCTCTGCACACTGTCTAACCATGACATGCAAAAGCCTGCTTAGTTATGTGTCACAACTGCCTCCTAACCTGTTATTTTGATGTTTCAGCTGAACTCTCTCTGCCTATATTTAGCAACATTTTCTTTATTATATGGTTTTATTATTGGTCACTGTACATTTTTTACTTTTTGTAAAGGTTTTAATTAACCAAACAATACAATCTTATTTGAATTTGTATTACTATTATCAAGGCAAAATTGCCCAAATTGTCATTTCAATTTTTTCTTAAACAGGATCGTGTTGGAGCTAATCACACTCCGTTAGGTACCATTGAATTGTGGAGAGACAGAGGGGAGTCTGAAATGATTTATTGACAAAATAAATAAATAATGGTCTGTGAATCACAGAGCAAAACAACCAGAGTTTGCCCAAGCTCTGTTTAATGTAGCAAGTGTCCTGTGAAAAGCACAAATTTATACCATAAGTTTTAAATGGAAACATGTGATTATCATTAAACTCACAAGTAGGTATCTAGACTGAGATCATGAGAATGAGTGAAACATAGGATTAGTAATTAAATATATAAATATTTTCAGCTGAGCAAGCTAGTTTTCATTTTCACACCTCAGGGTCCAGGGGGTGGAGTGGCCAGCGCCGCAGACAAGCACTTCCTCCGGAAAATGTTAGCATTAGCAAAAATATTTCCAAGATAAAAAAGTAGTCATGTGAAAGGTATTTCTACACAGTAGTTTATTATTTAATAAGTGTCCTTTAAACTGTAATACAAGTGCGAGGAACCACAAATACACCCAAGCAATTCACAGTAGTTTAGCTCAATTAATTGAGTTCAAAATATGTCAAAAAATGCAAACATTAAGTGCCTGATTTAGAATTTGGCTTACGGGTACTCAGTCACAGATGTGATGAGTAGACCTTCCTCCTCCTCATTATAAGTTCATTATATCTCAATGTAAGGTAATTTCAAGCGCATTAGGTGAATATAATGCACTTATAATAAGTCAAACGGGATATCTGTCACATTTGCAATAGAGTAGCCATCCGGCAAACTGTGAATGAGGTAATTGCTTTAATTGAACACAATAACTACTAACAGAGGACAGGAACTGAGAAATAACCTACTCTCAAACTAAAACAGAGTCAAAAAAGTCATCCCACATTAGAGTAACCTGTTATGGCAACTACAGTAGCAACTGCCTTTGGTTTTGCAATTGTGAGAGCACCTCTGCTGTGACTTTGTCTTGCAATTGGAAAGTATCACTTTTCTGCTACCATCTAACCCCTCAAATTTGTTTTCTCTTGTGCTCTGTATCTTTCATTGAAAATAATTATAATATATAATCTGATTGAAAGTTTCTCCCCATAATCATGACATCCTAAAGAAGACATCAACCTGAAACTGAGACACCATAGAGCAACCACAAAACACTAGTAGAATTACTCATAAACTGTTTCCAGCAGCAGTTATTATTCCTCAACTGTAGTAAAAACATTTTTCGAGACACAAGTAAAGCCTCCCAACACAAATAAAGATACTGGAATATTAAAGCTAAGCAAGACAAAAAGAGGCTACAAGAAATCAGTAAATAAGTCAATTAAAATAACAAGGTACTCATGCACCAAAAGTTAAAATAAATAATTAAAATAAGTATCTAAATGAATTTAAGAACGGTTGATCCAAAACGCAAGTATAAGGCAATGTAATGTTGTATATGTGAACTAAAACAGCTCACATCACCAATGTGGGAGCCTGTCCGCCACCATTACAACATGCGTCTCCTCCTTGATTGCCACCATGCATGACGTGGGTAGAATGGAAAATGGTAGTCCTGATGCCCCCACTGCAAACACGGTACTAGGAAATTAAAACCAAGGAAAGACAAAAATGGTAAAGAAAATTATTGAAGAAAAGTGGGCAAAAATAATAAAGTACTGTTCGGCAGGTACTTCCGCATATAGGTAGGTTTATGGTTTGGGTTAGGATTAGGGGTAGGCTTAGGGTTGGGATATTTTAGGGTTTAGGCTTAGTGGTATGACTATGGTTTGGTGGAGGTTCACAACACAGGGTTCCAAATTAGATCATAAACAACTGGAGCTTTGTTATTAATGTCTCTTTGATATCACTTGAAAACCACTAGGAGGAAAACAACCCCGATGATGCTGAGAAGTACTAATGCTGAAGCAGGAAGCACTGTGCTTAAGCACATTCATTCAAACTATGCCCAAGATCCTCTCGTCTAATGCTATGCTGCGTCAACAACGAAGAGAACGTTGGAGAAATTCACCCCAAGGAAGATTCAGCATTAAGGACCGCTTGGTGCCTCTAACAGGACAGCACAAGTCATTCATCAGGCTGTAGACACATTGGCCCCTGAACAGATGGCTTTCAGAAGGTACAAACCCTGAGCTGTCTAGGTTGGAGTATCTGTTGTGCAAAAGAAAAGTGACAGTTACAGGCAGCAAATGTACTGAATAATGCAGCTTGAACCCGGAATGCCAGTACTGACTTTGACACACGCTTGCTCTACAGTGCTTGCTCCCCAGTCTGACAAGTGTGTTATTTAAACACTGGTGCCTTGAACACATGATACTCTTCACCTCAAAATAAGCCTCAATACAGACCCAGGTTAATAAACACACCAAGGTAGTGCCACCTCCACAGTTGATCCCCATACTTGAGAATCTGGCCGAACTTTGTTGTGGTTTTCAGACACCTTGCAGCTGGCCAACTCATAGTCAAATAAGGTCATGAAGTCAACAAAGTCACATCTATATATGCAAATGTTTTATTGGCAATTTCAACTGAAGAATGATCAACCCTGGCTAGCCAGAAACAAACTGACAGGCAGTAGAACCTTCACCCTTGAACAACAACATGGAACTTTATTAACATTATATCTAAATGAAAGCAAGAGGTTCGGATTATGCCTTAAAATCCTAATATAATAACAGACTGCTTGGGTTTTAAGACCTATTGTGCAATCATTCAGCCAAAGACCCTTTGATACCTTAAATCAGCAGAACTTAACCTGTCATCCAGGGGCCCCTCAGGGTCTGTGACACCTACTTACAAAGTTAAATAATATTATCAGATTAATAAAGGGTATATAAATAAAGAAGCAAAACTGAAAAATGTAAAACATTCTGCAAATGTGAAGAATTTGAAATTGGAGGCTAAAAATTATGCTGGTGTTCTCAGATTGATTCGTAGGGCAGTGCAAATGCTTGAAACAGAATATAGTGTACAGGTTAGATGGCCTCAGTTGATTTTAGAAAAGCCCTGACTGTAGCTGGGATTTAAAAAAGAAAATTGTGAATCTGATAAAATATTTAATAATTTGTGTATTTGTTTTGATGAATGCTTGTTTCTGTAATTTTGTGTTTTCTTTTGACATTCAAATCATTGATATTGCTTAAACCGAGTCTCCGGCTTCTAGTAATGGCTTAAAGGGGTACGCTGATTCCAATAATGAATCAGTACGAGTCCCCGGATTTAAGTAATTGTTAAGTGAAGGGTCCACAGAAGTCAAAAGGTTAAGGCCCACTGCCTTAAATTATGGACATAGATATATATATATATTTTGTACCTTTCATTATGTAGAATGGCAAACGAGAGCATCAAATTTGATGCTATTTAATTATTTACTTGGCATATTAATGTTCTGCACTTTGTCCTATGTCAAGCTGGGAGCAATTCTTTTTCATCTGGTTTAACAGCTGGCTACTTCTAAATTATGAATTGTTTTGCAAATGCTTGTCAGTTTTTTCATTTATACATTTGTAAAAAAACGTATGCAAAAAAACGTATGCTGTAAAACTCTATGCATATAATTATGTATCGATAATTTAAACTACTAGGAGGCATGCTGACCTCCGGCAAATTGGTTCTACATACATGGCGTCCAAAAAGAAAGAATTGGCTTTAGGCGTGACATACAGGCATCCCTGCCAGGATGGCCTTTTATTGTTAAAACCAGCATTGGATGTTGTGCAACAAACAGTGTCCACAGAAACTGTTTTTGGTGAGAATAGGAGACTTTTCCTTTATCTTGATACACAAACCCAAAAAAGGATCATAGTACAATGAGACAGTTACAATCGTATGCCAGTTGCTTTATTGCCTTCTGAGTTCAAGATAGTATATGGATATGTTAGTCAAAATTCAAGTGTTACCTACAGTCTTCAATTTATGACACCTCCTGTCCCAATTATTATAAATTTTGCACACTGACTTTTTCCCTCTTTTTATGCTTCTGCTTGCTGTGTACTTCATATCTGTCACTCCACGGTTAGCTTTTCCTGGCTGCATTTTATTTTATAGGCATGACACAGAAAGAGCGAATTATATGCTAATGTTCTGGGTTTGCTTTATACATTCAAAAACCTTTCTGAAACCAAGAAATAAGGGATTCAAACCGCTATGCAAGTTTTACATTTGGTTGAAGGAGAGTAAAAAGCAAGTGTCCGGCTTTGGAAATGATTTTTAGGGCTCGCCTGCTGATGCGCTTCTGCGCACAGCTGGCGAAGCTCTATTATGGCTTATCCAGTGTTTAACAACACTGGCGATTCCTTGAAGTGCATGTGCTTTTTAGGTGATTGCGCAAGCGCAAGCCCTAAAAAGCGCGTGCACAATGCCACCAGCCGCCTGCCTGCCTGCCTCGCATTACCACTTCAAAGGCAGCCCTCCCAGCGCGTTTCTCACCCCCTAATTATTCACGGCCGGCAAAACAGCAGACAGGGCACTCCAGCGCTCCAGCCCGGAGCCCAGGAGCCGAGGCTGCAGCCCCTTCCTTTTCTTGTTTTAATTATTTATTTTCGGCCTGGCCGCACTGCCAATGCTCGTTTGCAAATGCCTTTGCCCTTCATCAAGGAACAGATCTTCGACCCAAATGTATTTACTGACTGCCTGAACTCTGCAGTCACTTTCCACGTCCCTTCATTATAAAGGGAATCTCAGCCTCCCTCCGTCTTCATTTCACTCGCATGAATATGCATTTCAGGCCAGACATGCCAACCCAACGTCCAGGGAAAGTATGTAAGTGCATTAATTTGTCTCACACGGAAGCTCGATGAGTGGATAATTTAGGGCAGCCAAAACAAAAATATTCTTTATGCGACACTGCAGATAACTAGTAGACCCAAACAGATTTGACCATCTGCGTGAATGTCTTTGAATCCTAATTACACGGTATGCATACAGGTAGAACGGTAAACATACAGCGAGCACTCCCAAATTATGCACACCTAAATATTCCAGGTACTGTGATGGTTCTCTATATAAATGAGAAATAAACAATACCTTGGTGGCAAAAGGCCTGTCTCAACGGCCATTGCCAAGCAGTCATAGAGAAAGGAGATCCTTTTAGGGCTGTGCTGGCCATGTATGAATCTCACAATCCACTGGACACACTGTTCATGAGAATTCTAGAAAAGAACAAGGGTATTTTTTTTTCCAAGCGCATTCTTTCGTTTGAAGGAAAGCAGCCTCTAGTACATTCTAGAACGTGTCATGCGTGGTATTTCTTCACCAGCTGCCCTTTATAAACGATGGTCTGCCCATGTGACATAAAATGTCCTCGATGATTAACTTTCCTGGTGTGTGGAGGGGGTGGGGACTAAAGCATCGGAGCAATGCTTATACCTGAAAAGGTTTATTTATAAGACCCGATGCTTGAAATTGAATGTGCTCTTCGCTATGGAACCGATGCAGCGATTGCGGGTGCTGGAGAAACATGGTCAGGTTTTTTATCAGCCTCAACATCAGTCTGGGATCCCGTTTTTAATTGGCTTGTTTTTGCAGTTTTATATAGTGCAAATTCGACTCTACGGTATCAGAGCGCTTTACATGAGCGCCAGTTGTATTACAGATGGACACGTACATTTTTTGGCATGGAGATTTGCCAGGAATCCGAGGATGCAGAGCCTCACGCTCAGAATCAAACCCGGCTCCCTAGCTTCAACGTCTGCTGCTGTGGCCGTTAGGCCACATCCTCTCCCGCAACATCCTGGTAAACAGAAAATGTGATTCCGTGTCATGCTCGGAAGCGAGAATTATGCTAATCTTTCTTCACTGTATTCATTACAGCAGCTTGCAAACCAACATTAAGTACCACCTTTCCTATGAACCTAAAGGAGAGGAAACCGGAAAAATTAAACCAATCACAGTCCACCAATGTCCTTATAATCCAGTGTTCCTCTCTATGCCCTTTCTTTCTTTGCTGCTCCAGCAGCCTTCTGATATGTGCCACTGTGTTATTTAATGATTTTTATTGCATGGATGTGTATTATTCACTGCTTGTTTTATTTATCAGGCGTGCTTGCTAGGTTTCTGTAATGAATCTGTAAATAGAATCCTTTTTGCTCTTTTCTCCAACTTTGTTTCAGGGTTGGAGGAAAATAGGATAGCTTAAGTAAGAAATGAGCGCAGTAAAAGTTACAATAAAAAAACGTCAATGGGTGTGGGTGCTCTGCCACACATTTCACGACGCAGGATTTCCTGCTGTGCTTGCTGCGCTGCGGGAGTGTGAGGTTCACAATGGGGCGGCGTGGAGTGCACATTTCCTTGTGTTTGTCTGCACACTCCCGTGTCTGCCCCCAGGCCGTGCGCATCATTATGGGAGGTGTAGGAGGGACCCTCTAATACTGCGGAGCCCCGTGCTGTAATCTGCAGGTTCAAGCTGGAGTTTGTATGTGATGGCATTAATGGTCATCGTGTCTGTTGCGCAGCACTGCCGCTTGTTGCTCGGTCAGGTGTGAATGCCAGCAACAAAGCTCCACGCTCTCACGTGTTTCTAAAGGTGATTTACGAGTAACCCGCAGCTCATTAGTTTCAAACTGGGTAAGTTAGCTCAGTGGGGAAGAGCCTGTGCGTCACATCATTCCTACAAGTCCGGTCTATTGGCTTTGTCAGTGATTATTAGTTGCCTAAAATAAATAAGCAGCAACTGTTGCTTGTTTATATTTATGTTCGGTTTTAATTGCTGCTAGGGTTGCTTTGAGTTTACACTGAAGAGCTGAGTGCTGGCATGGAGGAGTAAGGTCAGTCAACGGCCAGGTTAAGTTTGGCCAAGGACTATCTCAGGTTGTTAGAGCTGGGAAGAGCCAGTGACGTCAGGCTCATGGTCCTGTGCGTGTTCATCACCATCCATAATTCTCTGGCAGTCAGCGCCCACCCGAGCCTTGTCCACATCTGGTATTGTTTGTTACTGCTACCTCTTTCACACGCACGCACACATACATTCACAGCAAGATTTTTCTGCTTTTTAAACGCTCGCTGCTGACATCTGCAGTTATGTAATAAAGGTGATCAATTCACATCCTGGCAGGACCAACTCACACTTCCAGCTTCTAAGGTGGATGAATTGAGTACTGTTACATTGGGTAATAGTAGTTCCTTTTAATTGTGTGGTAAGTGCGGCTCTGGCCAAAATAGACTGCCATGTTAACGAATGCATGCAACACATAGAGCCAGTGGTTCAACAGCTCCGGCTGAGGGGGGATAAATATATCACTTTGTATGCAGACTAATTACTGAGATTAATGCGCATCAGTAAAAACGGAGGCCTGCGGTCGGCCAATTCTCATCACATTATCTGCCTCTCTCGTCATCCCGTCACTGTATATTGCCTGGAATGTGGCTCGCACAAAGCCTCCCTTTACCTGGGGAATGCTTCTGAGGAGCACGCTGCTGTAGTATCCTGTGTTTCCCTTTAAATGTTTCGTTCTTGCATTATTGCATTTCCTGTATATCCTTTTAAATGCTGGTGTTCTGTGTTCTACAGTGCACTTTTAGAATGCTGGAATGTACCTAGGCCCATTCTACCACCTGACACTGAAGTACTAGGTTGTGCTTTTCTTCTTTGATTAAAGCTACCACTTAATCATTCTTCTAGTGGTATTATTGAATGAAAGAGAATACTACCCACAGCAGAAAATCTATAACTCACTCTATCTGTCTATCTATTTCATTCACTCTATCGCCATCACTCTATCTAGCTATCTATCGATCGCCCTCACTCTATCTGTCTATCTATCTATCGCCCTCACTCTATCTAGCTATCGCCCTCCCTCCCTTTATCTATCGCCCTCACTCTATCTATCGCCCTTTATCTATCTCCGTATATCTATCTATCTATCTATCTATCTATCTATCTATCTATCTCCCTCACTCTATCTATCGCCCTCACTCTATCTATCGCATCACCACAGCATCACTCAGGGGCATCACAACATCACTATGCGCTACCACAGCATCACTGAACACCACAGCATCACTCGCCGCAACCACATCACGCAGCGCCACCACAGAATCAATCTGTGCAGCCATTCAACAACAACTGGTTCAAATATGTTCTCTCAGTGTTTCAAGCTTTATTACAAATGTCACAAAAAGATGTTAATATTTCACTTCTGTTCTTGGATTTTCGTCACAATAAAATACACTGAACATAATATTCACAAAAGTTATTTACAAATGTTTAAGCTATTGCCTTTATACATTACAATAACTTTTATATAAGTATTAATTATTAAAAAAAATAAGTCACGTAAATACAAAACATGTTGCATTACAAATGCTATAGGTGTTTGCGAAAGTTATAACTATTGGCATTGTAAATGACAAAGCTATTAATTTAGCTATTTAAAAAAATAACACATAAATAAAAAAAAATTATTTATAAGACCAATAGCTCAAACTTTCCTAATGCGAGCCCTATTGCATTTCCAATGCTTGTTAGCTTTATCACCTAAGTCCTGTGCCATCTGATGTTTTCTTTGGTCGGTCTGTTAAAGACAAATTTAGCCTTAATTTGCTCGAGGAGTGTTTGTGCATTTCAGAAGTTGAATCACTGCCTGTTTCCTGACCTAGTGTTCCTTCCGTACAAAGATGTATTTAAAGGGACTTGTTTGCAGACAAATGTATCACAAACATTATAATTTTGATTACAGCCATAATTGTGGTACATTTGAGATCAGAATGTAGGGTACCAAAGAAGCATAGAACAGTTTTATTTTATTCCGTAGTAGTCTTTTCAACATAGAACGCATCTCAAATTCCTTAAAAACCCAAAACAAAAGCAATTCTAATGATCAATATCATCAAGAGGGAGAGCATGTGTTGTACTTTTCTTCCAAATGTGTGTTTGTTGGTATTGTGCAACATTTCGTCCATCATCTTGTTTGTTTTGCTGTTCACCCTATGTGGGAAGGGTATGCCCAGACATGGGTCCCGTGCTCACTGCGCCACTGGAGTCAAGCTATCCTGGCTGAAGACGGCTGATAGCCAGAAACCGGTCCTAGGATGCTTGATTCTGATCCAGGGAAGACATGGCTTGGCAGTTCGGGCTGGACTATTCTCATGAGGCACAGGGTCAAGACTGATTTGCATATGGCCAGGTCTGAACTGGGGTGGCTTCGTAAGCAAAATAACAATGGATTAAACCCGGATCTGTGACTGGGGCTGAATGTTTTGCCATTGTGCAACATTCCGTCCATCATCTTGTTTGTTTTGTTGGTATTGTGCCTATGTAATTCTTAACACATTTATCATAGTTTTGCTTTTTACCAAACAGAACTTTGCATTGTGAAATTTATAGTGTTGCTTCTGTCATTATGAGAATAGGCTTAAAGATCCCACTATGCAACAAACTGTTGGACGGAATTCCAGGGCTGGCTGAAGGTGTAATTTCATGTTTGACTTTTAATGAAACATTGCAAAAACAATGGCAATCAACAGTATTATGAGAAGTGAGCTGGAGTGTTGCACAGAGTTAATAGCATTATTGTTGTCTTGTACATGTGCAATTGTATGAACTTGAAGTAATTTTCTTAATAGAGGGTGAATCGAGGTATGTATGGTAATTATTATAATTATTGATTATTATTATTATTATATGTGTGAATACTGCACACATCTGTGTCCATGCATGTTTTTACAATGTGTTGTGTATACTCAACATTTGGGTCTCATCACTGCTTAGCTGTGTGCTTCCCCTACATCTCCTCTCCTTTCTTCAGCAGATAGCTGCCAAGGAGACATCACACATTCTTGTGCCAGGAGGTTGGAGGGAGAAGAAATGTACATATGTATCCGCATTATTAGTAGGGTACATTAGATAATTTCTCCATTGTTTGTAGGAATTTGGCCCTGCGCCAACCCTAATGTACATATTTACATAATGAGATACATATTGTATAACCTAATGGTCCCCTTAGAGGGAAGGCCTATACTACATCAATCTTAATATCTTACGAAGTGGAGAATATTGTGCCCAGTTTGTTGAGATTCCAGGGCATAGCCATGCTACATGCCCAAACAAACTGGGCTTCACTTGCGTGAGTTAGATGCTATGTAAGAATTTAAAATGGGGGATGTCTGTGTTTGCTGTACTTTTTGGTCTGCATACTGCAACACCACCTCTGCTCATTAATGAACCGGGAACTCAAGTCAACATCCCACAATCACCTGGCTTAAGATGTTTGCATAGTATTGCATTCTGTTGCGCCACTGTATATGCATGAAATCGATTTAGATTAGGTGTCGTAACTAGGGGTGTGAGGACTAAATAGCTTTGTAGTTCCCGTGGTTGTGTCGCAAAGCTAGCCTGGAATGTATTGCAAAGCTGATAGTATGGAAAAACATTAAGAGAATGTGTGTTTCCTAATGCAAAAGACCGAGTTAAGGTCAGAAGGGCACGTTTCAGATATAAATCCCTGATGCAGGTGACTCCCAGTTTTGTCAGAAGAAGCTGCACTTTAGGCTCTAGTGTGAGTGGGATCCGTGGGTTTTTTAATAGGGGGAAATGTATCTTCAAGGTCTAGGAAAAAAGGCTGCAACAATAGAATACTTAGGGTTGGATTCATGTGATACCAGTAGAGAGCAAATTGGGTGTGGGGCAGCCATTAGGGTATCTACGTTTAATCATGGTTTCTTAGTCATACAGAAGAGTTTGATCAATATCAATCATAACTGCCCAAGGAAATCCGCTTTAAGGGTATGGGAGAATCGATGAAATTATCTAAAAGTTTAGGTTGAATCACCATATTAATACGCACTGAGAGTACAAGCTTTTGAATTTTGTTTAAGACTGAACCATCATTTTCCCTAGTCACTTTTACTACATCTCACTGTGTCTGGAAGTGTCTCACCACTGCACCAGGAATTCCAGGTCAAATTGTACAGGCTCAGTTCAAAGTTTTCAGATTTATGCCAGTTTGTATACAGTTATGACAGTATGCAAAACCCAGTAGTTTCCCTAATCATCAGATCACAGTTTTGTCCAGGATTCTTTAGATATCATACAATGCCATCTGCATAAAGGGATCGCAACATACTCTTTTTCCCAAAAAGTGAGCCTCTTTGTGAATGACACTTGCTGAGGATGCAACCTAATGGTTACGGTCTATAGAAGAAAGTAGCAGTGATAAAGAACAGCCCTGAGGAGTACTCCCGGTGATCCTCATCGGCTGTGGCCATATATTCTTCCAGTGGTGTATTGTGACTTGGTGGCATGGACAGCAATGATCTCTACCATATGACCGCCTTACACAGACCTACTCTTTTGTGTGCAATGAATGGAAATCACCATTCAATGGAACCAAATGCTTTCTCAGCATCTAGCAAAATGGATACCGCCTCTAGATCATTAGCCAAGTAATGCAGAAGTTCAAAGACATGGCCACTTTGACAGTGTGTACGTGTAAGTTAGTTGTATGTGTGCATCCAAGTGTTGCCTGTATGTATGGGTGCCAGAATTTGTGCAAGCCTGTATGTGCCTCAACGACTGTGCCTCTCTTGCACTGGTTGCGTGTTTTCTTGTATATTGTACTGTACAAAATACAAACTAGTTTACTTTTTCGATACATGTTTGTAGGCAGGTGGGTGCAAATTTTATTTATGCATCACAACGAAGTTAGAAATAGTGCTAAACATTTTCACAGTTTATTGCTGTCATAATAGATAACATTCAATAAAGTTTAGTAGATTGTTAAAGTTATTTATAAAGATTAATTAATGGTGTTTTGCATACTTGACTGCCTTGAAAATGTTTGCCGTTACTCAACCTTTGCAATGTTTTTTTGCAGGTACTCTACAATACATGGCACCAGAAATCATAGATAAAGGACCAAGAGGTTATGAGAAGCCAGCAGACATCTGGTCTCTGGGGTGCACTATCATTGAGATGGCCACTGGGAAACCACCATTTTATGAGCTAGGAGAACCACAAGCAGCTATGTTTAAAGTGAGGCTATTTTATTTTTCTTTCTTAAAATGTAAATAGTAGAAGGTATTGCAGTCCAGTGAAATTGTGACTAGTTATAGACAGCATTTCTCTTGTGCACTTAAGACTCATTTTTTTTGTCCCTGGCGTCATCCACACTGGGTGCTTTCATAGCAATATGCACATCAGGTACCGAAGATAAAAGAGAGCCACTCGGAGTAAAACAATGTTTTTTTTAACCAAGTTGCCAGTTATTTCAGGACATCTCCACAAATATGTTCACTGTAACAATCTCTGTTGGTATCGTTTATTGGGTCACATTCTTGCCAGAACCCAATCCCCCCCCCCCCCCAACTCATCGGTGGTTAAATATCTCCAAACATTTTTTCTTTTATAAGTGGATTAAACTCGATGGACAAGTGATCCCTGTGATGTCAGAGTCTAAGCTTAGTTTTACCTTCCTGTTGCTAGCAGGAACCGGACGCCAAAAGTCCTCAATTGTAAGGACATGCACATAAATGCCAACATATCTCAATGCTAAGGACAGTAGTTTGGGAGAACACGTGATTCAATGGAAAGCAGACTATAAAGCGTTCCTTCGTTTTAATTTCCATCATGGGAACTTTGGCATACTTAGAGGTTTAATATAGTAGTGTACGGAGCAATGAAATGATGAATAAATTAAGACATCTCTTCTAGCATGACTAATCAACCAACATTCTTCTCAGAATATATGCACAGAGATTCATGTAGACGGATTTGATATCTTATTCCGAATAATTTATAACACAATTATATACAGGAAACTACTCACTGGCTGTTGCTTTGTTTTTTCCTTGAAATTGCAAGTGGAAGTCACACATGTTTTTCTTGCCTATCTGTAAGACTATGTTGTGTAAAGACATATCCTAAATACTCCTTCAGTATAAAAGGTATTAACCAATTTCTGTCTGGATCCTGAGATTTGATTAAAGATTATGTGAGGAATTTGTAGTCTGGCAAAGGACAAATCAGAAATTCTATTATCTTCAGATAGTTTTTCCCCTGCAACAGCAAAAAGGACTTAAAGTGGCCTGGTTGATTTGAAAAGCAGACACAACTTCAGGCCCCAAAAAACTGAATGAGCTCAAAGAATTTACTTTTTAATAACAATGTTACATATAAGTCAACAAACATACTGCTGATCTCCTATTACCTCTTACTTTTCAAGAACCGAAAAAGAAAAACAGCCAGTTTACCTAGCAACAATAATGTTTTGTTAATAAGAACATGCACAAACTTGCAAATTACAATTTTATTGCAACTCGCAAAACGGAATGTACTGATGTGTCTCAGAAACATTTAGCAATTCCCAATGGGGTCGTAAATTACCTGCCTCATCAATATTCATGAGGCAGGTCGCAATTTACGACCCATTGGGAATAGTATACAGTTTCAGGGATGGTGGCCTGCTGTGGACAGTAGACCACAATGTCTTTGTTTGCTTTTTAAATAAGCAAATGACACACGAATGATTGACGGAATGCAGAGCAAATCAAACATTCAACCCCAGTCAAGAGATCTGGGTTAAATCCATTGTTCTATTGCTCACCATGCACCCAAGTTTAGACCCAGCCATATGCAAATAGGTCTTGACACTGTTCCTAATAGGAACAGTCCAGCCCAAACCAGGTCCTCCCTGGACCGGAAACAAGCATCCTGGGACCGGTTTCGGGGCATCACCCCTCATCAGCCAGGCTAGCTTGAATCCAGTAGCACAGTGAGCCCAGGACTCACGTCTGGGCATACCTGGCGCGCTTAGGCTGAGAAAGCAAAAGACACACAGAAAAAGGCATGGGAAGCAAAAAATAGATGGATTCAGGCCCAGATCTCTGTACTGGGATGAATGTTTGACATAGTTCAACATTCTATTCATCAATTGTTCTTTTTGCATTTGTCACCCTGAGTGGGACGGGTATGCGCCGATGTGGGTCCCGTGCTCTCAATGCCACCGGTGTCAAGCCATCCTCGATGATGAGGGGTGATACCCCGAAAGCGGTCCCAGGATGCTTGTTTCACATACAGGGAGGACCTGGCCTGCCTGTTTGGGCTGGACTGTTCCTATTGGGAACAGGTTCAAGACTGATTATCATATGGCTGGGTTTAAACTGGATTGGCACGGGGAGCAAGAAAACGATGGATTAAGGCCTAGATCTCTGTACTGGGGTGAATGTTTTACATTGTTAAACATTCTGTCCATTCAATTGTTCTTTTTGCTTTTTAAATAAAGCAATGTTTTTTTCTTCCTCCAAATGCATCTTTTTTTTCTTAAAGGAAAACTCGATGCGTTTAAATCAAAAAAATGAAAAGCTTTCCTTTCATTTTTGAAGGGCAGGCAGTGGTCTGTGGGACCACTGGCTGTTCCTAAAAAATATTTTCACTGCCAAACACAAAGGGGAAAGGTTCCCCTTTCCTGTTAGCAACTGGCTTATTAACTGTGATTATTTTTCGACTGGATTTGCGGTCGCAAAACAATTGTACATCCCCCTGTGACGTGCTATTAGGAAGGGACGCCCACGGCACGCCCCTTCCTAATAGCGACTCCAAACCCTATTTTGCGAGTAGGTAATAGGTTACTGACTTTCAAATTAGGGCTTGTACATGCTACAGCCCTTTTTTAGTGGTTGCAAGCTGCCCAATTTTCTATTTGCAATGCTGGAAAACGGTCATACATCTGCCCCCTAGTTATAAAAGCTTAGAATTTTCACTGTAAAAGGTATCCTTTGAACAAATTTGAAGTTTCATGAAGTTCAAAATTAGCGAAGGATACCAGAAAGGAGGGGGAGCTTCCTGCTTCACACTATTAATCAAGGCATATATATATATATATATTTTTTTTTCTTTCCAAAAACCTTTATTGCACCTTACAAAGTACACAGCCAATGGCCTACAACCCGTCCGGGCCGGCCGCCATCATCCTAACATCTTCAGTATGTGGTAACGTCCAATGCAAACTTATTTGACACATTTCCGTACATTACTGCGTTACCTTCACATAAGAAAGGTACATGCCGTCAATTGTCCAGTAAATCAGCGAGGTTTTTGGTTTTTTAGTTTTTTCTTTTTTGCTGAAACAAAAACATAACAACAAACTAAACGGAACACATATTGGTCGTTCATTGCGGGTAACTAGGTATCATAGCTACTTAGGGACTTACCACCCCTGTAGTCATTTCTTTCCAACAATGTCCAAGCCCCCCCCAACCCACTACCAGGAAGGCATATTTTTTAACCCATTAATGGTATTATATAGTGCAAACATGTTGCTTTGCACTCACTCTGTAGCCCTGAGGGCCATCCATTTTCTGCCCAGTGACAGATTGAGAGTTGTGTATTGAACTAGTGATTGTTTCTGTAAATATGAATTCATGCTAATTGGAAAACAGGATATTTTATGCTGAATGCTTGCAATAGGTTTCCAATTCTCATTTTTAATATTTAGGTGGGAATGTTTAAAATTCACCCTGAAATTCCAGAGTCCATGTCTGCTGAAGCCAAGGCTTTCCTGCTGCGCTGCTTTGAGCCGGATCCTGTGAAGCGAACATCAGCTGTGGAGCTACTTAGTGACGAGTTCCTAACTGTGTCAAGCAGGAAAAGAAAGTCACAGTTGAAACTCTCGGGTAAGGACATGAAACCTACATTGATATTGTTTAATATGAGGAAAAAGGTGCAAAGGGAAGAAAAGAGCAAATGTAATCACACCATGAGAGACAAGCATTTGCAATGCAATAGGTCTCACATTTACGAGACTTTGAGCTATTGGCACTGTAAATGTCAAAAGCTTAGATTCTCGCAAATGCGAGACCTATTGAATTGCAAATATTGTTTGTTTCCAAGCGCCCCATTCCGCTCTTGCACTTAATAGAGGCCACGGCCCTTTCTTTAGATGAGTCGCTTCTAAACAGAGGGGTGTGGCCTCTATTAAGTGCAACCGCGGCATGAGGCACTTGGAAACAATCCGCCCAAAATATATTTGTAAAGCAATAGTGTCGCAATTGCAAGAGTTTAAGCTATTGTCATTTACAATGCCAATAGCTCAAACTCTCCTAAATGCCCTATGGCATTCCAGAGAAGCGGCCGCTATTGTCCCGGCTGCTTAAAAAGTGAAAGCGTGCATGGCATGCTGAATGCTGCTGCAAAGCACGTCGTGCCTACAGTAAGACAAAACTCACTAAAGAAATAGTGCTTACAGACTAAATAACACATACGGTGTAACAACAGAAGTAAAAGAGCCATTCCTTGTGGGCGGTTACAAATGAAGACAAGGCGGTACTAAAGAGTGACTAAGAAGCTGATTCCTGAATCAGAAGCCAGCATTTACAAAGGACAAAGACACAAGCCAATGAAAAATATGGGTGGAGAGTGCATACTCTAATACAGCATGCCTCGCAGATGAGCGAATGCGCTGCCCAGGCTCAACCTAAAAAAACAAGATTTTTCCTCATCATCCCAAAGATTATATCAGTGTTCCAGCTAAAACAATCCCATGCCCTCCTTCCTCAAAGTTATCTACCTGGTTGATGAGCCTCTCCGTATCCTTATTACATAATTGCACTAAACCAAGCCCTCTTTGTAACACTTCATATGAACTAATATATATTTTTGGAAACTCCTTATATCAGTACTTGACAGGTGTCTTCAGTGCCCAAATTGCCACCATGTAGCGTTTGTCGTGCAAGAGAAAACTAGACTCTATCTTTCAAATCTTCAAGGACTTCTACTGTGGTCATACAACCTCTACAAAACACTAACGAGACAAGGCATTCAATGAATTTATACCCTTGTCTATAAATACAGTAACTAATACTGGCCTCAAGAAATGTGTGTCGATAAACTCTAACAAGTGCAGAAGACCAACAAGGAATGTGTTCCCTTGACACAGCTGTGCAACTCATAAATCCCATCTTCAATAATGTATACTCTCCTGTAGCTACATATACTGCAATATTATTGTTAAGAAAGATTTATGCAACTTTGGCATGGTTCGATTTATGTAGTTTTTTTTTACCATATATGCATTAAAATAAATCTGTGCATTTTAAATTAATTTCTGTATTTGTTTCTCTTCTTCGTTGCTTTAGAGCTTGGTAAATGTGGACTTTTTTTTGCCCCTTACTAAAATGTTCCTGGAGGGAGTAACCTTGATGACGTGTTCCCCTATTGCCATTTTTGGCAGAGGAGTATTTAGGCTGAGACAGTAATAGGATCTGTAAACTGGTTGTTGTTTAACTTTCACCTTTTTCTGTTTAGTTGGAAACATCTTAAGCTGCTTATTTATGTACTGCTTATACAGGCTGATCTGAGTGTTCAGCTTTTCTTTTTTTTGTTATCTTCTGGTTAACTTAGCAAAACTTCCATTATTTTCTGACAGTCTAACCTGTCTAGGTTTAACACTTGGATCCACCCTCTTTTAGTCTGCTTTAAAATCAAAGGTCAAATTCATCTCATTGCAGATGACCGCCTCATAAGTGCTGAAGTGGGAGAGCGTATGTAATGTGTATTTGTAAAGCACACTATCACCCAAATATGATCTAAGTGAGTGAATGTTCCTATAAAACACTACCGCACCCCCCCCCCCCATCTTAATCATCTCGAGGTTCTTGTGAGCCTTAACGTCTTATTTCACATCTGTGCAGATTGCTAACAATGACATCAGTGTGGACCATACCCCTTGGTTAGTGAAGATTCCACGAGCATTCAGCCTTTGGTGTATCTCCGATGGCTAATTAACCCAATGCCAAATGTGAGTGTTACTTAGAGAGAGAGAATTGAAGAAAGCCCTTGAAACAAGCGAGAGTAGAGAACAGACCGTCTGTCCGATGCGCCCACCAGACTTGTGAGTCACTTTCCCAAGTTCTTAACAGCCTTTCAGAGCTACAAGTACCTGAAATGTAGACACCTCTTTTCCAGCTCCAGTGACCTTACAGAAGTACGACCATTGTCTAGCTCTTTCGCATCCCTACATTGTTTCATATTCACAAGGCTGACGTGCGACTGACTCATCTTGCAGGCTTCTCTGTAACATTAGCCTTGCTGGTTCGGTGTCCTTGTTTCAGAGGGACGCGCCTGACTTGTGACTGTGCCACTTGAGCTGATCCAGGGTCTGATGTTGACAGAGTTTTCCTCAGCCCTACCAGCGAGCACCTGCCTACGGTGTGATTGGCTCTTCCCTTGCCCTTCCTGTCTCTTTCAGGCAACAGATTTTTACTCGTTTGTCTAGCCACTTGAAATTATCTTTTGAGTTAATCGTTGGTTTAATTGTTTCAGCAAAATGCTAACAAGAGATAACCTGTGGGGCTCCATCTGTGTGAGCATCCGGGGAGTCCACTTACTTACGAAATCAAGGCCTTTTCCGCTAGGAATACATCAGTGATATGTGTCTTCTATCAGCCCCCTACAAGATTGTTCTTTTAATCATAGGCGATCAGTAGCTAATCCAGAAAACCGGGCATTGATAATTCAAGCAATGGGTAGGGTTCTGCATATCACTTACAATAAGGTTACCGTTTTTATTGTTAAGGATAGTCTAGAGGTAGTGGTTTGAGGTATGGTTTAGGTCTGAGTAAGTATTGTGGTTAGGGTGAGCATTATTGTTTGGGTTACAGTATGTGTAAAGGGGAGGTTATTACAGATTTCATTTCTTTATTCTGGTATTTCTTGTAAAGTTATTTTATAATTGTCCGTACAATATAAAGTAGACTGTATCACTTTAGGTATTCCATAATCGCTTCTTCATATATGCATTTATAATTTTGGCTTTTGTCATGTTAGGGCTTCTACTTGCAGAGTGAATTACAGAGCGCATGCTATGTTAGGATTGCAGGTAGGTGAATGCCCTCTTTTAGGGTGGCCACTGCTTGCCATGTCATCATTCACACTTTTCTCAGTTGTGTTTGTTTCACCTTCAGACACTTCCTGCCAGATGTTTTGGCCTCTTTGAGTCAATTAAAGCAAACCAAGACCACAAACACAGAAGGCATTAGATGGTAACAAGAATGCACAGAACTAGAAACCGTATCTGTAACATCAATGAATGTGGTGGCCTTGCTGTCCTGTGTGTGCATATATAAACTCCTGTTGGTCCCATTAAGTGCCAATTGTTGAAATGGCATAAACGTGGGTGGATAACCAACCATTGACTTCTACTTCACCTCTGTAGTGTGTAAGTGTACTTTGGAAGGTTCCATCCTATCACTCCAAACTGTATAACTCAATCAATCGGTATTTGCATAGCACGATTTATCACCCCAGTGGGTATCCAGGTGGAGATGAGCGGGGAGCTTTAGTCAAAGAGCCAGGTCCTGACTCTCTCCCTGAAGACGGTAACTGAGGGGGAGGTGGAGCAAGAGGTTGTTTCAGGTCTTGGCAGCGAGGTAAGAGAAGGAGCGACCTCCGCTGCAGCTCTGCCGAATGCGGGGTACATGTGCAAGGAAGGCGGATCTGAGTTGTCTGGTAGGCTGGTGGAAAGTCAGGCGATGGTTGATGTAGGAGGGTCTGGTTTTGTGGAGGGCCTTGTAGGTTTGGGTCAGCAGCTTGCACTGGCATCTCGTCTCGATGGGGAGCCAGTGGAGGTTTCTGAGGTGGGGGATGATACTGGTCCATTTAAGGAGGTTGAGGATGAGTCTGGCTGCAGTGTTCTGTATAGTCTGTAGTCGTTTTGTGGAGATGAGAGGTTGTTCTGGTGTATAGAATGTTTCTATAGTCCAGTCGGCTGGTAATGAGGGCTTGAGGCACTGTTTTCCGTTGTTGACGGGAAACCATCTGAAAATCTTAAACATGCAGAGGGTGTGGAAGCAGGAGGAGGCGACTGCATTGACCTGTTACTTCATAGAGCGATTGCTGTTGATCCAGCGGGCTATAGAAAATATATCATAAACTACGCTACCCAACTTCATAACCTATAAACAAAATTCTATACTAAATATGGACCCATTTATGAACCTGATATATTTTGGGCCTACTGAATCAGGTGGTCAGAATAAATCTATATACACATTATTTACACACTATATACATATTTATACATTTGCAGAAAGAATATTGTCATTAGAATAAAACCCAACCATTTAAATGACCACCATAGGCGACGTGATCTAGCTAAAGGTAACCTATACTTCTAAATAATCAAGACCAGCTTGTATGTCAAAAGTAAGATTTTATTTTCTAAATTATGGAATATATGTTGTAAGTTTTATAATTGAAATTTATTAGCAATAAAGCAAGCATGATGGTAAGAAATATGAGAAAAACACAATTTAAGCAATTGAATCAATTTAAAGAAATTATATAAAGTTTAGCATTTCTAAAACCTATTTCCCTAACTAAGCTAAATAGACAGAAATTAAAGTAAAGATCTTTGAGGATTCTTACGTGCTCCACGCAAAGTCCAGCAGCACATCACCCTCATCGGAAAGTCAGAAAGCAGCAGCCAGCCCAACCCTAAGGGCATGACTTTTTATACCTTTCTACGCTAACTAAACTAGCAAAGGAAAGTTTTCAGAAATACTCGACGTCCCATTGGCTGAGAGTGACAAGTGACATGTCACCCGATTCTTAAAAAGTTCCACAAATTCATGTCTTACAAAGACCATTGTCTCTTCCACGTGAAGCCAGAGGCTTCCTGCGATTGCAACTTTGTATAAAGTTATCCTAGCAGCTTCCACAGTCTTTCAGTGCAACTTCCGCGGATGCCAAGTTAAGGACTGACAAAAAGTTCACTTTCGACCTTGGCCATGTCCGACAGAATGATGTCAGCTCATCAGTTTTTGCTTTGTGAATGCAGCTTCAATAAACGTTTTAATTCAGAATGGGCGTCTCGTGACTTTCTGCAGAATTATAGATCAACTCTCATTTTGCGGTTCAAATAGCTAGGCCTCAAAAGCAGGCAACTTATGATTTCTAGTATAAAACAAACACAAGAAAAGTATTAATGTAAGAAATAAAGTATATTCTGTATCCACCCCATGGTTTACTAATTAATTAACCCACCCGATTAATCAAAATGTTACCTAGCCATTGCAAACAAATAAAGCAGCGTTTATATTTACCAGTCTCCGTTTTTCTATGAGACCCATATGCACCTAGAATAGTAGAAATGACATCACACAGACAAGGAAAAGCAAAACAAGCACATGCTTATTTTAAGTTTGCAGCAGTTAGTAATGACAAAAACGAAAACAATAAATTATTTTATTATTTTGCACGAACAAAAAGATGCAACAAATATGCACGTTTATGAGCACACATGTTAGTCCCCCCACGTGTAAAGTTTAATCTAGGTTGTATTAGCACGACATATCACAAATCATTAATAATTTTATTCATGTTATGGAAATGTGACTTTGCGAGTTTAAACAAAATTTTGTTTTCTATCTCGCTCCATCAACTCCCTCATCTGGTGATTAACAAATCACCACACCAGCACTCAAAATTTTGGTAAATTAAATTTATAAGAAATCGATTCAAATTCAATTGTATTAGTAAAACCTAAAAATCTGTTTCAGCATAATCTTTGCAATTAACATGACGCTCTCTGTGTAACTCCTGTAACTCGATCTCCCTTTCCTCTTCTTTTCTGAGTTTATAGATTCTTTTCTTTTCTCTCAAATGTTTCTTTCTTTTATGCAACAAACAACCTACTTTAGTCAAAATAAAAATGAATATTATTATAATCAAAGGTGCCAAAATCTTGCCAAGAATTGAACTTCCGATATTATGAAACCAGTTTTTAATTGCTTGAAACCTTTTTGAAAGTTTCCCAGTAAAATCTTCTTCTTCTAAAGGAATTATTTCTGAATGCATTTGTGTAATATTCTTAATATACATTTCAATATTTTTACTTTCATCTGGTATATATGTACAGCAATGTTGGACATGTAAAATGCCACAGACTCCTCCCTCTTTTGCTAGGAGTATGTCTAAAGCAAGACGATCTTGAATTACCATGGATCTAATTGCTATAACTTCAACATTTACTAATTGAAATCCATCAGCAGTATCAGTTGATAATCTATCAACTATAGTGGACAATTTTCTGATTCTCCCTGCATTTAGGGTTATACCAACAAAAGGTATTACAGCTTGAAAAATATCTCCCAGAACTTCGGTAAAAGTTTCTCTTTTAGCTCTATTTACATAATTATGTATTTTAAACAATCCTTCTGAATCTCTGTCAACATGAAACACTTTAGGAAAAACAATTCCCACATAACAAGTTCCATACCAATGGTCTGGAAGGTTGTAGTATGCTTTGTCACCACAAACAAAATAAATTCCAGGAAAGATAGGATCTTTTCCACCTTTAAATCCCCAACCTCCCATAATCTGATAAGTATCTTCACAGTTACTTGCACCTACAAAATAATTATCAAAAAGTGTATTATCTCTTCTAATGCAAAGCTTTCCACTAACAGGTTTGTCTATGTGAATTGCAATATTTTCAAGCATTTTGCCGTTTAATTTCTCATCCTCTTTTTGCCAGAAGGATGACTTAGTCTGCTTGACTAATTCATTTCTCTTATAAATTGCTCTTCTCTCCTCAACCATATTCAAAAATTTCTTTCCTTCAGCACTTAATTTACATGTTAGGTTATTCTTGTAAGCATACTCATAAGTGAGTTCGTTAGTAACAAGGAAATATTCTCTCAATTGTTTAGCTTTCTTATGCTTATTTAAAACATTATCAATCTTGACATTAGCAAAAATCTCATCATAATTTGAATAGTAATATTCTAAACGACCAGTTTGATCAAATAAACTAGTTAATACACTACATGTAACAGCATAAGTGAGAGGAAGCATATTATATGTTACTCCCTCAGAAACAGAAGCAGGTAACTTAACGCAGACATAACAGTCCTTTGCATCCATTACCTTTACATATTCACTCAAAAGCTTTGTGAATGTATTGCTTGAAAAATCACCTATTAATTTATCTTGATGAATGTTAGGCTGATGATCAATTACTTTTGCAGATGCACTATGTTTAGTTTGGCTAACCAGAGCTTTGCTTGTTATGTTAACTTTGTGTAATTCTCTATCCATTTCTAAAGGTATAATCACAGCTAGTATCAACCAGAGCAGAACTAAAATGAGCAGACATACCAGAGTCATCTTACAGCATCTCTTAAAAACAGAACATCTTGAAGTGCTCTCCTTAACGTAAGGCATTTTCAGGTTAATTTTAGCCTCAAAAATAAAAATAAATTTTAAAATTTATATACACCCCCCTTTTAAAATATATTTTTCTTTTATAACCCTAAACAGGATTTCTTCGACCTTATGTCATACATAAGTTTTCTTCTATTAAACAGTTTTTCTTCGACCTTGTGTCAACTAACAGGATTTCTTCAGCCTTTTGCCAATTTAATAATTTTGTACTTCAATCATTGTCACTAATTTCTTGGATTTCGTTTTCTTCTTCACTACTATCGTATATGTCAATAACAGGTGGAATTACTAAGTAAGTCCACTCAGGAGACTTGTATTTCTGGTTTGGTTTAATTATTCTCTTCCCTTTTCTCGATATCACTTCTATTTTCCTCCCAACTCCAACTTCTTTTCCAGGACTCTTTTGACTACTTATTTCTTCAACTTGTTCTATTGGCTTTTTAATTAATCTGACTCTCAATCTTCCACCAGGCCAGAAGTCTGCTTTTCTCACGTACTTTTTCTTTGGTTCAGAATTATTTGATTCTGACTTCCAAGTCCTTTTCTTTCCGTTTTCACTTCCACCTTCCACGTCACTTTCTTCAGTTTCGTAGTCTGAAATTTCAATTGACTCAGGAACTTCTCTATTCGGCAATTTCACTCCTTCAGGAACTTCACTTTGTCTTCCATCACTGGTACTCGGTAAATCGTTCTCCTCCTCTTCTTCAATTACCTCTAGCTTCCCAGATTTCGGATTTTTGTTCCTTACTTCAGAGCTTGTTCTCTGCCTTTCGATACTCTCCTGGTCTGAAACTTCTTTTGGTTCAGCTTCTTTGTCTTCAATATAGACAACCGAATCCTCAGTTATCTTTCCTTTTAACAGATTCTCTTCACCTTCAGAATCTATTTCAATTATTTCTAAGTCTTTTCTTGTCAAATTTCCATTTACTGGCACAATTTCCAGATGTCGACTTTCTTGTCGATCTTCAGAATCTGGAATTACTTCACCTTCTGTTCTGTCTTCTGCTTCAGAATCAGAATCATCTGTGGTATCACTTTCAACATCAGAATTTTCAGGAGTTGGTATTGGAATAGTATGACTTGGATGAATCCAACGCTTCAATCCTCTGCACTTTACAGCATTAGTAGTGATCAAGATTACCTGCCTAGGTTTCTGCCATCTAGGAGATAGACAATTCCTCCTCCGATGTACTTTCGTTCTGACCCAGTCTCCAGGTCTCAGATCATGTGTCAAAACTTTGTCATTTGATTGAGCTTCAGTTCCCACCTGATTAGACACAGAAGTTACCATATCAGATAACCTTTTACAGTAATCCAAAATTGCACTGTCATTTATGCTCAACAGTTTACCTACAGGTACAAAAGCTTGCCTCATAACTCTTCCCATTATAATTTCATGAGGACTCAAACCTGTCTTTTTATCTGGTGTACTTCTTAATGACATCAAAACAAGTGGAAGAGCATCAGTCCACTTAACACCTGTCTCTAGACACATTTTTCCAATTCTGTTTTTGATAGTTCCATTTATTTGTTCAACTACACCTGATGCCTCTGGTCTGTATGCACAGTGTATTTTCTGCTCAATGCTCATAGCTTCACAAATTAACTTCAACAGTTTGTTATCAAAATGGCTTCCTCCATCACTCTCAATAGTGACTGGAAAACCGTACCTTGGGATGATTTCTCTGAGCATTAGTTTTGCTACTGTAATTGAATCACAATGTTGTGTAGGGAAAGCCTCTACCCACCTTGAGAATAAGCATACAATTACAAGTACATATTTCAAACAGTTGTGTAAGGGCATTTCAATGAAATCTATTTGTAACCTGGTAAAGGGACCACCCTCTCGACCAATTATTCCTGTCCCCACCACTGATTTTCTGTTTGGATTCATTTGTTGGCATGACAAACACCTTTGACAAAAAGATTCTGCAATTGTTCTGAATTTGGTATTGAACCATGTTTCTCTAAAAATTCTGACCATGGAATCTCTTCCTAAATGTGCAGGACCATGATATAATCTAGCCATGTCAGAAATCATACAATTTGGTAAAACTACTCTGCCATCTTTGTAAACCCACACTCCATCTTCATCACGTGGTCTACAATCTGATCTTAACCACAGGTCTTTTTCTTCATCATCTGCTTCGTTTTGTAAATCTCTAATCTCATTCCATGTTTCTACAACAGTTGTTAGCATTAATGAATTTGAATCAGTTTCTGTACTTCTATTCCGATTGTAAGAATAATTTTTCCTTGCGCAGTACTTTGCTGTTTCATCTGCGAAGGCATTTCCCTTGGAAATATAATCAGTTCCTCTAGTGTGTGCTGCACACTTGACTATGGCAATTTCTCTTGGCAATTGTATTGCTTCAATTAATCTTCTAATGAAAACTGCATTTTTAATTGGTGATCCTGTTGATGTCATGTATCCCCTCTGTGACCAGAGTTGTCCATAATCATGCACAACTCCGTATCCATACTGGCTATCAGTAATGATGGTAACTCTTATATCTTTCGATATTTCACATGCACGAATTAAAGCAATCAATTCAGCCACTTGTGCTGAACGAACTCCTTCAAGACATGATGCTTCTTCAACATCTTCGACTGTACAAACTGAGTATGAAGCTTTCAAGACACCACCTTCGGATCTTAAGCATGAGCCATCTACAAAGTAGACAAAATCCGATTCAGGCAAAGGTCTATCTTTGATGTCTTGTCTTGGTTTTGTGCAGAATTCCATGACATCTAAACATTCATGTTCTGTCTCAATGTCATCAACAATTTCTGAATCAGGCAGTAATGTAGAAGGATTCAGATTCAAACATCTTGAAATCGAAACATTATCTGCTCCCAGTATGATTTTCTCATACTTTGTCAATCTGCTACTTGTTAAATGTTGAGTCTTACCTCTTGTCAGTAATATTTCAACTGAATGAGGCACAAAAACTTTTACAGGAAATCCCATAATGATTCCTTCACTTTGTTCAAGGCTGATACTTGTAGCTGCGACTGCTTTCAAACAACCTGGCAATGCTTTTGCAATTGGATCAAGAACTGCAGAGAAGTATGCAATAGGTTTCTTTAAATTTCCATGTCTCTGTATTAATACAGATAATGCACATCCTTCTCTCTCACTGCAATACAGTTCAAAATCTTTCTCATAATTTGGCATACCCAAAGCAGGAGCTTGGCATAAGCTCTTTTTCAGGTTCTCAAAAGATTCCATCTCAGCATCATTGAGAATAATTGGATCTTTTACATCTGATTTGGTCAGTCTTTGTAGTGGTTTTGCAATTACTGAAAATCCACTTATCCATTGTCGACAGTAACCTACCATTCCCAAGAACATTCTGACCTGTCTTTGTGTTCTTGGCGGTAACATTGCTTGAATCATTTTTATTCTCTCTATTGTTACTTGTCTTTTTCCCTTTGCAATTCTGTGACCAAGATATTTTACTTCTTGTTTGCAAAACTGTAGTTTTGCTGGGGACACTTTATGTCCTTCTTCTGCAAGGCGATTTAACAGAATTATTGTGTCTGTTACACAATTTTCTCTTGTCTTTGCAGCTATTAACAAATCATCAATATACTGCACCAGCGTAGACCTACCTGGTAAGTCTAAATCTTCTAATGATCTTTTTAACAGTTCGTTAAAGATTGAAGGACTTTCTGTATAGCCCTGAGGGATTCTTGTCCATCCAAGGGTCTTACCTTGGAATCTGAAAGCAAAGATTTCATAACTGTCTGGGTGTAAAGGAACAGTAAAGAATGCATTGCAAAGGTCAATGACTGTATACCACTCAGCATCATGTGGAATCTGAAATAGAATCACTGCTGGATTTGGAACCACAGGACAACATGGAATGACAATTTGATTAACCTTTCTCAAATCTTGTACGATCCTAAATGTTCCGTTAGCCTTTTTAACTCCCATAATTGGTGAATTACAAGAGCTACTCTTCATTTCTTTTAATACACCTTGCTTGATTAACTTTTCAATTACAGGTATAACACCTTCAATTGTTTCTGTTTTCATTTTATACTGTGGAATATTTGGAAATTCTATTCCCTGTTTCAATGCAATTTTAACAGGATCTACGTTTTTCATCAGACCCATTTCATTCCCAGTAAAATCCCATATTTCAGATTTCACTGTTTCTTTTAGCTCTTCAGGTAAATCCTTTTCTTCAAATGCAGGAAACAATTTTGTTTCTTCTGCTTCCATCATCATCATTGTCATTCTGTACAAACCATCTTCCTCCATTGTTTGTAACTCAACTCCTTCAGGAGAACAATATATTCTGCAATTCATTTTACATAGGATGTCTCTACCTAATAGATTTACTGGACTACTGTTACAAACCACAAATCTGTGTTTGTCTCTGTAACTTCCAATTTCAACTGGTACTGGATCAGTTAAATCTGTTTTAATTTGCTGATTACTTACTCCCACAACTTGGATGGTATCCCCAGAGAGAGGTAGGTTTTCAATTTCCACTGATCTAACAGTAGAACGGGTAGCACCAGTGTCCACTAGAAAAGTGATGTCTACATCATTAACTTTCCCGTTTACATAAGGACCGGACTGGTCAACCTCAAGAGTGGCTCCAACAACACACTCTTCCTCCTCTCTCGGGCACCGTCAGCAATAATCATCAGAATCACTGTCTTGGCTTTCTGTTAATAAAAATTGTTGTGAAGCATTTTGCATTTGAACCCTTTGCTGCTTTTGCTGTTTTTGTGGTTTTATTACCTGTTCACATCCCTGAAATCCCACGTTTGGATTATATTTTTGAACTCCCCCACAATTCGGAAAAGGTGGTTGTGGCAACTGGTCTTGTCGATTATTCACCTGTTGTTGTTGCTGTTGTTGTAACTGTCGCTGAATATTAAATTCATTTAACCCCTGTTGCATCTGTAGCTGTTGCTGCACGTTAACACCATTCTGCATCTGTGGATTCAATAAGGGATTCTTTGAGTTTCTAGGAGGATGAGGACACTCGTCCCTCCAATGTCCAATTTCGCCACAATTAAAACAAGGTAATCTTTGTTTTAGTTCTTCTATCTTTGGGCTAAATTTCTTTTGGAAATTATTACCTTTAAACTTTCCTTGTATCTGGTTCGTATTTCCAGTTTGAACAAAATTAGTGTTCTTATTTCCCATGCTGGCAATCTGTTGCTCAGCCACTTTTACCTGAGCCCACATGGCTTTCTCCTTCAGCTTCTTCTGTTTTACTTCTAATTCATCGCTACAATATTTTGCTTTTCTTAAAATATCATCTATAGATAGTGCTTGCCATCCGACAATACTAGTTCGGATCATTTCTCCAATTTCAGGTTTTAATCCATAAACAAATCTATAGATAAAATGACTCATGTCCTTTTCATCTAGTTTTTCATAACCACTGTATTGTTTAAAGATTAACAATAGTCTTTCATAAAAGGAATGAACTGATTCTTTTGTTTCCTGTTCTGTTCTTTCTATTTTAACCCAATCAACTTCTTTGGGTGGAATTTTGTTTTTCATCCAAACAATTACTTTCTCATAAAAATCCATTACAAGTGGATTCGGGGCACCTGTTTCTTTAATTCGCTCAGGTTCTGCTTTTGGCCAACTAATAGATATTTTACATTCTGTCCAAAGATCAGATGGAACTACAATGTCAAAAAATCCATCTAAATCAATCCACAGAACTTTTGACACTTTGATAAATCTATCGACTTGCCTGTACCACTCAACAGGTTTCTCTCTTAATTTTGGAAAGTCATTTGTGAATAACAGAATGTCCTGTCTCGACCATGGGACATGAACATATCCTCCACCTGCAACTTCTCTCATTGGAAATTGTTTTGACAATTTTTCTAATCTTTCATCTTCCTTCCTTTTGGTCCATTTCACTCTCCATTTGTTCAGTTCTCCTAGCTTTTTGATATAGACAATTAAATCTTTAATGTGTACTATTCTTCCCATTGAGTTCAAACTCTCAATGTCGCTTTCTGAAAAATCTAATCTGTAATGCTTTGCAAAATTCTTTTGTTTACTTACATCGATTTCAAGTTCTGCAGCTAGATCCTCTAATTGATCATATTTATTTTTCGTTTTCCACTGAATACTTTTGCAAATGAATAGTAGTTCATCATCCCGATAGTAATTTAAACTATCTGGGCCAATTGTTCCAATTATTAATTCTTCTATATTCGCTTTCAATTTGGCCACATCAAGTTTTGGTGTGGTTACCCTGACTTCAGGACTTCCTACATCTGACATAGCACCCATTGGTGTTTTTGGAGATAAATCCTCATTAAAAGTTAAATCAGGCATTCTCGATCTGGAAGTGTTTAATTCAGTCAAGTCTGAATAAAATTTTCCAGCAGGCTTTTGAATTTCTGTATTTAAAGGAATAGTTAATCCAGTTTTGTTTGTATCTCTTTGATCAAATACAGGCTGAACAGGACCTATTGTTACTGGAACTGTGACAGCTTCCATGCCTTTTGTCATTCTTTTAATTAATTCCTCTTTAGACCTTAAATATTCATTATAATCATCATCCTCAACATTTCTTGTCTCTCTTGTATAATCTTTTGGAGGTTCCCTTGCTCTTGGAGTCATTGAAAATTGTCTGCCTTCATTTCGAGCATTCTCAAATTCTGATCTTCTAGGAGTTTCAGTGATTTCACAATTATTTGGATAAAGTTTAGGAGCTTCACTAATTGGAGGTGCACTCGGTGAAGTTTCAGTAGAAACCACCGGTGTAGACCATGATCTAGGAGGTCTCAAAGGCTGATTAGGCTGTTTATTTCTAGCAGTTGTATATATTTCCTCCATAACTGCATCCTCAGATTCACTTTCCATAGATTTCCCTGTAGGAGAACCCATTACCATTTCATGAATTAAATACAATCCCTCACTCATGTTTCCCTGTCTCCACATTCGCAATCTATCTTCATGAGTTTCTCTTTTCCATGATGGATTTTTAGAAGGTCTTTTAATTCCACTAGCTTCTCTTTGTAACTGATACATCTCATCTTCCCACTCAACTAAAGCTTCAAATTGAGTTGGTCTCGGTTTTGGAACAAGAGCATTCATTTTCTCTCGTAAATTTCTTAAAACTCTTACATTAAATGAACCATCGTCAGGCCAAGCCAAAACACCATCGTTTTTAGTATAACGTTTCCAACTGTCGAACCATAAGACAGTATGATATCCGTATTCACCTTCCATGTACGCTGCAGGTGTTTTATACTTATGAAGTAGTTTACCACCTCGCGTTTCGATTTTCTTGTCAGGTGAAAATAAATTCTTAAATTTCTGAAATAATGTTGTCTTTTTCTCAACATGTTTAAAATGATAACTCATTTTTAAGAGTTAAATTTAATTCACAAAATCGTTCGTAAAATATTTCCGGGATGTTCCGCAAAACAACCAACCCGTGCGCGAAACACACCAACAAGCCAATGGCAGTTGAGCTGCGTCACTTTTCAGCTCGACCAATAAATTTGGAGATTTTCCGAAGGACCAATCAGCTCACAGGCCGTCAGAGACTCAGGAGCCAATCAGAATACAGCTTGTGACGTAGGTCACCCAATCCCAGCGCGGCTCTGTGACGTACACAGCAGCTGCGGTTTCTCGCTTCTCACTCCTGGCGCTTACCCCTCCTTCACAAAATCTTTTCACAGCGCCATTTTAAAAACACTTTTCAGTGTAAATTAATTTTAACAATGACTATAAAGACAACATCTGTTCGTTTCACTATTTAGGATAGTTTACATACATTCAAGTATCCACACTTCGGAATAGACGGCGCTATTCACACTAAGGATAATATTCAATTGTCAGTAGAGTAACCTTACCCCACCCTTCTAACACGTATAATTATGAACTCGCTTTGCTCTGAACCCACCGCGAAGTGAAAGTTCTAAGAGTTCCACTTGAACATAAAATACAATTCAAACTCGCACTTTTACACGGAAAATTCCCTAAATTCAAACACACATGAAATCCGTACAGGACTCTCACCTGTTTATAGAATTCATGCACCGTTAGCAAAATAACGACGTTATCCGTACAGGGCTCTCACCTGTTTATAGATATGAAACATGTACCCGTACAGGACTCTAACCTGTTTATAGATAATCATGCACCGACGTTAATTTTACCCTTCACTCAAGCTCGGATATAACTAATACTCTCATCACAGTGAGTTTTATGGAAGGCGCTTTGTCCCTATTCTCATGCTGCTTTGATTTCTTAGAAAATCCTCACTATACAAGATTCAGACCTAGCCCTAAAACTGTGCTGCTCGGCGACAACACTATGGTACACGGCGATACCTCTTGTGATACTCGGCGATATCACTACAAACGAACAGATGGCTTGCGTGACTAATTTCTCATCACACAATCTATACCGGTATAGCTTACAGATAGGCACGAAAAACGAACTTAACAAGTGTTAAAACATCAATCCTATTTCCATACCATGACGCAACCCTTAGCAACCAACATGTTACCTTGGTTACCTCTTAGCAACCATCAATTTCTGCTACCAGAGAATTGATCCAGCGGGCTATAGAAAATATATCATAAACTACGCTACCCAACTTCATAACCTATAAACAAAATTCTATACTAAATATGGACCCATTTATGAACCTGATATATTTTGGGCCTACTGAATCAGGTGGTCAGAATAAATCTATATACACATTATTTACACACTATATACATATTTATACATTTGCAGAAAGAATATTGTCATTAGAATAAAACCCAACCATTTAAATGACCACCATAGGCGACGTGATCTAGCTAAAGGTAACCTATACTTCTAAATAATCAAGACCAGCTTGTATGTCAAAAGTAAGATTTTATTTTCTAAATTATGGAATATATGTTGTAAGTTTTATAATTGAAATTTATTAGCAATAAAGCAAGCATGATGGTAAGAAATATGAGAAAAACACAATTTAAGCAATTGAATCAATTTAAAGAAATTATATAAAGTTTAGCATTTCTAAAACCTATTTCCCTAACTAAGCTAAATAGACAGAAATTAAAGTAAAGATCTTTGAGGATTCTTACGTGCTCCACGCAAAGTCCAGCAGCACATCACCCTCATCGGAAAGTCAGAAAGCAGCAGCCAGCCCAACCCTAAGGGCATGACTTTTTATACCTTTCTACGCTAACTAAACTAGCAAAGGAAAGTTTTCAGAAATACTCGACGTCCCATTGGCTGAGAGTGACAAGTGACATGTCACCCGATTCTTAAAAAGTTCCACAAATTCATGTCTTACAAAGACCATTGTCTCTTCCACGTGAAGCCAGAGGCTTCCTGCGATTGCAACTTTGTATAAAGTTATCCTAGCAGCTTCCACAGTCTTTCAGTGCAACTTCCGCGGATGCCAAGTTAAGGACTGACAAAAAGTTCACTTTCGACCTTGGCCATGTCCGACAGAATGATGTCAGCTCATCAGTTTTTGCTTTGTGAATGCAGCTTCAATAAACGTTTTAATTCAGAATGGGCGTCTCGTGACTTTCTGCAGAATTATAGATCAACTCTCATTTTGCGGTTCAAATAGCTAGGCCTCAAAAGCAGGCAACTTATGATTTCTAGTATAAAACAAACACAAGAAAAGTATTAATGTAAGAAATAAAGTATATTCTGTATCCACCCCATGGTTTACTAATTAATTAACCCACCCGATTAATCAAAATGTTACCTAGCCATTGCAAACAAATAAAGCAGCGTTTATATTTACCAGTCTCCGTTTTTCTATGAGACCCATATGCACCTAGAATAGTAGAAATGACATCACACAGACAAGGAAAAGCAAAACAAGCACATGCTTATTTTAAGTTTGCAGCAGTTAGTAATGACAAAAACGAAAACAATAAATTATTTTATTATTTTGCACGAACAAAAAGATGCAACAAATATGCACGTTTATGAGCACACATGTTAGTCCCCCCACGTGTAAAGTTTAATCTAGGTTGTATTAGCACGACATATCACAAATCATTAATAATTTTATTCATGTTATGGAAATGTGACTTTGCGAGTTTAAACAAAATTTTGTTTTCTATCTCGCTCCATCACTGTCCAAGATGAGTGTCCTACTTACCATGTTTGTGCCATTGAAAAAACATACAAATATACATTTTCGACTGAATAGCATGTCTGGACAGGGCCTGTTTTCAAAACGTTTGATGTATAATTCGCTAGGCAGGTAAAGAGAAGTGCCTGAAGTCTGCCTACTGCTGCTAGAATGTTTCAGTGTATGAGTCCATAGAGGAGGCTTCAGGAGGAGATACAGGTATGAGACTGGAAATTTCGGGCACCACAGAGCTATTTTTCAAAAGGGAGCCTTGCCTGGAAATGTTCCCTCCAAGGCTTTGAGAGGCACATACCTTGGCCCTATTGTCAGAAAAGTCCCTGATGAGAGTTCATGAGCCACTTAGGATGAGTGATTACACATGAGAGATTGCATGACAGGGATTCACATTTATGCTAGAAGACCAAACTGGATCTCACCCCCACAATATCTAAAACTGATCCCCAGCTTTTCCACCGTGTGTGAGTGCAAACTGCACCTGTACTGAAAGACCCAGTAAATGAGCTTGGCACTCAGTGTGATGGAGCCTGTTCTTCTTTGGAAGTCAGCGGTTAAGGTGAATAGTTCCTGAAGATTACAAATCCCAACAGGGATACAAGCAAAATACATTGTGTTAAGCAATATCTTACCACTGAGGGCTGCAGGAAGCACCTCATCCACGAAGTATCGCTCACTATCATCCTTCCTCAGGCAGGACACACACCATCTCCCATTCAGATCATGGAGAAAAGGGACAGCACTCTACCCCGTAAGTGTTTAAGCTTAGTTAGAATATTGGTATGTTGGGAGCTCCATTAAAAACAATGGAGTGCTCCGGGCTTCTAATGGCGGGTAGAAGCCCGGAGCATCAACATTCCAATGTTTAACAAAGGCCTCGCGGAGCCCGAGAGGATTTCAACCTCCTCGGGCTCCTTGAGGCCTTTATTTTACAAAAATAGAACATTCTGCCCTCTAGGGGCGGAATGTTCTAATAGCCTTAGAGCCCGCTGTAGCAGGCTCTGCCGGCCATTAAAGGCCCTCTCCTGTGTTAAAGGCCCAGTTTAACGCTGGAGCAGGCCTTTAATGGCCGGTACAGCCCGCTACGGCAGGCTTTAAGGCTATAGTGGGTTGAGAAGGTATCAGGGACTACGCTCATTATCATTTGTGCAGAACAGATATGAGGTAATTAGCTAAATGCGATCCTCCACCACATGCGTCCGTCAGTGTCCGGCTCACCAGAAAATTAACTGTTCTGCCGTGTTACCACAGATAAGATGAAACCAAACCTTTACAGTCAGACATTTTACAATTTTCAATTGCTTTCTTCGTTAATGTACCAGTATTCCTCATGTTCACAAATAGAAATGTCAGTGCTAATTTTACAAGTTTGTTGATATTATGTTTGTTTGCCTTTTTTCCACAGCTCTTACTTCTGGGTCAAATGGTGAGTTACAGAAATTTATTTTTGGCTTTGGTGCTCTGCTTTTTAATGGGAATCTGTTTTGCTACTTAGCAATAGTTGCTTCATGCATTTTTAAAATGATATTGTTTTAATATAGATATCCTATTTTCGATTGTTCACTTTGCAAATTGTTCACTGTGCTGAAAATAGCCTGCTGCCTGAGAGTCTGTGGATTTTTTATTTTTATGAAAGTGTTTTTAGTAATTTGACTGTAGGGCCCTGGCCTCGTATTAAAGCTAGTTGCAACAGTGTAGGTTATTCTGTTCCGTTACTTCAAACATGAGGTGAAAGGGCCGTGTGAGCGCGGCAGTCAGTGGCCTCCACAGCTAGGGGTATGTGCATTGTTGCAAGTGTCCTCTGTTGAGTAAAATCAGCAGATTAACTAAAAGGCAGAAACATGAGGCAATTAATACACAGCAGAACTAGATAGGCCACTCAACACTCAGGAAACACTAACACTCTTCTCACCTTCAAACCAGAACATCCATGACGTTATTGTAACCAACTGCTCATCTACCATAAAAACATGGATGACTGTGATCGCAATAATCTTATTCCTAGCAAAAGTGCCTTTCAGACCAAGGCCCTTTTAACGTATATTTCCTTTCGTGGTACTCTATATTTATTTTAATATTTCTTAAGTTATATTGTATTTTACATTTTAAAGAATATTCCTGGTACGCTTTTATGGAGAGAACACTTCAGTTTGTGGCGGATTAGCATAAACTAACCACAGTATTTTCTTATTTTTATGTCTTTTCCAGAAAAAACACTGTGCTCGACTCCAGCTAGTTTTTTAGAGGTCACCCAGAGAAGCAAGTTCTCTCTGTCAGCATTATACAATATTTTAATATTAAGATACAACCCTGTACTTTAGAGATGTGATATTAAGAGAAATAAAATATACAATAAGAACATTTAAGAGAAGAAATAAGGGAAGGTACATTTAAACCTGGAAATTATCCCAGACTTCCCTATAAATGAGGCTTTCAGTGCTTGCTTCTAGGAAAAAACACTTCGTTTTAAGTGACTCTAATCGTGTTTGTCCTGCCTCTTGGTATTTTGAAAGTTCAACTGTGCTGGCAAGAAGCATTTTCTACCTGTCTGCCAATGAGTAACTCGGAATTAGTGATTTTCAACAGAGGGGGCTTTCTCCTCCTCGTTCGTCCTTCCATTAAGATTACCGCATCGCCATTCACTGACCAGATAATGTATTGCCTAGATTGGTAAAAGTATACCTTAAGCATGTGCCCTGCCCTCCATCCTCCATTCTGTATCCTGCTTCTTATCTCCTAGATTAAGGAATCAAAACTTGTGGTAAGAAAACTCAGTTTTACCACACAGAAGACTTTTTTCACCACTACAAACGGAATAAAAACACCATAGGGAAACCAGAAAAAAGCAACAGTTTTAGTTTTAAAGCACTGAGTAGGTTAGTGTATGTTAATGTTTCTGAAGGATACTTTTATTTGAAGATTCCCCACCTTAAAATACTCCTCAGGCTCCAAGCTGGCTTCAGAAACGTTTCTTCAACAGTGCTTCCGCATGCTGCTAGGCGGCGCGTTACTGCACTGCGTTTGCTCTGTACCGCCCCACGTGTGATGGAGCAGACCCTCATATAAGTGCCTGACCTGCACGCTGATGTCAGTTCATTTCTTTCCACAATCCAGATTCACTCCCAATTTTGTTAGTTTTCTAATGCTTTCTAAATTCAATTTCAGTGTTCAAGGGCAATATGCCTCCACCTAAAACTAAGACGATTCAAATCATGCTACGACTGCTGATGTCGGTAACAGACCTGCGCATGGTGTTGGGCTTGAGCAGTGAATTGAAGTTGTGAACTAAATGTGCTCTGATACACCCGATCTAGTACCAGGGAAGCAAAGCTGTATGTCGCTGAACACAAGTAGTCATTGCAGCCTTTGTGCATGGCCCGATTCAAGTCACGGATGCACACTTGATCACACTGCTGAGGCTGTTCAAGATATCGACTTACTGCAGACTCGAAGAACTCTGGTAAGTCTAAGTTCAAGGGCAAACAAAAGAAAGCAAAACGGGACTCAACATCATCCCTTCACTCTGAACCAAAAGAAAAGGCACCAGTTTGTTATGATGTAAGTCATTCACCGAGAAAGTCTCCTGTCATGGAGTCAATTCCTAAGTTGATTCTAGTGCACCCAGAGTTACCAGGCTATCGGCGACACTGCAGCAGATTGAGGTCTTTATGGAGGCCATGCTCTAGATTTTTGGTGTGCTTCCGGCTCCCACTAATGCGTCTTCAGACCCCAATGATCCAAAAGGGCCCCCAGTTAGGTCACCAACGGTGAATATCTCCTTGGCATCATCTGATTCCTTGGGAACCACTTCATTCCTTGTACCAAATTTGGTCCAAGCTTCTGAGACCTTTGCGGCCCTTCCACATCAATACCAAAACTGACGCCATAGGCCCCAGGATTTGGAGTTTATTCTGGTGTCGGACACTCAACTGACTCGATCTTCACCAATATTGCATTACCAGAATACAAAAGTGCAACTGGTCGTCATATATCCTGATTCTGACCCGGTCCCTTTACCAGGGCAGACGCAGCAGAATAGCCTCCATTATCTTTCTGGCTCTCATGCTGAACAAGTGGCACACCAGGATGAGGATCATGATCGTGGGGTTGAGATGGTTTGCTTGTTCCTCATGATACAGGTGATACCTTTTATGTTGATTTATAAAAGGCCAGTGGGCTTGACACATTTCCTGAGGAGGGTTTGACTCTCTA